>NC_134126.1:5113464-5763010 GCF_040939455.1 Microcebus murinus | reverse complement strand
TTCTCAAGTAGGAAGAGTATGACCAGAAACAAATATCCAGTAGGTCTGACCTCAATACTTAGTAAAAAATAAATATGTAAATAGACACAAAAGCAAAACATTAGAAAGGACATAAAGGAAGTGCAGTTAATGTATTCATGAGCAACAAGTGGTCTGGCTTTGGAAAGAACAGAACATGTCAAGCAACCTTGTTATAATTTTCTTTAAAAAATCACACAATTAGCTGGAGAAACAAAGCAAATAAGTCACTGTTGTTAACCACTTCAAAGTTTAGTAAGAGTAAAGGAAATCAATGGAATAGAGTTATTAGAAACTTAAAAGTTAATACAGTCATTTATTGAAGTCTCTAGCTAATATTTAAAATACACCTTCCTTTATAAATCCTCTACATTCTGATCTTTGAGTGCCTTTGTTTTTGCATTTGTGTCATGTGTTATGTAATATAACATTCCAATCCAACTGCAAATAATGTGCCGATGTTCATTTTGATGAGGAAAATGTTGGGCGCCGGGCGGCAGCCACTTGCCACATCCCCATCGCTCCGCATCTCCGCTGACCAGCGCTGCACGTGGCCAGTTGGAGGGCAGTTGCTGGGGCTGGGCCCGTGGCAGAGAGCCACCCGGGCCCCCAGGCCCACCTGCCGCTGCCTGTTTCCTGCCACGCTACTTGCGTGATCCTGATTGGGTAATTTTTTAATCCCACTGTTTTTGATTGGACGTTAAAGCTTGTTGTTGATTGGATGTTAAAGCTTGTAGTTGATTGGATGCTTTTTGAGCCCCACAAAGGGTATAAAAGCAGGAGGAGACCGAGGAAGGGGGGCAGAAGGGGCAGAGGATTGGAAAACAGGAAGAGAGCTGTAAGACTAGGTGTGCTGAGCCTGCTGTGGAAGAATAAAGACTGTTCTCTGACTCTGAGTGCAGCTTGGTTGGGTTCTTTCCCTGGTCAAGAGCTGTAACACTAGCTGTACACATTGCCGCAACAATTTAGCATACTTGTCCATTCATTTGGATTTGTGAGGAAGGCCCATGCTTCAGTACTTGCCAAATTTTATCTTGAAAGTACAGTCAACAGAGTCAGTTGTGATTACTCTCCCTTGTTGAAAAATTATAAATGACAGGTGATAATAAATGAAAATAAGTCAAATGTGGAATAAATATATCAAAGACCATATTAATCAAATATTTCTTCAGTATTTTCAAGAATGACTTAGAGAATGAGCCTATTAATGAGAATTTAATTGATAAGATGAAATTTAGAGTGAATGAGGCTCATAGAATGACCTGAGCCCAGTTCACTGATGATCTCACATTCAATTTTCTATTTTTTTGTCTAGTATAAAAAATTTTATATTAAAAAACCTTTCTGAACATTATTCACATCACATATTAGAGGGGTATCCACTCCACAAATGGCAAGGTTGTTACAAGGATTAAATAAGAAATGGATATATACTCCAGTCACAAGGTCTCCATTAATACCACATTGTTTTCTTTTTTGGAGTCTCAGAGTCAAAGGGTTGTCATCCAACCCCTGGTCATGACACATTGCTTGTTCATGATCTACATCTTATCATTAGCACTGCTTTCTTATAAACTCTCAATTTATAGAAAGGGGTGCTCAGTATTAATTATAAAACTAGAGCAGCGTGAGAAAAAGAAACTAGATTCTTATCTTGCTCAGTTGCATTTACTAAGATCATTTACTGATTTCACTGAATTGCAGGTATTTGATCTTATTAAAATCCCTCATACTTCTTCATTATATAATAGAAAATAAAATCGTAAGCAACTCTAAAATGTTTAATCTTTTCATTTATAAATGATACAAAGTTCACACTAACCCACTCTGCATACACAGAGAAAAATCTTTCCAAACTACCTTTGTTGAAGTTTTTTCAAGTAAACTCTCTGCAATTTAGCTGAAACACTGTCAGTAGTCCTACCTATGATCCTTGAAGACCCTGGAGTCTGCAGGAGCCAAAAGAGACCCGGGTACTCTTAATTCCCTAACCATGGAGCAGTTATGCTAATTCAACAAAGTCATCCAGAGCCCCTTTTAAAATTTGCAAAGCTTTGTGTTTACAGATAGGATCCATTCTTCCATGATCTTTGATTATGTTTGAGGTGTCTACTTGTTGAACACCAGTTTCTCCATTGCAGCCTTTTGAACTTTCCAAGGGGTGCTGAGTGCAAATGCAGGAAGGCAAAGAATAGATGCGTGTTGATTTTGTAGCCAATGCAGCAGCACTTTGGTCCCTTCCTATACTTGCAGTTATTCACTCCTTCTGTGCTCCTCCCTCAGCACATTCCTTTCTCATGGCACTTTGCACACACATCTGCCTGCCCTACCACACTGAGAACCCTTCAGGACAGAGATCCCTTCATCCTTGCAGCTGTAGTACCTTATGTCTGATAACATTGTAGGAACGCAATTAAAGTTTGTTGAATCAAGATATTTTGTTTCATTGAGTCAAAATATGCGTTCGCATCAAGGACTCTTGCAGTATAGATATATTTTTATTTTTAAGACACAATCTTATTATTGTCTCTTTTCCTACAATTCTTAATATCCACAACAAAATTGTGACAATATACTAAAGGCTCAATCGACATCAGGTTTAATCAATATTAAGATTCAAAATGTCATTCAGCAAAGCACTCCCCACCAGTATTCAGGTAGTTGGAGTAACTAGAACCAAAATAAAATCAGCTCTGCAAAAATGAAAAATTCTCTCATTTTTCCCATAAAAATTGATAGCCACAACCTGAAATATTTTACTGAACCAATCTGAGTGGTATCTTAAAATATAACACTGGGATTTTTAGGGCAAGGAAACTATTCTGTTGATACTGTAATAGTGGATACTTGTCATTATTCATTTGTCAAACCCATAGAATGTACAGCACAAAGAGTGAACTCTAATGCAAACTATGGACTTTAGAAGATAGATGTGTCACCGTGAGGCCATGCATTGTAACAAATGTATCACACTGTTGAGGGGTAGTGAGGGCGGTAGAGGTTGGGGCACAGTGAGAGGTGGAAGTAGGTGAGAACTCTCTGTACTTTCCACTCCATTTTGCTATACCCCTAAAACAAAAACCAAAGTCTATTTTGTTTTTGTTTTTAAAAAAATATAACACTAAGACTACATGAAATATTCCTTTTCTTAGGACTCCAACCTAGATACTTAAGCACAATTTCACACCGGAAAAAAAAAATAACCCACATTGTTGGGAAAGCCACTGTATCTTCTATTGGCTTTTTTGAAGACCTCTCAAGTTCAGCAAAGTCATTGATTGAATAAGGCTGCTATGTTACCCTCTGTCTTCACTTAGTGAATTTTACAAAGACAGGCCAGACAATGGCGCTGTGTGAGGTTGACAGGGAACTTCCAGTGCCTTGCCATGGACTGGGCAGTCCCTGCCTTGCTGCACGGGCCCTGCGGCTGGCAAGAGCCTCCGGAACAGCTGCGTCACTATGCTCCGGGTGCCTCAGCATGCGGCCAGACATAGGGATTCCGGAAGGACGCTCTTTGGGGAACTTACTTCTCTGTCGAGCTTGAGAGCATACAATTGTAAATGCTTGAGCTTGAAAATCCGTATTAGAATAGCAAAATGTTGGGAGGTTTAAAGCAATTTGTTAATACAAAAGAGGTAATATTTATGTTCATCTCAGATTAGAGTTTCCTAATGTGGTGTCAAGAGAACGTTGTTTTCCTATCTAAAGTTTTGGTTCTTTAACAAGTTAGGAACCCAACATTCACAGACTTACATAACCTGCTGCTGCTGCTGCTGTTCTTATGCTTATTAACATCCAAAGGAACTATTGTTGTAGAAATATACTTTGAAAATTGACAATATATTTGGATGATAATAATAGTAGGCCACTAAAAATAACCTTTAAATCATTTTTCTCTGACATAACTTACTCAGAAGTACCTAAGGGAGTGAGAAGTTACTAAATAAACAAACGTGAGCAATGCTGAAGATGTTATCAGGAAAGTGAGTAGGGACTGAACCACAGGAAGTGTACACACAAATATCTTTATGTCATCAGTCCCTGTGTCCCATCAGTTTTGTTTGGGTCACTTCCAAAGTTGTGAGCTCATATCACTAGTTCTTTTTTTTAATGCATCATGTTATCTTTCTAACTAACATAAAAATTATTCTTATTACATACAATATGATAAGTTCATTATCTTGAGATTTATGACTGCGTGCAAGTGAATTTTGTAATATTGTAAATATGTTTCCTTCAAATATTCTTCATCTTGATGGTAGAATCAGGGCAGAAAAGTTCATACTTTCTTCTCTTTTGTCAGCTTTATCCAACACCATCAGAAGCCTCTCTAAGTAAAGGCTGTGGTCCCTTTGGGGACAAAATCCAAAGGATGCTTAAGTTACACTGGGCATTCTGTAGATAAGCCACACTGCATAAGCTCTATAAGAGCTTATATCACACTAAAGACCTCTACCCTAATAAGCGATTAGTTCTTTAGTTCCTTGCGTTTTTAAAAAACTTTAATCTTAATTAAACTCGACTACATCTCTCCAGAGATACTGACAAAATCTGGAAGATCATCACCTAAGGAGTATACATTATTGGTCTATCTAAATGTACTTTTATTTTACCTTGAGAAATTTTTCCTTTGATACTGTGTGATTTTAGTATCAATACACATATATTATGTCATATTTGTGTGTCAATTATGCTTTTTTATGTATAGATTTATTTTGATTTAATTTTATTCTTTTCTTAAGCAGTAATATGTAGAAATTATTTTGATATATTAATTATGTTTCTAATAAATATTAAAATAATATTAAAGCTACGTACCCCTTAAAATGATCATGTGTGTCACCAGTAGGATGTTTTGCGCATACCTTGGAATTAGAAAATACTAACAAGAAAATTTCCTGCCATGGAAATAGAGGATGCAAGTCAGAGCGGGAAAACATGCAGGTAACCTCTCCTAACTCTCCTTCCTACCAGATAGGTGGAAAATAATCAAACAAAAAGTATTTGTTTACTTTGCACGGCTTCTCTCAAGATACTGTCACCGATGAATTTTACAGTCGAGGACTATCCAAGCATTGAGGGGAACTGAACTCTAATGTTGAGCTTCTATGTGACACAATAAACACATTAAATGAAACATTTTATTGGAAGGCGCAGTTTTTAAGAAGAAACAAACCCACTCTGGAACCGAAGCCTGATCTGACGAGGCTCGCACATGTGCTCTGTGTGTGCCTCTGACAGTCTAATGCTCCTTCTTTCTAATCAAGTGACCTGTTCTCGTTTGGTTAAGTTTCAACCACAAGACATCACTGTATGTTTTTTTTTCTCTCTCTCTCTCAAGATACACGTCACAGCACACAAAGAAAAGGGGAACTTCCAGTGTCTGTGGTAATATCACTTGATAAACAGACTCCTTTGAACAGCAAGGCCCGTCTGGCCTCACTATATAAAGCAGCAGAGTCGTCGGCCAGCTGGCACTTGCAGTGAGGAGACCATGCGAGCAGCAGCCATCTCCATGCCAAAGTTAGACAAAATGCCAGGAATGGTCTTCTCTGCTAAAGAATTGAAAGGAACGGGACATTCACTTCTAGATGACAGAACGCAGAAAAGGAGGCCAAAGACTTTGTAAGTTCATTCAGTGTCTCACTTTGTGAATTTTAACTTAGGTTATCTTTAATGCAAAAGGATTTAGGAAGAATGGAAGAGAACATGAGCATTTAGTTTAGCCAGATCAGAGCAAGTACCCGTTGTGAGTTATAAGTAATATTCAGTGTGTTAAAATATAAATCATGATACAGCATTAAATTAGGTGGAATTATTTTCTAGACATTCACTTATAAAAATGGGCTGTATTTTAATATAGAAAAATGTTGTATCAACACTTTTTATTATTGCCTTACTCCTCAGAAAAGTCTATTCTATGCTCTTTTCTTCTTATAAGTGAAAGGAATTCTACTGAAGAAAAATGAATATTCACTTTTGTATCTTTTGTAGTGGAATGGACATGAAAGCATACCTGAGATCCATGATCCCACATCTGGAATCTGGAATGAAATCATCCAAATCCAGGAACATGTACGTACGATGATACTTTGAACTAGCCTCATCATTTACAAGAGTAGCCTGTGCATGTAGCTCTATATCCTAGCAAGAGATTAATACTGCATATAATAGACTTCATTGCTGTTAAGTAATATGCTAAATACAATTAGGCTACATTAATACAAATGTAAGCTAAATACAAATGTGTATACACATATATTTGCTATTTTTTCACACTGTCTGGTTTTATCTATTTGGATTCTTTTCAAACTTTATTGACATATTTTTTTCACAACTGTGATAACTCTAAGGGAAATTTGTTTTTATAGATAAATTTTTAAAAAATGTGTTGTAATTATAGTCTTAGTTTGTGAAGTTATCAAAATGTAGCAGCCATTCTTATTTCATTTGTGCTTACACAAAAAATATCTTACTAATTTACATAAATTTTCTCCTTGCAGACTTTCTGCTGATGAAGTGATACAGTGGTCTCAATCTCTGGAAAAACTTCTTGCCAACCAAAGTAAGTATAGATTAACTATTGAATGTTGCTGGGTTCAGCTCTCTCAATCTATTAATACCCTAATAGATTGAATGGCTTCATTAAAATATTATATTCTAGATAGGATAGTGTACAAAAGTTATATTCTAGTTTTTCTGTGGTCACTGACAACTTCAGCATAGCATGTATGCCCCTTTGTAATATAACATTGACTTAGCATTCAACTCTGCTGCTATCTTTTAGACAAATTTGCCAAGATAACTAGATGTTTTCCCATGGATCACTAGAGAAATAAAAAGATTGTGCTGGGGTTTTGAAGTTTAAAGGTTTTAAAAGGAAGCCAAATAGCAATATCTTGACTAACATCTGAAATGTCATTTTGAAAGGTGCCGAAAGAATGCACTTTTGTAAAGCTGGATTGTAAGAGTAGGATTTATTCATTTAATTATTTGTCATTCGTACCTTCATTAACTCCCTCGTTCATCCCGTATTTATGTGGCAGGCATTTTAGAGGAGCTAAGGATTCAAAATCAAAGATGTGATCCCTTACTGCATTAAAGGTCATTGAGATACACTAAGTAAATAATTGCAGTACATGTAACATGATACACGTTATAACATAGATATAAAAGAATTTTTAAATACAAAGAGTCTTGTGAGGATTTTCTGATGAGAGAAGGTAAAGACTGAAATCATCTTGCCTTCCCATTGTCATGGGCACTGCAAATCCACTGGGGTGGGACCTTGTCCAGAGGAGTGGATAAGCAGCTTGGCTCTATCCAGAGGGTGAGATTCTCTGGAATAGAGAACCTCTTCTCCCTACAAACACTTTAAAGACCCTGGCTTGAGAATAAAGTAGTTCAATGTAGTTCTTCCATCTTATCATCTGACTTAATTTATAATTCAGTCAAATAAATGGCATAGAAATTGCTCCTGCAAAAGTCTCAGCGAACACCAGCAAATATAGCCAATACCCCAGGCACATCAGTGATGTACAGGCCTAATATTTTCCAGCCAATATGAATAAGATGAGGAAATTACATTTGTTAGGTATTAACATGACGCTAATACTCTTTGCCAATTATTGATTCCCTAAAATACTCTACATTCTGGCTAAGAGTTATTACTTATAAGAAAAGAGATTGTTCCATAGCCACCACTGAGCAGCTGTGTCACAGTGGACAAGTTCATCTGGCCCCAGATTCTTTTTCTATAAATAAAAGAAAACCTAAGGCCTCCCCATCTCTACAAACTATAGCCAAGCTATTTCAACACTAACCATCTCTTACCTTTGTACAAAAAGAATGCAACAGTAATTTTCTTATAAATTTCTTCTTCAATTTGTTCATTTATTGGCTCAATTACTTTAATTATTTCAATCTATGCTTTCTTTTTAGCTGGTCAAGATGTCTTTGGAAATTTTCTAAAGTCAGAGTTCAGTGAGGAGAATATTGAGTTCTGGCTGGCTTGTGAAGACTATAAAAAAACAGAGTCTGATCTTTTGCACTGCAAAGCAGAGAAGATATATAAAGCGTTTGTGCATTCAGATGCTGCTAAACAAGTGAGTATTACGTTCATTTAAGCAATTTCTGTATAAAAGAACTTAGACACAGAAATAACATGCAACATACATAACCAGATGAAATCCTTTTTGGATATCATGATTTTACTTTTATATATTTAAGTATATAAATATAGTTCAGTGCAACTAAAATCTACTTTTCTCTATTTGTGAAGATTACAGCACAGTACAATGAAAAGATGGATTTTGCAAAAGTAGCTAATATGATAGGGGTAGGGGAAGGAGTATGGGTGTTACCGGCCAGAACTGCATGTCAGGGAGTCCTCCTTGAACTACCTCATCTTAGATAAGGATAAAATGCAGATCAGTGTAATATATACAATTACAGTAGCAAAAAATATTTCCAGTTAGCAGTGGTACTACCTTCTAGATAAATAGTCTGGGTCCAAGCAGAAAATAGCCACACAAAGAGGCTCCTCCTATAACTCTTGAATGCCCACATCACTCTTTGCAATATATGTACCACCTAGTTTAGATATTTACATTGTTCATGTTTGCCTCTTTCACATCTCCCAACTATACTATGAGCCTTGGAGATCTTTTTATGACAGTCCTTTCTAAATCTTCCACTCCTTGTACTGGGCAGATTTAGAAAAAGCATTCAAAAGATATTGAAACTAATTTAAACGAGGGCTTAAAACTACTTTTAGGTGCTTCAAAAAACATAGCAATGTCATAAAATTTGCAATAAATAAGAAATGCATATCAACTAATGAGGATTTCTTTTTAGATCAATATTGACTTCCATACTCGAGAATCTACAGCCAAGAAGATTAAAGCAGCAACCCCTACGTGTTTTGATGAAGCCCAAAAAGTCATATATACTCTTATGGAAAAGGACTCTTACCCCAGGTTCCTCAAATCAGATATTTACTTAAATCTTCTAAATGACCTTCAGGCTAATAGCCTAAAGTGACTGGTTCCCGCTGAAGGGAGTTAAAAGGTGGTGTCAAGTACAGAAGGAATGTGCCAGTTTGGCTCCCTGGGTGGAAAACGTGGCCTCTCTGGGTGACTTGATGGGCCCAGGGGAAGAAGAAATGACAGAATGGATTGACATGGAAGGTACCCGGCACTGAGTCGCAGAAGCACATGCAAGACAAAGTGGAAGACTGCAGAGGGGCGTGATGGCACTGTCACACGACACAGCGGGCCTCTGTGTCAGAAAATCCCTCAGCACCAAGCAGGCCGGGTAACCCCAGTCACACAGAAACTGTGAATAAAGGTTATGAAACTGATTTCAACAAGCTATAAGCTTCAAGGTCAACTGACATTTATGCTGCATATTATTATATATGGTTTGTATTGAGCTGCTGAAATCTCATTAACTTAGATAACTAGTTGAAAAGATATATTTTGAAATCACCATTTATTGACACGAAGATGTTAGGTGTTGTTTTGTTTGTTTTTTGCTTGGAAGAAAACAGTGCATTTAACTTTTTAGTGCTCTTAAAACCATAAAGTTAGAATGTATTTGTAAATTAAATTATTGGGCTAATAAAAATGTGAGTTTTGTATTAAAGATGTATAGAAGCAATTTCTGTGTACATTTCCTTGCTACTTTTAAAAAATGGCATTTATTCCTCAGATTTAAAAAAATCAAGCAAGGACTTTCTTTCTACTACCTCTTCAAGTTCTAAAACTACTATTAAATGAATACTATTCTTTATGCATTAGATTGGACAGAATTCGTCAGTTTTCTCTCTGCTATGACAATACATAAAAACCAAACAAATATGATTTTATGTAGTCAAGCGTGGAATCAATGAGAAATTAAAGAAGTCTTTTTAAAAAAGCAATAGAAAAGTTACTTAGAGAAGTAATCTAATAATTTATACTTTATTGTGATGTAAAGTTTATAAAACTCAGATGTACTTTCTCATTTAACATTCATAGCAATCCTATGAAAGCTGAGACTCAGAAAGATTAAGTCATTAGCTCCCAAATTTAGCTAACTATCGATATTACCTAGAATGTTAAAATGGACACACGTTCTCCTATTTCAGGGTCCCCTACCAGATTGACTGAATTAGAATCTCCACGGGGAAGGGTATAGGAGTCTATATTTAAAAGGGAAGATGATCTAATAACCCAGAGTTGGGGACTGCGGATTAAGGTGCAGTCACACTGCGAGGAATTGCTCACCAGGCCTCTGACTACACAGCCTGTGCTGCTACCTCTAAGCGACACTGCCACCCGCTGACCAGAAGACGTAAAGTCAGCAACAGTCCCAAGTGTCACTTAAGTAGGAGAATAAGATCCCTCTATAGGGATCACCTATAGAGAGCCAAAAAATAATGGAGGTGTGCATACTCCCATGGATCCTGTACAGCCGTATGTCCCCATGCGCCTGTGCCCACAGCTTATTCAACCATCAGTCATCCACGCAGCACAGTGAAACGCTGCGGGCAGTCTCACTACGAGCTGGCCCAGTCATCAGGCATAAAACAATGGGAAGGAGCAATATGCAGATCAGCTATAAACAGCATTGTTCTTGAGTTTCTATGGGACAGAGTCCAAACTGGCTCTGCCTTATGCTTTATTCCATCCTTTACCAAGTCATATAAGAGAAACTAAGGAAGGGAGTCCAGTTTCTTCTTCTTCATCATCATCATCATCATCATCAGGTATCTCTCTCTCTTCACTCATTCAATCACCAAATTCTCTCAATTGTTTTTCTACAATTAGTGTACAAAATTACAATTAATTACAACTGAAGTTGGCACATTGCTTGCTCATTTTTATTCCCCTGTAGTAACAGGCTTTTGTGGCTTCCCAATACATGTTACATGTTCTCTCTCTTGTCAGCTTCTTTCCTTTAATTCATCCTCTAAACAGTCATAGACAGCATTTTCTGAAACACGGATTTGGCCATGTCATTTCCCATGACATATAAAATGAAGTTCAAATGTCTCCTTCTGAAATTCAAAACCCTTCCAGTGTGACCAATATAGCTGTCATTACTCCCCTCCGGGATTTCTTCCTACGTTGAAGTCAAACTGGATTATTCACCTTTTCTTAAACAAGCCCAGACCCTCACCATTTCCAGGCTTTTTGTCACTATCTACTCTCTATCTAAAACACCTATCTCCTTCCAGTTTTCAAAGTCCAGGCAATTCTTCAAGGCCAGATAGAATAAAATACTTTCTCCATGAAGACTTTTTATCACCTTACCCCATTACGTGGTTATTTTCAATGTCCAATGGAGATGCGCGGCAGCACACAAACACAGGACTATTTTTAGTGTTACTGTCACACTGAAGAGAGTCCAGGCCTCACGGCTGTGAGGGGAGAGCAGTGCCACTGTGCAGCCCACACACCAGTCAGACGAGGAACGCTGCCGGTCTTCGTCTTGACAGAATGCCATGTTAAAGACCCACCAATTTGGATCAGATGATCCAAGCAAGCATATTAGATACTGCCTTATTTTGAAAAAAATGTCATGCTGGCTGTTTCGATTCAAGATAATATAAAACACTTGAAAAGATAGTTTTCTTCTTATTGTCATATTTTTGTTATTTTGTGATAGTTTCATAAGACCTGTCGAAGAAATCTGATTCGCGTTAGTGACATTAACTATTCAAAGAAATCCGCCCCCGCGGCTCAGTCTGAGATCCCAGCCCCCAGGCTAGCGCGGCCGCCCCGCGCAGGCGACACCACAGCCTGCACTCGCCCCGCGGGGCGGAGCGGCCTGCAGCGCCACCGGCCCGAGAGCCTGGAGGAGGCGAGTGGGTCTCCAGCCCAGATCCACCCGAGAGCCAGCACTGCGAGTCTAAAGCCCCGGGAAAGGAGGCGCCACCGAGAGGGAAGGCGGGGACCTGCTCCACCCGCCCGCGCCGCACAGGCAGAATGCAGGCTGCTCAGCGCCCTCCCGGCCACGCCTCCCGGCCACGCCTCCCGGCCACGCCTCCCGGCCACGCCTCCCGGCCACGCCTCCCGGCCACGCCTCCCGGCCACGCCTCCCGGCCACGCCTCCCGGCCACGCCTCCCGGCCACGCCTCCCGGCCACGCCTCCCGGCCACGCCTCCCGGCCACGCCTCCCGGCCACGCCTCCCGGCCACGCCTCCCGGCCACGCCCTTCCGGCCACGCCTCCCGGCCACGCCCTCCCCGCCGCCGACCCTGGGGCGGGACAGGCAGGGGGAGCGGCCTGGCGCGGGCTGGCACCACTGTGAAGCCCTGGACCCAGAAAGCTGCCCCTGCCAGGGGTCAGACCCGTCGCTGCTGCCTCCCCACCGCCCCTGCCAGTCTCGGGTGGGGGGCAAAAAGCATGGAAAACCTATTTGAGGAAATTATTGAGATACAAGTTACACGATGGTCACCAAACCCAAGGAAGATTCATAGCAAATAGGACATCTCCAAAACACATAGTCATCAAGCTGGCCAAAGTCAAAACGAAGGAGAAAATTCTCCAAGCTACAATAAAAAAGAAACAACTAACTTAGAAACGAAAGCCCATCGGACTAACAGCAGACTTCTCAGTGGAGAGGTTTCAAGCCAGAAGGGATCAGGGCCCAATTTTTAGTCGTCTTAAACAGAACAACTGCCAGTCAAGAATTTTGTATCCTGCAAAACTAAGTTTCATAAATGATGGAGAAATAAAGATTTTTGCAGACAAGCAGACACTAAGGGAATTTGAACTAGACCTGCCTTACAGGAAATACCCCAGACGGCATTACATTATGGAACAGCACATAAACACCACCAATATAAAGACCCCTGAAAGTTAAAGCTCATAGCTCTAATAAAACAATAGCACAAGAGAGAAAACAAAACAACAAGGTATCATCCAACATGATGAACAGAACCATATCCTAGTCTCCCGCATATCAACGCTAACACTGAATGTGAACAGTATGAATGCCCCACTTAAAAGACACAGACTGGCTGAACAGATGAACAAAACATACTACAAGCATATGCTGTCTCCAACAAACACATCTGACTTGCAAGGATTTGCACAGACTCAAGGAAAAGGGATGGGAAAAAATATTCCATACAAGTGGAAACCAAAAGCGACCAGGTGTAGCCATTCTCATATCAGATAAAATAGACTTTAAATCAACAAATGGTAAAAATAAAAAAGACAAAGATGGCCATTTTATAACCTTCTACAGATGTTTCTCTACAGTCTATGTTTCACTAGGTATTTATTTCTCAGTGCCTCCTTGATCTTGAATTTGGAAATGAGACAAAAAGAAAAAGAAAGAGAGAGTGGAAAAGGGAGAGGGAAAGGGGGACAGGAGGGAGGGAGGAGGAGGAGAAAAAGGAAAAAGAACTGGCTGAGTGTCTTAAATGTTTATATTCTCTTATATCTCATTTGATAATTTGAATGCCTGAACTGCCATACTTTGAATATTTTACATTCTCAAATTGATATTTTAAGCCAAAAAGGATTTTGCTACAATTTAGAGTTATCTGCATAAATTTACTCTAAAACTCCCATAACTGATAATAGATTAGGCTAGGAATTTGAATCTAAGTCCAAAAGGCCAACATTTATAAACCCTTGGGGACCATGCTTTAATTTGGAATATTTCCACTTATGGAAGATCTATGTGGTAGGTTTGATCATTAAAAAAGAAATCAAGTTTGCAAGATTAGGGAGCTTGTTTATTTAAATAAGAAAAAATGGTACATTGTAAGCCCATTTTTAAATACAGAAGATGTTGTTAGTTACGTCCATTACATTTTAGAATTTAATGTTCACATCCTCCTACCTCCCTCTCCTTTCAAACTTATAAGCAGTGTCAGATGTCTAGGACCCCTCAACTGAGTATGACAACTTCAAATATTGTAGGTATCTTTTCTAGAGGACATTCTCTTACATCACCCGAGAGAAAAGACAACCTCCCCACTCCTCAAATGAAAGTCAATATGACTTCAAAATGTTCTTTAACTGTAATGTTTCTTAGAGAAAAATAATACATTATAATATACATTGGATTTTTTTCATCTAGGAAAACTATTATGTTTGCTTTTGTCCTATATTTAATGTGTATTTTTACTTTTTATAGTATTAGGTGGCTAATTTTGCTCCTTTTTTTAAGAGGGAAGGGATAATTAGGGTGGATTTTGAAGAATAAATACAGCCCAGTCAGGGAAGAGATGAGGTGAAAACATTCCACATGCAGAGAATAGTCTGTGAAAAAGTCAGAAAATCAAGAAAAAAATACTGTTTGTTCAGCAATAGCGACTTATTTAGTTTGGCTGGAATATGTGGGGGAAGACAAAGTATAACAGGGAAAGCTAAAATGGTAGTTTAGGATAGATTCTGAGAAGTCTATTCCAAAGACTGTTAGTTTTATCTTTTATATGATAGGTAATCACTGACGTTTTAAGTAAAAGAGCAAAGTTATAAATGGTTTTGAGCATCCAATTATGGGCCAGCCACTGTGCTGGTTACATATATTACTGGTTTAGTCCACACTAAAACTCTTTGAGATAAGCACTCTTAGCTGCATTTTATTGATCAATAAATTCAGAAACAGGTGAAAATATCCAACAACAAGTGAACTGCAAACCCAAGATTTGAACCTAGGGTTGAATTTTTCCAAAGACCATTACCTCATGCTTCTTCGTGGAAGGGACATATTTCATGTGTTTTAAAAAGTTAATTCTAGATTTAGTGTGAAAGATACTTAAACAAAACAATATAATTAAGGAAGGAAAGCCAAATATGAGGCTACTTTTGTAACCCAGCAGGAAATAATCAGAGCCTTGATTAACAGGGCAGTAATCAACACAATGGGAAGGAGAGGACAAATTGGTAATGCTTGGTGAGTAATTTTCTGCAATGAATAATTAAGAAAGAGGGATATAGGTAGGACACATCTGAGATATCTATCCTGAGTCCCCCCAATTACAGCAGAGTCCTTTGCCATAACATATTGTCTTTGAGGTCCTTCAGTTACAAATGTACCTTAAACAATTTGGAAATAGAAGACAAGAGCACTGGAAGAAGATTAAGACATGATTTTAAGAGGTTCCACTAGCAAAATAAATTATATTTACTATATCTGCTTTCAACAGATAATGGTTTATTTCCAGCCAGTCTGTATATGAACCATTCCCTGTGTTTTCTGTGGGGAATCACTTTTATCTTGCGCAAAAGAGAGGCTTGCACATCACCATGCTGAGAACTAAAACCAAGAACCAGGAGACTCAATAGATTCGCAGCAAGGAATTTCTCCAAGGTCAAAAGCACCTTTCAAAGTCAGGAAACAAAACTGAAGTCTAGGGTTCAGGACAAGAGACAGGCAGAACAGCTGTCGAACAAAGCAGAAGCCATCACAGTGACCAGCACACGAGATGGCCGGGAGGAGGAGCCCCGCTGCTGCGGCGCAGGGCCTGGCCATCAACCCGGTGCCGGGCCTAAGCGACTGGGGCATGTTGTAGTGCTCACTTCCTGCCACAGAGACGAAAAAGAGGACTGAAGACCTGAGGCAGCCAGTTACTCCTTGGGACATTTTTAATTTCAATCATCCTTACCTTAACTCCTCAAAATAGGCAAAGTTGTTTTTTACCCTTTATTTCTGGAAAGAGAAAAACACCCAGGAAGATAATAAATTTCAGATATTTTCCTATCCTTCCCCACAAAAATTTGCTGCTGGTCTAGTCAAACCTAAAAAGTGAAAAACTCAGTAGGCTTGGTTTAAGTTAGTAAGATCTACACATTCCACACTCGTTTCCTCTTTTATACTCTGCATTGAAACACTCAGTTTTAATTAACCATAAAAACAGATTGTACTCCTAGCCTAGTGTTTTTTTCCTTAAATCTGTTAGTTAATTCAGGGTTTACAATTGACCCACTGTGAACAAGTAATGGATAGAACATGTTCCCATATGAAGAATTCAATAAAATAATTCCTAGAATTTTTATTTGGCATAATTTTGACTAGGATGATTACAATTCATAGTATCTAATGTGGTAATAAGAAGTGTCAAAGTAATGGGGAAGAAGCACAAATATTTCTTACTCAAAGATTTCTTAATTCATGCTTCAGAATACTTGGCTCAACTATATTCTCCTAGAAAAGAGTCTAGACCATTTTCTAGAGTCTAGTCTAGAAAATAGTCTAATGATGAATTGATGAATTAATATATTCACCAATAACAACCCCTGCTATATGCCATAAGCCCTGCTAGGTGCTAGGGACACTGAGATCAATAAGATATAGCCCTCAATACTTGAGAGGTTCATTGTGTTGTGGAAAGAAAGGAGCAAATGAATTGCAGTGAAATAGAGTAAGCATGATAGGAGAGGTGTAAAAGAGACACAAATAAGACTGTCTGATAGGTGATCCACCCAGTGGCTCTCTTCAAGGTGGCCCTTCCTCCCTTAGTGGGAGAGACTGTAGTTCCAACGTTGTATCAGCACCTCCCTGGGCATCAGGTCATGCCCAGTTTGTCTGCTCTTACAAGTCATCTCTCTGTATTTGTTGCAAACTCTGCTGGATGCTATCTCCTCCCTTCCAGATATCCTGTAAATAAAAGGGGAGCGGTGAAGGCAAGCCACACCTGCCTCTCCGTGGGATGCCACAGGCTGAGGAGTCATGCACAGCCTGCCCCTCCTCCTGCTCCTGTGGAGCTTGTCCTGGCCTCCCCTGGGCAGACAGGAACCATGTGCCATGAGACCTCAGAGGACAGAGTAGTGAAGTAATTTTGTCCTGGAGGAAGATTATGGCTTCAGAGAAGTAAGAGTTGCACAAGAAAGTGTGGATGGCATTCAGAGTACAACAAATTACTTTTTGAACTTCTAGATCATTAAATGAATTGCAAGCTCTGTAACTTACAAGTAAATGTAAACTCTGGTGTTATTTGGCTCCAAAAGGCTAGACTAAGTCTGTCCCACTAATTACCAATATTACTTTGCTTCACATTAATATATTTTTACTTTAGTTATTGTTATTATCCAAAATAACAACATTCTTTTTCTCATTTGTTTTAGGAGATTTCCTAACTGCTCACCACTCTCAGGCCCTCTCTGGCCCTAGGAAGACTACATTTTCCCATGCCTGTGAAGGTAGGTGGTAAAAATAGGACCTTCTATGGACGTTTCTATACAGTTGATATTTGACTGGGTATTTACTTTCCGGTAGCTGTTTTACCTTGAATTTGCTACTTTCCCTTGAATTATTAGGGACATAAACTGAGTACTATTTGGTGGAATGTGAACAGATGGAATAGCCACCAGTTCCAGGCCTGGCAATAAAGCACTTTGATTGTTCTCTCTTCTCCATGCTCCTCCTTCTAGAATGAGCCTTCTAGTAGCAAAGGAACCTGACATTACCGCACCACATGAAGGGATTCTCATACCCAAAATATCTTGCTACCCACAATGGCATTTTCATGAGTGCTAATTAAAAGCCACTGAAATTTGAGAATTATTTGTTGCAGTAACTAGGGAGTTTTTACTGATGAATATGAAGAGACTGATATAAATTTAAATTCCCTTCCCAAAAAAACCCAGTTCTTATTTCGTCTCTAAGGATATATGGAGCCACCTTGGAAAAGCCCAGCAATTTCGCCATCATAATGCAGCCTCGTTTAGTCCCACACTAGGCAGAGGTTATCTCTCTAACCCTGTGACGTTCTCTGAGATCGAGCTGCCTGGAAAGGGGATGTAAGCTATGGATGAGAACAATATGTGAAAAGCTTATTTCAGACACAACTTATGACAGAAAATTCCAAAAACAACACAAAAAAGGGAGGTGAAGGCTAGCAAGCAGGAAGAGAATAAATGATGGAAAATTTTGAAACTGATTTAAAAAAACTAAGAGAAGGCAAGTTGGCCATGCAACATGGATTTTCCATCACTTGCTTCGACTCAATTTAGAGCCACATCCCACACGGACATCACTACAGTGGGCTTAAAATGGCCAATTACGAAGGACAAGGCAGAGGCCAAGCAGATTCGTGGCCTGGAAAGCCAGCCTGCGGGCGGCCTGGGACTCCGACAGGTGCGAATTCACTGCGCCTCCGAACAACCAGAGGCGTGAACTCGCCAGGGCCCATTTCCCTGGGAGAGCAAATGACTACGCAGGGGATAATTCATGCGACGACGACAACAGTCTTGTGATGGACAACTTTGAACTCACAGAAGCTGGACGCAGCTGGAGGAATCGGCTGCTTCAGCAAGCGGAGCCCGACACGCACTCCGCCTGGGGCGCGGCCCAGCGGCGGGCCAGGACAGCAGGAGAGCGACCGGCCGCAGAGGACACGCGCGCCAGCTTCCGCCAGCCTCTCCAACACACCCGGCGGGCGCCGCTCGGACCGCGCTGTCCTCCCCTGCAGGCACGCCCTGCCCTGCTCCGGACGGCGCTGTCCTCCCCTGCAGGCACGCCCTGCCCTGCCCTGCTCGGGACGGCGCTGTCCTCCCCTGCAGGCACGCCCTGCCCTGCTCCGGACCGCGCTGTCCTCCCCTGCAGGCACGCCCTGCCCTACCCTGCTCCGGACCCGCGCTGTCCTCCCCTGCAGGCACGCCCTGCCCTGCCCTGCTCGGGACCCGCGCTGTCCTCCCCTGCAGGCACGCCCTGTCCTGCTCCGGACCCGCGCTGTCCTCCCCTGCAGGCACGCCCTGCCCTGCCCTGCTCTGGACGGCGCTGTCCTCCCCTGCAGGCACGCCCTGCCCTGCCCTGCTCGGGACCCGCGCTGTCCTCCCCTGCAGGCACGCCCTGCCCTGCTCGGGACCGGCGCTGTCCTCCCCTGCAGGCACGCCCTGCCCTGCTCGGGACCCGCGCTGTCCTCCCCTGCAGGCACGCCCTGCCCTGCTCGGGACCGCGCTGTCCTCCCCTGCAGGCACGCCCTGCCCTGCCCTGCTCCGGACGGCGCTGTCCTCCCCTGCAGGCACGCCCTGCCCTGCTCCGGACCGCGCTGTCCTCCCCTGCAGGCACGCCCTGCCCTGCTCCGGACCGCGCTGTCCTCCCCTGCAGGCACGCCCTGCCCTGCTCCGGACGGCGCTGTCCTCCCCTGCAGGCACGCCCTGCCCTGCTCCGGACCGCGCTGTCCTCCCCTGCAGGCACGCCCTGCCCTGCTCCGGACGGCGCTGTCCTCCCCTGCAGGCAGATGGGAGCAGCGACGACCACAGGGCCGAGCAGCAGGCCGCTGCCCACCTGGGGGACGTCGCTGGCTCCCCGCGCGGGTGGCTGGGCCTGCGGGGTGGCTCCCACGATAACGGCCTTCTTCTCGCCCGGTTCTGATTATTTAAGAAATAAAATGAAAAGATTGAGGCGGAAGCCAAAATATTGCTAGTACAGATAGGTCAGAGAACCCAGCACTGGGAGGGTCAGAAGGGCCGCTGATTCGGGGCAGAACCGGACGCACTCGCTCCAGCTGCGGGCCCGGCGGCGTCCCGGGTTCGAGCCCCGTGCAGGGCGCAGGGCGCGGCCTTCTCCGCGAGGAACAGCGGGCAGCGCCGGCGAGGCTGGGAGGAACCGGGGTGGGAAGGAGAAGAGAAGAGAAGGACGATGGCCGCGCCGTGGTCTCCAGACAAACGCGGGCACACGCGGGCGAAACGCGCCGCCCGCCGCCTTGCGCGGCCGCCTGTTCCAGCAGCGAGGGCTCCTCCCGCACCCGGCGGCGTTCCCGGCGAGCGCGGCTCCGGCGTGGAGGGCGGCGTGCGGGCCGTCCAGGGCGCAGCGCTCTCGGCCGCCGGCGCCTCCCAGCAGCCGGGCGCCCGCCGCGCCTCCGCGGGCCGGATGGAGAGCGTTGTCCCCGACCTCGGACGCGATACGCCGACGGTCAGGGTTTGTGACCCATCTACTTCTGAAAACGGAGTGTTATAAGATTATGAACTCAGCACATTATATGATAGAATAAATTAAAATTAAATAAGGCAAAACCATCTCAAGGGAGCATCTGTCCATTATTTACAACACATATCTGTCGAGGCTGCTCTGCAGACAGGGCTGGGGGCCGGGTCGCCGGGCGCGCGGCCGTCGGTGCGCCAGTCCGGCCTGGGAGCGCGCGGACCGCGCCGAGCACCGGCGCGAGGAGACGCGCGCTCCAGACCTGGACTGTCCCTCCTCTGACCCCAGAGCCGCCCGTGAGGGAGACCGCGGGCGGCCGCTACTCCCGTGTCACAGACAGCGAGTCAAGGCTGAGCGCGCGAAGCAGCTCGCCCGAGCACCGGAAGATTCGTCTTTCACTCCGAATCCGTGTCCCGCTGCGTTGTGACGACCGCTGTTGGGAGGACGGCCTCACTCCCGATAGGTGGCACATGTCTCGGCCGCCATCAGAAAGCCTCTGAGGGACATGCACTTTCATACGAGTCAGCCATTTGGAGAATTTGCTTCGTCTTGCTTGGTACCTTTAATTATCTTTTCAAACATTTCAAAAGTGTTCAGCGTCCCTGGGTCATGCCGGACAGTCTGCTCAGTGGTCCTGCGCGTCCTGGAGCAGAGCTGCGCGCGGCCGTGTGCCGGCTCGCTCTCGACGCGGCTCCACCACGCAACACGAGCCGCCGCTCCACGGGAGGGCGTGCTCACTAGCATCGGCCATAACAGAGGACGCAGAACGCCGCGTCCAAACGACTCGGTTCTGAGGCCGGCTCTGGACGGCAAGCCTGCGGCGGCGGGGCGTCGCGTGGAGGGTTGCTCGGCGGCGAGAGAAGGAAATCGAGTCTGGAAAGAGAGAGAGAGAAAGAGAAGGGAAGGAATGCGGGCACTGTTCACTCTGGAGCCGGCGAACGCCGACAGCGGGACGCCCGCGCGAGCGGGGAGGCCCGACGTGCCCTCAGGACGGCCCGCTGCCTCGGGGCTGCGGGAGCCACGCAAAGGGGACAGGGAGGAAAAGGACGTTAAAATTGCCGACGAGCGCCACAAGCAGGGAGCGGGCCGGAAGCCAGGAACACCGGGAAGGGGAGGCGGCCGCGCCCCAAGTGCAGCCGCCAGCGACGGAGGGGCCCCGACGAGACGCTGGGACCCGCCGCCCCGCCGTCTCAGGGCCCGCCCCGCCGTCTCAGGGCCGGTCCCCGCCGTCTCAGGGCCCGCCCCCGCCGTCTCAGGGCCGGTCCCCGCCGTCTCAGGGCCCGCCCCCGCCGTCTCAGGGCCCGCCCCCGCCGTCTCAGGGCCCGCCCCGCCGTCTCAGGGCCCGCCCCGCGTCTCAGGGCCCACCCCGCCGTCTCAGGGCCCGCCCCGCCGTCTCAGGGCCCGCCCCCGCCGTCTCAGGGCCCGCCCCCGCCGTCTCAGGGCCCGCCCCGCCGTCTCAGGGCCCGCCCCGCCGTCTCAGGGCCCGTCCCCGCCGTCTCAGGGCCCGTCCCCGCCGTCTCAGGGCCCGCCCCGCCGGCCGGGGGCGTCGGTGCCCGGAGCACCTTGCCGCGCGCTGCCCGGAGCGTCTTGAAGCTGCTGGACAGGAACTGGACCTGGGAACCAAGGGAGGAAGATAGAATTGGCAATGTTTGGAGTTCTAGATCTGATCCAGCAGAGTTCAGTTGGAAAGAAAGTAGCATCTGAAAGATCTTAATAAGAACCGAAAAAATTGCAATTAGGTACGCGACACTTACTGTGTGACAGACATTATGCCAGATGCTGCCTCACACAAACTTAAAAATGTCAGTAACTGGCCGTGAGCCAACAGTCAGTAAGCGACAGAACTCGAGACTCCGTGGTCGCTGTCGCTGCTTCAGCCCGCCCGGGTCCCTCGGTTCTCCGTCATTTCGACACAGGCGTCCCTGAGCTTTGTGAGGCCGCGGACCCCTTTGACATTACAGTGAGGCCTACGGTGGGCCCCTTCTTGGAAAAATGGAAAATTGTCAAATGCATAAAATAAAAGAAATAGAATTATAATGGAAACCAATTATTTTGAAATTCAGCTAATAAAACACATTTTAAAAACTGACTTAAGAGTATATGTGGTGCTTGTTTTTCCATTCTTGGGATACTTCACTTAGTAGTATGGGTTCCAGCTCTATCCAGGAATATACAAGATGTGATATGGGGGGAAGGGACATACATACATAATGCATACATAAGACGTGCACCGTCTGGGGGATGGTCACGCGTGCGGCTCGGACTTGTGTGGGGGGGTGCAAGGGCATTATTTGAAACCTTAAAATTTGTATACCATAATATGCTGAAATAAAAAAAACTGACTTAAGAAATAGCATTTTTTTAAATCTCATTTTTAATGTATTAAAAAATAAGATTAAGCAGCAGGTCCATCTTTTAAAATTTTGAAATAGAAATGAACACAAATGATATTTTGAGATGTGGAATCAATTGTAACATGATAGGAAAATATTTTTTCTTATTGGTGGCAAATTTATGAGTTTTATTAATACTATTGTAATCATTGCATTCAAAACTAAAGGAAATGCAAATTTTCACTTAAATTCTAGTAAAATATAATATTTTTCTCTAGTCAAGGTTCCCAGACTCACTGAGTTCTTTCCATAGATCCATAGACTTCAGGCTTAAGAACACCAATAAAAATGAGCCTATTAAATCCATTTTCTGTGTATAAATATTTAGTGTGCTTCAAAGAAAGACACAATTCAAAAGGAAAGGATAGTCTCTGCCATGTGACAATTCGTGACTATAATTTAGAAATAGGGTACTAGAAGTAGTTAAGTACGAATCCACTGTTGATTTGTTCCCTCCAAAAATGAAAGAGATACTAAGAGGCAGAGAAGGTTCCATAGTAAGAAAATAACTGCAGGTTAAAGTAATCTTAGGGGCTTTAAGAACAGGAAGGAACAAAACCCAAAGCAAGAGCAAAACCTGGAAATCCACGAATCTGAGGAGTCTGGACTTTATACTGAAAGAAAACTGAAAAAAGGAATTACCACAATGAAATCCCAAATTGAATAATGTTGATCTTATAAGGGGAAATAAAATACATCAGATAATTTTTTAAAAGATGATAAGGAGACCACCTAAAAAGGCTTTTGCTATTTACATAAGACAGAATGAATGGATAGATGGATGGAAGAATAGATGGATGAAAGCATGGATGGAATAAAAAGAAATGGATATAGAAATTGAAAAATTATGGATAAAGCAAATAAATGATCATTAATTACCAATATTTTGAATCTAGAGAATTAGGGAATTGGTAAGTAACAATGCAATTGAGAGGGGAATTGATTTGGGAAAGTTATAGGATGAATTCAGTGGGACAGATTAGATTTTAGAATGTTATAGAATGGAAATTCTGCAGAAGCTTATGTTATAGTTCTTAAAGAGACAGAGTTAGAGAGACAAAATTAGAAGTTCTCAATATATAGCTGATGCAATTTTATTATTGTTTTTATCACTAAAGGAAATTGCACATACAGTTGATTCGAATGACGCAATGTTGAATTCCACAAGTTCACTTACGTGCAATATCCTCCCACCTCTGCCACCCTGAGACAAAACCAATCTCTTCTTTTCATCCTCTTCCTCAGCCTACTCAACATGGAGATGATGAAGATGAAGACCTCTATGATGATCCACTTCCAATTAGTAGTAAATACATTTTCTCTTTCTCAAGATTTTCTTAATAACACTTTCTTTTCTCTAGCTTACTTTATTGTAAGAATACAGTATATAATACATATGGCACACAAAATATGCATCGATTGATGGTTTATGTTATCAGTAAGGCTTCCAGTCAGCAGTAGACTTTTAGCAGTTAAGTTTTGGGGGAGTCAAAAGTTATATGTGAACTTTCAACTGTGTGGGGGATTGGCATCCCTAACCCCCAAGTTATTCAAGGGTCACTTGTAAACAGATAACAGCTAAGGTATACATAAACAAATTTCTGATATAGTTTCAGTTATTCAGAGTTGACTGAGTTTTCTGCTGGACAGAGTACCAGCTTTAGAAGGAACTTTAGGGATTTCATTCCAAACCCTTCAATCCAAAATAAAAATCAACAAAGGGTTCGAGAAGAAAATTCAACACAATTTTCATGGGATTCTAGGATTCCATATCTCTGCATTAAGTACCTGCACAGTTTTATGTGCTTTATATATTTTAATCCATTCAATTCTGACAACCACCTCAAACAGTATCGCTATTATTATCTATATTTTACAAATGAAGAAAGCAAGACTCTGAGAGGACAAGAGTTGAGAATTTCCCCAGAGCTGAGAATTTTCAACAACTACACTTTCAACTGGGATTATGAAATGGAACACTAGGCGAGGCAATATTAAAGCAAAATACACGATCAACTCATAGTAGACTCTTAATATTTTGCTAAAAAGAAAAAAATGTGCGAATTAAAAATGTGGTCCCAAAGAGAGTAAAATTAATTCCATGATTGATTCTTTCATAAACAAACCATTGCAATAAAAAAGTAAATCACAAAGTATACAAAAATACCATGGGATGTCATTGATATAGATAAGTTTCAAAATCATCACAATTTAATAAATTTATAATAATATTTAGCAATATTTTTCAATGACTTGAGAAATAATAATGATAACTTTCATAGCACCCAGAAAGTCTGGTCTTTTCTCCATGCATGGTAGACTACTAAAAGCATCAGATGGGTTGCGGGGTTCATGGGGGTTCCAAACATAAATTTCAGGTGAACCAAGATATTTAATCCCTCAGCCCTTAAGTCCGGTCAGGTTGGGCATAGGTTGGCCAAAGTTTCAGGGCTGACCAATCACGATCACCCTTGACAGTATTTACCACAATGATATGGACAAATTTTGTCTTCTTAAATTTTTTAATGTGAACTCTGATGTCAAAAAGGTATGAAGATATTGAGAGTTTTCTACACATGTCCTCCAAATACTTTCCCTTCTTCTTTAAAATTACTGTTTCTCTTTTTACACTTCATATTCCTGCATTATCCATCGTCCTCAGTGCCATACATGTGTCCTGGTATCAGATATTAAATATTTTTTAAATGAACAAAAATACTAACTGAAAGTTATTTTCCACCTTTAAATGGCTCTTATTTTCACTCTGGTTTCACTTCTTTTCTGCATGGGCCATAATGCAACCGAATAGATTTTCCTTTTGACTAAAATTAGAAATGAAAAGCCCTTCACCACTCATTTATTTCCCTTTTAGACGAGCTCCTTGGAAACCACACAAAGGGAGATTTTTGTGACTCCTCCTGTGGTCAGAATTCAGCCCCTTTCTTTCACATGTTTCCTGCTTCCTACAGTTCAGAACCTTTTTCTATCACCTGTGGTTTCTATTTCTCTCGGATGGGTATCTGTTCATCCAGTTTCTGAGGTGGGATGGTATTGTATTTCCACTAGGTTTTCTTGCAAAGACTAATCTCCTTTGTTGCCTGTTTTACTGTAATTTTCCATCTATTAAAATGAAAATGAACCCATGTCCCAGCCTCCAGAACATAATAATGACAGAAAAAAATTCTAATTACAGCAGTTCACATTTATTCCAGGAAAATGCCTGACTGCAACTTTACTCACATAACCTCAAAGCTAAACCCATGCTTTTAGTTGTATCATAAAAGGACTGTCATTGACAAAATGAAGCTTCTTCTTTTAATGCCCTGGAGTCTAAATTGAGAATATTTGCAGAAGTCTCTGGGGGCTCCTGACCATACAGAAGGAACATTCCTTAGTCAACAAGGACACACTAAATGTCTACTCTACTACTGCAATAGTGGCTGAGAGGAAATCATGAGACGACAAAGAAATATTAGTGTCTTTCTGCCTAAGTGCTCTCTCATCCAGTCTGTGAGAGGGAAACAAAATCGCACACTGTTGTACTCCACTCTCTGGAATCATAGAATGTCAACTCAAGAGGGGAGTTAAGAAGTTGTCTAATCTAGTCTTCCTATTTGTTGATTATGAAATCCCAATGCAAAGGTATTAAATGGTTCAAGAAGACCCAAATAATAAAGTCAGAGTTAAAAAACCATGAGTAGATAGAGCACAGGAGCAGATCTGAAGTTTTAACAAAACTTTTGTTTTAACAAGTTATAACAAAATACACGAGACTGGGTAATTTATAATGAACAGAAACTTATTTCTTACAGTTCTAAAGCCTGGGAAGTCCAAGACCAAGATGCTAACATCTGGTGAGGGCTTTCTTGCTGCATCATCCCGTGGCCAAAGGGGAAAGGGCCAAGAGAGGGTGGAGAGAGAGGGCCAGAGAGAATGAAAGGGTGTCAACCCCCCCTTTATAACAAACTGCATTAATGCATTGACTCAGCCCTCACGGCCCAGTTGCCTCCCATTAGGCTCCACCTCCCGGCACTGTTGCACTGGGGGCCAAGCTTCCAACACAGGCTTTTAGGACACATTCAATCCATAGCACTGACTCGAGCTGGTACATAGAATTATAACTTGGTAATATTTCAGTAATACTTGAGTAATACAAGGCTCTAGTAATACTCCAGTAATACAGTGCTGCAGGCTGTTCCTTACTTCCTAGAACAGGGTAGTTTACTATCAAATATACACAGATTTGTACAGAGGTAGCAAACCTATGGTTTACAAAGGTTCTCAAGGTGGAACAGAAAGTGCCAATAACACTATATGAATTTTTGTTAAACGATAGTTATGGAGCCTCCTTATGTGTCTAGCCAGTGAGTCTTCTGCATACCAGCATCAGGGAAATTGCCTCGTCCTGAATCCTCGTGACTGTCACTAGTAGCCAGTTCACTGATCCACCACTTACACCCCCCCCCATTATCTCATACTCTATCAATGCAATTGGGGGAGCTATTATCCCCCAAACTGGAAAATAGCAAAACTCCAGTAGATATTTCTGAGAAAATTGCTGCCAGCAATTTGAATGTGTTGCAGTAGACTGAGTATATTGAGAAAAATGTCTCTACCCTCTCATTTTTCTTTCATGTTTATCTACCTATCATTTCTCACTTTTCTATCTGTCCATACCCTTAACCAATACCTACCTTGATTCATTAGAAAAGCATTTTCCATTTTCCTAGCATTAAATTGTCCATCTTCAGAACAATTAATAATTAGTTGTTTTTCAAAATGCCTCATGTCACCCACACCTAAACATCACCACTGAAAAGTTGTGTAGAGCTTCTTTTGTGTCACCTCTCTATCCAAATGCAGGCTTATCATGGCACTGTTGACATATATTTGTACAATTTATTACATGATAATCATTGGACTATAGTATCTTTGAAGGCAAAATGTCTTATTCTTTTTTACATCTTGTTTCCTGTTACCCCTGGCAAATCTTCATGTTTGCTGATTGAATGATAATATCAGTCAATCCATCAATAACCTAAACAACATTGTTTACTACAATACTTGGGTTAGGGAATGTGTAACTTAGGAAGAAAAAAAAATGTAAACAGTCTCTATGGGTAGCTGAAAGAGGAGCCAGGGAGAAAGTATTCTCCTTTTACTCAGCAGCAGTTTTCCCTGAGACAGAAAACACTACCATCCTTACTTGGATATTATATGTTTTTCTGGCTGAAAGTCTTGTTTTGGGTTGCATTTTTTCATAATTTATAGTAAATATGTGCCCTTTTAATGAGGCTACCTTTGTGTTTAATTCTTTTTGTTCTCTTATTATAATTATCATATATCTGAAGAAAAGTTAGCTTTTCTTTACAATAGATTAGAACTGCAGGTGTCAAAAAAATATGGAAGGGGGAGAGATGTTCCACATAAAGGGGAGAAAGTTGCTATAACAGTTCTTGAAAGAAAGCAATAGCTACAGATGGAAAAGAGAGGGAAAGGAGAAAGGAAAGGGAAAAAAGGGTCAGAAAAATCCACAGGGCAGGGAGGAGGTGGACATGTTGCTTTTCTATTGTTTCATACAAAATTGTTGCCTTGTTATGATGGAAAACCCTTTATTTCATCCAAGGTACACGGTTGGGTTTTCTCAGTAATGTCTACTTACTTATCCAATAAATGCTTTGTGCGTATGGAGACCATTTTTTGTTAGTGTTGCTAATAAAGTGAGGAGGAGCCTAAGCTCATCCCTACTGAGCTGCTAAGAATCACACAAAGCCTTTGACGAACTAGGAAAAAGAAACTTAGGAAACTTCATGGCAGCGAAAGCCATGAAATATCAGCTCTCCCTCCCCCTGCCGCCAGAATTCACAGAAAATTAGGTATGGGTTTGGTTTCCACAGGCTATGACATTGAAGTTTCAGGGTCATTTTTACTTAGGACTTAGGGGAGAAGAAAGCCCCAAGAGAAATGTGAGGTACACAGGGTTTCTGAGAACAAACTCTCTAATGGGAACTGAAATAAAATTATTAAAAGGTATTTCCAGAGAAACATATAGATTGATGCATAAAAATTTTACTAAACCGGACTCAGAACTAGTATTAACTTTAGATATCAAACTTATCTTTATCCTCACATGGAAAGGCACTTAGAAAATGTGTTTAAGAGAAATTGAAGATGTTTTTGGTGGGTTTACAGAAAACTGTTTCTAGTGATGAGTGACAGAGGCTAGACTTCAACTCTATTTGTTATAAGAGGATTTGTTCTCTTCCTTCAATGAGTGATTGTGATGTGGTCGGAAAAAGTGGGAATTAAATCTCAACAAAAATGGCTTTCTCAATTGTGTGTTACAAAGCATAGAGTCCCTAGAAGTGTTTGTCATCCTACTCCTTAGCAGGACGCAATTTTGGCCTCTTCCTTAGAATCAGAGCACTTTAGATCTCTCAGAACTTTTGTTGGGGATTTCAGACCTCCAAAATTTAATCTGGAAAGTTAACATAACAGCCCATGAAAGAAGTCCTTTATACTTTGCAAAATATAAAAAAACTATTCACTGTATTATTTTGGCAACTTTCTTCATATCATAAGTGATGACTGTGATGTCTAGTTTCATGTGTCAATTTACTGGCTATAGTTCACAGTCATCCAGTCAAACACTAATCTAGATGTTGTTGCAAAAAGGTATTCTGTAAACATGGTTAGCATCTACAATCAGTTGACTTTAAGTAAAGAATATTACCCTAAATAATGTGGATAGGCCTCATACAACCATTTGAAAGGCTTTAAGAGCAAAATGGAGGTTGCCCGGAGGAAGAAATCCTGCATGGACACTGCGTCTCCAGCACGCTGGCTTGTCCTTCAGATTTGGACTTTCCCGCCCCCACAATCACAGGAGCCAATCCCTTGAAATATATTTACTTTATATATAGTATATATACCATATATATAGACAAAGTATATTGCCTCCTATTGGTTCTGTTTCTATGGAGAACTCTGATTCATACAGTTGACAGATAGATTGCACTGTGCTGAGGGAGATGATTAATGCCAGCAAAAGAATTTAATTGCTAAGTTTTTTAGATAACAGACAACTAAGAATATATTCTTGAGCTGAGAAATTAGATGAAAGTCAATTTAAAAAAAAAACAAGTGAAGCAATAGAAAACGATGCTAAATATAATTTGATCATTCCCCAAGCTTACATCTTAGGGTTGAATGGAATAATAATCATCTTGGAGAAAAATACGCTACATCATATAGTATGAAATACATGTCTTATTCTCCCCCCAAATTATAATTTCTTGGACAGCAAGGAATTTGTGTTGGAATGCCTGCTCATAGTAAGTACACATAACGGTTGCTAAATAAAAGAATGAATACATTTATGTTCTGAATGTGAATTTTTCAATACATGTTGACTAGATGCTTCTCTGTTCCGATGGTGCTGAGTCTGGGAGCACAGTGGTAAATACACATAGTCTTTCCTCATGGAATTGTGCGATGGTTTATCTGATGCAGTGACCGACAAAGGTGCCTAGGGATAGAGTGGAGAAAAAATATGAATTATCTGGATTTATGTCATACTCAGAAAGTTAGCAGTTTACTTTCCAGAATGCTTAATTTGCCTTCTTAACCATTATTTACTTAAACTGTTAGACAATATGGCGATAAGGGCATGGCTGGAGTTGTCAGATAGACTCAAGCCTGTATCCTGGCATCACTATCAACTACATGACCCTGGACAAGTTGCTTAACATTTCAGAACCTCAGGGTTACCAATTATAAAATGAGCATACCACCTAACCAGTAGCAAGTGTGTGCACACGTGCGTGAGAGAGAGAGAGAGAAATAAGGTACTGTGTATAAAGCTACCTGCTCAGTACAATAGCATTTGGAAAGCTGACAATAAATGCTAACTAGAATTGATAGACTTTACATTTAAAAGCTGTACAATCTGTGGGGTGACAAGTTCTTTTAGGAAAGTAACCAGCTCAGAGGCACTTCCCTTTCTTGTGACTTTCAAGATGTTCCCAAACCATTGGTTTATCCACGGGAAAATCACAGGATGGTCCAGATGAAATAAATAAATAAATAAACCATCAGGGCAGCTACAAGAGATGAGATCACAAATCAGCACTCAGAAACTGACAACCATTAATCTTGTCACTAAATGACCTAACCATAAACACTGTGACTCTTTTCCTTCCTTCTGTGGTTACTCAATAGGTAAGAAAGCACCCACCTTTAAGAAACTTCTGGAAAAAAAGAGAGACAAGATGAGACATTTTTTCCCCTCAAGTTCATTCAAAACCCAAAGATGGTAATGAGCTTTTTAAGGGTGTTAATCACCCCTTTTTTCTTCTCAAACTCTTTCTTACATCCACCCACAAAACACTTTTTATAAAAGACTAGTGACTAAATAAAAGGAAATAACTAAGGCTCGTGGTTGCTTAATTAATTTCATGTTTTAAGAAAGTACTGAAAATCTTACTATTGCACATAAATTCTTGGAGTTGGAAAATACCTAAAGAGATTCTGTCCTTCAATCTTGCACCTGAAGAAAACATTCTTTCTGTGAGATCCTGCAGCTGCTAGAACCAGTGTGGTGAGGAGGCGCTCCTTGCTGGGGGTGGGGAATAGGAGTTAAGAAATCCACTTCCATTTATGTACAATAGGAATTATTTAAAAATCTGACTCCATCTAACTTCTACCATTTGGTCATCTATCCGCACCCATAGTTTCTATCCGCACCCACAGTATCACACATAACCCACCCACTCTCAGCATTTGCCTTGTTTTTTTAAGTGTTACAACCTCTCACTCTTTCAGAGCAGGGACTGTGCCTGTTTTGTTCCTCCCTCTTTCCCCAGCACCTAATAAACTGCCTCGCAATAGATTCTTAGTGCTTACTTCCTGATTAAGTGCTTAGCAGTTTGGGTACATTCCCTAGAGATGTGCAGAATAAATGAAATTTTGCCACATGATACCTTTTAAACATTCCGAGATATTTAACAGATCTTCTCTTTTCCAGAATTAACAACCCCATATCCTGGGGCTTATGCAGAAAATGGCGGACGCAGGGACGCAGCCGCCTCCCGGTAGCTCGGCATCTCCACGGGCCGGTGCTGCGCAGCCAGTTGGAGGGCACCCTGCTGGGGCCAGCCTGGGGCAGAGAGCCACCCTGCCTGCTGGAATGCTCCCAGGCCCACCAGCCTGCCTGTTTCTGGCTACACTGCTTGCGTGATCCTGATTGGGTAATTTTTGAATCTCACTGTTGCTGATTGGATGTTATAGCTTGTAGTTGATTGGACACTTTTTGAGCCCTACCAAGGGTATAAAAGCAGGAGCAGCCAGGCAGAAGGGTGAGAAGATCACAAGACACAAAGAGAGGTGTAACAGTAGTTGTGCTGAGCCTGCTGCGGAAGAATAAAGGCTGTTCTCGGAGTGCCGCTCTGTTCTTTCCCCCGGCAAATGAACAAGAGCTGTAACGCTAGCTGTACACACTGCCACAACAGGGCCACTTCTGACATGACAGGTCCCAGAGCTTGCTCCTTGGGAGTCACTGTCTCCAGAATGTACCCAGAACAGAGGACTCCAGCAGAATAAAACGAAACTGTTGTCTCCCTTGAGCCCACTTCACTGTCTGTACCCCTTTCTTATTTAATCTCATATTTTTGGACTATATTGCATTAAGGTCCTATTCAATTTTGTGTTAATTTATATGAAGGAAGCTCTACCCATTGCGTGAACCTGAATGTAAGATTTGAATTTATTCCTGCAAACCTTTTCATTTCATATTTCACATTCCTAAGAACATTATTTTTTTTGAGACAGTCGTGGGGCTCAGGCTGGGGCGTGGCGATCGCAGCTCCCGCAGCCTCCGACTCCTGGGCTCCAGATCTCCCCGCCGCAAGGGCTAACTTTCAATGAAACCCTTTTAGAGATGACGGCCCTCTCTGCTGCCCAGGCCGCTCTCGAGGAGGCGGGCCTCCGCCTGGGCCTCCGCCTGGGCCTCCGCCTGGGCCTCCGCCTGGGCCTCCGCCTGGGCCGCGCGGCCAGCTCCGTCCTCTAGGCGCCCGTTCCCGTCGCCGGCCCGCGCCTGAGAAGGACAGAATCACGGAGCGATCAGGCAGACAATGCAGCGCCAGAACCTCAGCAGCTTGCCTGCCACGTCAGAGAAAGCGGTCCTCGCTTACCGCTCCGGCGAGCACAGCCCGCGGAGGGCCCGCGCGCCCGGCCAGTGCGCAGGCGCCGTGCGCATGCGCGCTCGCCGCCCGTCCTCCGGAGAGCCGTCCTTCACGCACACCCGTAGGCGAGGCGCCGGGTGTGCTCCACAGGTAACGACCGTCAGGTAAACATCGTTCCAGTCTAAGCTAATTATTTCCCATTAAATCTATATTACTTTTAAAAATGTTTTAATGCACGGTCTCAGTCTGTCTCCCGGACAGAGTGCCTGGCGTCATCATAGCTCCCCGCAACCTCAGACTCCTGGGCTCAAGCGATCCTCCTGCCTCAGCCTCCCGGGTAGCTGGGACTGCAGGTGCGTGCCACCACACCAGCTAATTTTTTCTATTTTTGGTAGAGACAGGGTCTGGTTCGTGCTCAGGCTGGTCTCAAACTTACGAGCTCAAGCCATCCTCCCGCCTCGGCCTCCCAGAGTGCCCGGATCACAGGTGTGAGCCTCCGCGCCGCCCACGTGTCTTTTTAATACCTGCTTTGGTTCCAGGCTGCCCCACAGGATTTCCTGGTTAGAACCAATACCTACCCTTCACTATTTCCTGTCCTCCTTGCCTTTATCCAATCTATTACTAAACCCTTTGATAGAGGGTTTACTAGCAGTAACTAGTTAGTAGTAACTCTTACAAAGAGTCAGTAAGGTTCTTCTTTCTCTTCATATTCTTGGCTCAATTTATTTAACAAACACTACTGAAGATCTCACTATGTCCCAGGCGATGAGTTTGGTGTAGGGGTACTACTAATTTATTTATAACCTCATCGCATTTCGGAAAGTAATATAAATGAGTTATAAGGTTACAAAAGGAAGGAAGGGTGGGAGGAAGGAAGAAAGGAAGGGAAGACATTAAAAATAGGAGCAAATGGGAGAACAATAAGACCAAGACCATAAAATAGAATCAGAAATGAGGCTTAAAATCCAGCCCATGAAGATCTATAAATTTCTTATGGTTGAATCAGAGTTAAATTTAAATATTTTTATTTTATTTTATTTTTAATTATTAGGCTACATAACAGTTGTATATAGGGTACATGTGATGTTTTGATATAGGCATACGATGTGTAATAATCAAATCAAGGTAATTGAAATACCCATCACCTAAAGCATTTGTTATTTCTTTGTGCTAGAAACATTTTGACAGTCAAGGCAAAATGGGAAAACTTGACCAATATCACAATCAAAAGTGTTCCTAACATAAAAACAGAATTGCTCAGAAGTATCGTTCTTCCTGGTCCTAAAATCAGTTAAGCGTTTTCCCCTAAGGGTTTGTGTGGAAATAGAAATGATCATGATAAAGTGTCTCCTCTCTTTTTTAAAAAAATTGATACCCTGAGTTTCTAACTACTTTCCTATTTATTTTTCGTTTTGCCCAGAAATTCTCTTGAAAGTGATAGTCTACCCTTGCTGATTCCATTTATTCACTTCCCATTCATTTTTTGACCCACTGCATTGAAACTTCTATCCCCACAACTTCTCTGAAGCTCCCTGACAAATGAAGTTAATGTGCCCCATAACCTCACACTTACATTCACAGCAAAGGACTCTCATCTGCTCCACCTGTGTCCGATTGATTTCTCTCTTTGGCAGACTCTCTTGCATGTTAGAGGCGGAATAGTTCGCATCAAGAACTGCCTTTACACGGTTGCCCCCTGCTCAAGGGCCTACTGACTACCCACCACATCAAACCTGAACACTTCCTCCCAGTTTCTAGGGTGCCCATATTCAACCTTTCCCCCATATTCTATAAACCCAAATAGATAGATAGATAGAACACATTACATGTCAAAGACGTAGAAAAATTTTATTGAGAAATTTTCAGTCATCTCACAACATAAATTCAATTCTGCTATGGGTGTTTTTATAGACAATGTGTGTACTAAGTACACTAAAGACAAATTGGGAACAAATATAAGCCCTATAATGTAAGCAGGTTTTGGATGAACTGCTTTAGATATATTCTCTTGCAAGAAGTTATAATGCTTGTTCTAATACATGGTGTTGTGACTTTCTTGTACACTTATTTTAAAAAAGTATAAAAGTGTTTAGCATATGACCAAGCTTGCTACAGACTGTTTATTTAGTATTTTCATGAAAAAACATAAACTGTTAAAATTTTGTTTTTGATGAATTAACAGAAAGGAACTATCATTACACACCAAATAAAAGGAGATCTGGTCAGACTGGATCTCTAGGATCTGTCTAGTTTTATAATGATAAAATTCTATGAAATTCTAAATTATCTCCTGGCCACAGAGTCTTGAGACAAATTTCATTTCAATAATGTGTAGATTATATGCAAAGAAATGGATATGGATAAGGCTTTCTGATGGTTTTCAACTTTATTCCAAGGTTATAGTTTTTGTGATTAGAAAACTAAACTGAATGTGAGCTCCACCAACAAATAACTAAGTGACATAGGACAAGTCATTTAATCTCTCCGAGTTTATTCCCTCATTTATAAAATAAAGATAGCAACAATATATGTCCTCTTCCTCAAGATCATATTACAAAAAATAACATATATAAAAGTGTTTTACAAATGTTTTATATAAAATTTAATTATTTTATAAATAAATATAACCATCTAAAAGCTAAATCTTTCAAAATTATATTCATTCAAATTGAAATAGCTAAATTTGTGTGTGAATATCAGATGACTTCTTCCTGCCTTGGTTACTAATCCATGGCCAAACATGTTTCTGTAAAAAAATGGGCACTAGGATGTTTTTTAAAAAAAATACATGTGGCTCAAGATTAGACTTCTTCTGCTTTGTGGTATCACATGTCTGACCACAACAACTATTTTTAATTATGGGCTCTGCTTTTTAGTGACATCGAACTACACGCATAAGAGTCATCATCCTTATCTAGATGCAGAGATGTGTGACGTGTTTGATCGCAATTTGCTTTTTTGTGTTTTGTTTTTTTCTTTATCATTTTAGCTTGCATTTCTGCTTTCATCATTTTTAAAACATTCAGATCACCTCACAATATTGAGACAGTAATAGACCACTGGTTCCTCAAGGCTATAAAGTTCTGATATGAAAACAGGCTAGCCAACTGTTCTTCACCTACCTTATTTAATTAATACAACTGTTTTCAAAGAAATTTTATGGAATGAAAATGAATTGCCATTATTTTCAACTCTAACTGAATAAAAATAACACTAAATACTGAAAAATTCAATAACCACTTGGAATTCCTTTCCAGGCTGTGTCTGTAATGGTGATGCAGAGTGAGTGCACGCTCCTTGCCACTTCAGCTACTTGAAATCTTGACCAAGAAAATGGGGCAAAGACTCATGAATATGTGGTCAGTTGGATGAGCTGGAACATCATTAACATTGTGGGTTTGTGGGATTTTAGTGTTGAAGAGTTTGCAAAAGGCCTCACACCTGCAGGATCTTGTCCTGGACAGAGCATCAACTTGGCAAGAAACAGAGCTGCCTTCAAACCCCTACTTCATAGTTCGTTGTTGGGGTTCCAGCTCGTTGGCAGCAAAGAGGAAATCTGTGACCCTTGGGTAAGTAGAGAGGGAGATAGGCCCTACCGTGCTACATACAGTACAGGCATCCGTGCTTTTCTGCCTTGGAAACGGGGAGGATGTGAGATAGGAATTCTTTGTTGTCACAGCGAAAATAAAACAAAACAAAAACCTAAGCATAAAAGGACTTTATGGACTAGCATGCGATTGGGCAGTTCTAATCATCCTAGTTCCTAGCTCTGTGAACCTGGGCAATTTAACTATTTGTATTATCATGGATAAGCAGATGATAATAATAACAGTAGAGGGAAGAAGAAAGAAATAAGAATGAATGGAAATTGATTGGCAATGAGGACTAAAACAAAAATGATGAGGGTCAAGGACACAGAGAATAGGGGCAGAGAGGTTTACGTCATGTGTTCAGGGAAAGTCCCTCTGATGAATCAACACTGGAACCTGAAGGAAATGAAGAAGTGAGCTTTGTGTACTTAAGAGAAGAGACTTTGAGGAAGAATGAAGAGCAAGTACAAAGTGCCCAACCTACCGAGGAGGGTTGTCAGCAGGGGAGAAATATTATTAATACAAAATCGACAGGTCACTCTGAGAGTCCATGTCCTGATGGAAGGTGCTGGGCAGAGCCTGCAAGAGCAGCACATCCAGCTGAGATTCTCCATACCCAGCAGGATGCAGGCAGAACAGAGCAAGAACTAAACGGAGTCTCTAGGCAGCTAGACTAGGGAAGCCTCCGAAGGTCTCCTTCCTTGAGCCACGGAAGAGCACGGAAATAGCTGGAGGGCTGGACTCAGAAAGATTTTCAGTCAGAGACAAGAACTTAGCAGTGACTCACCTGGGCCAAGAACTGAGCACATTAGACAGGACCAGAGATGACCACCAAGGACTAGAAGTAGATGAAGGGGCACCAGCATGGTCAGAGGATGGCAGCGTAGGACCAGGTAGTCTCTCCCTACCTTGATACCACAGTTCTATGGAAACCCTCAGAACAACCAGGTTTTGAAATAAAGTAAGAAGAGAAATTTCAATTTCTTGGATACAGGAGTTTATGGATTGAAATTCATATTCCCTCAACTGTTGAGGGCAACAATAATGCAAATAAATGTATATTTATATACATTTGTCATGGAATATATACATTGCCTGCCATGACATCTTTTTTCCTCCTACTCTTCTGTGCTTTGGGTTTAAGGTTATCTAAACTATGGATATAATCTTGTACAGACCAAATCCTTGATATGCTGGGTAAGTAATATTCTACTGTAATTAAAGAACTAAATCACAGCTGTAAAAGTGCTATGCTGAAGTAGAGAGCGTCTGTTGTGGTTTTGAGTTTTACTTATATGTTAAAAATTGCTTCTTACATAAGTTGAAGTAACTCGTGCTACAGGTCACCCAGCAAATAAATACCAACGCTGGATTTGGACTCAGATCTGCAGGCCCCAATGCTCTTAACTAAAATGCTCTAGAAAACACCTACATTTCCAATAATAAGGCAAAGGGTGTGTACATCATAGTAAAAAGAATACGAAATGAGATGTTTTAACTCAGGTCTGAAGCTCAGGTGCTTGTGATGTGGCGAGTCGGCCTCCCACAGATCTGCTGGCATGAGGGCTTTAGCCACGTGGAAGGGCAGTGTCTGGAACCTTCCTCTGACACATTTGTGCTCACCTACCGTTCTGCATGCAGGCTGTGACACTCCCCCCGCAGGCGCAGATACTGTAATTTGTGTGTGCTGTTCTGAGGAACGAAGAGGAGAGGCAGCACTTAAACAAACCAGTAAATAAATAGCACGGCAGGACCTGGATGCTTGGCCTCTGACAGTGGCAGTCTCTCCGCTTGTCAGACACACACATTCACATGACCCCTCAGGCCACACACTCTCCCTGCCACCGTCACCACCACCACAGCCACTGCTGTCATTTGTTCCAGCTCGTTGGCAGCGAAGAGGAAATCTATGACCCTTGGGTAAGTAGAGAGGGAGATAGGCCCTACTGTGCTACATACAGTACAGGCATCCGTGCTTTTCTGCCTTGGAAACGGGGAGGATGTGAGATAGGAATTCTTTGTTGTCACAGCGAAAATAAAACAAAACAAAAACCTAAGCATAAAAGGACTTTATGGACTAGCATGCGATTGGGCAGTTCTAGCAGGCATCTCTAGCAGGCCCGGGAGTTGGAGACGTCATCCGAACCCTGCCGCAACCCCTCTCGCCAACCGCCGTCACCTCCCGGGCACCGCCGTCGCCTCCCCCCCACGCCGCCGCCTCCCCTCCACGCCGCCGCCTCCCCCCCACGTTGCCGCCTCCCCCCCACACTCGCCTCCTCCCCCTACACTCGCCTCCTCCCCACACACTCGCCTCCTCCCCCCCACACACTCGCCTCCTCCCCCCCACACTCGCCTCCTCCCCCCCACACACTCGCCTCCTCCCCCACACACTCGCCTCCTCCCCCCCACACTCGCCTCCTCCCCCCACACACTCGCCTCCTCCCCCCACACACTCGCCTCCTCCCCACACACACTCGCCTCCTCCCCACACACACTCGCCTCCTCCCCACACACTCGCCTCCTCCCCACACACACTCGCCTCCTCCCCACACACTCGCCTCCTCCCCACACACTCGCCTCCTCCCCCCACACACTCGCCTCCTCCCCACACACTCGCCTCCTCCCCACACACTCGCCTCCTCCCCCCACACACTCGCCTCCTCCCCACACACACTCGCCTCCTCCCCACACACTCGCCTCCTCCCCACACACTCGCCTCCTCCCCCCACACACTCGCCTCCTCCCCACACACTCGCCTCCTCCCCCCACACTCGCCTCCTCCCCCCACACACTCGCCTCCTCCCCACACACTCGCCTCCTCCCCCCACACACTCGCCTCCTCCCCCCACACACTCGCCTCCTCCCCACACACTCGCCTCCTCCCCACACACACTCGCCTCCTCCCCACACACACTCGCCTCCTCCCCACACACTCGCCTCCTCCCCCCACACACTCGCCTCCTCCCACACACTCGCCTCCTCCCCCCACACACTCGCCTCCTCCCCACACACTCGCCTCCTCCCCACACACACTCGCCTCCTCCCCACACACACTCGCCTCCTCCCCACACACACTCGCCTCCTCCACACACACTCGCCTCCTCCCCACACACACTCGCCTCCTCCCCACACACACTCGCCTCCTCCCCACACACACTCGCCTCCTCCCCACACACTCGCCTCCTCCCCACACACACTCGCCTCCTCCCCACACACACTCGCCTCCTCCCCACACACACTCGCCTCCTCCACACACACTCGCCTCCTCCACACACACTCGCCTCCTCCCACACACACACTCGCCTCCTCCCCACACACTCGCCTCCTCCCCACACACTCGCCTCCCCCCACACACACTCGCCTCCTCCCCACACACTCGCCTCCTCCCCACACACACTCGCCTCCTCCCCACACACTCGCCTCCTCCCCACACACTCGCCTCCTCCCCACACACTCGCCTCCTCCCCCCACACACTCGCCTCCTCCCACACACTCGCCTCCTCCCCACACACTCGCCTCCTCCCCACACACTCGCCTCCTCCCCACACACACTCGCCTCCTCCCCACACACTCGCCTCCTCGCCCCACAGTCGCCTCCTCCCGGGCACCTCCCTGCGACCTCCCTCCCGCGACAAGCCGGCGCGGACCGCGGGCTCCCCAGCCCTCCCTGTGACCGCGGCGTGGCAAACTGGGTCCCAAAACGTGACCATTGTTATTGATCATGGATTAAACACACTGTGTTAGTCACTAAAATCCTCGGTCCGACAGCTGTAAATCCTTGTTCACGGGCTATGACAACGTACGAAATTTATTTCTAATTAATCTTTCTACCCAGGGCTTAAATATACAATCCCAAGTATGACAAAACAATAAAGCTATGTATCTAGCTCTGTAAAAGTGTCACTTATGTTTCAGAAAAAATTTGGCTATTAACTTTTTCAACGGAATTGTTATACTGGCTTTTCATTAATAGTGACTTATGATGACACCTAGTGGCTAATGGGCAAATTTTGAAATCTCTGATTTGATCAATGTAATCAATGTTTAATTCTGATTTCATAAATTCAGTGACAATGTTTTCTTTTATAGGTCTGGTACATTTAAAGAATAAAATAACTATATAGAATTTCTCTTTCCCAACACAAAGATCAAAATGCTCAGAAGAGTTACCTATAATTAACAAAAGCCACCATATAAAAATTTTATTTAAGCCTGGATGAATTGCTTTAATTTCTGACACCTTGTATGCAAGCTGCACATGCAGTCTGATTATTTTGCAAAACTAAGACTTGGGGGGAAAAAGGAAAGGAATAAAAGGAAAAAAGACAAAAAGGAAAAAAATTTACTTAACTAAATCTTCAGATAATGTACAAGCTATCAATCATAGTTAAAATGAAAGGCAAAAAATAACATTATATTATGCAAGTTCAAAATGAATCAGTTAACCCTCCAAAGTACAGTAACGTGAAGCAGAACCATTTAACATTAAATTATTGGAATAGAAATCACAGATTTATAGTCCTATGTTGCTAATTAGCTGTGTGACCTTGAGAAAATTGTGTAACCTCTCTGTGCCTCAATTCTATAATTGGTAATATAAGAGTTTTAGAATTTAGATAACTTTTGGGAGGGTTCTTACATGAGATGCTATAAATTGCTGTGTTGGTCACATGGTTTTCTTCACGTAGGCACCTGTTCTAACACAACAGAATATGAAAGTGCTCCATTCTGAACTTAGAATTAAAGGTTTAGTGTATACCAGTTTTTCTAGCATGTGACTTTTCTTTTAGGTCATACATTCATAATCTGTCCCTAATATTTAGTTCATTTATAGTCTCAACATTGAATAAATGTTTCCTAATTTCATTTGCTATTGAATAAAGTGATAGCAGCTTTGAATGTTTCCTCAACTTGCTTTGCTAAAATGAAAAAAGAAACACTAGTATGTTGTACTTAATAATTAATAAACAGATCTTTTTTCACTTTATCCATGAAATTCATAATTTTGTGTAACTCCATCAAGTCTTCTCATAGCCATCCACTTTCTACATCTGAGAAGCTCTAGTCCTGTTTGAACTCTCATTTCATGGTCATCCTTCCCACCCCCGAGGGACACAGCCCCACCCCTTTTCTTAGTTTTCTGTACTGATAGTTTTGTTTTCATTTTCCCTATTTAAGAAAATTATTAATATTTCAAGCATAGAGAGAATTATAATTAATAATAAATCAAAACCCAACTTTTTGTAATTCTAACATTTTGTTATATTTGATTTAGTGAAAATAGAGCCCTGCACCATTAAGAAGACCCCGTGTACCTATCCCATCTCCACCCCTACCAAAAACCACTACCTAGATGTGCAGTTTATAATCCACCTGCAAATTTTTATAACATATAACCATAAGTAATATATAATGGTTTGTATGTTTTTAAATACCATATACATTTTTATGTAAGTATATATCCTTTTACAATCTTTTTGTATAGAAGTTGTTATTTTTAATGCAAAGTTTTTGTTTAAGATTTATACCTTAGTCTTTTCTTTAAAAAATCTTCCTCTAAATGAGGGTTATAAAAATATTCTTCATTAGTATTTTAGTTACAGCTTTAACATTTATGTTTTAACTCATATTTTTGTATATAATGTGAGGCTGGAGTCTAAATTTATGAGGTTTTTTTTCCCCATATGGATAATCAATTGTTCTAGCACCATTTATTGAGTTATCTATATTTCATGCTCTGATTTCCATCTCTGTACTATTTTCTTTTTCCATATGAGTAAGACTTTTCTGTGCTGTACATTTTTCTGTTTGTCTTCCCTTGCCCAGATATCACACTATCTTAATTTCTATAACTTTAGAGTAAACCTGGATATCTGTTTTCTCCACCTTTTTGAAAAATGCCTTAACTACTCTTGACCCTTTTTAAAAAACATATGAATTATAGCAAGAAGTTGTCAAATTCAAAGGAAAGAGCTCTAATGTAACTTGGCTTGGAATTACACTGACGATATAGATTAATGAGGACAGAGTTAGTATGTTTACAAGATTCTTATCCATGAACATAAGATAGCCCTCCATTTATTTATGTTCTCGATTTGTTCTGTGAAAAATACTAAATTTTCTCTAGAAAATCTTGCATATCTCATGTTAAATTTACTCCTAGGTTCTATGTAATTTTTGTCACTATTCTATATGCTATGCTTGTTATATTTTCTCATTGTTTATGCTATGTAAAGAAAAACAGTTTATTTTTACATGTTAATCTTGTAAATCACCAACCTTGCTAAACTTTCTTTGGTGTCAAATAAGTTGCCTATATCAATTCCTTAATATTTTGTTAATTGATAATCCTTCCTTATGATAATAATGTCATCCCTTTACTACTAATAGTTATGCTATTTTTAATTTCTGCACTAGGTGTGGCCTCCAGCAACACAATGACTAGAAACAGTGAAGATAATATCCTAGGGAAATGCTTCAAATGTTTTACTCTTAAGATAACATTGGCGATAAATTTTTGCTAGAAACTCTTCATAGGATTAAGGAAATTCTCCTCTACTCCTAGTTTTTAGGAGTTTTTATTATAAATGGTATTGCATTTTTTATCAAATGCATTTGCTATATTTATTGAGACAGTCATGGGGCTTTTATCTATTAATGGGTAGAAATATACTAATGGATTTCATAATAATAAAACTTCCTTGCATTCTAAAACAAATGCAACTTAGTCCTAATGTATTCTTTTACATATAATTGGATTGGATTTGCTGATATCTTAGGGATCTTGCATGTAAGTACATAAGACAAACAAACTTGTAATTTTCCTTTCTCATGTTGTCTTTCTTTGGTTTGGGTATAGAGGTTTTACTAGTCTCATAAAATGTGTTTGGGGTGTATTCATTTACTACTCTTTTAAAAAGTTTATTTTGTATTTGGATTACCCATTATATATTTGGTAAGACGTGCCTGTGAAATTATCTGAGGCTGGATTTGTGTTTGTGAGTGTGGGTGAAGGTAGGAGAAGGAGGGAGGTGTGCTGATGGATGGATGGGGAGATAAATAATCTCAACCTTTCATTTAAGTCCCATAATAGTTACATCTATTCAAATTTTCTATTCATTTTTGAGTCAGCTCAGGTAAGTTACATTTTTGTAGAAACATGACCATTTATTTCTTGCATTCAGTGTTCTCCTGTGATTGTGTTTAATATCTATTAGATTTTCAGACCTGTAGCCATGACCTTTTTCCATCCCTAATGTTAAGGTCATCTCTACTCTTTTTCCCTTCATCACTGTTGCCAGAAGACTTTCTTATTAACTTTACACAGAAACAGACACATTTATTTCTAAATCCTTTCTATATTTCCTATTAAATTAAAATAAGAACTCCTACCAAGAGTGTACAAGAGTTTTTATTTCTCCACATCCTCACCAGTGCTTGCTGTCTTTTGTTTTCCTGACAGTAGCCATCCTAACAGATGTGAGGAGATATCTCATTGTGATTTTGTTTGCTTTTCCCTGATAATTAGTAACATCAACTATTTTTTATATGTCTGTTAGCCATTTTTATGTCTTCTTTAGATAAATGTCTATACAAGTCTTTAGCCCATTTTTTGCTTGGGTTTTTGGTCTATTGAGTTATAGAATTTCCTTGCCTTTAAAACCTATAAAACTGTGACATGAATACACAACTTAGTAAAGTAAAAAGTTTATTTTAAAAACACATAGTTTCTTCCCACTACAAGGATGTCCACACTTTTTAACTCTGACTGGCCACTCCCAACCTCCTCATTTCCACGTTTTTGCGTAGAAATGTGAGTGTCTGTTACGGTTGATTTCTACTTTTATTCCACTGTGATCTGAGAAGATACATGGTATGATTTCTATTTTTTTAAATTTCTTGAGGTTTACTTTTTGTCCTAGGATATGGTCAATCTTAGAGAATGTCCCGTGTGCTGATGAGAAGAACGTATATTCAGTGGATTTTGGGTAGAATGTTCTGTAAATGTCAGTCAGACCCAATTGTTCTAGAGTTTTGTTTAAGTCCATTATTTCTTTATTAATTTTCTGTTTGGAGGATCTGTCTCGTGCCGTCAGTGGGGTGTTGAAATCTCCGGCGATTATGGAGTTGCTATTAATCCATTTGCTTAGCTCCAGTAAGGTTTGCTTTATGAATCTGGGTGTACCTAAGTTGGGTGCATATATATTTAAAATTGTGATCTCTTCGCCCTTCACGATTATATAATGACCCTCTTTGTCTTTCACTACTTTTGTTGCTTTAAAAACTAAATCGTCTGAAATTAGAACTGCCACACCAGCCTTCTTTTGGCTTCTATTTGCTTGGAATATTGATCTCCACCCTTTTATTTTTAGTCTATATGCATCCTTGCAGGTTAGATGTGTTTCCTGAAGACAGCATATACTTGGCCTGTATTTTCTTATCCATTCAGCCAGCCTATGTCTCTTGAGTGGAGAGTTTAAGCCATTCACATTTATTGAGAGAACTGATAGGTAAAGTAGATTACCGTTCATTCTGTTGGGTTGGATGTTGTTGCTATGATTTCTGTCTTGAGCCATTGTAATATCTGGCCTTTAATATCTTTGGGTTTTGGTTGTTTTTATATTCGTGGGTTATTATTATGATGTTCTGTGCATAACGCTGTTTTAAGTACTTCTTGTAGGGCTGGTCTTATCTTGGTGAATTCTCTGAGCCTTTGCTTGTCTAAGAATGTCTTTATTTCTCTTTCATATACGAAGCTTAGTTTTGCAGGGAATAATATTCTAGGCTGGGCATTGTTTTGTTTCAGAAGAGTGAGAATGGGGCCCCAGTCTCTCCTTGCTTGTAAAGTCTCATTAGAGAAGTCTGGTGTTATTCAAATTGGCTTTCCCTTGTATGTTACTTGCTTCTTTTGTCTTACAGCTCTTAGAAGGGCCTCTTTAGTTGATACTTTGGTCAGTCTGATGACTGCATGTCATGACGTCTTCCTGTTTGCATTGAATCTCCCAGGGGTCCTCTGAGCTTCTTGAACTTGTATATCAAGATTTTGAGCAAGGCCTGGGAATTTTCCTCTATTATATCTTCAAACAGCTTGTCCAACCCTTGGGTGTTGTCTTCTTCCCCTTCTGGTAACCCTATGACCCTCACATTAGGTTTTTTCACATAATCCCACAGCTCTTGTAGGCTTTGCTCTTTTCTCTTGTTTCTCTGCTCTATTTCTGTGACTGATTTATTTAATTGGAGGGTGTTATCTTCAAGCTCTGAAATTCTTTCTTCTGTTTGATCTACCCTGTTCTTGAGACTTTCCACTGTGTTTTGTAGTTCCTTGAATTGATTCTTCATTTCCAGGAGTTCGGTTAAACTTTTCTTCATTGTGTCTATTTCTTTTTCCAGATCCTAGAGGCTTTTTGTGGTTTCTTTGTTTTGGTTATTGAGTTGTTGTTGCAGCTTGGTGAGTGTTCTTATGATCCACAGATGAAATTCCTCTTCTGTCATTTTGGTTGCCTGATTTTGGTTGGTGCCCGTTTCTAGGGGGCTGGGGCTCCTCTTTGGGGGAGAGTTTTCCGTTTGGTTCTTCATATTTCCTGAGTTCCTCGCTGATTTCTTCCCATATCGATCAGTTGTTGTTTCTTTTCTTTAGGTTTTTGTTTGGGTATTCACATGCCTTGTTTAGTTTCTGAGGCGTTAGGTGGTGTCTGTGGGTGAGATTCGTCCACTCCCTGTCCTGAAAAGGGTGTGCAGGATGCTCTCCCTGTCAGTAGGTGGCGCTTGTTTAGAGAAACAGGCTACACTGTTGTTTTTATGCCCTGTTAGCAGCTCTTGTTCCTGTAGAGAGAACTCTAGTGCCTCAGGTGGTGGGTGGGGCCCTGGGACTTCCAGGTGTGTCCTTTTCTCCCCTTCAGTGAGGGCTAGTCTAGGAGAGAGTCTGGGCAGAGCTGGGTTGGGTAAGCCTGCCCTCAGGCACCACCAATGTCATTAGCAGGGGTCAAAGTTCTGTTCTCTGCTTCCAGGAAAGGCTGCCAGGGAGGGGCTGGAATGGCCTGTCTCAGTCAGAGAGTCTGCATGTGGGGATGGGGCTGTCTGAGACTAGCAGTCTGGAGCGGGCCTGGCTTCTTTCCACCGTCCCCAACTCCTCAGCTACTGCTGGGCCTCTGCCAGCAGGCCAGACCACACGCCACCACTCTTCCCCTGGCTATGCTGCCAGCGGGGAGGTTCCCTATACAGGAACGCCACCTGGGCTGAGCACAGGGCCTCCCTTTGGGGGGAGGGTTGCCCTCTTGGACGCTGATCTGCCCCTGAAGGCACACGCACCACAGTAGGCTGTTCACATATATCCCTTCTGTGCTCCAGGCAACACGAGGCCTCGGTGCATGGCATGTGGTCTGCAGGTCTGACCTCTGGGCCCCAGAGTTCAAACTATATCCCCACCGGGGAGAGCAGCGCCAGTCCCAATTCACCCACAGGGAGCCCACGCTGGGTGTATGTCTCTCAACCTCAGGGTCTGCCCCGTTCTCCTGGGATCACCTCGCTAGCAGCATCTGGGAGGGCTGGCGAGTAGGGAGCTCACAGTCTGAGTTCCCCTTAGTCAGCTATAGGGCCCCAAAAGGGAAGGTCCCATTCCCTGGAAGTGCCTCCGGCTGGTGGCTATGTTGTCTTTCTGTCTCTCTGGGCAGCCTCAGGTAGGGTTGGGGGAGGGGAGGAGGAGGCAGTATGGCGTCTGCCGCGAGGCTCCGGTCTGTGCACACGGAGGTGCCCCAGGGAGTTGGGAGCCCGGTGCCGAGTCCACCACTGGCTTACCGCTCACTGGCAGCAGCCGTCACTGGGCTGGTGTCCGTAGGTGTCTCCACTCGCTGGGGAGCCCACCAGCAATCCGGGATGCAGGGGAGGGGAAATGGCTGATAATTCCCACTGGTCTCCGGGCTGCTCCGGCGGTCCCAGCTTCCAGTTCTCCTCCGTGACCTCCTCCCGTGGAGTCTCCCGTGGTCTCAGGTAGTCCTCCTTCTGACCCTCATCCGATGTAGGCTCGTCTTCTTGCTTCTTTCTTCTGATTTCTGCTAGAATCTGTCTTTTCTGCAGAGACACTCTGTCTGGCGGTGTTTCTCATCCGCCATCTTTTTCCCCCAACCTCCTCATTAGTGTTGGCAGCATTTTTGTTCCACCTTGTTTTTATACCACTGAAATTATTATTATTGTTCGTAAAGTCAATACTTGTGTATATAAAATTCCATGTTTACCATTTTCTTTGTTTCTTTGTATCATTTTTTCTTATCTAAATCTTCTTCTAGGTGTAATTTCTTCTTTATCTATTTAAATGGTTTCATTGAGAATCAGCTAGTATATATAGCACTTTAACTGCATATAGAGTGTATAGTTATTTTCTTTTAGCACTTAAATTTTTTCATTATCTTCCTATTTCTAGTTTTGTTACTGATATCTGTAATTATTCTTTAAAGACAATCTGTAATTAAAGTCTAATTACTATTAAGTTTTTCTCTTTTACCTTGATGAAATTCTACAGTTTTATCACAATATATCAAGCTGTGGCGATATAGATATAGATAGATAGATCCTACTCAGGATTCAAACATGGTGAATCTAATGAATCTTATATTAGTTCTGGAAAGTTCTCAATTGACTTATCTTTCATGTTTTCCATCTCCTTATATCATTATGCTATCTTTTGAATAACATTCTTAAGTTCATTTTCAGGAACACAAATTCTCTCTTTAGCCATATCTAATCTATTGTTTAACCAGTTAACTAATTTTTTAAAATAAGTATATTTCTTATCTCTAGAAGTTGTTCTTGGTCCTTTTTCAAATCCCCATAATCTTTTGAAATGCTGTTTTGCTGTTTTTAAAATTTAGAACCTTTCTTATAATAGACTATTCTGTTTAAACATTTTTGTTTTATAGTTTCTATTTGACAGTTCTACTCTCTGAAAGTCTTAGGGATCTGATCTTGACTCTTTTTGATTTGGTGTTTTTGCTCATGAGGGCCTGTTTGCATGTGTGTTTGCGAATTTTGGATATCAAGCTCATCTTCAGCATGGATTATCTGCAGGAGTTCTGTGTGGCCTGTGTGAAACGTGTGTCATTGCAGACATACATCATGTGCCTTCTGCCAAGCACCCAGCGGGTATTGCTAGCCCATACTACTTTTTATATTGATTTCTTACTTGGGAATTTCAGGAACTCATGGGTAAGGTAGATTTAAATCCTACTCCCATGATGACAAATTTCATGAAAGGCTTCATTTTTCTATTTGCAGCCCAAGACAGGTAAGCCTCTTTGCTGTCTCCTGTGCCAGGGAGAGATGATTTCTAGTTCGACCTATTCTGATGGCTTTCCCTTAGAAGCCAGCTTTATTGTGGGGTGGGGAGAATCTCAGCACCAACCCCATAGGCACAAGTTCAGCCATACCCCTCGTCTCAGCACAGGCCCCCCAGCCCGGATCCCGCTTTCGCATGCCCACAACCACGGTTCTTCTGTTTTGTTCCTTAACCACGAGAAAAACAAAAACAAAAATAAAAGCCTATTCTTTACCAAGATGAGCCAAATATCAGTTTTTCTTCTAATCATTATGATTTTCAATTTTCTCTTTGTTTAGGAAATTAGGAGTTTTTCCTTTCTTACTAGTAAGAACAACCCAGAATTTAAAAGAATTTTTGAACTGTTTTAGCCTGCAAATCTCTTTGTTTTATAATGGGAGGGTTTTCAGTTACATGATTCAAAGAATTGTTGGAAATAAAAACAGTCATTTTCTTCTTCAGTTCAATTATAATCTGCTTGTGTTGACAAGAATTGTATACACAATAAGCTAAGCATAACTATGGATAGGATATTGTGTTCCATTGTAAATGAAAAGACTCTTCTCAAATAACTGCCATGATCACTAACATTTTAAAGGTATATATACTGCATTGGCATTATCACAGGAAAATAATAACAATAAAATAATAATATTAATAAAATTTACCGATTATTAAGCACTTGTATATTTGTCATTACTGATCCTCTTATAATATTTGATTTATTCCTCAGGAAACTAACATTTATGTTAAGTGACCTGCTTGTATTTCAGGCAGCTAGTGTGATGACTCAACTGTGATACAGATCCATCTCTTTCTAACACCAAAGTTGGTAATTTTCACATCACGGACTTCCATTATGATCATTAGTGGGTCATAATTCATACAGTTTATTTTAGATTTGTTTACCTGGAAATTCTCCAACTCAAACTTGCCCCAAGTAAAAGTCATGTTACTTTTCTCCTATTCACTATATTCACCCCCCATAAGCTTGTATACTCAGAGCTTATTTTAAGTTGCCAGAAATAGAGATTAAAGTCATAAAAATATGAACAATGCAATTAAGGGTAGAAACTGTGTCTTACTTATCTATGTAATCCACTGCCTCACATATTACATGATTTTGTTAAATAAAGCCAAAGTGATCCCAAAGTACTTTATTTCTCTAATATCTTAAATATTTCTCTAAGTATTTCCTAAAGTACCCTACATTTTACAATAAAATATATTATAAATATAATCTTTCTTCAAAATATTGAAACTTTAGCCCTTAGCAGCTATGTATATAAAAATCTAGAGCATTTATTTAGGGTAAAAAGAAAAGCTGAATTTTAGATTTAAAAATTCAATATCATAATTCTCTTGTGTAACAATTATAAATGTCAGCAAATTCAAGTGTGCAAAAAAAATCTTAATTTTTTTCTATTTTTCTCTTTATTTTCTAAACTTCTGTGTTAGTAAGTTTAGATTTACTATGAAATAAACCAATGAGATTGGCCGGGCGCTGTGGCTCACGCCTGTAATCCTAGCTCTTGGGAGGCCGAGGCGGGCGGATTGCTCAAGGTCAGGAGTTCAAAACCAGCCTGAGCGAGACCCCGTCTCTACTATAAATAGAAAGAAATTAATTGGCCAACTGATATATATATATAAAAATTAGCTGGGCATGGTGGCGCATGCCTGTAGTCCCAGCTACCCGGGAGGCTGAGGCAGAAGGATCACTCGAGCCCAGGAGTTTGAGGTTGCTGTGAGCTAGGCTGACGCCACGGCACTCACTCTAGCCCGGGCAACAAAGTGAGACTCTGTCTCAAAAAAAAAAAAAAAAAAAAAAACCAATGAGATTTATGACCACAGCATAACTTGAACCATGTGGTCCCACGAGGACTGCGGCATCTTGCTATCATCCACGGCACCACCCAACCAGAGGGGCGTGCTGCGGTGCCCCACCCTCCACGCCTTCCCCGACTGGCCTGGGGCAGGAAGGCAAAGCAGTCCCTGCTCAGTAACTGACTCTCATTTTCTCAGAAAAGAAGGTTCTTGCTGCTAGTCAGACTTTTTTCCTTTTTTCTCTGGTACTGAGAACAGAGGTAGAAAAATGTCTGCTGGTTCTCAAAATCTATATTTTATGTCCTAGTTTAAGCATTTGAACTTCCAAAGCCAATAACGATATTGTGTTGCTGTTCACTTTGCTCTCTGTGTGTTGTGCATCACCCTTCCCTGAGGCGGTGATGTTGCAGGCTTGGCTGCCCGGATGTTTGGATGCATGGGAATGGCAGGGTATAGAAGGGTGAAGAAACTTCCAAAGAAATTAGATGATTTGCTTACTTGATCTAGAAAGAAAAGACAAGTTTTGGAAGCCAACAAGAGTTGGCTTTAAACATCAGTAAAGATATTAGCTTGTACCATATAAAATTATCAGTATGCTACCATTTTTTACCCTGTAAAAAGATAATTACATACAGTACAACCTAATATAAGTATATACATACTATGAGTAGGTTCATCTTGCTTATTCTCTTTAATGAAAATCAAGGACCATTTCAAATCTGCATTTCTTTGTCAAAGAGGAATATAATTTCCTTTATAATGCCATCCTAAGAGATTAGGGTTGTAAACTCTCCATTACCAATGAATTTTTGTGTTTCATTATAATGTAAACGCCATTTGGACAGGTTGTGAGTGCCCAGGAGGGGGCGGTGTGCTTCAGGGCGCAAGGCACGGGCACTGAGACGCGGCCTGCGTCCTAGTGCACAAGGCACAGCCAACACTCACTGCTGTGCGACCTTTCTCTGCCTCTGTTTTTCTTACCTTATAAGGCAGGGATAATAGATTAATAAAGATTGTAGGTTGGTTATGGGGATTAAGTGACTTAATATTTGCAAGGCTCACAGATCAGTACTTGGTATTCTATGCCAAGTGAGTATTTATTTTTATTATTAAACATTATGGGTTGAATGGGTTGTGTGCCCTCAAAATTCATATGATGAAGGCAAAACTAAAGAGACAGAAAATGGATTAGTGGTTGCCTGGGTCTCAGGGGGTTGGTGACTGGAAATGGGTACAGGGGATCTCTTGAGAGTGATGGGTATGTTCTAAAATTGGATTGTGGTGATGTTTGCATGATTGTATATATTTACTGAAATCATCAGATTTTATGATCAAATTTAGTTGAGTGAATTTTATGGTATGCAAATAGCTACTCAAAAAAGCTTCTAAAATAATAACTTATTGATCAGTATGGAGCTATAAACATGTGAGGAAAGGAGAAACTTGACATTGTGAGAAAGCTATTGCCATAGTGCAGCCAATTAACAGCTTTAACATCCCATCTTCTTTATGTTAGCAAAAATATCTCTGTCCTCATCGTGGAAGCATTTCTAGTGTTTGATTATGTGTGTTACTTTATTACATTTTATAACCTTCATCTACGGAAGATCCCACAATGGGAATGGTTGCCTAATATTCAGACAACACTCACTATATTTTACGTTCAGGATATTGCTATTTAGGAAAGGATTATTTACTGTGACAAATCTTAAATGGGAAATGAAGCAAAATTTAACTAGAAAAACATTTTTCTGTGCCAGAGTCATATGTGTATTGCAAGAAGGAAAAACAAACTTCCCTTTAGAGTGGTTTTAATTATTCATAGTCTCTGACGTGATTTTAATATAATCCAACACAAATGCTGCCTGATTCTTCTTTGCCAATTTTGATGAGTATTACAACAATCCACTCTACTGTTCAGGGACAAATCCTTTCCCTTTCCAAATCTTGTGGATTTCTTACTCAAAGCATTCTGACTTCTCGTGAAAACTGAGTTATGGAGCTGGAATTTACACTGATTTAGGTGGTTTCCTATTAATCTCTGAAAGCCTCTTTGGATCCTTTCTTGGAACAAATGTTGAAGGGCTAGATAAACACAGTTTACATCCGCAGGCCCATGGACTGCTGCCCACCCATATTTAAAGTCTTTCCTACTCCTCTAGAGCAGCACAAGGCCCCACATCACCTTCACCATATTGTCTTGCATAATTATTTCTTAATCGCTTTCTCTAGTCTACTGTTCTCTGACCTATTAATACTCACTCGGTACTTATTTTTACCAGCAAGTCTTGGCTGTTCTTAAGGGCAGAGACCATGTCTTTATTGACTTCAAATGTCCAGCACATAAACCTGTTAAATCCTACCCATTGTTCAAGGGCCTTCCCAGTGCTACCCCTTCCATAATATATTTATGATATCACCAACCAGATATAATTTCTTACTCCTATTCTTTATAGGTTGTACCACTTCTATTACATTTATTGTGTTCTCTTTTGTTATATAGCAATTTGATTACCCTTCTTATTCACCATTACACTGTAAGCTTGTGAAAATCACAGGTGTATTATAATATCTTGTGTACTCCACTCTGCCCCACCCCCAAGCCCACTCAAAATCATTCTCAGAATTAGAAGGTGCTCAACAGTGCCAATGAATTAAATAGCAATGGTTATGCCATCCTCACAGTTACAATAGCCAATTCAAATGGTAGAAACAATGAACAAACAGGCTTTACCTGGTTTATTTGTTTAAGGAACAAGAAATATTTGTAGTCAATGAAAAGTACTTCTCTGTGAACATTTTGAAAGGGCTACATCCCTTTGCCAATATCCCTTGTGCCAGTATTTCTACAAACTTCCCCATCTCTCATGTTTTATAAATTCCCATCAGCATCTGGGGTGATTTTTATATAACTCTACTTTCTGATATATTATGCAGCATGGCATAGTATATAAGAAATGTCCTTTATGGTCACATAGCCCCAGTTCCATATTAGGTAGCTCAGCTGAAGTTTAGTAAGCATGCTGCTTACCCTATCTGAAGTTTAGATTCCTTATGTCTATTATGAAGACCCAAACAAACAGCCTCTTACGATTATTATGAAGATTAAATGTCTTTAAGGCACTCTTTCCAATACTTGGCATATTAAAGGTACTAAAATATTATTTTAAGGGTATCAATTCAGTTGCACAAAGATTTATAGAGTTCCCACGAAGGCCATGCACTAATTTGTTCTGAGGACCCAGGAATGATTGAGATAGCACACGCCCTATTTCTCCAAGAGGGAGGGAGACAGACAATTCAACATGCAAGTGTAGCGCCTTGTGATAAGCACAGTGACACAGGAGTGCATACAGACTGCAGCTAGGGCACAAATGAGGGGTGCCTATGAAATCAGAAGACATTTTTGCTCTCCCAGTAACTTCAAATCACTGCCTAAATTCTAAAACTTAGCACCTGCAAAGTATGGCCATTATTAACAAGAAAATCCACTTGATGGTCTGGTGCTAAGCGGACAATGCAAGGTGCCAGGTGCCATATAACCACATTGCAGAATTATCATGCCCTCTGAGTCCTACCACACTCTAGAATTCAGCGCAATCTCATGGGGAAACAGGAACCAAATCCGCACACAAATATCCATCCATTAGATATGTAGAAGAGCCTCAAGATGAAAACATAATCAATACACATGTATTTTCATATTTTCTCATTGGGGTAATAACTTAAAACTCAATAGTTTTAAAAGAAGAGACAGGGCCTGATGCTTGTTATGCTTCTAAAGCCTGGTGTGTTTTTAATTGTCTAAAATAGCATGCTAATTTTAAAAGGCAAAATAATAAAAGACATACAGGGTTGTGAATGGAAAAGTTTCAAAGCTCACAAGGCCAATTTCTCATTATAAGTGGCCCCTGGGGAGAGATGAGAAACCGCACTTTGCTTGTCAGACAGGAACCGGTGTGCTACTTTACATGTTGCTTTACTCATAGCAACCTTAGCGGAACTAGAATGTTACAAGGGAAACAACAACGTGAGTTTAGGTAAATGGAGTCTGATGGCTTCACTACTTACCATGAAGGACAGCAGTGACAGGAGAGCCTTGAGGCTATTTCAGGGCCGTGCCCTGCATCTCCAAATGGGGTTGGCAAAGAGCTGCAGGAGAAAAGGCACCAAGTCCTTAGCAACTTCCCTGACTGGCATCTGCCTGCCCTCCCTTTCCTGACACTGCTCTGCTCTGCACCTAGCAGAGGGGTGAATATGCATGTTCTGGCCTTTGCTTCCCTTTAGCCTAAGTTCTAAACATCTTGGGCAGGTGCAACCTAGGAAAACCTTTTATTTCCCTTAGCTGTCCTTGCATTTCTAGTGAGCTCTACTTAAGTTGATTTCAAATATTGTCCCTTCTTATAATCAAAATAATCGGTTTGAGTGTGGTCTTCTGGGTGGTTGCAAATATACACGTCATCATTACATTTCTATAAAAGCAGCACCCTCCTAGCTCTTATTCATTCCCATCCTTCTCACTTGGATTCTTTGTAAGAGTATGATCTCCAATGGAGAGATTTGATCATGAGGAGTAAATTAAGTCTTCTATGTCATCAACTGGAAAAAAATGAAATTAAATATCATTAAAGAAAAATAAATCCTTTTAGTTCACTCTTTCCTCTGCTTATTCACAACTAATAGCATACATATATATAATCATAAATTTTTTCTGAAGTATCAACATAGGGCAAGCTATGATCCAGCTAAGAACATAACAAAGACTAAATGCTATAAGATTAATACCTTGTCATGAGTGTCTAGTTCTTGCTCAGTGAGAATAAAATGGAAGAGCTCCCACCAATGCACGGGAGTCTGCTCAGAGAGGAGCAGCTGCCCAAAGCTGCCGGGTGGTTGATGACATGCTAACATCTATCGAATTAAGAGCCACGGTGATACTGAGTCTCAACTTCCTCTTCTGAAAAATGAAGATAATAGGATCTGCCTCTGAAGGTTGTTGAAATGATTAGGTGAAGTTCCTAGCTCACTGTGCCCATTGTGTGCTCTATATAAATGATAATTATTATTTTTATTATTACTCTGAATAATAAATACTCCATAATACCCTTGAGGACATCTGTAAACACAAAACAAAACAGAACTCCTCAGATATATCCATCATGAGCCTGCCTAGCAGACATGTGTGATACAAGGGGAAAGCCGTAGCCCGACAGCTGGAGACCGGGGCATGAGACGGGTCTGCGCTCGGCTGTGAGACCTGCGTTGCCCACTGTCCTCTCTGTCAATTTTGTCGTTTGAAAATTTAAGGAGTCAACCAAACTTATTTGTAATGCCCTGAGAGCTCACGGACTATCAATTTTATGAACCCTCTGGATTAAGTAGGACCCATCTGCAATATCTGAGAGATCTAACATCTTGTGTCTGCTCCTGCACTCAACTGTGAGAAACACAGCCAGATGATGCCCTGGAGCCCCTGTGGGAAGGAGGGCGCCATTGCACACCTGTCCCTAGAGAACTGCAGACTAGCACACCTGAACTCCCAAACGTCCTCAGATCCAATCCTCCTGGGCAACTCTACAAGACCCCAGATACATTTATTTCTTGACAAAGGGACAGGCTACTGTACCAGCTGATAAAGAGCCTATCTCTTAGGAACCCAAAGCACTTGACCGATAGTATCACATGAAAACTGTTAGTTGCTGGCGGGCAGCTTGCATGCAAAATCATTTCGATAAGTAATCTGAAACACCGAGAATCAAGCGACTTTCTCTTTGCGCCAGTGAGTCAGGGGAACGTAACTATAAATTCTGTTTACTCACCCAGCTTCCCAATTAGGTCAACTGCAACTGCCCAGGCAACTTTGATGACCCTGCCATGGATCTTTCACCTGGCTGCTACCTTGTGCTTCTGAACCTCCGAGACCTCGGCCCTGGCTCTACCTACCCCACGCCACCACCCCCACCCGTGGGGTCCACACTGCGCTGCCCCCGCCCGCAGCACCCCGGCACCACCGTCGTCGCCGCTCACTCTCCGCAGCTGCACGGGCCAATGCCCTCTGACCTTGATCAACCACAGTGTCAGCAGTGTTACTTAAATCAGCAGTCCCCAACATTTTTGGCACCAAGGGAAGCTTTCATGGAAGACAGTTTTTCCGTGGACAGGTCTCAGGGGTGGGGGCATGGTCTGGGGACGATTCAAGCGCATTGCACCTATTGTGCAGTCAGACCTCTCTGCTAATGATCGCCTGCATTCGCCGCTCCCAGCGCCGGCCTCGCCGCTCAGCCCCGCAGACCAGCAGGCACCAGACTCGCGCAAGGAGCCGCAACCGCCTGCGCAGCTACGCAGGGCCCGAGACGGACGCGGGCCTGACACGAGCGCGCGGGACGAGCCGGGCGGGCGGAGCGGCCCTGACCGTGCCCGCAGCTGCAGCTGCGCCCGCCGCCCGCCGCCGCCGCCCGCCCCCGCCGCCCGCCGCCCCGTTCCTGCGGCCACCGACCAGCGCGTCTGCGCGCGGCGGTTGGGGACTGCGGAGTTAGATGCCCCTCCTCCAAATCCTGCAATAGAGAATAGAATTTTCCACAACTCAAAATTAAAATGTACGCAAAATTTGCCTCTGGTATCTATCTCTTAGCTTTTTGTGTCTCCTTCTAACAAGACCACCTGAATAATTTGTGAATCTCGGTGCAAAATGAAAATAAAGAGTCCTTTGTTGAAAAATTGAGACTTTTAAGATAGTGACACAGAGCACCGAAGCCAGACTGTGGGCCGGAGCGACTGCGCGACACACCGCACGCACATAAAGTCAGCTCGCTGGCCGGTGCCGTTCCTGGGTCGCTGCCCGCTGCATGCTCTGTACAAGTGATAATTATTATTTCTATTATCACTCTGAACAATAAAAATTTCTCTTTTTCCCAAGTTCTAAGCACCTCTTAAGAAATGGTCTGGTGTCTTCGTCAACCATGAAGCGTTCCCCCTCTCTCGGCGGCAAGCCCCAGTGGCGTTTTCGCCAGTCCCTGGACTCCCAGGGCCACTCACAGGCTGCCCGCCTTGGCTAGGGTTCCAGCTCAGCCCCGCCCAAGCTGCCCCCAGCTACTCCACTGGACTGCGCCATTTGCTACCTGGGAGGGCGTCTAATCCAAGTTCCCATTTAAGTATGGCCTCCAAATCTCGGCTTCATTTTTATTGACTACTTTAGTGACATTTTATTGACTACTAATTTCCCAGGGGAAATGCTCTGTGCGTGAACACTGTGAATCTCAGTACCTGTCAAACAACCTTGCACGCGGTCCACCTACGGGCAGCCCTTGGGTCAGCTCTCCTCGGGAGAGGGCTCCATTCCCCTTCCCCAGGATGACAGACTAAACACTTAATTTCTCGTTCTACAGAACCAAAACATCTGTAGGCTAACAGCAGCTCTGCCAACAGCAGACGCTACAGCCGGAGTCAATAAACTACAGCCTACAAACAAAGCCTCACATCCCTCTGGATACTGCTTGACCCAAAACAGACGTAAGCGGAATACTCCTTAATTACCACTGTTTCCATAATACTTTTCTGACCCCCTTTTCTCAGGCATGTTTAATTCTCCAGGCTATTTCTAGGCATTGAACTTAAGCAATTTAAATCTGTTTCCAGTCTACAGATAGTATCATTCATCCTACCAAACAACCCTGGGCCTTGGCAGAAAGTAAAAATAAAATAATAAGTATATTATTGTTTATATTATTAAATATAACTAGCGCTTTGAGCTTCAAGAGTTTTTTAGAAAAGTTTGGGTGCTTTTTACTTGTCATCAAATTCAAATGAATTTTGTTTACATCATGTTATTGAAATACTAGGCATAAACTAAATTTCAGAAATTTAAGCTAGAATTAACTAAGGGAATCTTTATGGAATTTTTTAATAAAATAAATCATTTTCAATAATCATCACCCCTCAATTTATATTTTTCTGTCAGATATTTTATTATATTCTGATAGTAGGCAAGCATACATTGTGTTTCTTTAAAGAATCGTGCCCAAATTATATCATTTGAGGCAGATAGATTCAGAAACATAACATTCCATTTGTGCAACTGAATAAAAACCAAGTTAATAACACTCAAGGGAAGAAATGATAGTCTCAATATGGAATTAGTTAGTTACAATAAATATAATATAGCAAGAATGGAGGGGAATTCCTTTAACCACAGCATCTGTGCCATGCGGCTTTCTGGAAAGAATGGAGGGAGGTAAATCTATAAACACATGTGTCTAAAGACTCTAGGCTATTACCTAAATTGAGATGAGAATGTAAGATATTTATGATTCTTCCATTTACCAGAAGTAAACCAGAGAGGGAATGAGAGCCCTTATGTTTATAGTAAAAAGTACACAGAACTCGGCAGTTAGGTCCTGGCTCTAGCCTCAGCTGTATCCCAGGCATTGTGTGATTCAGTACAATGCACAAGAGATCAGTTTCCTTTTTCAATTAAATGAAAGCTTTGAACTAGATTCTCTAAATTTCCTTTAAATTCTAAATTTCTGTGATAGAACATCTACATTAAAATGGAGTTGGAGAAGCAGTCTCTAACATAAGCTCTTCCACTTCCTAAATAGGCAACCGACATTTAAATATAAAAATAACTCTCTTTTTGTAAAAGTTGCCTTCACAACGCTGTTTGGAAAAGATTATAAGGAAAGCAAACAATTGATATAAATTTCCCATTTATATTTACCTTCCTACTCACACAGAAAAGCAATAAGATGGTATAAGTAAGTGCTCACCAACCCTGGGGGAAAAAAACAACCAAAATGCCATTTCTACTAAATTACTGTATTTGGAATTTTTCAATAGAGTTAAACAAGTTTCAATGTTGTATTAGATACTATTTTCTGTAATACCTGAAAATGTGTTTGGGAAAGATGGATGCTTGTTTTTAATTTTCTGAAATTTTTCTTTTTCAAACAATTCATCCTTCTTGTATTCCTTTGCTCAGCTTCATCTGTAAACATCACTCAGAGAATCTCCGTTAGCCTGGTATTGTGCATTCGAAATTCCCTACACGGCTCCAGGCACCCAGGATTATATTTCTTATAGCAGTCATTACTTTTCATGAATAGTAGATATAATTTTCTTTGGGCAAAATTACCTTTTCTTCATGCAATAATGGTTCAAGTATACATTTTCTATATCTGAAAAAAAGCATTTATTTTCCACATGAGTTTTAGAGTTCTTAAAGCAACTTCCCAAATATTCAAGCTTGAGGGGGGAAAAGTATATCAAAGTAGGCTTCTGAAGCTTCTGGGATTGCAAATTTTTTTAATTCTTTGCCTTTCCTAAAACATTAAACTTGTTTTATCCAATTTTATTTGCACTATTATGTCCTTTAAACCTTTCAAAGGTTTTAAGATCCAGTTTCATAATGCTGTTTTTGGATCCTAAAGACAAACGTTTGCTTTGTGTTTCATTCTAGTTCCTTATTTGCCAGAGTCACAAGGACTCCATTATTCAAATTTGCATGTTTCATAAAAACATATATTTGTGTAAATTACACTTACAAAGTTTGGCATTTCTACACATATCTCATTAATCATTACACTAATTAGAGATTATAAGAAGGTTACAGCAGAGAGGCAGGACTACCTCTTAAGAAACTATGAGGCATGGGAAAACTCATACAATATAATCCTTCCCAAACTCCACCCCACAATTTTTATCCAAGTGAAAATTAGCTAAAACAAACACTAAAGGATAGTTTTTGTTTTGGATGAACTTGTTGGAGAATACATTCATTCATTCTTAAAGCATTTATTGAACATCTACTATACCAGTCTCAATGCTATGTCCACATATGTAGGTGAAGCACAAATGAGAAAAGTGGGAGATTCCTTTAGAAAAGGAGGGAGAAAGCATGCAGGATAATCCTGAGCTCTAAATTGTTTTAGGTCCCACCTATCAGCTGAAGGAGGTATCCTTCTCTTTCCCGATTACCCCAGCCTCTGAGTCACTACCTAGCCATCCACTTCCTGAGTCATTAGACACCACTCAAGCCTAGGTGGGATGGGGGTATTTATCATCATTGGCCACTGTCCTGGGACAGATTTGTTTCAAGATTAGGTGGATAAGTTTTTAAATGGTGATCTGCAGAAAAACCATTTTAATTTCTGTGATAGGGAAAAAAACCAGGAAATGTGGCACAAGTATGTTTGTTCTGCTCTTCTATAGCAGAAAATTTATATACTTTGCACATGGCAGAAAGGGACAGGCTTACCTTACAAACAAGGACAGGGAGTTGATTAGGTGATTAGAGACAGACTAGCCAAAGCTTTGCAAATACACACTGGTGGGCCCCTGTGTGTTCAAGGCCTTCCTCATTTAAAGAAGCAAACAATGGTGCTTTCCATCTGTGACAACAAGGAAATGCTCAAGTTCCAGTTTCCTTGATATTTCATTGCTTTCAGTTTTGTCTAAAACTGAATATATTACATTATTTCATCAAAATGAAAATATGGAGCATAGTATGTTTCAGGATGTAGTATGTTTTATGCATGTTTCAGGACATAGCATGAAAGATCTTCTCTCTACCAGACACTTAGAAATGCTAGAAAAAAATATAACAGGTACATCTCCCATTTAAGTGTGTAGCCAAGCTTGCAAAAAATAAGGGAAATCAAGGGGGAAAAAAAAAGGAAGTCCTAAACCCAAATCATAAACTAGCATTTAAAGTATAGGTGAGTTCAGCAGTTGCTAATCTCAGTTACCTAGAGATCTGGCTTTTAAGAGTCCTTTGAAAGGCAGAAAATGAAATTGAAGGCTGTCCCTACATTGAGCCAGGGACTCGCAGACTGCTACACCTTCTGTGAAAGAGTAGACAGAAAAAACTAGTCACCTGCAAAGACTGATGACAAGGACACATATCTATTTCAGTGTAATACCAGGTCTGTAATTTAAATTTATCCTACCTGTGTTGTCCAGGAAGCCCAAGCCAAGTAAATAGCACATCAGTCCTGGATTGGAAATACCTGGGCTGCCTGACAGAGCCAAATGCAAATCTTCTTCAAAGGGAGGCACCCTCAACCCAGTCCTCGGAGAATTCCACAGATTAAACAGCGTGGATATGCAAAAATGCAAGTAGACGCCCTCAGTTCACATTAAGCCACTGCAGACAGCTTCCTTCACTTCCAGGAAAAGAATATCATTTTTTAGCTATGTTAACATTGCCTTAATTACATTGGAGGAAACAACATTCTAACTGATGCCCTGGAAGCTGGCCAGGAAGGACACGATGATCCACCAAGTGTTCAGGAGAAAAGAGAAGCCAAGAAGGACCAATATTGTTTTCAATTACAAGCTGGAGATCCAAAACCAGAGAGCATTACTGACTTCCAGGGAGGGCCAAGAGAATGGATTTAGGGCAGCTGCCAAGAGGAAAAGAAGAATGGGAGTTAGTGACTAAACTCTCTAGAATGGCAGGACCACGATGATAACTAAAGGTATCTTTAAAGCCAGTCATTTGAATAAATGCAGGCAAAAATGCTAACTTCAACAGCTACTTAAGTTCATTTTGTGCTGGCAACAGGGTCAGGTACTCAGTAATCTGTTTCTAATTTATATCGTCACTATGTTTTGGGCTCACACAAACCAGAAGCCAAAGTTAGGTTGTTTCTGGTTGGCAGGAAGTCAGAGGGGACAAGACCAGGATGGGTCAAGTGTCTGGTTGCAGAGTTTTAGGCCACACCCGAGCCGGGCGCTGCGCGGAGAGAGGCGCGGGAGGCAGCACAGGCAGACAGGACGGCTGGGAGGCCGCAGGGGCCGGTGCAGGGTTCAAGCAGGAGCAGGCGCCCGTCTCCCTCCAGACACTGCCCGAACTTCTCCCTGCTGGATACACTTCCCTGAAGAATCCACCAGTGTCTAAGAATTCGTCCTGTTCCTAGAATATATTGAAAAGTGACATCCTATGAACAAATGGCAAAAACTGTATAATATAAACAGGATGCACCGTGATAATCGGCCTATGGTTATTTGTTAAACCACCACCACTGGCATTAACCAAGTAGCTATATTTCTCCCTTTTTTGCAGAAGATATAAATGGCAAATCCTAATATTTATAATTTCTAATATTTCATTATTCTGTTGTGAAGTGCATTCTGGGTTTCAAACATACAAACTACTAAATATTCTTTAATTGTACCTATTTGAACTTGTGTTACTTTGGACTTAATTTGGCTAAAATAAGAATAGATTAAGAGTGCTCTATAGTAGGCAGGTTGCAGTTAGTTGGAAAGACTCAGCCTTTCAAAGGAAAGGGCATTCCTAAGCTGCATCAATGAAAGCACTACGATCCCGTTACCTGCCCGACAGCTCTGAATCATTCTGATTCACCTATGTTCCAAGGACTACATTGCTCTCACTCCATTGATTGAACTTGCCCTTCCCTTCTTCAGGGAACTAAACATGCTTAGAAACCTGCCACAAGGACCTACACTTTGTTCTGGAATTCCTCCAGGACCATCTTCTGCCTACTCATTCTGTTACTGTCCATTCCACAACTTCTTCATTTCTCAGTCTCTGTTGATGCCCAATTTTTACCATGTAGGAAGATGCTTATGTCTGACCCCGCTAAGCAGGGTTTGAAAGGGGCACTCTTAGAGAGTAAGAGGGTAAAAGTACCTTATGGGGCAGTCCTTGCAGAATCTTCCTGCCAGCTCCCTGCATCAAAACCATGAGAAAGAGGAAACATTCTTGAATCCCAGAAAATGAATTTTTCGGGGAAGAAAAGATTTGACTATGACACTGAAGATTTCCTGGAGAGATGTGGCATTCCAAATGTCCTGAGGTAGGGAAGGAAACCGGAACCACTAGCAACCAGGGAAAGTGGGTGCTATCAGCAAACCTGAATCCTTCCCAACTAAGGCAAACCCTGCGCCTCGTGTCATTGCTGCATCTGCTCGGCTTCTGACATTCGGAAGTCTGTCTGCCTATTCTAGTCCCAAACTCATCTTTTGGGTTTGATAAATTCAATCTCTTTGGGTTTGGACCTCAAAATCATTAAATGCAAGTAAAGATAATCTTCTACCTTATTGGACTCCTCAATATTTTAAGCACTCCATCAACTGCATTCTGATCTTCTTTTTTGCTATTTTATTACAGCATTCCTCAACTCCCACCACTCTGTCTCTGTCTCTGTCTCTCTCTCTCACACACAGTTGGATTATATCCAGGAAAAGGACACTAATAATCTCATCTTATTCTGTATTCATTAGACCTCATTTTAAGCATTGTATTCAATCTAAATTTTAACAAGCATATTAACAAACTGGAAAATGATGGAGAGTTCAAAACTGCCCTAGAGGACCAGTTGAAGAAACTAGAAAGGTTTGACTATGAAAGAGTCCTTTTTAGATCCTTCCATTGTGATAAATCCCTAGTAATTTGACTATTCCAAACAAATCGATTTTAATGGTTCTCAACAATTTGATGACATGTGTGTGCAGTGGTAGCCTACTTGTCTGTACTCAATTCTCTGTCTTTTTAAAAAGGGATTTTACTTTAGGCTATACATTTTTTAAAACTAGAAAATGAATTATTTTGGGAAGAGGGTTTGACTATTACATTGAAGATTTCATGGAGCTGCTGCTTCCAATTATCTGATCACTTCAGCTGGTCTGCTAACGTCTGATAAAACCTCTTTATCAGCAATGCATTGGAATCCCACAGCACTACTTTCCATATTCAACAAAACCTCTCTTTGCATAGATACTTGTGTGTAAAAACGGAACATTCGTACTGAGGCCAGAGTGCCATAGAAGGTAATTACAGAGACAGCAAAATCCTTTCATGCTGGGAAAAATAAAATGCTGAGTGTCTGGTGAAATTTCAGAACCTGATTCAAAAGGATCATAATAAAGAGGAGATAAAATTGAGCATGGTGGACTGCTCTACAGGATATATTTGTAAGTATGAGATTCTATAAAATAGTTGATAAAACAAGAATGTTGGCTTGATATAAATGACTAGTGGATGGTGATTTCTACAGGACTGCTGGGAGTGTTGGCAGGGTTTCTTCTAAGAAAAAAACAAACTAGTAAACACATATTCTTATGCCCAGCTTTTTATACTTAAAACAAAAATTTACAGTCACCTCCCCCTATATAAACAAATTTTCTAAATTGGGCAATAGGAGATAATAGTTTTAAAGTATATTCTTTCATTTTATGTGTTTTATGTATGTATATGTATGTATATGTTTAGATAAGGATATATTATAAAGTCAGACATTTTGGAATTCTTTATTTCAAAAATTATGCATTACCAAATTATTTGTTCCAACAGTTTATTAGTTGTACTGACTCCAGATTTGATTGTTACAAGGTTTATCTGAAGCATTGTTAATCTTGATTTGATGAAACTTCTTTATTTCTTCATGTTATGCCTAAGCACAGCTACACGCAAATTACTTATTTTTTTAAAGGGCAAGAATTTTGTGTGTTCTGGCAAACAAGATCTCACTAAAATGTAATTTGCTTCGGATTTTTCTAAATTTTATGTAGGTAGCATACTACATCATAAAATAAAGACATGTGTTTAAATACAGATATTATATATGAACAGAAAGAATTACTGATTTCCTATTAGGATAATAAAAATATTTAAATATGTGAAAATATTTTTTTTAAAAATTCATTTATTTTCATATCACTTTAAGATTTTATTTAAATACTACAGGAAACTTGACTCTATTTCTGGCATAATACATATCAAATTCAATTAATCACTAATGCATTTATAAACACTCTAAGAATTAGATTCTATCAATGAGATGTATCCTTTCTCTTAAATAATTATCAGGAGAAAACTTTGGAAGCAAAATCATTATGGAGACCTAAACTTGTTCTAAATAACCTTAGATTGTAAAAGTGCACATTAGTTTCACCAAGAACTTATTGAAAAATAAAAAAGATAAGCAAATTGATATGTAATATTAAGATAAATATAAAATATTTAAAGAAAAATCAATGGAAAAAGACAAATAAAGCAGTATAGGAATTTTTATAATAGTTCATTAAATTAATAAAATTCTTGATAAGGAGTTAATAGATCAAAAATAGAGATAACCATAATCTAGCATTTATGAAGTGGAAACATTATTTACTTAAAACTTAAGGCAGATTATTTATAGAAATCCTTGCCAAATATGCATTTTACAGGAAGCACACAATAATCTTTTTATTTTTGTTTTGTTTTGTTATTATTTTATTTTTAGATCAGTGGAATGTTTTCACATATCATACCACCAACATGAGAAAAAATGATTATTGTTGATTTGAATCTTGGTGAATTCATCTACAATTTAAATCAGGTCTATATTATATCAATTTAGGTCATTCTTTCTTTCACAGGAACTCTTTTTTTGCCAAAATTTGCAGTTCTATGGAATATTTGAGGTTGATTGTTATTTTTACCAGTAATTGACTCCTTGTACTCTACTCTGAAGGGTATAATTTAACTAAAAATATTATTAGATTTAACTAATAAACAAAATAAATGTGTTAATCAATAGGAAATTTTAATCAAATCCTTATCCTAAAGACCTATACTTTTTTTTAAAAAAATAGAATTTATCCTTTTGGGAATTACCTAAAATATTTCTTATATGTTCTCAATTATAAATGTGAGAGGGTTTCATATGTCACTCTATATTTTGATGTATTTAACTGTCAATTGAGATGTATTATTTAATGATAAATACTGTTGAATGCAGGATTGCAGATACTTCTTTTTGAACCAGTAGTAATTTTGCAAATTCTTTGTCCTCAGACTGTGGATTATATTTTCTCATTTTGTCTGATGAAATTTCAAAGGCTGTCTTTTCTCTTCTCATTTTAGAGGTATGAGAATTTTAACTTCTATTCCTTCATCTGCTTTCTACCTTCCAAAATAACCTTGAAATACTTTGTCATTTTCCTTCATGTTTAACACATTAACTGCCATGTGAGTTGTATTTAACCCACACTAGTTTTGAGCCCAGGGCCTCATGAAGCAAAACCTTGCAGTTGGTTCCTGAAAAATCTTACTTGTTGATGTTCTTATTGTTACAATTAATATTGACAATTTAATTCTAAAAACGTGGATTGTATTGCATTTAACTCATGCTCCGAAAACAATAAAAAATAACAAGTTAGAAAGGATAATTTTGTTTTAATAAAACACCATAGCCCCAGGGAAAAAGTTTTTTTCTAGTGTGGTAGTCAATGTGTTAAGCCTTCATTTTCCTTTACTATAATTTTACCAGTGTTTGGTTCAAAAAGGTAATAAATTCGGGTGGTCAATCTGACCTTTTTATCCAAAACTGGGTTAAATATTTGTGAATTCACCTCTTTGTTTCAATGTGGACGGCATTATGAGGGCACAGGGAATGTTCTGTGATATTCCAGCAAAGTAGTGGCTCATGGCAACTGTGAATCAATAGAAGCACAGAAGTGCAGACATGTGGGTGGATATTTGATCCCAGAAATCTTAGAATTTAGGTGGCAGGGCACCAGGTGCTGGGCAGGGGCACAGAAGAGCTCCAATCACTGGGACATTTCAGAAGGGACTGGAAAACCAGAGAACTTCATAAAACTCAAATTTTTTGTGGTCTTTTCATTCTATGCATAATACATCTTGTGCATAATTCTGTCCCTAAATATTTTCTGCAATTTAATTATTGATACTTTTATGAGATACTCTATTTGTATTCTGTAATTTAATAAATCTGTCAACATTTGACTTAGAGTACTAAACAACATATAAACAACAACTTGCACACACAGATTATCAAATAATATTTGAACAAACACTGCAGGGAACTTACAGTCTAGTGGAAGTAGATAAGTCAGATATATAAATAATATTATTTATATGTATTTTTATAGATATATTTATATTTTCTCCTTTTTCGATGTCCCCCAACTGAGTGGCTTAGACCAGAGAACCTCTTCAGAATCAGTCACATAGCTGGGACCAGCCACTAATATGATGTGTGAACAACTGAAATACAGGAACATAGGAACAGCAAAAGTGAAGAGAAGAAGGATTTGCAGAGACTTGTTGACATGTGAAGAATGGATAAGGTTAATAGAGAAAACTTGTGAGATCTGAGTTGAAATGTGAAACGAGGAAGGAATGCAGTCTGACAGAATGTGTACATAAAAAGAGTTTAGGAAATATTTTCTGAGTGACAGTGCAAGAAGATGAAGAAAGATCAGATAAACTGGAACAGAAAGCTTTTGCATACATGCATTTTTTTCTAATTTTGAGAGTTCCATTTTAGAAAAAAAGGAAATTGAGACTCTGAGGCTTAGTTAACATGCCTAATATCACACAGCTAATAAGAGCCTGATCTCAAGTGCGTGTCTGTCCAGCTTCAGAGCCAAGAATTGTTTGAGCATGCTCGGTCACGTCTCAGGAGCTGTTAGAAGCCCCTAAACTCTAGTGCATCTGGGAATCACTTCGCCTTCACTGTGCTTCTGGAGTGTTGCATTCTAAGACTGCTCTGCTTTTGCCAAACAATTCTATTTAAGTTATTAAAAATATATATATGATAACCTATAAGAATTTACTATTACCAAACAAAATAAAGTCCATGTTTAGTCTTGCATTTAAGGTCATCTAGAATCTCACTGTACACACAAACTTATCCCTATAATAAACTTTCCCTTTTGCTTAACCTACTTTGAGTCTATATCTGCAATCAAAAGAGTCCTAATTAATGAATTAACCTATGCCCCTTCCATCTTGTTCCTTCCTATAGTTATATTTAACTTCCTTGCTGCCTGGTCCTCCTCACTAACAGTAGAGACCCACACAGAAAACAAAGTCCATCAGACCATGCCCCCGCAAGTTCCTATCTTCAAATCTGCAGATGTACTTGAATCTGCGCCTATACTTTTCCTACCCTTTCGTTACAAGGGAACAGTAACTTCTTATAGTTCCACTTCTCCAATGGCTATCCCAGTCCCCACATTCTGAATTCTAGCTCCTCCTTCTTTCTCAGGAACCTGAAATTCTCATGATTTTCCCTCTTTCTCCTGTGTCTTCAACTGCTGTCCATGGCCAACCTCAGGTGTGTCACTGGCAGTGCAGACTACTGTGATGATGGCCCTGGAGACACGCTGGTGGCCCGGAGTGGGCCACGGCAAGAGCCCTGCCTCTGACTCTATTCTACCTTTCTATCAGCAGCTTTCAAAAAAGACAAGGAAGAAAGAAACAGTGCAAGGAAGAAAGGACGAACAAATTACAAATAGCTCTGTGGCAGTAGCCCTCCATGTGTCCTGGGCTTCAGTCCCTCTTGCTGTCCTCCCTCTCGTTCCTGTCCTCCCTGCGCCACTGAACCCCCTCTCACCAAGGTCATCGATGACCTTGTTAACAAACCTGACAGCATTTTTCAGTCCTTTGCTCTGTTAATCTCTTCCCACCTTTTTACACTCGATTGGCCACTCTTTCCTTTTTGGTAGACCCATCCCTTAGGGCACAGTGGTGACCAGGAGGCTGAGGCAGGAGGATTACTTGAGGCCAGGAGTTCAAGACTAGCCTGGGCAACATAGTGTGACCCACATCTCTACAAAAATGAAAAAGAAAACCCTCATTCCTCGGTGTCTGCGATATCATATTATTCTGATTTTCTTCCCGCAAGTTCCTTTTTCACAGTCTTTCTCTTAAATGTTTTTGTTCTTCAGTCAATCCTCTTGGGCCCTCTGGTGTCTCAGTTCACACTCTCTCCCTTCATCTCATCATTTTTATTTATTTAGATTTTTGCCCAGCCTTATCTTGAAATCGAATCTCTCACCTAAATTTGTTCCCTTTCTTCCTCTCAGTTTCCGTATCCACCGCATCAACAAGTTCAGACAGTTCTTCCTCCAGAACGTCTGAGACCCCTCCTTCCCGCCCGCGCCCGCCCACGCGCCTGCGCCCCCATGGCGCCCCGCCTCCCGCCCGGCGCCCCGCCTCCCGCCCGGCGCCCCGCCTCCCGCCCGGCGCCCCGCCTCCCGCCCGGCGCCCCGCCTCCCGCCCGGCGCCCCGCCTCCCGCCCGGCGCCCCGCCTCCCGCCCGGCGCCCCGCCTCCCGCCCGGCGCCCCGCCTCCCGCCCGGCGCCCCGCCTCCCGCCCGGCGCCCCGCCTCCCGCCCGGCGCCCCGCCTCCCGCCCGGCGCCCCGCCTCCCGCCCGGCGCCCCGCCTCCCGCCCGCTAGGCTTGCTCTCGCCCCGCCAGTCTACTCACAAAACCAGTTTGAAATGTCAGCAAGCTTATTCCACATTTTAAAACCTTGAATGATTTTCCAACTCCTTACCATGAAATCGACACCCTAAGTGGCCTAACGTGCTCGGCCGCTGCCTGTCCTTAAACGTCTTCTCCCGCCACTTCCTGAGCGAACATTTTCAACGCGATTACTGGCCCAGTCTTAACTCTCTAGCCTTCGCTCCCCGCGCTCTCTGCCACACTCCGGATTCCCGTGGCATCTAAACCCCTCTTATCGTCCCACTGGCCGTGCTCAGGCGCCCCTGCTTCGCGCCGCCGCGGCCCTTTCACTCGGCGCCAGGCCCAGCGCCGTGCGGCCGCCTCTCGCGGCGGCGGAGGCGAGGCGGGAGCTGCAGACCGCGGCCCGCGCGTGGCAGGCGCTCAGCACAGACTTTGAATGAATCAGTGAAGACTGGTATTAAAACGCTCCGTTTATCCTCAATAATTCACTGTGTATAAATGTGTAATTATGTTTAGCAAACTATTTCCAGCTTTCATTATAAAGTGTGGATTTAATTATTCTTAAAACTTTGCAAGTTGTTTTCTCAAAGTCCTGAGTTAAAAACCCTCTATGACATGTACCGTATGTAAAGGTGCCTGGGCTGAGGGAACTTCGTCTAAATATTAAATTCAAAGTTACAATGACTGGAACAGATAAAACCAGGTAAGCAACACCGCTCTTAGAATTCACTCTTAAGGAAGTTTATTTTTATTTGGTTATTTACACTTTGGCTAATTAGAAAGAGGCAAATTCTTATTCACTATATTGAGAGAGCTTTCTGAAAATAAGAATTGTTCCAAAAAGGGAGCCTTGGGAGTTGGAGAATTCTTTGTCAGTGGATTCTAAATGAAAAGATCCTTTTCAGAGATTGGTATTTTTGAAACTTCATAATTTGATGAATAGGTAGACCAGAAGTGTTCTAAAGTCACTCACGGATCTAAGCACCTATATTCCTATAAAATATGTCGGAGAGATGACTATTTTATTCCCTCTCCTCCCTACCCCCACCAGGGATTGCATTTTATTAACTTCAAGAACAAGAACATATCCTTATTTTTTTCATAATTTATAATTCTGTATGTTCTTTAAAAATTGAGTCTAACATATAATTATTTTAAATGACTAAATTATACAGATATATTCTGCGTGTCATTAGAAAAATGAGCAGGCGAAATTGTTGGATTTGCAAGATGTGCAGAAATCAATCTAAGAGGCTCCCTTCAAAGTAAGTAAAGTTTAAATTCTATAGCAATTTTAAAACATATTCAACATCTGCCCGGCTAGTTCAGTTGGTAGAGCATGAGACTCATAAAAGCATATTCATCACATGATGAATAAGTGTATATTTATCCAACTGCTATCCTAATGCATTTCATTCAGAAAGTAAAGTTTGCATTTACACATGAGTAATTCCACCAGAAGGGCAGCCATGTACAACACTAAAATTCCATTTTCATTATTCATGGTTTACACTTGAGAATTCAACAAGTTAAATACTTTTAAAGAGTCTATTACAAAGATTTTTCATTCTTAAAAGTTTTATCGTTTAGGCTAAAATGAGATCTTTGATCCAAAATATTTTCACAGTTCAAACTGTCCACGTACAAATGCCAGAAAGCTTCATCCCTAGGTGAGGGGCAAGCGTGGAGGAGTAATCGGATGCTCACCGAGACCCACCACGCCTCTCCTATTGTACACTTTGCCATAACTAAGAATGTAACCATTTGGATGGAAATAGTGGCTGAATTAAAATGGAAAGTATAATGCCTGGAAGGGGAACAACCCATTCTACTGGATTTGCTCAGCTTGGAGAATCCCGGGGTTGAGGATCCCTGCTGGGGCTCCGCATTCGTGGTTAGGGACCGTGCATGCCTGACCCAGTCCGTCGGAGACCTCAGTTCTGCCCACATCTTGCCGCGTGGCCAGAGGCCCTAGCACATGCGCGCTCCTCTACTGAGGTACTGAAATGTCCAAAAATGCTTCCAAGCCACTGCGCGACGGGGAGGAGCTGCAGTGGCAGGCGAAGGAGACAGGAAGACCTAAAGCTCAGCTTTGAAACGACCAGCTGAGGCTGCTGAACTGCACAGGTGCATCCAAGGAAAAAGATCTAACAGGCTAAATAGGGGACAGTTTCCTTTTTTTCTGATTATTTCCACAGAGTCTCACTGTCAGAGCTTGCATTTCGTGCTACCTACTTGTAGACCGATGAGGAGGGAAGGGAGAGGCCAAAAAAAAAAAAAAAATAGAATTCACATTCATGGAAGGATCTCAGATAATAGTTATTTGATAGGTGCTTTGCATTCATTATCGAATTTAATTTTCATTATAACTTTGTGAAGTAGACATTATTATTCTCATTTTATACATGATAAAACTGGGATTTTAAGAATTCACATAAGACCAAAAACCATTGAATATTGCACTGGGATTAGAACCTAGGGCTATCAGATTCCAAACACTCTTCATTCCTTTGTCTTCATGACATCCCCAAATGCTCCCCTATCCCTTTGGTGTCCACTGCCTGTCTGCACAGAGAAAGGAGAGGACACAAAACTGGAGAACTTGTATCAGGAAATTCAGCAGATACAGGGACAAATGTGTTTTGAATAATTCTAGTAAAGGCACTTGGATCACCATGGGCCAACAGGAAATTGTAAGGTACTCAGGAAAAAAAATTATAAGCAAAAATGGGTTCGACCAAAACCAAATCTCATTTCACAACTTTACCCTCCACCATCATTACTCCAATCACAGTTTATCACCATCAATCTCATGAATCTTAGAGGCAAAGGAATTCTCTTACCAACAATTGCCAACACTTAATTTTAAGCTGACCCAACACAGTGATGGCATCCTCATTCGTGTTGTGGGTTTTCTTTCCTGCACAATGGGAATGAGTGGAACAGACAGGCGTGCACTACACCTCGCCGAGCACACTCCATTTCACTGGATTGAAAAGGTTATTTTAGGATACTCTTTCTAAAGTTCTAATAAGAGAAAAGAACACTGAGTCAGACACCATTTCATGGAAATGTTTTTTGAGAGCAATCTTAACACAGTGCACTGTTAAGCCTCAGTACTGATGCGAACAGTCTGTCCAAAACTGGCAGGATCCATCTGAATTTTTAGAAAACAAAAGATATTTGACCTTTTTAGGACTCCCAATATTTTTCCATGTTCTAATTTATTTTTTAACCTCTTTAGCTAATCTTCCTTCACTATGTCAAGAACCTGCTAATCCTGACGGCTGTTCCTGCAGCCCACGGGCAGGGCGTGTTGGGTCTACACCCACCTGTGATTATATCTAGTTGTTTCAAGGCAAAAAACTAAGCGTTTACCATAAACTGAATGGCAGTGAACACACTATTTTTAAAGAAGAAAAGTAAAATTATCTGTATGTGAGAATACATAGTCTCTTGCCAACTCACCTCATGCAATGCACCAAAATGAACAGAAAGTAAGCCTCAAAGCCAGTATCTTTCACGGATATTTTCTAAGTGGTAAATGGCTTTGGTTATACTGTTTAGGTCAAATGTTGCTTGACATATTATACCTTAATAAAAATTAAAACCCTCAAAATGAAAAAAATATATATAGCAAATAAGAGATGGAGGAAATAATAGATCTAGGGGTACTGACTTTGCTGTGTGAGTGCATGCAAATAGGTTTTGAGGATACACTGTGAGTCTCAGAGACAAATATTGCTGGTGGCAGCAGCACACAGCACACAACCTTTTTAAAAGCAATTTGTCATTGTACCAAGGACCTTAAAAATGTGCAGTTTTCACCCACTTTCATTCTACTTCTGCTAATCGCCTTGAATCATGCTAACAATGGCAAACTTTAAACACAGTTGTGCTACCTTTTGGCTTTCAATGGTGAAAAATGAGACAAAATCAAAATGCTTTTTGAGAATAATTATATAAACTATGGAATGCCCCCTTGTAGAATATTCTGTGATCACTATAAATGATATTACTATCAATGATTATAAACGAATAATAATAAATTATAACACTGTAAATGATTAAGACAATTGTGATGACATATGAAATGTTTACTAAGAGTATATATACACACACATAAAGTATGCACACACACAGAGTATGATTACTTTGTGGCTAACAAACATACAAATATACATATAAAAAGACTACATCAAAATACTAATAGTGGTAATTTGTGAATAGGGAGATTATAAGACTATGGTCTTTATCTTCATAACATTTACTTTATCAAATTTTCAAGTATATACTACCTTCATGATTTGTATAATTTTAAAAACTTATGTAGTAAAAATGAAATGTAAAAGATCAAAGGAAGATAAACTTCCTTCCACAACCGCACACAAATGGAAATTAATTATATTTTGGTGTCATTTTCAAGATAATATAGTTCCAGGTAGTTCAGCAAAACTTTGAGAGTGTTTTAGCCCAATCAGCACTTTTTGTGCTTCTTTTCAAAGCCTTACCTTGGAGGAAGTGTTGCAGTGGGCCCAGTCTTTTGGCAACTTGATGGCTACAAACTGTGAGTATTATGTGTGTGATCTCTGAATACCTGGCCAGCTTGGTTGTTAGGAGAAAGGGGGGGGCGCTAGCTGAATACATGGGGCTCCCGGCACAGCATGGACACAGCTAAATAAAGGAAACCTGAAAATAGCTTGTCATGCCAACTGCTATTATTTCCTCTGGTGTTAATTAAACCAAGATTAGTCACTGTGAATATTTATTCTTCACAAGTATATGTGTAAAATCCCTTAGAAAATATGCTTACATAGTAACACATACTGAAATATACTGCCTTCCATAGCCTCCTAAAGTTAATATTAAATTTAAAAAAAAACTTGTTGTTCTCAGTGCTTTCAAAAGTAAGAATAAATTTGAGTCTTGATGGTCTTAGATGCCTCCTAAAAGTTTGTATCTCCCTTTGTCAATCTGGTTTAAGTGGGACTGTATATGAGCCCATGTAGAGTCGTATATGCACATCAGCATTCAGATGGTACAAATGAAAGATAATAGCAGTGAACGTGAGGGAGATAAAGTCCAAGGCTCAAGGCAGGGAATGTGAAGGAGGCTGTGTATCCAGAGAACAGTCCATCATTTGGGTATAGGAAAAACTGGCAGGTTGTAGAAAATGATAAAACCAGAAGGCAGGCACAGAAAATAAGGTTGTGGGCCTTCACAGAAAGTTCTGTTGAATTTGTTATTTTTTTAATGGAGTTGATTCCCCTCAAATGTTTGTTAATCTTTGCATGTAGACCCATCTTTTGTATTTAAGATCCTGTTTTAGCCTCTCTGGGAATGTTTAATCTGTTAAGAGATATGGCCTGTGGAGAAGAGTTAGCCGTGCTATTTAGATGCTTTACTTCTGGGGTGCACCAGGGGTTACTCTGGACAGGCGCCCCTGCTCCTCCCGGGCACTGCTGTGCTCCTGGGGCACGACCTGCTCTTTCTGACGCAGCCCCCATGTTCGGGCTCAGTTGTCACTGCCGGGCCCAGAGCGCAGTGGTGGGAGGTACGAAGCCTACTGAAACGCTCTAAGCAGCCACTCTGGAACTTACTTCTTGGCCTCTTCCCTGGGGCTAGGGTTCGCCTCTCAGACCTGGCCTCCACCTGAGCTCCTATCTTTTGTAGCAGGCCTTTCCAGTGAGCACTGAGGCCGAAGCTTCTTTATTTGGTGCAATCGCCACTGCTTTTCACTTTTTAGGTATTCCTCAAAGTCTGTAGTCCAATACGCCAGCATGACTGTGAATTTTTTTAAAATATATCTTTTGGGTAAATTTTAGGACATTGAAATGGGAGGAAGAAACAAAAGTATATAATCAGTCATCTATATTGATTAATCCTCTGCTGATAGCTTGGATTTTCATCTCAACCCTCTGTAATCCATGTTTTGCAACATTGCCAGATTAATCTCTTTCTTAAGGTTTCAAACACTTCATCTGTAAAATGGGAATCATGTCACCTATCTTTTCAGCCTTATTGTGCAGGTTAGATATAAACAACTAGCTCAATGGCAATACAGATTAGGCACACAATTATAGGGTAGTTCTTTTTATTACCAAGAAAGTATATGTCTCTGAACATCATTCATTTTTCTCTGCTGCCTAGAAAAAGTCCAAAATCTTTGTATTCACTACTCTCTCTGTACTCTAACCTAAATCATTTTCTAAAATTCATCTCTGGCTATGTCCCTTCAAGTAGCATGCCCTCTGCCAGTGTGACTATCACTCCAGTTTCTGCATGTACATTCATGACTCTTCTGCTCCAATCTTTTGCTCAAAGTCCTTTACATCTCCTCTACCTACTCTGCCCATCCTTAAAGTCAAATCAAGTTTCCACCTTTTCAATGAAATCTCTTGGAAATGTTTTTTCTCTCTCTTCTATTTTGTTAGTAAAATTATTTATTCTGCTTTTAATTGTAGGCAGTTTGTGTATTGGGTTTTTTCCACAGTGACTTTCTTACTAGATTGCAAATTCCTTAAGAATATGGATGCTTCTCATTCACCTTTCATCCCCCTGAGAGACTAAAAACATGCTTTGTACCTAATGGGCATGCAATAAATGTTTAATGAATCAATACAAGACTAATATTAGAAAGAAAAGATCAAAACAACAAGCTATATTATGTAAGTTTCTGTGTCAACCCTGGAGGCTGCATAAACAAAAATGAATAGGGTTAAGTATTAGGCAAGGATTCCAAGTGGGCACCTGCCTAGCTACAGTTAGCACTTTAGAGATCTAGTGTCATGAGAGTAAGTAAAGGCTACAGAAAAGCTAAGGACAGGAAGATATCATACTACACTGCACTACACCCAAAATATCATCAAAGTCTTAGGCATTACCAAGATGAAAATTAGGAACAAAATCCTGTGGGTATTTCTGATGGCTAAACCTTAATAGAGACACAGTAGAACTAGAAAAGATACAGAAAAGTGCATTTATAATGACATGGGAACCTACAATCACCTTAAATCCAAGTACCCTTCAAACCGAAAAGGTCAAGACCAAAAAATATCAAAACCTATAATGCCAGAAAGAATTGAGCCAGAAGGCTCATACTTATATTTACTGACTAAATCACAAAAGATGAGGATAAGGGTTGCCCACTGATATTTGAGTAAATTATGTCTCATATAAATAAAAAGTAGTTTAGTAAAAGCACAGTTAACTCCCTTGGATGATTCGTTCAGCCCTACCGTGAGAGGGGCACACACGGTCACAGTGCTCAGGGCCTGCGCTCCCTCCAGAGGGAGGGGACAGACACACAAGTGAACAAATTAGTGAGTAAATAATTCCAGAAACTGGTCAATGCTTTGAAGAAAATAAAACCAGGTGATGTGACCAAAAAAAAAAAAAAATGTCAAGTACAAGAGTGCAATTCAATCGGATAAGTAGAGAACTGTCAGAAGGGGTAAATTTGAGCAAAGAGCTAAATGATGAGAAGAAGCTGGAAGCAACCGTGCTGGGGTCTATGGGCAGAGTGGCCCAAGCAGAAGAAAGCCAGGTGTGAAAGGCCCAGAGGCATGGGTGAGGCGAGTGTCTTCAAATAAGTGAAAGAAGCTCAACATGAAAAATCTGCAGGGCCTTATAAGCCACATGAACAACCTTAAATTGCAGAATAAATAACAAGATTCAATGCACATTTGAAAGCTCTTCCTGGTTCTCTTCTGAAGCATTGAAGCAGGCGGACTAGTTAGAAGGCTGTTACAATAAACCAGGTAAAACCAGAACTCTGTGGAGAAGACAAGGCTGGGAGTCATTAGCATATAGATGCTAACAAAATCCACGGGGCTATGAGATCAGTTAGAACGTTCAGATGGAAGAAAGCAGAGATCCAGAGATGGAGCTGAGGTGCGTGCTACTCCCAAATCCAGGGACTAGGAGGGTCAGCAAAGTGCATGGAAAAGAAACATCATGTGATTTAAGTACGACCGAAACAGCATGTTACCATGGGGGCCAAAGAGGGGAGTGCTGCAGGGAGGCAGCCATGAATTGTGTCAAAGACTGCAGAGAAGTCAGGTGCGAGGAGGAAAGAACAGTGACCACTGGATACGGCAATGTGGAAGTCAAAGAGGCCGCAACAAAAGCAGTTTCACTTCCTCAGAAGCAGAGGAAGCGAGGCGTAATATAGAGAATAATTTAAATAAGTTTTGCTGTGAAGGTCACCAGAGAAAAGAGCAGAGACTGGAAGCGGGCATGAGGTCAGCACTGGGAGTCAATAGCTGCGACTGGGCTTATTTGTGACATACAGCAACGTATTTGTACGATGACGGCGACCGCTAGCAAGCAAGAAACAGATGTCACAGAAGAGACTGGAAATAAGTGTAAGGGCAACGGGAAAATGTAAAGTGATAGAGAAAGCAGAAGTAGGAGGGAGTCAGAAATATTGTTGGGCCAGCTCAAAAAGGAACAAGGACACTTCCCTTTCAGGAGGGAAGTTAGAAAGGAGAGGGACAGATGGGGACAGGCTGGTTGATTTGGTGCAGAGAGGACAGAAACCTCCACTGGTGCGTTTGTGTCCTCAGCGATGTTTGGGCAAGGTCCTCAGCGGCTGCTGAGGAGAGGGTGTGCTGGCGTGTCGAAATGGGAGAAGATACAAAATGTAGAGATTTAGAGAGCCATAATATTACGGAAGAATCGCTGGATGACTGGGCAATGTCAAGTGCTCATTTAAAATATGCCGTGACGATTTCGGGTGGAAAGCACAGTTGTGCCTGTCCGGGCGCCCTGCCCAGACGGGAGCTGACATCCCACCACGCCATTCCGGATGGGCGGGAGTTCTGAGTCACAGGGTGTGCTTCGGTCTTCTAGTTTTGACCAAAATCGTCTTTAAATGTATCGTCTACTTTCCCCCTATTCTAAATTGTCCCAATCACACGCAAACATCCTTAGAAATGCCAGCTGCAGAGTGCAGGATTGCCGCACTGCCGAAAGCAATGAGGCTGCTCCAAACCGGTGAGCCACCTGTGCTGGCTGTTCCTCCTTCATCTGCATCGCGGCTCCAGGCAGACGTCAGAAGTTAGTGACGGATATTATTGTCCCCTTGTGCACGTCCCGACCCTGGAGGCAGAGCCTTCTCTCAGCTTTCTTCATCTGTGAGAGATTCTTTGCTGCTCAGCGTGATTGACAGCTTCCTACACTGTCGTTTACTCTAATTCCAATCTCTCCTAACTACTGCTGTTGCCATGCTTCCCTTCATCAACCCTGATATTACCTGCACTGCCTTGCCTCTGCCCTTTCCACTTACCACTTTTTGTTTTCTTTAACTTCTCATGTACTTCTTCACCTTGCAAGGGGAAAATAACCATGGCCTTGTATAGACATCACTGTTCAGTAAGAACATTTTTTTGTCTTATTCTCAGAAAACCAAAAAGTAATAGCATGCCCAGTATAATCCTGTGGTCTAAATTTAGTGCTTCTTGGATGCTGAATAATTAGGGACTTCTTATTCACTTTTCAGACCTATAGAGAGTCACTTTAAAATATGGAAGTATGAAGGATCCAAAAGCCCAGATTGACAAACATTTGTTTATTTAGTGTCTGCTATATATCAGGCAGTGTGTAGGAACTGAATATATGAAGATGAATAAACTACAGTCCTAATCCTCAAAGTGTTCTTAGGTGAGTGGGTGGAAAATGGAAGCAAACCAGTAAATATAATAGACTGTGGTATGTGGAGGGAGAGAACTTTAAGTTAAAACAAGTGTGTACTAAATGCTATTTGTCAACTTATCTAACATGGGGAGGGAAATTTTCTCAGAAATTAAGATATGTAAACTGAGTCTTAGATCAGGGTTTAAAACCTGCCACACAAAAGAACTGTATTTACAGTAGCACGAAGGTGACACACTGCTTGGCCAGGAATAGAAGGCTTGAGCAAAGACCGCGTCCAGGAGCCACAGGAGAAGAGGCTGGAGAGGTAGAAAGTGCTTGATCCCAAGGGCTCTCAGCCACTGCCAGGAGGTCTGTCCTTCATCACCAGGGCAATGGGGAAACTTAGAAAGGGTATAAATAGAGGATTGTGGCTAGATTTTTTTTTAAAGATTTTTTTTAATAAAAGTGCAGAGAAGATTAAAGGCAGGATCAGACAGATGAACTGAAACGTTTTCAAATGAGATGGTTTACAAATACACTTCAAAAATCATAAACAAAAATACATAGAAGGAGAACAGAAGATAATGCTATAAATATTAACAGAGACAGTGTTTTAATATATAAAGAGATTGGGAAATTCAAGAAAACACTTACAATGCAAAACAAAAATGGACAAAAGATTTGGGATTCACAGGAAGAAAAGAGAAATGGTCAGTAAATAAGAAAAATGTTTAAGCATTAATTTTTTTATTTTATTTCAACATATTATGGGGGTACAAATGTTAAGGTTACACATATTGCCTGTGCCCCCCCTTAAGCATTAATACTTTAATAGAAATTTAATAATTATAAGTCACTGGTTTCACCCCATCAGATTGGAAAGGTTGGAGTGAATAAACATTGACAATGCTGTTGGGAATGAAAAATAATGAAATGTTTCCAAAGTCAGTTTTAACATATGTATTAACAGTCTCGAAAAATATTACATCTTTAATCTAAGAATTTCACTCTTCTAAATTAATTATTTTTCCCTAAGAAAATAGAGATGGAAAGATTTATAAACCAAAATGTTCAATGTAGGATAATTTATAACCAAAAAAAGAAAAAAACACATGTTCAATAATAGTAGGACAGCTAAATATATATATATACATATAATAATAATAATAGGTTATTAAGTATGAAATGTCTGATTTCCTTAGGTACTAAATTTGACAGTGAATATCTCTGACAGTTCATTTCTTGTTTTATTTTTATTGTGAAGGTACATCCTCAGTCCTTCAAATACATAGTTAGGCTTGTGATTATCTTTCAATAAAATTTTTAGAGCCATATTTGCAAAACCATCTAAAAATCAAAAATTCTAGTTGTTTTTGAATATGAGTTCTGTCATGGAAGAAATGCAGCACAGACAGCTTGAAATATCAACAAAGTGTTTGGGAAGGACGTGGCCAATGAGTGCACAGCACATCTATGGTTTGAGAGGTTCCGATCTGGTGAGTTTAATCTTAAAAATGAGCCATGTGGGCGACCTGAGACCGAGGAAGATAACGGTGAGCTGAAAGCTGTGGAGGAAGTGAGTCGTCTCAGCCCACTGTGAATTAGCGGCAAGGCCTGACGTTACTGGACCATTTGAAACAGACCTGCCAGGTAAAGAAGCTGGATAGACGGGCTCTGCATTAACTAAACGAGCATCAGAAGATGAACCATCTCGAAGCTTGCCTTTCTTTGCTGTCACGACATAAAGGCAGACCACGTCTACACATGTAACCGTATTGTACATGTGATGTAAAATGGATTCTTTTTGACAATCGCAAGCATTCACGACAATAGTTGGATAAAGATGAAGTGCCGAAACACAGTCCAAAACCAAATATTCACCAAAAAAGCTAATGGTGGCCAGGCGCAGTGGTTCACACCTATAATCCTAGCATTCTGGGAGGCCGAGGTGGGTGGATTGTTTGAGCTCAGGAGTTTGAGATAACCCTGCACAAGAGTGAGATCCCATCTCTACTAAAAAATAGAAAGAAATTAGCTGGACTATAAAAATATCTAAAAAATAAGCCAGGCATGGTGGCGCATGCCTGTAGTCCCAGCTACTCGGGAGGCTGAGGCAGGAGGATCGCTCGAGCCCAGGAGTTTGAGGTTGCTGTGAGCGAGGCTGATGCCATGGCACTCTAGCCCAGGCAATAAAGCGAGACTCTGTCTCAAAAAACAAACAAAAAGCTAATGGCATCTGGTGGTCAAGTGCTGGTGTTATCCACTACAGCTTCATGAAACCAGATCAGTCGATCACAATGGATGTCTGCTGCAACCAACTGAACAAAATGAAGAGGATGCTTGTGATTAAGCAGCCAAGATTGGTCAATAGTGACAAGCAAAATCCTCTCATAAGGCAGTGCTGGACCACACGTTCCCCAAACAACACTGCTCAAACCGCAGAGGCTGGACTTGGAAACTCTCTGTCATCCACCACATTCATCTGCCCTTGCACCAACTGACTAGCACTCCTTCCGGGCTTTGGACCACTTCTTTCAAGGAAAGATATTCAATTCTCAATAAGCTGTGGAAAACGCCTTTCACAATTTCATCACCACTCGCTCCCCAGGGTTCTTTGCTGCTGGCGTGAACAAGCTACCACTAAGATGGCAAAGCTGTGTCAATAGCTTAGGTGCATACTTTGGTTAATTGTCCTGTTTCTTGTTTGAGATATAATAAACCAGTGGTCCCCAACCTTTTTGGCACCAGGGCCCAGTTTCATGGAAGACAATATTTCCACACATGGGGGCAGGGGTAGCGGAGCTCTGTAGCCTGGTCCCCATTGGTCTGCAGCCCCGGGGTTGGGGACCACAGTAATAAACTACCCTTTTGATTGAAATTGGACATTTCATATTTAATGACCTAATACATTATGGCCTAGCCTTCCATGAAATATTATACGATCATTAAAAGTAAAAAGAAGAAAGTGTTTACATGATATTAAGTATGCAGAGTGATAGTGATAGTGAATAGTGATTTCATATTATAATGCCAATAAGAAAAATTTGAGTGTGTATCTCTGTTTGTGTAGATATATTAATGCTAGCTAGATAGGCAATTATACATGAACAAAGGTTTGAAAGAATAAAACAAAATATGCCAAATTGTTAACAGTGATTATTACTTTGTTCTGTTTTAGAAACAACCCAGGAGATCATTCTTCTTAGTAAAGTATCACAAGAATGGAAAACAAACACCACATGTTCTCAATACTAAACTGGAACTATTTGATCTACACTTATGTGCACATATAGAAGTAAAACTCAAGGAAAATCAAGTGGGGGGAAGGGAGGGGTAAATTTACACATAGGGTATAAGGCACAGTAACTGGGTGAAGGGCACACTTGTAACTTAGACTCAAACTGTACAAAAGCAAATTATGTAACCAAAATGTGCGTACCCCATAAAACTCTGAAATAAAAAAAAACAGTAGCACTTTAAGCTATATTTATAATACAGTAAAGAGAAGGTAGGAGAAAAATCAGAAATGATTAATGTCTTAGATACCAGACAAGAAAATTTTTAATAAAATAGAAGATTTACTGTAAAAGCTGGCACAGATTCTGTTAGAATCATGGAATGTATTATCCCCAGTGGTGCAGATTGAAAATAAAATGGATTTAAAATTGGTTCAGAGACATTTCCAACGGATGCCGGGACACAGGGCCCCTCTGGGATTTGATGGTGTGGGCCTTGCTGCCTCACAGTGAGCCTAATTCCGGAAGAGGCTGGCCACTGCTCTGACTCAGCCAAGAGAAAGCCCACGTTTTCCTTCTGCACCAAGAACACTGGCGTGTGTCACTTGTGTGTCATAGAAATACTAATTTTAGTGACTAGTTTTAAAGAACAGGCTAGAAAGTCCCAAAGGCACCACTCTCTCTTCAAGGAAAAGGCCGACACTGTATACGACACAAGCCTACCTCTTCCATCCTCCCAACTTGCAGCAGCGACTGTTGTCCATACCTACTCACTGCTCAGAGTCACCGTCCCTGGAGCGTGATGCTCAGGAACACACGTCACTAAACTGCAGACCGGGCTTCTTTGGGCTACGTTACCTGACTTGGAAAAGGCTTTTTCACCTCGTAATTCACGTGTATGAGCCAACAGAAATTCTAAACTGAGCAATTCAGTTTTGCCTTTAATAATTACTAAGATTCCTGGAATACTTTACACAGAAGTGTTTTCAGCTGCTTGCTTGGGTAACTGGCAGCATATTCAGACAAAAATTAGCCTGATGTAGAAAGATTCTATAAAAATACCAGTCACATGAGTCTACTCATTCTACACACCAGAATCAGAAATATCAGACAGGTTTGAGTAGTCCAGGTTAGCTTTCACTAAGTTATGATACTATAACAGATGACATTAAAATCCCAGTGGTTTATAATAAGAAAGGTTCATTTCTTGTTCATGACACACAACAATTAGGGCCAGCTCCAGCTCCGTTCCATGTCTTTATTCTGGCCTTCCAGCTAAAGGAACAGGTCTTTTCTAGAATATGTTCTTCTCATGGTGGTGGGTTGGGGAGGGGGGTCAATGGCAGAACCACGTGATGGTTCTTAAATCTTCTGCTTAGACCTGTCCACGGCACTGGCATGGATTGCATTGGCTAGCACAAGTCCAATGGCCTATGCTGATGTGAACAGGACAAGAAAGTATAATCCTCCTACACAAAGGTGAGGGAATAACTGAGGAACAATACTACAGTCTACCACATAGTATCTGAAGGATACTATATTTTATATAGCATATACAGAATAGTATAACTTAGAATCTATTCCAAGAGAGAGCACAATGTGTGAATAGCTTCATTAGCAAAGGACTTGAGTGTGTCAAGAGTTGTGGAACCATTTGGCCAGCCCAAAAAGAAGCAGAGATACTTCTTCCACTACATCAGGAGGGAAGTTAGAGAAGCCAGATATGCATATAGATGGGTTCTAGAACAAGAATCTATAAACATTTTACTATACAACTAAGCTAAAGATAAATATAAACACAAATTTAGAATAGCAGCTTGACCTCTAACACTGGTTTCCAGATCATCTCCCTATCCCGCCCAGCCATCCTCTCACCCCATCCAAGTAGCCCGAGGGGTTCACTCTCATTCCATGATCCATAGATTTTTATCTGGTGTCTCATTCTTTTTCCTGTTCCATTGCTCATTTCTTTATTTTGTGGTCCTTATAGTCTGCTTCCAATGAGGCACTCAGTCCAAAATTCCTCTAAGTACAAATATATCAGTTGCTTATTTTTTTAAATAGACCTCTCTTTCTTTCAGTACACACTGAAAAATGTTGGCTTCCAACTTTACTTCTTAAACCATAAATGACTTTTTGTTTAGTTTTCTGGTTTGCCCACCATTTAGCTATTTAATAGGAGCACCAGTCCCTGCATCTGTGTTCTCTGCTCCCAGATTTCTGTGCCTATGATGAGACAAGACACATCTTAAAGTCACTGTCATGTGAAAGCAAACTTCTTGTTTGAAATCTAAACAAGAATATATAGAACATATTCCCCCACTGGATAGAAATATGTACTCTGTATCATTTCCTATATTACATCTCTGTACATGCTCTACCTGCAACCGTCTGTCCTCCCGACTCGGGCGATGCTCCTGTTGAACCAGCCCCACCCACACTTGCTCGCACGGTCATAGGAATCCATGCTCTAATCTTGTGTGTTCCTCGGGTGCCATAGTTATTGCAGATTGCCAGCTTTCTCCAATCCCAATGCCTCCGTAGAAGGTATGTGCCTCTATTTGAGGTATTTTTCCTGAATACAAAATACTTTGTTATATTTATTCCTGTATCACTGCTGACAAAGCCAGTAAAAGCCAAAAAATCAAAGAGCCTGGATTGATAGTACTGGAAAACTCGACATAATCTCTTGTGTCAAGATCCAAGAAAATATAATTTTACTCATAATTTCCATTTCATCTGATTACCATTATTTCTCATAACAGTTAATGATACTGACCAAAATATTGTTAATCAAAATCCTATGCTTTTGGAGGTGATTATATGTTTGTAGCATTGATTTTGGTGATAGTTTCATGAGTGAAATCTTATCTCCAAACTCATCAATTTTTATACATTAAATTATGTACAACATTTTGTAAAAAATAAAATTCAAAAATCGTATGCTAACAGTCAGTCTCTGAGCAGTCTTATGTTTAGTGAGCCTACACACACATTTCTGTTAACATCAATTGAAAGTTACATTGTCATTTTATCTTTTAGCAATTCAATTCCTCAGATATGTCAAGAGACTTTCTAGATGGAAGAAGATTAATATTTGAACTTTGAGAATACTTGATACTCCCAAAGATTCTGATTAAAGTGCTAAGTGTGTGAGAGCTTGCTTTACACCCCTGCAAACACTAGCACCCACACATGCCGCCTCGGCTGGAAGGCGCCCACGTGCGTCCTCCCAAATGGCAACTTAACTCCAGAGCTGAGGATGGGCGTCTCCAGCAGCAAGTGTCACTTGATGGTTATGATGTCCTCGGCTAGATCCTAAGATACTTTCCAACATCCCCTCCGATTTCCATTCCTTGCCTGGTCCCTTATTTCTGGTTTGAACAATAAACGATGAAGATCAAGTTGAATTTTTCATCTATCTGTGTTTTGCTCCGACTAGATACTAAGAAACACTTCAGGCCTGATCAGAGAATCACTCCCATATAGCTTGGATATTTTGCTTCCAAACTTGGCCTGCATATTTAAATTCTAAACCCTGCTTTTACCTTCCAATTTGGTGTAAGGTCTTAGATTTTTCAGATTCATGATAGAGCTCTGTCCACCTGTCCAGCTTAAGTCCTTTTTCTGGGTCTTTGTGATGTCTCCTGTCCTATTTGTCCTAGACCCATTCACACTGGTGGGCACTTTACTCTGAGTGACTCGGAATAAAGGGACAACCTCACCAATGATTGGTATTTCAAAACATGCTTCAAATGTATAGACCTAAGCATGTGACAGACATAGATATTGATATACATATAGATATAAAATATTTGCTTGTTCAATAATTTGAGAATTTTTTTAAACTGCATTAAATGTTGTTCAGATTTTTTGATAATTTTGACCCATGAAAATAAACTGATTTCTCCACTACTTTTAGATGGTCCAGTAGTCTATGAAGCATATTTAAAAATGGAGCACAGCGACGAGAATATTAAATTCTGGATGGCATGTGAAACCTATAAGAAAATTGCCTCACGATGGAGCAGAATTTCTAGGGCAAAGCAGCTTTATGAGATTTACATCCAGCCACAGTCCCCTAGAGAGGTAACTACCAGACAACAGTGGGAAATGGGACTCAGGACAGCCCCGGCGGGCACTAATATCTGTCAAGCATCCGTAAGGGCCAGACACTTCACACCCAGTGTCCCCTAGCATGCTCTACATTTAGAGCTGCGAACGGGATTTTATAGACAAGAGACCTGAGAATCTGAGAACTTGCCAGTGTCACACAGCCACTGTCTGGTAAAGCTACGGTTCAAAGTTAGGTCTGTCTGGCTCCAAAGTTTCTTCTTAAATTATCTTAATTCCCAGAAAAAGTTAAAAAGAAAAAGGGATTCCTTGGAAGAAGAATTGGCCTGACCAGTAGAAACCACAAGTGCCATAATTAGGCACATGGAAAGCCCGGTGTCCGGGCGCGGTCTGTGCCGGGCAGCAGGAAGCTCATCTCGCCTTCAAACCAGCAAACCCAGCAGACATCCACGTCCATATTACCGCCAATCGTTTACAGCTGCCTGAAGAAAATAGTCATGAGTGAAACAGATACACTGAGTCTCCTCCTAGTGGAGAGAGACAGAGGAATGAATATTCACTTTAAGGGGATAAAGATAGAGGACAGTCTTACATTATTGACTTATTCCCCAAAACTCTTGCCTTGAAAATACTTGGTTTATTGAAATAACCACTTTTCTCCTCTATTTCTCAACTTCTCCTCACTTTCTTCCCATTTCAGAGCATATTCAGTTAAATAAACATTTGTGACTACTAAGGCAGATAAATTTTAAAATCACCAACTTCCCTTTTCCTTAAAAAGAAATCTCTATCTCATAAACTTCCTGGCTTACAGACTGCTCTGACAAACCACAGCGCCCTCCTAAGTAAGCAATTGTTTCTGAGACTTCCCTGGTCTTGGGCCTCGGGTTTTTCCCCCTACCCCAGGATGTGGAGGTAGATAATTACTTTTAAAAAAGTTTGTCTCTTATAAGTCTTTTTAGATACCTATGAAACTGCAAACAAATTACTCTATTCCACTGAAAAGGAGAGGGGGAATAAAGTAAACCTTTTTGGTATATGTGTCTGTCTTCAATCACGCTTACTGATGCTGTACGTGTAATTTCACTTTTCAGATTAACATTGACAGTTCGACAAGAGAAACTATCATCAGAAACATTCAAGAACCCACTCCAACATGTTTTGAAGAGGCTCAAAAAATAGTGTACATGCACATGGAAAGGGATTCCTATCCCAGATTTCTAAAGTCAGAAATGTACCAGAAACTTTTGAAAACTATTCAGTCCAACAACAGTTCCTGACTACCACTCGAAAGTTTAAATTGAAAATGATATATTGCAACTACTGGGTTTGCTCTTTTAATTTAGAAAAACATAAAATCAGAAACAAAGTAGGAATGAAGCCAAAATAAAACTATAAATTGATTTCTAGTTCCCAAATAGATCTCAAAAGGAATAGACTCTAGAACTCTTATAACATGAATAAAATCATTTGCAGCATTCCTATGCAGTTTTGTTAATATATAAGGAAAAAGTAGGTCTTTCTTCCTGACACAAACATACAAAGTTTTTACTGTGGTAGTCAACTAATATATGTTTTCTTATTAATAAAATTTTACAGTCATAATGTACAAATTAGTTCTTTAAAAATTATAACTATAGGAATTGTGTCTCTAGCATGAATATATTCTATGGATAGAGTACTCTTAATAAACTTGAATTATTTCTCTAGATAGTACTAAAAATAAGTAAATAATAATTTGAATTGGTAGACAAATTTGGTACTCATAGTAAAATCAATTGTATTATGTCATGAGCAATATCAAAAAATATGTTCTTGAGAGATATTTTACCTGTAAAATTTGTCTACTATTATATTTATAACTGAACCATATCACATGTATATTCTATATATGAAAAATTTCTGATGATTTAAAGCTATTGAAACTACATGAATTTCTTCATTTATTCTTGCACTTACATAGCTATAAGGGTATAAAATTTGGTTCCTATATTTGAAGATGTTTTTCCTTACAATGTGAATTCATCATGGTCTTGGTAATTAATAAATTCAAATATAAACTAAAGATTTATAAATATATGTTTTTTGGAAGACACAATAAACATATTTTTCCAATGCAAATTTCTAAAGGACCAAAGTTGGTATGTTATAACAGTGAGAATAGATAATATTTTTACTTTTCATAGTTTTCATGGAAAATGTAGGAAATTTAACACATTCATTTGATGTCACTTCACTGTCACTTCATTTTTTATATAGTTATTTATTTAGTTTTTAGAGATGGGTTTCACTCTGTCACCCAGGCTAAAGTGCAGTGGCCTGGGCACAGCTCACTATAACCTCTAATTCCTGGGCTCAAGAAATTCTACCACCTCAGCCTCCTGAGTAGCTGGGACTATAGGCATGGGCCACCACACCCAGCTATTTTTTTATATTTTGTAGGACAGGATCTCACTATGTTGCTCTTACTGTCATTTTAAAACAACATTAAAAGAATTCAGATTCAACACCCATATTAGGAAGCGCATAATATTTACAAGTGCAAATGCTGCCTCTTATACTTAAAAGATTTTAGAAATTTTAAGTTTTATATTTCCAAAGGAAGAAATCATTCAAAAATGCTTTTTCCTCCTTAGAGTCATTTTAAGTGTTCACATTTTCTCTTGGTTTTGAAAAGTGGCTTACAATAGATTTGACCCTTCTACTGCGGCAAAGCCTTCCCTCTGAGGGATTCACTAATTCTCCCAGCACGCGTTGCTTATTCCATGAGTCATTACACTTTGTTGGTACCTAGAAGAATAAATTTTGATGGAGTCGGTGTCTCTACAGTTCACAACATCCCAGGCATTGTCTCTGTACTGGTTTTTACTTTTAAAAAATGAGCGACGGGAGTAACCGCACAGCCGATCATGCCACGTTCAGCTGCTAGGAGGGGCGAGTCACTCACCCACCTGCCTCCCGCCCCAAAACTAAGGAAGCCGAGCAAAAATAAATGAATAAACAAAGAAGCATAACTTATATAATAAAGAAAAGCACTTTGATTTTGCACAATAGAAAGAATACTGAATTCATTGTTAAGAAACATGGGTTTCAATTATGGATTTCCTGGGGTACCTATATAAATTTATTTAGCTCTGAGTAAACTATAGAAAATTATACAAATTACTTATTCTCTCTGCTCTTCCATTTCCACATCTAACCACTTCATCAATGAGGTGGTTAAAATAGATAATACCTTGGTTCCTTTCCAACCTCAAAATTCTAATTACCTTTAGTACTTTTAAATTGCAAAGTTCTTCAATATCCGAAGGGTTTGGGGTGACACTCTCATGCTTGCCCTCTGATTTTAGATATTTAATAGTATAATATATCATTAATACTGAGCTTTGCCACAGAAGCACTCTTCCAAGATTACAGTGCTGAGGTGTTTATAAATCACGAGCAAGCTCTGCCCTTACCAGCTCCCATAACCCAGGTCTGCCCACACCATCCACTGCTGAAACCATGTTCCAGCTCCAAGAAAAGCCTTCAAAGATTGTAGAAAACACTATGGAGGTTCCACAAAAAATTAAAAATAGAACTAACACATGATCCAGCAATCCCACGTCTGGGTATTTATCCAAAAGAATTGAAAACAGGCTTTCAAAGAGATGTCTATACTCCTATCTTCACTGCAACATTATAGTTAGGTTGTTTCCATATCTTCCATAACCTCCATATCATAGTGGCCAAGTTATGGAAACAATCTAAATGTCCTTCAACAGATAATTGGGTAAAGAAAATACTATATATACAATGGAATATTATTCAGCCTTAAAGAAAAAGAAAATCTTGCCATTTGTGCCAACATGGAGGAGATGAAAGACATTATGCTAAGCCAAATAAGCTAGACACAGACAGAGAAATACTGCATGATCTCACGTGTATGTGGAATCTAAAATAGCCAAGCTGAGAGAAACTGGGCTAGTGGAATGGCAGTTGCCAGGGGCTAGAGGGAGGGAGATATGAGGAGATACTGGTCAAAGGGTACAAAGTTATGGTTATTCAGTATGAACAGTTTCTGGAGATCAAATGTACAGAATGATGACAGCAGTTATATACTTGTATACTTGAAATTTACTAAGAGGATAGATCTTAAATCTCAACACACCCATACACACACACAGAAATGGTAACTATGTAGAGTGGTAGATGTGTTAATTAACTGGATTGTGGTGATCATTTCACAATGTATACATATATCAAAAGTTGCATATCTTAAATATATACAATTTTTAAATGTCAATGATAGCTCAGTAAAGCTGTTTTTAAAAAGCCCTCATAGATTATCCTTTCTATCATTATAAGACAGAAATTTCAGGAGAATAAAATATCAATATTCTTCACAGTATATATTGTATTTAAATTTGGGTGATAATATGTATAAAGTAATAGAAATTGCATGATTTACACTGGATGGGGTAAGTGGAGTATCGTTAAGATCTTTGGATCAATGGGTAATGCTCATTTTTGTGGAGATCAGATGGTAACAGAAGAATATAAATTTCTTGAGGCTAGAGCTCTATCTTATTCTACATTATATTCTCACTGCTAGGCAGAGGACATGAAATGTATTACACTTGAACAAATAGAAAATGAATAAGTGAATGAGTAAATAAATGGATCCATTAGTTCAATCACCAATGAAAAATGGATAAATCTGGGGTCATATCTCCTTTACACTATAACTTAGCACTGTCAACCTTTAAAAAGCAATTCCTAGTTTGCACAGAAAACATAAGATTTCAGAACTAACACATGCATAAAAATTAGAGTATGATGGCCTGAAATTGAACAATGGAGCAAATCCTCTATCCACCGCATAAAAAGACTGGACAAACAAAAATGAGAGTGTGACAATTCCAGCCAGCTAGGGACAGGAAAATTTGTAAGTGTATGAGTGTGGATGACTGGTTTAAGGAAGAGCAGGCTATAAAGCAATGCTCAGTCATCCCATCAATAAAACAGTGATAATTCTGGTTGTTTTCATTATTAACACATATATCAAATTTTCTCTTGATTTTTTAATAACTTGTGGTTCCCCTTCCGAATAAAAAAGTCTTTGGTCTACTTTCTCAAAGTCAGGAAGATGAGTTGAATGAGTGTGTGAATAAATGTGTCTCCCAAATTTTCTTTCAATATAAATTCTAAAAATTGAGTTCGTAAATATTTAATTAACTTCTATTTAACATTTCTAAATGCAGAAAAATGGCTTTTGGCTTCCTTGTCATAGCAGCGACCTTAGCATTTGTCAGAGCACACCGGAAGAAAGAACTCGTGTCTGTTTCACTTGCTTTGTTCGGCACATAGCACAGGATAAATGTTCTATACAAATAGATACATATTGTATGCTTTTGATGAAAAATAGAATATCTAAAATATTTTATATTATTTTTCCAAAGAATTAAATATGGGAAAATTTTTTCCAGATATTTAGTGTTACTATGAAAATGTCCCTTGGGCCTCAAACTTGACTGAAATGGCATTACTAACTTGAAATGCCTATAAATGTATGTTATATCATATGAAAATTAATATTAACTAGAATTCTTATTAAGAAGCAAAAGGATTATTATAACACAGAATCAATATTTAGGGGGTCTATTGCTGAGAAAGAGAAGTAGCTGTGCAAAAGAATATTTTCCTTGGCCGGGCGCGGTGGCTCACGCCTGTAATCCTAGCTCTCTGGGAGGCCGAGGCAGGCGGATTGCTCAAGGTCAGGAGTTCAAAACCAGCCTGAGCAAGAGCGAGACCTCGTCTCTACTATAAATAGAAAGAAACTAATTGGCCAACTGATATATATATAAAAAATTAGCCGGGCATGGTGGCGCATGCCTGTAGTCCCAGCTACTCGGGAGGCTGAGACAGAAGGATCGCTCGAGCCCAGGAGTCTGAGGTTGCTGTGAGCTAGGCTGACGCCACGGCACTCACTCTAGCCTGGGCAACAAAGCGAGACTCTGTCTCAAAAAAAAAAAAAAAAAAAAAGTATATGCTTGATTAAGGAGGACTGCAATTAGTTAAGGAAAGTGTTACCACAATAGTCCAATTTTATCTAAGCCACTGGATCTATTTATTTTCTCTTAAAAATAGCAGTTTAAGAATACAGCTTGAAGTCTCAGATATCTGAACTTGATGATGCTCCCAGCCATGATAAACTAGAAAACAATTGTTTCTATGTTTCAAATTCTCCTGATCTCACTCTATCAGTGAACGAGTGCATTTATAGGCAAGTAGGAGACGCTACACATGCACAGCTGTAATACACATATTCTGAGCAGCTTTAGAACAGCTTGGGCCCCTCTCATTCTAGCTATGCTAAGTCAGCCAAATACTGACATAATAAAAGGAAATCAGAATAATTAGCATCTTTACTACTTATTTCTCCCCTTGAATGGATGGGTATTTGTGCTCCAAAACACTGTGGGTCTAGAGTGTTCAGTTTTGCTTATACTTTGATTTTACCTCCTAAATATAATCTCTCTGCCCAGCTCTCTCAGCACCTTCACATCATGTTGTGTAAACAGTGTGCCGCACGGTGTCAAGAAACAAAAAGCTTTGGATTGAGGTACAAAGAAATTGGATGAAAGCCTGTTTGTTCTCCCGATGTTCTTGTACCGTTAGCACCAGCAGACTTCAGCTTCCTCATCCATAAAATAAAGTGAGATTACATAATTGAGCCACATGATGTGCCTGTTTATTACATCCCATTACTAATGTGTTCATCATTTTCTTTCCTGTAACTAGCTTGGACTCAGAGTGAAGAGTAATTTCTACAAAACTTGAAGTTTTCAAGAGGAGGTAGATAATTAACTATGTATTTTGCATTTAACACTAGTCGAGGGAGTTCTTTTGAAGTATTTCACTTAGGAACAGAGAATTTAAACAAATTCTATCTGTGCTTATTCTTAAGTGTTATCTGTCCAAGAATTCTATGTGGGAAATATGTGTTTCATTTTATTGAAGGTTAGATAGTTTCAGATCATTTTAACTTAATAATCTAAATACTGTTCATTTTTCTCATTGTTAAAATTGATAAAACAACTATCAAAAGTTGATAGTTATTAATGACCACAAGGACATATTCATATTAACACATTTTTGACATATTTATTTTATCCTTTGTACTTCGCGGTTTATAAGTTAAAAACATATTCTTAGACATCTGAGATGAGAATGAATATATTTATAATTTTTTTCTATTTTTAGATATACATTCTCAAACTCTGGAGATGTGTGATTTAAGCCTTCGTTGTCTGTGTAAAAATAAAGTCTGATCTTTGCCAAAGAAAGATAGTGATGGAGATTTGTCCAAATCAGAATTCAAGCATCTTGGCAGCGATGAACACTTCCCTATTTATAATTTGCCAGTCACACCACAGTTTCATCAACTGCAAAGGACATTTACCAATTTTGGAAGAATGACTACAAAAAAGTGATAGGTTTCTTCAAAGACATAAATGGTTGCAATTTGAAGAAAATGATATGAACCCACTGCCCAAAAATGTCTTCCCTTTATCTAGGACCTGAAATTCCCACACCTGGTCACAGGTGAAAAATGACATCTAAATTCACCTTGTAAATGAGAAGTGAAACACCAGTGCTAACATTTTAGCTGTTGCCTAGCAGAAAGCAAAACCTGAAAAAACAGAATGCAAGAATATAGGGTAGCATAGGAAAATGTCCAGGCTGAGAGAACAAAGATATTAGGGAAGCTTGAGGTCGCCAGGTACCAAATAGGAACTTGGGGAACTAATGGGAAGGGATCACTTATAAAAATCTCCCTGTGTTATTTATAGAAAACCAAAGGGGACTTAGTTTAAAAATCAGGAATTCTAAGTTGACAATTATTTACTTTAGTAGAAAAAATAAATAACATTCTTATAAAAATAAGGGAGCAAGTATTAAATCCCTCAATAGTATTTATAGAAGCATTCTTTTAATCAAAATCTACCCTGCTCCTACTGAGCATAGATATTTTACATACAAACATTAATTAGATGAGGTTCTGCTCTCAAGGGCATGCGAGCTGATAATTAAAACACAAAATAATAATGGCCAAAGAATACACGTGTAAGACTGCGGTGGACCCCAGCGGAAGTATCTACAGCCTCCCGGGGGAGTTTGGAGAGGGGGAAGAGGTGAAACGTGAGGCACGTCTTGAAGAATAAGTAAGAGATCACCCAGAGGACAGGGGAAGGCAGTGTGGATTGTAGCCAGGGCTGAAGAAGGGAGAACCCTATAACAATTAGATTTCAAACAGAGTGGCGTCTCTGTAATCAGACAGGTCTAAGTTCAAATCCTGACTCCAACACTTAGCAGCTGTGAGAACCTGAGAAAACTGCTTGATCTCACCGAACCTTGTTTTTTCTTCATCTGTAAAATAATAACAAAGCATCAATAGCATCTGCCTCATAGGCTTCTGCATGTGTAAAGTGCATACTAGGTCCTGACTCTGTCCAGTAACGCGAGACCCGGCTAGAGGGAGCTAGGCAGATGCGACAGAGAAACGTTTTGAGCAGCAGCTGCGCCCTGGCGGGACGCGGCGGCGAGGGGAGGGCGGGCGAGCGGGGCCTGCAGCTGCCGCAGCAGGCGCACACCGAGCCGGCGCCGCGCAGGGTTCGGAGGCCGCGGCGGCGAGGGGAGGGCGGGCGAGCCGGGCCTGCAGCTGCCGCAGCAGGCGCAGACGCACACCGAGCCGGCGCGCGCAGGGTTCGGAGGCCCGGGCGGCGAGGGGAGGGCGGGCGAGCCGGGCCTGCAGCTGCCGCAGCAGGCGCAGACGCACACCGAGCCGGCGCGCGCAGGGTTCGGAGGCCCGGGCGGCGAGGGGAGGGCGGGCGAGCCGGGCCTGCAGCTGCCGCAGCAGGCGCAGACGCACACCGAGCCGGCGCGCGCAGGGTTCGGAGGCCGCGGCGGCGCCCGCGCCACAGTGCGCCCAGAGCGCGGCCCAGCCGCAAGCTCCTCCAGGGACTGCTGGGTGCCCGCGTCACTGCCCAGTTGAGGTCTGATGGGGACCTGTGCTGAACGGAGAGCGGAAACCCAAAGGACCCAACCAAATCCTAGGAAAGAAGACAACACGTTAATGGTTCTTAAGTTCCCGGTGTAAGCTGTGGTGACACTCGCGCTGCGGTAACGACTGCCGCCGTCTCACCACATGGAGGGCGTCGCGCTCCGGTTTGCTGCGTTGCCATTCCCTCAGCAAGTAGCCCAGCGTTGCCGCGTGTCTGCTCGGTTAGAACCGAGCGGGAAATACGTCTGCCTTCGTGGAGCGGATGTGGCCTTTGTGTAATTAAAAAGTAATCGAATAATAAATCACATCAGATTATGATACATACCATAAGGAAAAGAAAAACAAAACAAAATTGTCGGGAGTGGCAGATGCCATTGAGGGCACACTGGAAAAGCAGTCAAGGGGCCCGCTCTGCGCGCGCGCGCCCTCCTCCCCTCCGGACGGCGCCGGCTGAGGGTGAGGACTGCGAGGCTTGGAGAAGTTAAATAACTTGTGTGTGTGTGTTGAGAACACTTAACATGAGTGCTACCCTCTTAGATTTTTAAGTGTACACAGTATTGTTAACTATGTGTATAATGTTATGTAGCAGATCTCTAGAATTTGTTCATCTTGCATAATTAAAACTTTACACCTGTTGACTAGCAATGCCCCGTTGCCCTTCTCCGCAGTCCTTGCAAACTGCCATGCTATTCTCTGCTTCTCTGAGTTCGACTATTTTAGATGCCTCACATAAGTAGAATCGTGCAGTATTTGCCCTCTGTGACTGGCTTATTTCACATAGCATAACATCCTCAAGATTCACTATTATCATCACATATTGCAGAACTTTCTTCTTTTGTTAAGGCTGAATAATATTTTATTGTACATATATACTACATTTTCTGTATCCATTCATTGATTGATAGACATTTGGATTGTTTTCACATCTTGGCTATTGTGGATAGTACTGCAATAAATATGGGAGTGCTACTATCACTTTGAGACTCTGATTTCAATTCTTTTCAACAAATACCCAGAAGTGGGATTGATGGATCATATGATAGTTCTGTTTTTTTCATTTTTAAGGAACCTCCATACTGTTTTCCATAGCAGCTGCACCATTTTGCATTTCTATCAACAATACAAATGTATAAGGTTTCCAATTTCTTCATATTCTCACCAACACTTGCCTTATCTACATAGACATTAGCCACCCTAACAAGTATGAAGTGAATTCTCACTGTGGTTTTCATTTGCATTTCCCTGATGATTAGTAGCACTGAACATAGGTTCTTTTAATCTACCTGTTGCTCATTTTATGTCTTCTTTGGAGTATGGTACTGGTATAATGACAGATATATAGACCAATGAAACATAATAGAGAGTCCAGAAATAAATCTACACATATGTAGTCCACCTACCTTTAACAAAGGTCCCAAGAATACACAATAGGGAAAAGATGGTCCCTTCAACAAACAATGTTGGGAAAACTGAATATCTACATGCAAAAGAATGAAATTAGACCCTAATCTTACACCATACACAAAAATAATCTTGAAATGGATTGAAGATTTAAACATAAAACTTAAAACTGTAAAGCCCCAAGAAAAAAAATAGGAGAAAAGCTTCATGACATTGGTCCCAACAATGGTTTCATGGATATGACACCAAAAGCACAGGCAACAAAAGCCAAAACAGACAAGTGGTACTACATCAAACTAAACAACTCTTCAAAGCAAAGAAAATAATCAACAGAGTGAAAAGTAACCTATAGAACAGGAGAAAATATTTACAAACCAGATATCTCATAAGGGGTTTATTTCTAAAATATATAAGTAACTTCTACAACTCAACAACAAAAAAATAACAACCCAGTTGAAAAATGGACTAAAGACTTGAATAAATAATGTTTCAGTGTCTCCCAGCTAGAACCAAGATTTTTCTAATTCTAATACCCACCCTAATCATCATTAAGTCCTGCCTCTCACAAACAAGCTAAATGGAAAATAAATGTACAATGATCTAATGTATTAATATAAAAATATGTATTAAGATTTAAAATGCTATTATCTATAGAGACTGATTTAATATGGATGCTTGCTATTATAACTGTCTCTAGTTACTGGCTGCTAATAAACTCAGACAAATTGGTTTAAAACATCATTGACCTTGACTTCACCACAATGCAATATATCAATGTAGCAAAATTATACTAGTATCCCATGAATATATACAAATAAACAATAAATGGGAAATTTAAAAAAATTTTAAATAACAACAATAAAAAGATCATTGTTGCTTAGGTTTCCACTAGAAAGAATAAGTACCAGCAACTGATGTAATGATGCCCAAGGTCCAGTACTAAGATGAAATGCTTTCTCTTTAATCAGCAAATATGTTGCTTCAGCTAGGAATTGAAGAACACATACTGGGTACTCAGTATATATTGATATTTATTGATAAGAGGGGAAGGGGAGTAGAGAAGCCAAGCTACTAGGCTGTCAGAGGTTAGAGGCCGAGGTCCTCACCATGCCGCGTCCGGACATCACTGTGGTCTCGGATGTCCTGGATGAAAAGTGAGCAGAGGAGATCCAAGGCCAGGGTCAGGGCCATGGCTGGTCAGCACCAACTTCAGTATGAGGAGGAACAGGTATGGGCAAACAGCAAAAAATATCATTAGAAGTATCACAAGAATGGAAAAACAAGCACCGCATTACTCACCATCAAATTGGAACTAACGGATCAGCTGTCACGTGCACAGACAGTAGTAACGTTCATCGGTGTCAGGCAGGTGGGAGGGGACGCGGGAGGGGTATATTCACACCTAATCTGGGGGGCGGACACACTTGAAGCTCTGACTCGTGGGGCAAAGGTGACATACGTAACCTAAACATTTGTACCCCCTTATAATATGCTGAAACAAACAAGCATAAAAAGAAACACCCAAAGCAAGAAAATACTGAAAGGCTCTGGAACGTACGGCCAAAGAATTTAGAGAAAATAAGCAGGAAATCATGAGAGCACCTTAGTTTTAACAAGCAGCGCCTTCCTCATCTGAAGTGGTTTTGTCTGCCAGCCACATGTACACAGCATGTGCCAATTTCTGAAGATAACCCCCAGGCTCAGGCCCTGCCGCTGTTGCCTTGCCCTGCAATCTTGCTTAAAATGAAGAGCTAGCCACCTAGGGCTTGGGTAATTTATCCAAGTACAAACAAGTGTGTTCATAAAAAAAGGACTTGACCAGCGGCATCTCCCAATTTTAACGGTTTATGGGCAGAATGCCTTCAATGAAGTCTTCATAGTTCATTAGGAATATTGATATACATTGTTTTACTTGAGACTCGAAACAATCCTACTAGAAATGCGTTTTGTCCCTGATGTGCAGAGGCGGCACGTAACGAGACCTAACAGGCGGGACCTTGTCTAGCAGGCAGGAAACTTCCCAGCACAAGAAAGGAAGATGCAAGATCTACACACGTACTTAGTTTGAAATTTATACCTTAAAAGGAATAGCGCACAGACAGAGGCGTGAAAATCTACTGTATAATTTAGCTTCCTGACAGGATTGTAGCTCACCTTGCTACTTCTAATGAATAATACGTTTTGCTATGTTATTAGACATTTAAAAGTGTTCCTCTGGCAGCACTTGTAACTGAGTTCTTTCTCACGCTGTCTCTGCTAGTGAGAAGGGGAGGAAGAGGCAGCTAAGGTCATCGTAGTCTGCCCATGCCGTGCTGCTGCCTGCCGGCACGCGGCCCCTGGGTGACTCACACGCAAGTCCCATCGCAAGCAATGACATCTAAAATTGGAGGTGTGTGCTGGCGCAGTTTTTATAGCTCAGTTTGGCAGTTTCTATCTAGAGTTGCTATAAATGAATTTTATTATTAGCTCAAAGATTTGGTGAAAAGTGTCATAAATTCTTATTTTTGGGGAAGAGAAAGAGAAAAAGATTCTGAGGTTCCATTTCCAAGAAAAAACTTGGAAGCTACGAGGTGCCAGGCATGTGGATGGTCATTTTGCTTTTCTTATCTCCTTTAAGCCTCAGAATAAATGTGTAAAGAAGTTATCATTAACTAAATTTTAACCTTGAAAAACCTGAGGTTCAGAGAGATTAAAAACTTGTCCAAACTCACTCAAGGAACTAAGAAGCCAAACCAAGACTAAAACTAAGGACTTTCTGACTCTGAAATCCTTTATCCTTTGCCATAAATAAAAGGAGATTTTGTTTTAAGTGCTCCTTTTATTATTTTATTATTTTTTTATTTTTTTAGTCACATGCACAGAGGTCAACATCTGACATTGAGGGGGCACTTGTGTGACTGATGATTAATTTCCTTGATAAGTCTTAAAACGGCTATTGAGCATTCAAATGATATCATGACGATGGCTGCAGTCAGCATTCTAAAGATACACAAGTTGCCTGTGTATGCTCGGAACCTATCCGAGAGTCTGAAAAATAGTTTAAAACATACTTAATGTATAAAAATTTGCTAAATAAATGATGTTGCCCAGTCATCTTCATCAGAACTCTGGAAGTCACTTGAGTTCCTTCCTTTTCTTCAGCCCTCATGACCAGTTAGTACCAAGCCATCCTACCTTAACCATCTCATGGAGCAGTCTTCATTTTTGTCTACATTACCGTAGTTTTCTTCTGAAAGATGGAAACAGCTTGTCTCCAAGGTGCTTACTTCCACGACACCGCCTGCCAACTATGGCACAGCTAACCGTCTTCAGCAGCTCCCCGTTGCCTCTAGCACGACAGGCAAGTCTCTTCGAAGATCTGTCTTGCTTACCACCCTGCTCTCAACACTTCATCCTCTCTCCTGTGTTCCTCTCTTTCTCTCTCTTTCTCTCTTTCACACACTCACACACACACACAAACACACAAATTTATAAGTCCCTTAAATTTATATGCCTTCTTTCCACTGTGGGGTCTGCTACACATGAAATGATCTTTTAAATTTATTTACCTCATAAATTCCTAATTAAAAAAGGCTAATCAAAGGTTACTCATTTGTCATCTCTTTAAATTGATAGTCTTTAAATTTTTGTTCACCTACACAGAATTTCTAATTATTTATACATGTCTACCTGATTTCATATGTTTAAAATATGGAAGCTTATAGCTTACATTAAATATCACCTAGTATTTTATCTTGCCTGCTATTATTTTTGTAATCAGATGTAATGTGACCCTCATAACTAGGTAGCATTTGTAGCAAAACTATAAAAGTATGAGATATTAACCAAGAGTTTTTTCTTGCATTTCCATTTTGTCAGCCACAAAGAGTAGCTCAAGGAAGCACTTTAAAAATAACACAGAAAACAAATGCACAAGGTCTTGGCTTTTGAGTTTCGAAATAAAGTCTTGAGATTCACAGCAGTTATGAAGGTCATCAAAGCTTTTCATTTCCAAGAGCAGAGTTTTCTCTGTTTTAAAATGGCTGTCTTGAAAACATAAGCATAAAGTTTGTGCCATTAGAAAAAACAGTTAAATAAAAAGATCTCTAATAATAAGGAGGTATTTACTACAAGCACTGTTTACTGGAAATTTTCTAAACTTTTTATCTTCAGTATGGCAAATTTTAATTCAAGTTTATTTCCTGTGAGTTATATTCATTCATTTATCTTTCTATTTTTTATACTTTATTGTGCCAATAGAATTTTAAAAAACAACTCATTAGAAAAACCTGTTTTGCTTTGATAGGTATCCTAGCACTCCTATAAACATTGCCTCTATAACACATTTGCCTCTTCCCAGTTCTGCACTTTTCCTCATTAGATTTTGTCTGCCTGAAATTTCTGCCCCCTTCCTCCTTGCTTAATTCTGTTTTCCATCAATACCTGGTTCAAATCCCATTATGTTTTCCCAAAGACCTCCATGATCACTCCGGACTAGACAACCGTCTCTCTGTCTCTCTCACTTCTGAATACTCATAGAAACCATTAAGTCACAGATCATAAATCTTGCGCTATTTTGGAATAATTCTCCTTCTTGCACTACTTTGTAATATTTCTAGGTCACATTCTTTTCAAGAATAGTACTCTTATGTCTACAAATAGATTGTAAATTTTTAGAGATAACTGTTTTTCATCTTTATACCCACCAAAGACTACATCAGCAGTGCAAGGAGTAAGTACTTTTAGTACTTACTATTTTATCTTTTAGTAAAAATAGTAATAATAATATCATTTAATAAGCACTTACTATGTACAGAGTACTGTGTCAATCACTTCATGTGGATTATCTCATTTAATTTTCATAAGAAACTCATGAATTTCATTCTATTATCACCTACATTGTGTAGCAGATAAAACCAGGAGCCTAGAAGGATGAAGTTCTTTATTCCAGCCACACAGCTAGAAGTGGAAAACCTAGAACTTAATTTTATGCTTTATGCTAAATTTTTGCTTGTAGAAATCTTCCCTCAGGTAGACAAATTTTATTATCCAGTTTTTCATGTCATTGTTTTAGGAAAAGTATTCTTTATCAATGATAAATTGCCACTCAAGTAAGTATGTCACCCAAGAGCAAAGACAGGCCCTCTGGTGGGGACTCCGTGATGTAAAGAGTGGATAATGTTAAAGTTGGTTCATGGTTTTAATGAAATGATATAAATTTTTAGGGAAAACAACTAAATTACAATAACAGAAAACATAATGCATCAGACCGCTACAATAAATAGTGATGATTTCATAAATGTTACACAAAGGTTCTAAATATCACAGCTAGTGATGACCCTGAAAAACAGCCAGGCAGTTAAAAAGCACAACATGGTTTGAAAGAATTACTGTCCACTAAATCACTGTGAAAGAGTAAAGTGTTTCTGAAAAACCTCCCAGAACAATCTTGAATTGGCAAAACAATCTGCATGTGAATCATAAATAAAGAAAAAATAAGGGCAAGGAGATTATATTCTGCTTTAAGTACAGTACTATCCGTTCTTGGCTTACTGCTCCTGAAAGACAAAGTCCTTACCAATAAAGAAAGTATGAAATGTTTGAGGAACTGTAAATAGTTAGGATGTCTAATAAGACATTTCAAAGCTAATATGTCCAAAAATGAACATTTTTCCTTTACTTCTCTTCTATTTATTTATTTATATTTTATTTATTTATTTATTTATTTGAGACACAGTCCCACTCCATCACCCCAGGCTGGAGTGCAGTGGCATCTCTGTAGCTCACAGCAGCCTCAAACTCCTGGAATCAAGCGATCCTCCTGCCTCAGCTTCCGGAATACCTGGGGCTACAGGCACATGCCACTGCATCTAACTAATTTTTCTGGTTTTGGTGGAGACAGGGGATTGCTCTTGCTCAGGCTGGTCTTGAACTCCTGACCTCAAGCCATCTGCTGGCCTCAGCCTCCCACAGTGCTAGGATTACAGGTGTGAGCCACCTTGCCAACTCAAAAATGAACTTTTTATCTTCTCCAAAACCTATTTTTTCCCAGTTTTCCTCATCTTGGAAAACATTATTCTACCCATGATTTAGGTCCCAAAACTTGGAATCTTTCTGAACTCTGCTTTTTCTGTTCCATCCCATATGCAATTAATGAGTCAATCGTGTCATCTCTTCCTTTGAAATAGATCCTGAACCCTATTACTATTCATCATCCTCACAGCTTTGACCCACCCCCAAGCCACTGTCTATTGCGCCCGCACCATTGCAGCAGGCTCCTAGCCTCGACTTCCACCACTGTCCCCAACACTATGTGTGCACATGCGCACACGTCAGAGTGTTCTTGGAAAATGTGTCGCATTTTATCACTCTCCAAAATTCTCCAGTGATTTCCATTTAACTCAAAGAGAAAATGCAAAATCCTTACCGTAGTCTATGTGCACCCTGACACCAGCACCTATCTAATCTTACCTCCTCACTCTCTATGTCCTGACACCAACCCGTCCTCCTTCCCTCTGCTGCAGACACTAGGACCGCCTTGCTCTTCTGCGAAGTCATCATTCTGTTTGCTGTCTACCACAGGTATTTGCACCTGTGAATCCCCTGCCTAGAATGCTCTCAGCTCAGTTCTTTGCTCAAATGTCCTAGGGAGACAGTCTCTAGTCACCCTACATAAAGCAACATTGCCGCTGCCCCTCTTCCTCTCCCCCGCACCTTACTATTCGTCATGACACTTGTCACCCCCAATGCATTATCCTCATGTTTATTTTCTGTAAACCCCTATTACATACAAGCTCCCCAAGAACAAGGACTTTGTTGAGAAGTATGCAAAACGACCAACTAAATGTACATTAAAAAATATTCTTAGCTCTCCAATCTTAGGACAACCTTGTGAAAGAGCATAGATTTGGGTTAGCCAGATTTGGATTTTACCTGTATTCTGTCACTTTTAAAAAAAATAAATTTTACTATGTATATTTGAGGTTTATAACATGATGTAATGGCATACAAGTAGATAGCAAAATAGTTACTGTAGTAAAGCAAATTAACATATCCATCATCTCACATAGTTACTTCTTTTATGATTAGAACAGCTAAAAATATACTTATTTAACAAAAGTCCCTAATACAGTCTTATTGACTATACTCCTTGTACTATACTAATGATCGCTAGACTTATTCATCCTACATATCTTCTACTTTGAATCGTTTGAATCACATCTCCCCATTTCCTCTCTGCCACCCTTGCCTCTGCTAACCACTGTTTTATTCTCTATCTCTATACATCTGACTTCATTTTTTGTAGATTCCACATATGCTAAGTGAATAAGCCAGACACAGAAAAAAAAATGTTGCATGATCTCACTTACAGGTAGGATCTTCCACTTTTTTAACTTTACCAAGTTGAAGAAAATTAATGTTTGCGAACCTCCCCATTTCCTCATCACATGAAAAAAAAAAGGAGTGTGAAGGATGCAATGAAGTGGGGCGGATGAGGAAGAAAAGCCAGGGAAAAGTATAACTAGTGGATAAAAGTTACTTGGCAGAGTTGCCATGAAGGTTATGTTATTCTTAATGACATATGTAAAGTATCTAACAAACTGACCAGACTATTACGATATTTAATAAATGTTCACAGACACACATTTTTGTTTATATTGCTTTCATTCTATTTTCTATAAATGGAAAACCACAGCTGCCTAGAGAGTGTGACCATTCAATACTGAAATCTGAGAGGTATGAAACACAGTGATCGCTGGTCTGAAAATTGAAACAAGTGTAAGCCTATTAGTTTGCATTTTTTAAATTACTAGCTTCAGATGTTCATCTACCCTGGAGTTGTGTAGAAAAAGCAAAATAACCTCCTAAAAACTCAGATTACCATGTTCTTCATTATATTATGCACTATGACTTCTCTCCCATATCATACCCACACCATCTCGAGGCATTTGAAGGACCAATTTCAGGATAAGTTTATTTTAGTAAACACATTTATGTAGACAATATCTACTTTAGTACTTAGCATTTTCTGGAAATGCTAGTTATTTAGAAAGAAATGAGTAGATATTGTATCAATAAGCCCAGACTAGTGTCTTTTGCCATCTAATCTTTTAAGAATCTTTGAGCATTTTCTGATTACAATTCGAATTAAGTGCACACAGTCACATAGCAAATATTATCACGTTTTTCTGCCAGCTGAGAAGATGAATAATATAATTAATGAGACATGTTAATTATTTGCTGTCTAGCAACTGTGATGGATTAATTTTGACTGGTACATCTTGCTAATGTTATGGAGTACAGTAAATATTGGGGCTTGTTATTTTTTCCAGGGCAAGGAAGCCATGGTCTCTAATGACTTGCCTCATTTGTATCTTTCTCTACAATCTGCCAAAGTGTTGGTAGATGCATATTAATCTCTACCAAGTGAACTTCCATGTGAATATCACATTAGGAGACCCATCATCAATTCAGATGAGTCTTCTAGGTTTTCAGAGCCCTCTGTGTCTGTCTGTTTCTCTCTCTCTCTCTCTCTCTCTCTCTCTCTCTCTCTCTCTCATACATCAGTTTCATAAAGACCCAAACCTATGGCAGTACTAAGAAATTCCAGTTGCCATAGTTACATTGTTTTTTTCTACTTAAGAATATATTTCCATAACGTGTTTTTTTGTAAGCTACCCAACAAACCAACCAACCAGTGTGAGCCCATGAGTGGTTGTACCAGAACCATTGTTAGATTTGAAATCTTTGAACTGAATATGAGGAATTTTAAATTATGGCCATCTAGAACAAATTATCACAGAGCAGTTGTTTCCCAAGCTTTTTTCATTATCACCTCCCCTTTTCAGACATCTTCCCCCAGTCTTCCCTTCCTCATGAAATTTTAATGCTACAGATACGCTGGTTATGTACTATGGCCCTTTATAGGCTTACAAGTCATTGTAATACCTGAGTTTTTTTGCACCCCCAAGAAGCAATTTTTACCCGTTGGGAGCAATATCATTCCTTTTGAGAACGCATTCACTACAGTCTTCATTCTACTTCCTCTTCATCACTGCCTAAATTGCATATTCTCATTCAGCTACATAAACCCCTCTATATCTCATGTTTTCTACATGAGCTGGTGAAAAGGCACACCCCCCAAGTCTAAGTACACCTCTAAAAGAGGTGGTCAAGATAATACACATGGTATAAATACACATTATCCCTTTTCTCCATCCCTCCAACCCTTTAAAATAGTGCATGCTGAATCAGGCTCGAATAATATCAAGGCAATCTTGAAGGAAGAAAGAAATCTCAAAAGAGCCATATATAAATTGTGTTTTGCAAAAAGACTAAATGAATTTGAACCTACAGTCTATATACGTTAATGAAGTTCTTTTCTTCCGTGAGCTTTAGTATCCACATCTATTAAATGAAAATATCAATAACTATCTCTTACCTGTTCATTCAACAAATTTGTATTAGCTCAGTTGAAAGCCCCCATGAAGACCACCAGAAACATCTATTGATCAAGAAAAGAGGAGTGTTTATACTTACTGCAACAAGCAAAAACACCACCTTTACAATGTCTTAGAATCTCCAAAGAGAGAAAGTTAGGGAAGGGTATTTACAGGGTTATAAGACTCGTTCTGAACGATTTTAAGGTAATTCTTGAAAAGCAGATAACCAGTTGGGATTGAGTAGAGTTAATGACATAATAATTTTGGATTGATGGGCACAGTGAAGTGAGGTCTTAAAGTGAGTGTTGATAAGCAAGCTGTTTTGCAAAGCAGTCCTGATGAATAAGCTAATAGTTTGTTTTTTAAAGGAAGCTGTTTTCGGTGGCTTTTGGTCTTAACCTCTCAGTATCATTTAACAGAGAGACTGAATTTATTTCAATTCTCAGTTCTTGCAATGTGTCAAACATTAATTTATGCAGTAAAGATAAAAACAAGTTCCTTGCCTTCAAGAACCTTCTACTTGAGCAGGAAAATAAGCTTTGAATAAGATATTATGTGGCTCATCTAACATCAACAATTATTTTGGGGGGACTTTTTGATAAAGGCAATTCTCACTGGAGATAAGTGATATCTCATTGTGGTTTTGATTTGCATTTCCCTGATTATTAGAGATGTTGAGCCTTTTTTCATATGTTTGTTGGTCATTAGTTTATCTTCTTTTGAAGTTTCTGTTCATCTCATTTGCACTCTTTTTGATAGAGGATTGTTTGATTTTTTCTTGCTGATTTTCCTGAATTCTATATAGAATGTTCATAGCAGCATAATTCATAATTGCAGAGATGTGGAAACAACCCAAGTACCCATCAATACATGAGTGGATTAACAAAATGTGGTATACGCATACCACGGAGTTCTACGCAGCCACGAAAAACAGTGGTGATCTAGCACCTCTTGCATTATCCCGGATAGAGCTGGAAGCCATTCTGTGAAGCATCCCAAGAATGAAAAAACAAGCACCACATGTACTCACTATCAAATTGGTATTAACTGATCAACACTTATGTGCATATATAGTAGTAACATTCATGGAGTGTTGGTCAGGTGGGAGGGGGAAGGAAGGGAAGGGTATATTCACACCTAATGGGTACGATGCGCACCGTCTGGGGGATGGATAGGCTTGAAGCTCTGACTCGGGTCAGGCAAAGGCAATATATATAACCTAAACATTTATACCCCCATAATATGCTGAAATAAAAAAATAAAATATTACATGGATCAAATCTTTCGAAGAAGTGTAAGTTGCTACAGAAATGCATAGCAGCATGGGGTCATTCATTAGGCCAATATAAGAAAATGTATTTTTGTAAAATGTGTAGCAGAGTCTCTAAGACACAACAGGAAGGATTCCTGAGAATATCCACTGGTTTCCAGTGTTTGGGGCTTCAGGGTAAAAGGTGGTATAGTTTACCCCATTTTTGTCACTGTGACTCTGGAGGGATCTGTAGATTGTGCCTCAGAAAACGTTTAAGTCCCAGCAAAGAACAGCAGCGGTCTTTACTCAGGAAGACCCTGCCTCACTCTGAGTTCATGAGGGCAAATGTGATATCAAGGAATAGAAGCCATGGAGATTATAATTCAAAATCATTAGTTCTAGTTAACCCAAATTGTCTGAGATGACAATCAGCAGAAATCTATGCCCTCATTTTTATAAATATTGCATTTTAGTAGGTCTGAATATCAGAGATATATGTTTAACAAATTCATTGCCATGTGAGTTGTATTTAACTCATGCTAGTTTTGAGCCTGGGGCCTCATGAAGCATATGTAACTCATACATCTCTTTACCTTGGGAGCTGCGGGAACTATTTTTCAAGTTGCATATAACTCACACACAGAAAACAATTAAAAATAGCAAAATTTTCATGAAATTAGAAAGGATCATTTTTTTTTGAAGTTTTTATTCTATTTCATAATAAAACACCATGGTCCCAAGGAAAAAAATTAATTTTTTCCTAGTGTGGCAGTCAATGTGTTAAGAATGATGGCGCAGTGGTTTTCTTGATATAAGTCTTTGGATTCCAGAGGGCCTGACTCCTACCCTGTCCATGCAGGAAAGCAAAACTCATCAGCAGTTGTAATCTAGAATTATTGAAGTACTAAAAGTTAAATAAATCTACTCAAAAAAACCAAACAGATCCAGGAAAATAAGGCAATGTAACTTAATAGAATTATGGCTTTGGCTCTGTCTACTCAGGCTCAGCTTTGGCAGATCCTCTGGACAGATCATCCATGAGCCAACAACTCCCACTAAATTCTGCCCTCTACTACCTCAAATCTGGCAGGTCCACACTCACCTTGCTCCTTCCCTGACTAAAATTGGCTCCACCTTCAATGTACCTATTTTGTAAACAACCGTCAATCACACCAGTTTCTCTAGGCAGAACTACACTAATCTGTTTCAAATGTGCAGGCCCATCACTTACTATTGATTAATAACATTGTGACCCTAAGGCAGGCAGTTAAATTCTTGGTGTTTGACTTTTCCCACCTATATAATAGAGCTAATAATGGTATCTAAATTGTATAGTTGTTCTGAGGTTTAAGAGAGAGAGTGCATAAAAAGTATTTAAGCATAGTAACAAAACCAGAGAACTGTAAATTTTAGCTATTATTATTATCATTCCTTCAACATGCATCTCCAATTTATTTCTTCTCAATTGCTACTGACTCCAACAGAATCTTGATTTCATCACTTCACACCTTATTATTTTAATAGCTTTCCTACCACTTAGTTTTCTGACCACTTAGTTTTTCCCTCTTCTTTATCTTAGACATTAGTAATTAAGTAACTATTCCTTGACCTCAACTTCCCATCACATCCACTTCCTGGCTGGCATATATTCTTCTACCTTGCTTTCAAGGTTTTCCATAACCTGAATCCACTAAACCAACCTAAGCTCAGATCAATGAAATAAAAAGTTTGTTCTTTGAAAAGATAAACAAAATTGATAGACCACTATCCATATTAACCAGACATAAAAGAGAAAGGAAATACAAAATATCATCCATGAATACTATGAAAACCTCTACACACACACACATGCACACAAAAATACTAGAAAACCTAGAGGAAATGGATAAGTTCTTGGAAACATATAACCTCCCAAGCCTGAATCAGGAAGAAATAGAAACCTTAAACAGACCAATAATGAGCAGTGACATAGAAGCAGTAATTTAAAAAAATCTCTCAACAACAACAACAACAAAAAAGCCCTGAACCCTATAAATTCACAGCTGAATTCTATCAGACCCATAAAGAAAAACTGGTACCAATCTAACAAAAATTATTGCATAACATTTAGAAGGAGGGATTTCTTCCTAACTCATTCTATGAAAACAGTATCACCCTGATACCAAAGCCAGGAAAGGACACAACAACAAAGGAAAACTACGGACCAACATCCCATCCCTTATGAACACAGATGCAAAAAGTCTCAAGAAAATACTAGCAAACTGAATTCAATAGCACATCAAAAAAAAAAAAAATCCACCACGATCAAGTGAGTTTTATTCTAGAGATGCAAGGCTGGTTTAACATACACAAATCAATAAGCGTGATTCACTACATAAATAGAAACAAAAACAAAGACCACATGATTATTTCAATAGATGCAGAAAAAAGCATTTAATAAAATTCAGCACCCTTTCATGATAAAAGCCCTCAACAAATAAGGCATAGAAGGAAAATATCTTAAAAAAATAAATGCCATATGTGACAAACCTACAACCAACATCTTGCTGAATGGAGAAAAGTTGAAAACGTTTCCCAAAGAACTGGAATAAAACAAGGGTGCTCACTGTCACCACTTATTTTCAATATAGTATGGGAAGTCTTAGCCAGAACAATCAGGCAGGAGAAGGAACTATGTCCATTCAAATCAGGAAAGAGGAGTTCACATCATTCCTGTGTGCTGATAATATGATCTTGTATCTAGAAAACTCTCAAGACTTCACCAAAAGACTCCTGGAATTGATAAATAAATTCAGCAAAGTCTAAGGTTACAAAATCAATGTACACAAATCAGTAGCATTTCTATATACTAATAACACTCAACACAGAATTAAATCAAGGGCTATTCACAATAGCTACAAAGAAAATAAAATACCTAAGAATATACTTAACAAAGGATGTTAAAGACCCTTACAAGGAGAACTACAAAGCACTGATGAAAGAAATCACAGATGACACAAATGAATGGAAAAACATTCCCTATTCATGGATTGGTAGAATCAACATAGTTAAAATGTCCATACTGCCCAAAGTGTCTTACAGATTCAATGAAATCCCCATCAAAATACCAGCATCATATTTCACATATGTAGAAAAAAATAATCCTAAGTTTCATTTGGAACCAAAAAAGAGATTAAATAGCCAAAGCAATCTAAAACAAAAAGAACAAATCTGGAGGCATCACATTATCTGATTTCAAATTATACTACATGGATATAGTAACCAAAACAGCATGGTATTGGTATAAAAGCAGAAACATAGACCAATGGAACAGAAGAGAGAACCCAGAAGTAAAACCATCTACCTACAACCAATTGAGCTTCAACAAAGCAGACAACAACATATACTGGGGAAATGTAGCCCTCTTCAATAAATAGTGCTGGGAAAATTGGATAGCCACGTGCAGAATAATGAAACAAGATCCCTATTTCTCACCATATACAAAAATTAATTCAAGATGTACTAAAGATGTAAATATAAGGCATGAAACCATAAAAATTCTAGAAGAAAACATAGAAAAAAAACTTTTAGATATTGGCCTAGGCAAAGAATTTATGACTAAGACCCCAAAGGCAAATATAGCAACAACAAAAATAAATTAATGGGACTTATTAAATTAAGAAGCTTCTGCATAGCAAAGGAAATAATCAACAGAGTGAATAGACAAGCTACAGAAGGTGAGAAAATATTCACAAACTATACATCCAACAAAGGACTGATATCCAGCATCTACAAAGAACACAAACAAATCAGCAGGAATAAAACAACCCCATCAAAAAGTGGGCAAAAGACATGGATAGAAGTTTTTCAAAATAAGATAGACAGATGGCCAAAAACATAGGAAAAAATGCTCAACATCACTGATCATCAGGGAAATGCAAATTAAAACTATAATAAGATACCACCTTACCCTTATCAGAATGGCCATTATTAAAAATTCACAAAACAATAGATTCTGGTGTGGATGCAGAGAGAAAGGAACACTTACACACTGTTGGTGGGATTGCAAATTAGTACAACCTCTATGAAAAACAGTATGGAGATTCCTCAAAGAAATAAATATAGACTTACCATTCGACCCAGCAATACCACCAGTAGGTATCTACCCAAAGGAAAAGAAGTCATTTTATCAAGAAGACACCTGTACTTGAATGTTTATTGCAGCAGAATTCATAATCGCAAAGATGTGGAATCAACTTAACTGCCCTGCAATTTCATAACTGGATAAAGACAATGTGTGTGTGTGTGTGTGTGTGTATACACACACACACACACACACAAACACACCATGGAGTACTACTCAGTCATAAAAAAGAATGAAATAATGTCATTTGCAGCAACTTGGATGGAACTGGAGACTATTATCCTAAGTGAAGTATCTCAGGAATGGAAAACCAACCACCATATATTCTCATTAATAAGTAGGAGCTGATAGATGGGTACACATGACACAAAGTGAAGTAAAGGACATAAGAAACCAAGAAAGGAGAAGGCAGGAGGGTGGGTGTGATAAAAACTTACCTATTTGGCACAACGAACACTTTTCTGGTGACGGACACACCAAAGCCCTGACTCAAGCATTATATAGGGTATCCGTGAAAAAAAAAAAAATACTTGTATACACCCTTAATATTTTGAAATTAAAAAATAATTTTTTTAATTCTCACAACCACCATTGGAGACAGTGTTATACTCAGTTTATTGATAGGATAATGAAATCTCAGAGAATTTGAGAATATTATCTCACCTCTTAAATGGAATATACAGAATTCAGCTTAGGCATATCTGACTCCAGGTCTATAGTTTTTGAGCTACTCATCGTTTTCTCTCTCTTCTAATAGCAAAAGAATCTTGAGTGTAGTGATCATTTAAATCCACTTAGTTCAGTTATCTATATTTAATAATCCCCAAAGTCTTCCCTTTCTTCAGCATTTTATAATAAAACTTTAATTGTGAATGCAAAGAATGAATAATTCCACGTATAAATAAGGTACATATGGATATATGTAGAGATATTGCTATATATTTGAATGCATTAAACAAATGGATAATATATATCATACACATAATGCTTATGATAATGATTCAATAGATAACACTGATGACCTGAATAAACTTTCTTGCCCGTCTCACAGTGGAACTGGTTAAACACTTTAGTAAATATGGCTAAAAGAATAGTCTCCATTCTGTTCTGAATTTCTCATTTTTAGTATCTTATTTTTTCTTAATATGTATTTCACTGTTTTTTTGCCATCCTAATCTGTTATAAACATGGATTTCTTTGTATCAAGGTCTTATTTTCATAATGTACTTTTTCACATACTGAAAGTTCAAGTGTGAGATCTATCATGACATTGTAATATTTACTCAAATGACTACTCAATATTTGCCAATCACTATGGTAAATAAATTGCATGTGTTATTTTATAGAAACTTGTGAGGTAGATATTTCTACTTTTTTGTAGTTGAAGAAACTGAGGCTTACAGGGCTTATATGAATTATAAATTCACACAGTTGGGAAAGGGTGGACTGTATTCCAGGTGCAGAAATGATTCATTCTAATCTGTATGCTCAACTGCCATTGAGTGCAGCTGAGGAGGGAATGTTTTTCTAATAACAAGCTTTGCAAAATGTCAGCTGCATATTTTACCTGCTAACCAATGCTTATTCTCTTCCTCTATTTATGTGGCATTCTGAGCTCTGGGTGAGGCAACTATTCTCTGTGCCAAAGGAAAGAGTGTTTATTCAGTTATTTATGGAGGAAATAAAGCTAATGTTGTTTTTTTTTTTTTAAGAAAAGTATAACTTCCAAATTAATCATTAACTTGAAAATGGATCATCCATTGGGAAAACATTTTCTATACCACAGCATTAAATATTTTCCAGTTACAGTGCTCAGAGAGCTGTTCTGAGTCAATTTTATCTAAATGGAGGTTATATTTTTATTAATTTATCAATTTGGTCAATTTACACATTTTATGCAATTTATATATGTAATAAGTTCTACAACTTGCATAGTTAACATCACCTAAGTGCATAATGTGAAATAATGTTAGTTATATAAAATAAATTAGTCAAGTTACCTGGAGCTTAATTTCACCTTAAGTCTAGCTCGTCCTAGACTAAAGGATATTAAAGAGCCTTAAAAATGCTTCAAGTGGTGATTTGAACTACTAATGGGAAATGCTATAATTCACATACTGAAAAATATTCTTCATGTACAAAGGTGATATCTGTGACTTCTTTTCAATATGCTATACTGTGTTTTCTAAGAAAGAGGAGAAAGGATTTTGCTAATCTGTCCCTATGTCTTACCATGGTTCCTGCCAAAAGCAGTGACAGGCACTTCTAAAAATGTAATTCTGGAATCTTATGAAGCTAAGTGGCCTACCTGAGCTCAAACTTACAAATTCAATTTTCTTAGCCCCTTCTACAGTCAACTATACTATCTGATCTTCAAAGCCAAGAAAGGTTTACCCTACCAGAATATGCCTAGAGGAATCATCATGTAATAATTTTTGGTTTTGTTTTTACCCTAGTTAAGTGTGATTTTAAAGCTTAGACTGCGTAATTTATTTTGCAGCAGATATTTACCCCATAGATATTGAGTAAAGTGGCTTTTCTCCTGAACATTTATAAAGCAATAAGTAGAAGTCACATATCAGGGATCTACCACAATGCAACTTTTAATAGACACAAGGTGCGTTTTAGCCAAAATCCACATACTTGGCTGGGGATGAATGAATGTTCTATTTATAGTTAAATATTAATACTTCCTCTACCTGAGGAGATTCCTGTTCCGGAAGGCATTTTAGAACACAAAGTACTAATATATTTTCAAAATAGTGTGAATGAGTAACAATCTTCTAAAATCCCTACCAGGAAGAAGAGAAATGCTAAATATAAATTGAAAACCCCATCTTATTTAGGAAATTAAATCATACCTGTATAAATACTTGGAGTCATAGCAACTTTCTACCACAAACCAGTAAACTGGTACATTTTCAAAATTCTATACTTCCTGTGTATTACTTTATAGTGTGCTTTTATAATCATCACATACTTCACGGCCATTTCCAAGTCCCAAACTGCTGCTATTTATGTACCTAGATAAGGAGCAGGAAAACTGACTCACCAGCTAAAAAGGATAATCATAAAGCTCTGTTTCTGTTTTCTGTTTCTATTCAACTCAGGGTATTCTAATGAAAAAGAAAATAAGAAGTGTTCTCATTTAGTTTCAAAGCATTAACTAAATTCAATAGTCATGTAGCATAAATTCTAATACTGAATGTTCTCCTATAACATTGCATTCTCTTTCTCATGCATAAATACATTTTATCTGTACAGCCATTCTTTGTAGAAGATTACTGTTGTAATCACCATTTCATATAAAAGTAAACAAGTGAATGAGTTGAAGTGTTTCCTTAGAATTAAAGTCAGGTTTCAGACTAAATCCTTCATACTTTCTAAGGCAGACAAGTTCCATCAAAAAAGAGGATAAATCATTACCCAAGAATGAGGCTAAACCAAAGAGGATACAAATCAAATTGCACTTTAGCTAATACAGCTGCCATATTTAGTGACTGTTCTGTGCTTCTATAAAACAATATATTTCTATAATCCTTCATAAGCCAGTATCATAATAATAAGCTTTCCTTGTCTGATTATAATTAACTCTATTAAATAACATATCCACTTCTCATAGATTTATGTCTAAATGATACACATTTTGCCCTCATATCTGGAAGTTTCTAATTGCAGATTAATACAAGAATATGTTCCAAGACCCCTAGTGGATGCCTGAAACCACAGACAGTGCCAAACCTGATCGCCATCAATCAGAACACGCTTGGTTCTGTTCATATCTTCCACCCACAAATTTAATGACTTTTCCATCTTACACTTTTCATGCACTGTGGCTGTAACTTTCACAGTTTGAGGTGTGACAGCAAAACTAGCACGAATTTCTTTTTCCTTTTTCACAATATTACCAGGTGTAGGGACCAGATGCCAGGGCCCCCTGTTCCCTGGTTCTTGGCTTCCAGCACCAATGAATGGTTACTGCCACCGCAAATGAGCAGGCGAGCAGATCAAGCAGGCAGAGTGCCAATGTTTATGAAAGCATGGGACATTCCAGAGAAGAAATGAGTCAGCCCCGGTGAGTGGAGGAGACCCTGAGTTTAACAAGATTTTCCCTTTCAAGCTGATTCTCTAATTTTATGTTAAGTGGGTGGGTGGAATATTCATGGTTTTTCTTGGAAAGCGATGGAGAATTCCCAGAATGGTGAATCCTCCCCTTTTCTATCCTTGTCAGAAAATTTCTGGGGATTGCCATGGTATCTGTAAACTGTCATGGCACTGAAGGGTGTGTTTTTTACTATCTTAATGAGGGTAGGTCACTTGAGGATACTGTCACCTTACTTGTACTCATGCTCCAGAGACCCTCATTTGTGGCCTTGATCATATGTCAACTCTGTGGCCTTTTTACCTCTTTCTGGTTGGTCAGTCCTTGGAGACCCCTTACTGTAGACCAAACATCTGGTCAGTCCTTGGAGACCCCTTACTGTAGACCAAACATCTGGTCAGTCCTTGGAGACTCCTTGACACATCATCTGTTCCTTCTTGGAAGCCCCCCTTCTGGTCAATTTGCTCCTCCTAGTAGACAAAGCATCTCCTAACGTCATCTACTTCTCAATAGAAACTCCGAGACAAAGCATCAGTCCCCTTCCTCCTTGTCCCAACCTAACAACCTCACAGACAGAAGCCTCATTCTTACTGTAGATCTTAGCATACAATTTTTTTCTTTCCTTATAGGATGGAAAACTTTCACCTTTTCACTTAAAGGGAGTACCTTACAGCTTCCCTTTGGCATATCCAAATTGGCAACATCACTACTCTTGCTCTTTGGGGCCATTACTAAGTCAAATGGGGCTAACTGAACACAAGCAGCGGCATGCTGTTGCTGTGACAGCGGATCTGATCGCCGAGACGGCTGCTGAGTGACTAGCGGGTGGGAAGCATGTGCAGCATGGATACTCTGGACAAAGGCAGGATTCATGTCCCGGGCAAGACAGAGCAAGGTGGTAAAAGATTTTATCATCGCACTCAGAACAATGTGCAATTTCAAACTCACAAGTTATTTCTGGAATTTTCCATTTAATATTTTCAGATTGCAATTGAATGTAGGTAACTAAAACTGCAGAAAGCAAAGCCCTGAATAAGAGGAACAGTAGTTATTGTCCAAGGAAGAAGTAAAAAAAAAGGAGCATAACTTAAGATTTTTAACAAAAATGTTTTTTAGATAGGCAATGTTTTTGCAATTGCAATAAATGCAATCTACTTTCCCCATCTCTGGGTATATTTTAACAATATTAATAACATAAAGTCTAACTAAAGTCTAAATCTATCAATAAAATTAAGATATGATTCCACATGATCTTTTATTTCATGAATCTGACATAATGGAATTTAGGCTTTATGTAGATATGTTTGGAGCCCTGTGGACCTAAATAATTTAATTTCTAATTAATACTAACTAGATGCTGTTGCAGTAAGAATGTAGCATAATAGACTACTTGATTTTTTTTAATTTTTAATTTTTTAGAATGTTTTATTGATGTATAATACTTATACATATTGAGGGGTACATATGCTATTTTGATACATGTATGCAACATATAATGACCAACCCAGGATAATTGGGATATCTGTCACCTCAAACATTTATCTTTTCTTTGTGTTGAGAACATTTCAATTCTCTTCTATATATTTTGTAATATACAATAAATTATGGTTAACCATAATCTGCCTACTGTACTATCAAATACTAAAATGTATTCATTCTACTAGCCATATTTTTATACCCATTAGCCAACTTCTCTTCACCGGACCCCCCATTCCCACTTTCCGTAACCACCATTCTACTCTCTACCTCCATGAGATCCACTTCCACCTTTTTAGCTTCTACATATGAATGAAAACATGTGACTTTTGTCTTTTTGTGCCTGGCTTATTTTACTTATCATAGTGACCTCCAGTTCCATCCATGTTGCTGCAACTGACAGAATTTCATGCTCTTTATGGACAAACAGTATTTCATTGTGTACATATACCACATTTTCTTTATCCTTTCATCTCCTGATAGAGCTTTAGGTTGACTCCATATCTTGGCTATTGTGAATAATGCTGTGATAAACATATACTTGATTTACTTTTTGAAAATAGATCAGATGGATTTATTCTCTTTTGCACCTTAAACAAAAGTTTGACTAAACCACAAATTAGTACTTCAAAATTATAGTTTGTTTCTTTTCAACCTCTTCTGTATTAATTACCTCATATATATTTCTACAAACTCATGTGTGTATATACACCTACACACAGTTTGCTTAATTGCCTAACAACTATTTTAATTATTTTTAAAGCTCAGTACTTTTTTCTTCTCCTTTCTGAGCAATTTCATCTTCAATTATCACATCTTCGCAGTAGCTTTTAAATCTACATCTCTCGCCTTATGTGATGATTAATTTTATGTATCAACCTGATTGTACCATGGGATGTTCAGGAATCTGGTTAAACACTATTTCTGGGTGTCTCTGAGAGTGTTTTCATAATAGATTTGCATTTGAATTGGTGATCTGATAAAGCAGATGGTCTTCCTCAGTGTGGGCGGGCATCATCTAACCCATCCAGCCCATTCAGGGCCCCTCCCCAACAGAACAGAAAGGCAGAGGAAGGTTGAATGTACTTGTGCCCTCTTGCTCTCTCTCTGCCTGACAGTTTGGTTTGAGATGTTGGTCCTCCCCTGCCCTGGACTGGGCCACACACCATCCCATCAGTGCTCCTGGTACTCAGGCCCTCAGACTCAGACTGGAATTTATACCCCTGGCTTTCCTGGGTTTCCAGCTTGCAGATAGTAGATCATGGGATTTCTCAGCTCCATAATTACATGACCCAATTCCTTTTATATAAAAAATAAAAGTGACATATATATATGCATATATATATATAACTTTTATTTTTAAAAATAAGTGATTTTTATTTTAAAATTTTTAAAATTTTTAAATTTTTAATTTTTAAATTTAAAAATTTTTTTTAAATCACATTTTTAAAAAGAGTGATGATTTACAAAATGAGAGAGGCAACAGAAAGTATGTCATTGCAATAATGATTAGTTTACAGTAGGGAATAAAGGGAAATCTGTAGACTATAGCTAAAGCTGAAAATTTGTGTTGGGTTCATATACAGAAAGCTCTTGAATACTGAAACAAGATATTTGAATCTCACTCTTTGGACATTAGGACCACTGCAAATTTTAGGAGGGGTGAAATAGCCCAATCTTAATTTTTCGAAGGTAACCATGAAACTGTGAAGGATAAAGGGATGGGAAGAAGACTAAGCTCATGGCAGATGAATAGCAGGAAACTTGGTGAAGTGAAGTGAGAAGTGGTGAGGGCTGAACTGGGTGGTGAGAGTGGAAATGGTGAGAAAATGAAGGCAAGAGACACTGTAGAAGTGGAAGGGATGAGATTGGAAACCGATTAGATGAGGAAGGTAAAAGAAGATAAGATGATTTGAAATTCTGAGATTTCAGACATATGCCACCCGGAGTATGATGTATTAAAATTAAACGTGAAATACATGAGAGAGACTGGATTTGGGAAGAAGATGAGGAGTTTGTCTGGATATAAAACATTTGATTTGATTCTGAGAAGATTCATAGTACACAGTTCCAGCTGAAAACTGGTCATGGGGATCTGGGGTTAAGGAGAACGCACAAAGTATTAATATGTTAGTCAAGGCTCTCCAGGGAAACAGAACCAGCAGGAGATACACATATATTCATTCCCTCCTGTCCTTATTTACATCTTCAAATCCTAGCTAACTATAATGTCTTGTAAGAAACTTTCCTTAATTCTCTGAGTCAAAATGGCTGTCTTTCTCCTCTTTTCTTCATTTATACTTCATTTGTGTCTCTGCCATGGTACCTGTTATATATCACTTTAAATTATATTAGTTCAATTCAATCCAGTAAACATTTATTGACAGCCTCCTCTGTATTGGGTCAATAGTAGGAGAAACAAAATGAATCAGATGGTGTCTCTCCTCAAAAATTTACACTCTAAACACTGAAGTATAGCAGACAGACTTTGCATCATAAAAATGATACATTCTAAGAAGTAGGAAGTGGGGGGGAAAGATACAAACAAGGTGCTATGAAGGCTTAAATGAAGTAAATCTTTATCATGTCTATCTTTCACACATAAGGGCAGAAACCCTCTCTCTCTCTCTCTTTCACTCACACACACACACACATGCACACATATACACACACCATTGTGTCTGTCACCCAGTAAATATTTATTGAGTGCAATTCTTTAACTTGAATAAAAGTTCCTTGACTCCATTATCAATAAATGGAATTCTATTCTAAAAAATGCTCATTTGATAATACCAAATTCCAATAAAATTGCGTATTTTTCAGACTCTTAAGTGGACTTTCCTTATAAAGGAATTTTTAAGGTAGCATATTTAATTTTTAAATTTTATTAATTGCTTTAAAGATAAATATTCCTAAGAGAAGGGCCCCTTTTTCTGCCTCTTAAAGATCACTTAGGCTTTATTCAGTGACTTGGGTCATTACTATAACCATTATGATCATATACAATAGCCGCCTTCCTGTCCTACGATGTGGGGATGCCATATAACAAAAGGCCTCTGGATTCTAGAAAGACCCCATGGAGTAAAACACCATGCCCTCTTGCCCTAATATATATTGTACCGTGATAGGAATAAGAAGCATATGACGATAATAGTAAGCCTTTGAAATTTTGGAATGTTTATTGGCATAATTAGCCTATTACACTGTGCTTTAATGCACTGAAAATCTGAGGGCCTTTTAAGATAGGTAAACTATTTGCTAATAATTTGACTGGTGTTTTATAGTTTAACTTATTGCTTTCAGATTTAGTCTTCATTGCTTTTAGTCTTATCATTGTTTAACCCCTACATTAAGTGATACCTTTTTCAAACTCTTTTCAGGTTTTCATAACTGCTACACATAGATGATAGGCAAGAAAATAGATGATAGATAGATGTGATAGGTAATTTTTCAGAATTCCTCGAAGAAACAGAACCAATAGGGGAGAGAGGAGAAAGGGAGAGACAGAGAAAGAGAGAGAGAGAGAGAGAGAGAGAGAGAGAGAGAGAGAGAGAGAGATTTTTAATTAATTGGTTCATATGATTATAGAGACCCGAAAGTCCAAAATCTACAGAGCAGACCAGCAAGCAGGAGACCAGGAAAGAGTTAATGGGGCAGATGGGTTTTAAAGGCAGTCTGCTGGCAGAATTCCCTCTTTTTCCAGACATAATTTTTTCCCCTTAAGGTCTTGAACTGATTGGATAAGACTATGACAGAGGATAATCTATTTTAGTCAAATATTTTGGTTTGAATGTTAACCTCATCTACAAAAAAATACCTTCATAGTGACATCTGGGTTAATTTTTTTCCAAATATCTAGATTTCATGGCCTCACTAAAGTGACATAAAAATAACCATCATAATTAGATAGATGATAGGTGTAAATGTATATTAATATTATTTTGCCTTTTCCTTTCTGCTTAGTTCTCAAGTATTGGTTTCTATTGCAGGTATTATACCTGTCTTTGTCACCTGTCTTTCTCCTCTGCTTTGATTTTCTATTTCTAATATTTTGTTACAGAGCATCACCATATCTTTGAGGGATGGATTTTAAAAAGGGAGAAGCATAGTTCTGAGTATAAAATGAAAGGAAAATGCTTGTGACAGCCTTAGTGCTCACCTATGAATAAGAGTACATTAGTTTGGCAGGTAGACATTGTGTTACTGTAGTTAGCTGCCCAAAGTCTTTGTATATTTTTATGTACATGTTTACACTGATGACTGAGTTTGCCAGATATGTGAGAGGTAACAACGCCAGTGACATTTTTATATTCCTATATATAGGAAATTAATATTTACCTATTTTTAACACAAAAAATTTAAAAAAAACCTTATTGTAGTGCTTTGACTAGTGAACACAACTATCAACTTGTTTTTCTTTAAAGAATAAAATCTATACTTTACAAATTTTTATCTATAGATATTCTATGTAACCTTTGTTTCTCTATGGAACATGATTTATCTTTTACTGGCTTCACTTAATAATCAAGGAACTCTTCAGTGCCAGGCAAGCTCCTGTGAATCCAGGCTCCAGGCCCACCCCAGTTCCAGGTCAGCCCCTATAAAATTGTTTCAGGCTGGTCCCCACAGATACAAGCTCCAGACCTGCCATCATGGACACAGGCTCTAGGCCCATCCTTTCAGATTCAATCAACAGATCCATTCCAGTACATTCAGGCTTCTGGCTCAATTCCAAGGACCCAGGCACCAAGCCTTCCATCTGCTGACTCAGATATCAGGTCAGTCTGCCTAAGGACTCTAGCAGTATGACCACCTTTAGACCACACCAGAGAGCCTGACCAGAATTTTTGAAAGGGCTGACTGGTAAAGGACTTTTCCAGATGAAGCCAGTCTGCAAGACTGAAATAACTCCTTACTTCTTCAAATGTGCAGATATTAATGTAAGGCAACAAGAAACATAAGAAAACAAGGAGACACAACACTACCAAAAGAACATTGGTGACCCCCAAAGAAATGGAGATATACAAACTGCCTGACAAAAATTCAAACTAATTGTTTTAAGGAAGCTCAACAAACTTTAAGAAAATACAGAGAAAAAATTCAATACAATCAGAAAAACAATAAATGACTAAAATGAGAAATTTAACAAAGAGACTAAAATTATTAAAAACTGAAAACACCCAGAAACTCTGGAGCTGAAAATTACAGTGAATGAAATGAGAAATGTACTAGAGAGCACCAACAGCAGAACTGTTAAAGCAGAAGAATCTGTGGACTAAAAAACAGTTTATTTGAAAATATACAGTCAGAGGAGAAAAAAGAAAAGAGAATTAAAAAGAATGAAAAAAGCATATGTGATTTGTGGGACAGCATCAAAAAAGCAAATGTTCAAGTTATAGGAGTTTATGAAAAAGAGAAAGACAAAGGGGTAGAAAGCTTATTTAAAGAAATAATAGCAAAAAACTTTCCAAATTTGGTGAAAGATATAAATATTCAAGTACAGGAAGGTCAAAAGACACCAATCAGATATAATTCAAATAAGACTATGCCAAGACATGTTATAATCAAACTGTCAAAAATAAGGACAAAGAGAAGATCCTGAAAAGCACCAAGAGAAAAGAAGTAAATAATATATAAATAATAATCAATAAGGTTAGTAATGGATTTCTCAGCTGAGACCTTACAGGCCAGGAGAGAATGAGATGATATATTCAAAGTACAGAAAATCTGTCAACCCGCAATATGGTGCCCAGCAAAGCTGTCCTTCAGACATAAAATCTTCCCCAAACAGACAAAAGCTTAGGGAGTTCATTACTACCTGACCTGTCTTAGAAGAAATGATAGAGTTCTTCAAGCTGAAATAAAAGAATGCTAATTAGTAACATAAAAATGTATGAAACTATAAAACTCATCAAATTCAGAATATTCTAATACCCGTATTGGTGGTGTGTAAGTCACTTACATCTTTAGTATGAAGATTAAAAGACAAAACCTATTAATAATAATAACAATAATAATAATAGCTACAATAATTTGTTAAAGTAAACACAATGTAAAAAACTTCAAACTGTGACATCAAAAATTTAAAATGTAGGGGTGGCGTAAAAGTGTAGTTTTTTTAAACATAGTCAAAGTGAACTTGTTATCAGCTTAAAATAGCCTGTTGTAACAATAAGATGTTTTTTGTAAGCCTCGTGGTAACCACAAAGGAACAACATATAGTAGATACACAAAAGATAAAAAATAAAGAAGAATCAAGGGACTCTGAGAACAATAGAGAAAATTAAATATCTAGAAAGTTAAATCTATTTTAATGTATTACAACAGCCAGAAGAAAAAATTCAATAATTTAGTATCTTTTTAAAGTCTGATAATAGTGTCCTTTTCAAAAAAGTCCATACGATGTTTTATGAGTCAGATTTATGCTGTCTTGAGAAGTCTTTTCAGTTTTTAAAAATAACCTTTTTATTTTGTAATAATTTTAGATTTACAGAAAAGTTGCAAAGAGAACAGAAGGTAGCTGTGTACCCTTTACCGAGATTCCCCTAATATTAACATCTTAGCATTTGTCACAACCAAGAAATTAACAATGGCATGGTACTATTAACTAAACGACAGACATCTTCAGATCCGGCAGTTTTTCCACTGATGTCCTTGTCTTGAGCATTTAAAGGAACATTTCAACCTAGAATCTATGTTGTCATAAAACTACAGCACAACTCAATTTTCTTATGTTTATATTAATCCTATATAAAATATGACAATTTAAAAATAACAAGATTGTTTTAATTAATTAGTAGTTTTTTATATTAATATTTATGGCTTCCAATCAAATATTTAAAAGATGATTAATATTTTTATTTATTTTATTTTTATAAAACTACACTTCCATGTTTCTATTATTCAACACTAAAGACTATAATTGAGGTTGAAACTAGTGGTGGTGTCATCACTTCAGCTTCCTGGAGTTCATTATAATTAATCTTCAGATACATTGAGCTAAAATGTTAGAAGTGTTTAATAGAGAAAATAACATAACGATAAAAGTATTAAATACTAACAGTAATTCCAAATCAGTTATGAAAGATAATTTCAAATGGCCCATGAATAGTGTTACCTGTGATTAGTATCTCAATTTTTATTATCCCTGTAAGGTAATAAGCAAGAAGCCAAACACAGGCTTCCTCAAATCATCAATGTGAATGAAGCTCTTTGCTATGGACTTTGGTAATTGCCCTTAAATTGCCTTATTCTGCATCTGCTCTAAATAGGCCAAACCTAATTACGAGGCCTTTCTTTGTCTGCAGGTTGCTCTGACTGCTCGCTGCCGTGCGGGTGTCAGGAGCGCGTTTCTTCGTAGCGAATCTCCCCGCCTCTCACGTCAGAAAGCGCCAAGTAAGTAAATGGAAACCGTGACCGCAGGAAAATGCTTTCCAACTCGGACAACGTGAGTCGCAGGGACACTCCGGGTCCAAAACGTAGACTTGATGTTAATTATTTCCTTTGAAGGAGAATAAAATAACAATGACATTTAAGTGGAAGTTTCGAAGAAGGCATCCGTCCTCAGAAAACCCGAAATCCCCGCGTTCTGTGTGAGAGTGCCCTCGGCGGGGGACCCCGCCTGCGCCTGTGGGGACCCGGGGCGGAGCGAGCTTCTCACAATAAACATCTGCCTTCACATTTACTCCTTTATCTCCATGTAAACAACAGACTCGAGAAACCTGGATCTCGCCAACAGGTGCCCAAAATGTCGGCTCTCAACAGCATGCATTTTATTATAAACACTGTGGTTATAATTCCCGTCAGCTGACTTTTCGGAACCGGTCTGGACCTAATGTCAGGGGACCTAAATTATTCCTTGAGCTCCACTTTTGCTCTGAAAGATTCAAGAATTTATCCATGAAAACACTGGATTCTGCCAACAGTGTCGTTCATCCTCCCGTGCAAGGGCCCCTGGGGACCCCAGCCGCGTGCGGGCGGCGCGCACAGCGCAGTGGGTTCCTCGGGACCGGAAGACCATCCGAAACGGGCTCACGCTCGTGTTGACTGATGTCGGGCCCTTCTCATAAATGTGTCATAGAATTGTGGACAGAATTCTTGTAGAAAAACTTCACAAAGGTCTTTTTCCTGCAGTTGATTATTTAATTCCCCACAAAAAAAATATACAGTAAATCCACCCCAAATTATCAGGCCTTGAAATTTTCTCCAGAATTCATGTTCGGACTGTAGCTCCACGCGTCTCCCCTCTCCGTGCCCCAGTGACGTGCCTCGACGGAGCGCAGCGGCGGTCTCCGGCTCAGGCGCGCCCGGTGCCAAGCCGGCTCTCAATGACCAAACGCACGGGCCTTGCACGGCAAAGGGCCCGCCGCGTCGCCATCGCGAGAGAACATTCCCGGCCGCCTCATCCAAAGCAGCGCGCGCCCCTCTCTATCCCTTGAGCAGCTTGCTTGTCGCCGTGACACTTAGCATCATCTGACATTTCATTACATATTTATTTCCGTATCGCCTGCCTCACCCCACAGGAAGGGAGGGACTTGTGTTCACTGCTGTGCCCTGACACTCGTGACAGTGACTAGCATGGCACAGACACCCCAAACCTGCGTTAAGTAACTGACGGCCGCTGTGGGACGGCTCATATCAGTGCGGAGAGCGACGGGCTCCCTGCGCGCCGGGCGAGACGGTCGCCAGCCGGAGGACGGCAGCCCCGGCCTCCCCGAGCCGCGGCCTCCGTGCAGAGGCCCTCTCAGTTCCGCGCATGCCACGACACCTGAAAGTAAAACGGAGATTTCTCTCCACTATTTAACATTAGGTTGTTTTTATTTGCACAAAGACAAATGTTTGTTCCAAAATTTTTAATTGTTTCAATATACGTGGCCATAAAAAGAGGCTGAAGTTAAAATATATTCTACTACAATCATTTGTTAAAATATCACTGGTTCAGTGAAAACAGAAACACAACTAGATGTGAAACGCCAGTTACTTCCAGGTGACAATTACATTGTTAGATTTACTCGGTTAAGTTCACGAATCATTTCCACTTTTATTCTACATCTTGCCATCAAGTCCATGGGGTCTAAGCTGCATAACATGGGTTGTGTTGCATGTGGTTACGTTTGCAAACTGGAGGAGGCCATGTCTGCATGATTCTTAACTGATTAATTTGGTCTCTTTTAAACAAACAAACACCAAGCGTGCTGTCTGCAGGGACCCTGGGGGGTAAGACAGCTGCTTCCACGCATGCGCACGCAGCTACCAGGACGCCTCCCCGCGGCCAGCGTACTGGGAGAAATCCTGCACTCAGTAATGCTTTCCTCAAAGATCACAGGAAATTGCTTTTATTATAAATGGATCCTAAATCAATATTTTCAATGTGTTTTTCATAAATCAGCTTTGAAGAGCACTCTATTGCTTAAATAATAGACAACATGAGTTGTACACTTATGAAGACAATTATTCTTTTTAGCATTAGTTTTCAACATCATAATTATTCTGGCACTAGTTCAATAGAAACTCTTTTTCCTTTAGGTGAGGTGTGATACTTAAATGTTACTGAATTGTAACAATCATAAAATTAAGGGAAATATTGTATACCAGCAACCTCTAATATTATAAATATGCTAAAATATTATCTAATTTTAATAGCCCATTAATCAGTAAATTCCATGTCATACTCCAGCAGATCCCTGCGTCCCTCTAGCACCAAGACAAATTTCTCCTAAGACATTGCGTAATCACATGCTCGTCCCTCTGCCAAAACTTCAACATGCACACAAGATGAACTCCAGTAAGAATCACAGCACCTCACTCGTAAAGATTACCACAAACCTTTCCTACATTAACTGCATGCTCAAATGTTTTTGCAAAATTCTAATAAAATGAAACCCATGAAAGCTCATTCATATTTTTCATGAAAAAGCAATGTCAAAAATTCCAGATTATGAAAAAAGAGCTTAGACTAAAAGACCAAAAGTTAGAAATTTTAATCCCAGTTTGCCATTAACTTAATGACTTTAAGTGAAGCACTTGGCCTCTCTAGCCCTCAGTTTCCCTATTTGAACAGGTGAAGGTTATGGTACTTGTCCTACTACTAACCTGCTTGTTGAGCAAATTAAATATGACAAGTTACATAAACATGATTGGAACATTGTAAGTGTTAGACAAATGTAAAATATTACTATTGATCTTAAAACATTTGCATCCTATCTGTAGTATGTCTCTTACCAACTACAGCCTCACATAACATTCTTCTAAAAGAATGTTGTTCTCTTTATTCTTACCAATGACTCAAAAATTGTAATGCAGCATTATACAAAAAAATATTTCTAAAGTAACACAATTGTTGTTTGGGAGATATATATATGCATATATATATATATATATATATATATATATATATATATATATATTTGTTATTGTTTCCTCCTTTCTGTAAATATTACCTTCCAGCATTACTTTCAAAGAGTATTTGATGCATAAATTATGCTAACCACAGTTCTAGCTAGCAAGAAAATTACATAAGAGAATGGAGAATTAGCGTAATGTGAACGTGTTTCTCGGCCAGGGATTTGGACCTTAAGTACATGGTAGCAAAAGCTTGGGTTTGGTGCTGCTGGTTCCAAGCATGGCTTTGCTACTTACTAGCAAGGGTAAATCCACTTCAGCTTCCTTAATCTAAGTTTTCTTACAGGTAAAACAGGTACAATATCATATATCTCACATAACAGTTATAAAGTTGGAAATGCAGCTTGCATGTCTAGTTTTCACCATCTTGGGGAACAATGCCATGCGTGTACTGATATTTCAAAATAAGACACTCAGAACTTACGTGCTCCAGTTAGGAGGAGTCCACTTTTCTCCAGGCTCCGCCTCCTCCACCCTTTAAGCCTAAGCATCGCCAGAGCTGCTTGTTCCTGTTCCAGGGTTGGTGTCAGTTGTTCTTGCCAGTTACAAGAATAGCAGAGACCAGATGTACAATTCTGGGAGGAGGAGTCCCCACCTTCTGGCTCAAATACTCCTTCAGAAATGGGCTTCCCACAGACCATCAGCTTCTCTCCTACCATCCTGGAATTAGCACATCTTCTGTTTGCCACGGAAGACCATTCCTTGGTTCCAACAGTTGCTCCACAGAGCAAGAAGGAGAGAGCTCTGGGTTACAATAAGTTAAAAGAAGGCCAAGAGGAACAAGAGGAGAGGTTGGTGATTTAGGAATAAGGTCAAACAATATGGCCCAAAGTGACCTTTGAGTCATGTAATGACATAGCTCTCGGTACAGTGGCCATCTACCATGCCGATGAGGCTTAGAAGAGATGAACTCCCGGTACCTCCCTCTTCACTGTCTCTAAATCATAAGCTGGTATCACAACTTGCTAAAAATGGGCAAGCCTCAGCAGTGCGGGCTCAATCAGACCAACAGCTCCTGTCGTCTTTGGTGTCTCAGTCACTGAATCTGTGGTCCTGGATGCCTCCATCCAGCTGGGCAGCAGCTCCTAGCAACTTCTCAGGCTGCTGCAATTCCTCAAGGCTTGATAAAAGCTCCTCCTTTAAAAGATAGGTTCAGAGAGGAAAACTCCATGACAAAAGTAGCCTGGTACCAACTGTGATGAGGTCTTTGATTCAATAACGCAGACACTATTCTCAGGTGTGAGACTTTTGAATCCAAGTGTGCGCTTCCAGGCCCCGCTGTTCCGTAGCCTGGGCAGTGGTGCCTCCCTAAACCTGCAGACCCTGAGGCAGAACCCCTCCGCCGCATCCCCTCTGGGAGAGGCAAATCCACTCTCAGGACCTCACTGCTCTTTCCCCCAATCAAGCTATGGTAAAGGTTACGTGAGTCCCTTAAAAATGTTCAATAACTTTGAATTTCAAAAGGAAGGCATCAGTGTGGCCCCGTCCTCAGAGAAAGCTCCTCTACGTCAGTGTGAATTTATGGACACAGACAGGTTCCAGAATGGAGGCTTCCTCCCAGCACCCGGCAGCGCCTAAACTCCAGAGTCTAAAAGGTACCAGGCAAGTATCACAAAAATCTACTGCCTACACCCTAAGCAGATACCCTGGTGTCACTAAAATGCCTTTTTCAAAGACAACATATAATTAAAATGCCTTGCACATAATAAATAGGTGTTCAGTGAAAGGTAGCTATTATTAGAAACATAATCACAGTGTACAGTTTCTGCTGAGAAGCTCCTTAATTAAATAACCACCTAGAATGGAAACCAGCATTTAATTTCCTTAGCCATCTACATATTAATTAAAGAATCAGAGCTGAGGTCAGCACAAAGAAGACTTTTATAATAGTCCGGATCAAGCTATTTCTATTTTCCCCATCTGTAAATGTTCCATTCGCAAATAGATAACCATAATGTGTTGACTAATAACAAAATGATAACACTGCATATTTTTGTTAGTAACTAGAATTGTCCTGCCTCTACAGATTCTTGGAAAAGGAACAAAAAGGCAAAGCTCATAAAGGTAGGATAAATAGAAATCAAAGGCCTATCCCCCTGGGTAAATTCTGTAATTGTATTATGTCCTCAACGGCTCCCTTACGACTAAAACAGAAAACCACACGTTTCTTTTAATCCTACAGGAGTCTAGAGCTGAATCCTAGCTCCCTTTATTTGTCCAAAGAGACTGGAAGATAGTATGTACTCAAGAACAGCATGTGCTTAATCAGTTGGAGTCAGGCTGGCATCAGCATTCCAGGCTCTGACGTACTCTGGGGATATATAGGAAAATCAGTGACAAGAACACATATCCACAGCTCTGTTTCCCAAAACGCATAATAATAATAACTGCTTGCACTTACATAGCACTAACTGCTATAAGCAGTGTGTACGTGTGAACGGATGTGTATCATATAATCTCGACAACAACCCTGTGGGGAAGCCAATATTATCCTTCTTTACAGATGGGAAAATTAAGGCCCAAGCTCAAAAAATGGCACAGCTGACACTTAAACTTAGGCTGTCTGAACTCTGGAGTCTGTGTTTTTAGCCACTACACTTGGACATCTTCCCGAGAACGATGCCCGTCGGAGGGTCCAGCTTGAATCATTTCCCCCGAAGTGTCACAGAGAAAGTTTTGCCATTTCTGAGGACAGTGGTGGTGGTGCTGTCTCCTCTTCGTTCAGGTGATCCTGGGCCTTAGGATTTTTCAGACTTCCAGTGTCGGCAGCTCACACTGGCAGAAGTCCTGTGTCACTTTAAGTTCAAAGATTGAACTGGTCACTAATTAGGCATCGGTACAGTTTTGAGATCCTGTTCCCACTTTTCTGTGTTTTGGCAGGAGCTAAAAAGAAGTATAGGCCTATCTCAAATGTTGCAGGTTGGGTCCCAGATCATTGCAATAAAGAAAACATTGCAATAAAGTCAGCCACTCAGATTTTTGGGTTTCTCTGCGCATAAAAAGTTATGCTTACATTATACTATAGTTTATCAAGTGTGCAATACCATTATGTCTGAAACACAATGTACATATCTTAATTAAAAAATACTTTATTGCTGAAAAATGCCAACACAGAGACATGCAGTGAGCACATGCTGTTGGAAAAATGGTGTCAATAGACTTCTTAATGCAGAGTTGTCACAAATGTTCCATTTGTAAAAAAAAAAAAGCAACACCTGTGACGCACAATAAAGTGAAGTGCAACAAAATGTGGCGTGCCTGTACCTTGTTGTTCTTTCTGGAAGCTTTGAATCTACGCTTGCTTGTTTGCTGGTTTCTACCCTATTGTAGTTCTCGGATTCTCACAAGGAGCCGCAACCTGGATCCCGCCCATGCGCAGTTTACAGTAGGGTCCGCGCTCCTGTGGGGATCTAATGCCGCTGCTGATCTGACAGGAGGCAGAGCCTATGTGGTGCTGGGAGCAATAGGGAGCGACTTTAAATACAGATGAAGCTTCTCTTGCTCACCCACCACTCACCTCCTGCTGTGTGGCCTGGTTCCTAACAGGCCACAGACTGGTACTATCCGAGGGATTGGGGACCACAGAGATGGCTGATGACAGATAAAATAGCAGATAGATAGATAGATACACACAGAGACAGAGACAGAGAAAATACAGTAAATTGTGTAGCTGCCATTGTGCCATTATTGCATAGAAAAAACACATTAACCCTTCAAAGAAGAATTTTTTTTAGCAATAAATTTGAACCAAGAGTTAATGGGCAAAGAAAAAAGAATTGCTGAATAAAAAAGAAACATATTTTTAGAGCCCTTTGAATTATTTTCAAAACATGAACCAGAAAGCTTCTATGGAAATGGATCAAGATGACAACTTAAACTTCCAGGAGCTCATCCACACAAGATGTTGAGACAAAGACAGGGTGGGTATGACTCTCTCAGGGCTGGAGTGGATGGGGACACAGACTAAGGCTGTGGGTCCAGCCAGATACCACATGAAAGGGGTGCAGTAAGGCCTGCAGACAAAAAGAAAGAAGGCAGGTCTCAGCAGACAGTGTCTCCAGCCCTAGAAGAAATATGATGCCAACAACACGTTCTCTGTGAGGAAAGTCAACTCACGAGCCATGTGATTGGGTTCCAAGTTGCATGCAAACAAAAACCATTTTCAAAATATTTCATGTCAGATACATTACCAGTAATATATGCAACATCAAAATGAGGTTTTAAGTACTGTACGCAAGACTTCCACACCACGAAGGATGCAGTAGGCAACAAGGATGTCAAGGCAACTCTTGTAACAATAATAAAAGCCAGATAAATTACCAAAAATCACACTTGTTAAGATACTGAAGAGCTGTGGAAGCAATGAGGACTAGATACACTGAAATGACGGAGATGGGAGAGTCTTTCCCAGGTGATCTGATCATCTGACTTCTGGCTTGAGAAAGCAAAGCAAAAGAGCTAGGCTCAAAATGACCACAGGAAAACCAAGTCTGCTGCTCTTTCGGGGAAGAAAAGACCAAGTTCTTAAAGAAAATCCCAAAAAAAAACAAGGAAAAACCTGTCCTAGGAAATACTTATGTATCATGTAACCCAGCATTTTATCTCTGAAAATAACATTGTCTTCTTTGATAAACTCCCAAAATTTATAAATATAACCAAAATATGGTTTTCCTTTATAAAGGATTTATTAATATTTATTACTATTTAAATTCCTTGCTAACTCATTTGTATTTTCAATGTATGTTACCACTACAAAAATTTGGTCACCAAAAAAGTTATATTTATTTTATAATTCCATTTATTAGCTAATTCCATTTATAATATATTTTTAATACAGTCACTTATAATTTTCCCTTTATTGGCTGCAAGACACTAAAATATTTAGTCTGTTTCGCATTGTATCTTTTTTCCCCATCTTTTTGAAACATGCTTTTAAATACATAGCTAACACATAAAGATATTCTCTGTGTTAAAACATTTTTAATAGAGATCCTGCAACCTCCCCTCTAATCTTACTGTCTTCCTTGGAAGTAACTAGTTTGGTGCAAATCCTTCCAGGCAGAGGGAGAAACATTTAAGTTTTTTAATATGAAATATTTATGCAAGTATTACATAAAATATTGCAACTTGGTTCATTCACGTAAAAATACAAACTTATTAGTTCAGGCTACTATAATAAAATGCCATAGGACCGGGTGGCTTAAACAACAAACACTTATTTCTCACAGTCTGGAAGCTGGGAAGACCGCAACCAAGGTGCCAACAGATCTAGTGTCTGGTGAGGGCCCACCTCCTGGTTTGCAGATGGCCACCTTCTCCTTGTATCCTCACATGGCAGAGAGCACAGAGATCCTGTGTCTCTTCTTCTTTTTATAAGGGCACTAATCCCATTATGAGAACCCCACCTTCATGACCTAGTCTAACCTTAATTACCTCCCAAAAGGGCCACTTCTAAATACCAGCACATTGAGTTAGGATTTCAACATATGAATTTGGGCGGACACAAACATTCAGTCCACAGCACTCTTCATATGTACCAATGCCTTTGTATTTAACAAGAATGCTTGGGCCAGGCACAGTGGCTCACACCTGTAATCCTAGCACTTTGGAAGACCGAAGCAGGAGATTTGCTTGAGGCCAGGAATTCGAGACCAGCCTGAGCAACATAGTGAGAATCTGTCCCTACAAAAAATGGAAAAAAACTGAGCCAGGTATGGTACAAGTGCCTGTAGTCCCAGCTACTTGGGAGGCTGAGGCAGGAGGATGGCTTGAACCTGGGAGTTTGTCACTACACTACAGCTCAGCCAACAGACCCTGGCTCAAAAAAAGAACAAAACAAACAAACAAAACCAACACTTGAGTGGAAAGTGATCTGTGTCAAATTCGAAAACAATCATCCACCCTGTAGAATGACGGTCATAGAGAGAAGTTCCCTCAGTTCATTATTCTTTCATTTAAAAAAATGTTTCCAGCTCGTTTCTCACTGCCGCTCTGTTTTCACTGAATATAAAACAGACACGCTGTCTATTTTCACTGAATATCTCGTCCATACATTTCTTGTTATTTTTTGCCTCTATACTCAGTCACTCGCCCCTTCTGGCTGCGAGGCCCTTCTCCACAGCAACGCATGTTCAAGCCCACGGAGCCTTCCAGAACACAGCTCAATGAGCCTTTATCCAAAGACGCTTTCTCAATTTTTCCATTCAATAGCCATGCTCTGTTGGACAAGTCACTGAAAACTGACATCTACTTCCCCATAGAGTTAGAGATTTGCTCATTTTCCCTCCAGTCTTTGTGCTCAATGGTCTAAGAAATCTCCCTCTTGGTGAGCTCCCATTGCATGCCACATGTCCCCTTTGTGGGATCAACAAAAGTCTACCCTGGGTGATGGATAGCAGGGCACACTTCCCAGGCCAGATGGCAGAAGGAAAGCCACTGCCCACGTGGTCAGAGCTCCCAGGTGAGCACTTTACTTGAAGCCTTCACTGTGAGACAAGTGCTTACTATTTTTTCTTTTCAACAACTCTATTAAGTACAATTGATTTGCAATAAACTGCATGGATTTAAAGCGTACAAATAAAATAAATAAATAACATTTTTTAAAGTATACAATTTAATATTTTGACGTTATTTATGCAGTTAGGGAACCATGGACATGATCGAGATAATAAACATATACACCCACCACTCCCAAAAGCTTCCTTGATCTCTTGATAATCCTTTTGTCCATAAATTTTTCATCAATTAGGTTTCCATATAATTGATAAATTATAGATTTTTTTGTATATAGATGACATTTTACTACCTCAGGCTAAATCTTTATTGTCTTAATTAAATGTCAGCAAGGCCCTTATCTTCCAGTTTTGACTAGAAATTATCTTATTCCCTAAAATACTGGTTTTTTTGTGGGGTTTTTTTTTTTTTTTTTGAGACAGAGTCTCACTCTGTTGCCTAGGGTAGAGTGGTGTGGCATCAGCCTAGCTCACAGCAACCTCAAACTCCTAGGCTCCAGCGATCCTCCTGCCTCAGCCTCCCGAGTAACTGGGACTATAGATGTGCCCAGCTAATTTTTTCTATTTTTTAGTAGAGTCTTGCTCTTGCTCAGGCTGGTCTCGAACTCCTGAGCTCAAACAATCTGCCCGCCTCGGGCTCCCAGAGTGCTAGGATTACATATGTGAGCCACCGCTCCCGGCCCTAAAATACTGTTTTTAAACCTTTTTTTCCTATACAACCCATTCCTATCATTAACCCTTCTTATTATAGGGAGTGATTCTAACACAGCCTTATGGTTAAACCCTAAGTCTGTAAACGGCATAACTGAAAGCAGGCTCTCGCCAGGCTTTCTCCACACAGGCACTCTTTAAAAATTAAAAACAATTCTTTGTAAAATATCCATGCACAAGCATTCCCTATACTATGACCATGACATTTTAGAACAAGAAGGCACTAACAATTTGACAAATTTTAAAGTAATAAGAATTCCTAGAAAAATCAGGCCCCTTACTGGATAGTTCATAAAATAATTCACTCAACAAGTACTTAATCAATCTCCACCACCACTACAACCACACACAAACCCCACCTTGAAGACCACTGCCAACGAAAACTCCTAACCATGGCATCATCAATTTTATTGTGGTAGACTATCTACCTGCAGTCTAAACACTTTAATATTCAAGGAAAAAAATTATTTGAAACAAATCTTTTATGATCATATATTTTTTAAATAATGACCATTGTAACAACTGTAGCAACTGTAGACTGGTTTGCAGGGGGGGCATCAATCACATGGTGATGATGTGATTCACCAGACACAAAAGGCGGGCCCACAAGGGCGGCAGGCACATGCAGATTTACTGGATGACGGCAGCAACAAGAGGGAGGGAGAGAGAGAGAGAAAAGAGCTTTTTGAGAAGCTAAAATATCTTTAACCAATTCAGAAAATTTCTTAATCTGAAACACACCAGTGGCAGACATTCTGAAAACATGATCTTCTACTGAACTTTAACTTCTAGTTGATGGTCATACCTTAAAATTCTGAGCGTACTCACTCAGCTATTCAGCACAGATTTCAGAGTTCTTATTCCTAATGTGTCTGTGTATCTCTCACAGTGGACGGCCTTGATCACACCTTCTTGGTTGCGCGCGGAGTGACAGAATTAGTAAATGCAGATGAGAACAAGCCCAATGCTGAACACAAAGACATAAATTATGAAACGGGGCTGTTGCTTTATTAGTAAAACAGGCACTCTTATTTCGTTTGCTCGTGCAGTGGCGGCGAGAGGCAGCGGTCACGGTGGGACGGCAGGACGGCCGGGAAGGAAGGCAGCACGCCGGCCAGAGGCATTAAAGCAGTGGGTATGGCGTGGCAGAGCCAGACCGTCTGGGTTGGAATGTTGCTCCCACACTTACAGATAAACCTGGACAAATTACATAATCTCTCTGTGCTTCATGCGTGAAATAGAGATAATACCAATACCTCCGTCACAAAATCATTTTAAGGATTAAATAAATTAACATAAGAGCAAAGAATAGTGCCTGACACAATGTAAGCATTATATAACTTTTTGGTGTTATTGTTCCAATATACCTTTCATATTAATTTGGATTTAACATCCAAGTAATTGGAGATAAGGAGGAAGAAATAAGGTAATATGTGCCCTAGGTTGTAAGGGAAGGAAACCCACTCAGGTTGGCTTTAAAAAGAAAGGGAAACCATGCTACGCAAACTTGGGGAAGTTATGTGTCACATGGATGAGCCTCAGCAAACAGTGGAGCCAAGGATCCCACCATCCTCTCTCCAGCACTCTTTCCACGTCAGCTTCACTTCTCTTTCTCTTTGAAAAGTGACTTTCTCCTTTCTGAAACCCTGACTGGAAAAATGAGGCTAAGACACTATAAACCTTATATCCTATATTCTAGAACCCATAGACCAGTTTACTTTTCTCACTTCTGGTTCAAACACAGCCACGCGTCGCTTTAATGGGGACACCTGAGAAATGCATCATTAGTCATTGCGCGAACATCATAGAGTGTGCGTACACAAACCTAGACGGCATAGGCCTCTATGTACCTAGGCCACCTGGCGTGGCCTATTGCTCCTGGGCTTCAAACCTGTGCAGCATGTACTGCAAATGGCAACTGGAACACAATAGCAAGCATTTGTGTCTTTCAACATATCTTAACATAGAAGAGGTACAGAAAAGAATACAGTGTTATAATCTTATGGGACCACTGTTTTATATGTGATCCATTGATGAACCAAAATGTCATTATGTGACACATGATGGCACCTTCCCAAAGGCCTTCTGTTGCCCATTCCTGAGGCAGCTCCCCAAGGTTCAGATGGATGAAGGGAAGAACATCTCCCAATAAATGAGGACTGCAGGGAATTCCAGAGCACTCTTCAATGTCTTTAAAAATGTTTTAACATAAAAATAAGGTAACTCAAGGGCAAAAATAAAGTTCTTCCTCTGCCAGGTTTCCTCAGTTTGCTTTTCTCCTCAAGCCAGGAGCAATAAAAACATCTCGAAACTTCCTGATACTTTCTGACACTTGGAACAGAACTGTAGTGGAAATGTCATGGCTGTGTAGCATAAACTCTGAAATGGAGTTTTAATAAACAAAAACCACTGTATATGCTGTTTAAAAGCTTGCTGCAATTTGCTCAGCATGTAAGCACGTGTATGCATCTGTGTACATATTTTTTAATGACATTCTCAGAGCTGTGTTTTCACCAGAAAAACAATGTTTCCTTCAAAATAATTCCTGGTTTCTTCTGGGAAGAGGCTTAAAAAAGAAAAATAATTTCTGGTTTATCATAGGGAAACATTGTGTTATCTTCTTGTATGTCCAGCTTTTAAGTGCAGCGCCTGGCACACAGAAATGGCTCAACAAATAATCTTCTAAAAACTAAATGAATAAACGAATGGATGAATGGGGGAAAAAAGACAAAACTATGATTCTATTAGTTATAATTAAAAAGTTACCATGCAGGGAATAAAATGGGGGGAAGAGAGGGATATTAATATCCTAGATTAAAAGCAATTTCAGAAGAAAATGCAGAGTGGTACTTAATTAGATTTTTTTGGAAAAAAAAAACAGCTGTAAAAAGTAATATGAGACAACTGGGGAATCTGAATATGGGCTAGGTATTAAGCAAATACAAAGGAATTGGATTTTTTGGGGAAAAAAGCAGCTGTAGAAAACAATATGGGAAAACAGGGAAATTTGAATACTGGCTGATATGAAACAATTGCATTAATTGTGTTAAGTGTGACTATGGTACTAACATTATGTAAGAAAATAACCTTTATTCTTAGATATGTACAGTACAGTATTTGGGATAAATAATAGGATGTTTTGTATTTATTTTTAAATATCTTAACAAAAAAAAAAAGCAAACATAGCAAAAGGTTAAGGTGTATTTATACATGGAAAAGAAGTTCCTGAAAACAAAGGTGTGTAAGTCATTCTAAAACTACTTCATGATCTTGGAGGTTTATTGTTAGCACATATTAAAAATAAAAACTCTTTTTCTTTTTTTATCCATGAAAAGAAAATCAAGGACACTCTCAAAATGACACCAGCCTAATTTTTCAGGTTTTTTTTTTTTTTTTTTTTTTTTACTTTTAGCCTTTTAATACCCCACAACTAAGACAAATCAGATTACTCACTCTTCCACAGGAAGAGAACACGCACGCTGTTCTTATCCCTGTATCCTCTTGTAACATCCTCTGCTTTTATCTCAACCTCTGGAAATCCAACCCGCCACTTAAGGTCCAGGTGAAGCACAATCTTGACAACCAAAGTCAAAGCTGGTAGTTATCTCTCACTGCTCTGCCATTCTAGAACCATGGTGTTGGCATTTTGGTGAACATTGGAATCATCTGGGGTGCTCTTAAGCACGTCCAATACCAAAACCATACCTCAAGAGATTGTGATTCAATAAGTATACACTGGAGACAAGAAATCTGTATGTTTAGAAGAAAGCATTTGAATATGAACATGTATCAGACTTCATTTTGCTTGTGAATTATCGAATATTTGCTTTATCATAATGTTTTCCCAAAAGGAGTCAGGTGGCACTGTCATAATCAAGTAAGGATTTCTCCTAGTGTTCTCAATAAAGATGTTTCTAGTAATCCCAGCAGGAGAACTAACAATGAAGATTTCCTACCTGGTGGTGAAAATGGAGATAATTAGGAATGTGAACCAGAGATGAAGTTCTGAGTTTAACCACCCACAGTGAATATAAATGAAGCTTCCACCTGGGTTCTTAAAGTATATGCTTTCCTTCACAACCATGAGTTTATCAATTTAACTTATGTCTAGCCAGATGATATTTAACTCATATCCAAGTAAAATGACAGGTTAATTTTTACTTCTATAATTATTAGCAATGATACATACAGCCTACAACTAATCTAACATTTGAATACAGTTAATAGTCCATGTGACTTAATGGTACATGCACAAATAATGTATCATTATCTAGTTTAAGATTCAGAAAGCATTTTCAATGAAAATTGCTAGATGAGTCTTTAGGAGTGTTTAATGTTTTAATTCTGGAGCCAAATTTAAGCATATTTGCCTTTGCATGAATAATTTTCCCATGATAGCATTAGACATTGGTTCTTCACACACACAGACACCTGAGTAGCCTAAGACAGTCATTCAATTTGGAAATGTATTCTATCGAAAAGTTCTCCCCACCCACCCAATTCATAATCAATTCACTCCAAGGTGAATCAGTTTAGAAATCAGACCTATGAAGAAAGAATATTTTATCTCCTAAGGCAATGCAATGCACATTTGTTTACATTTTTTTATTAAGTTACCATGGAACACAAGAAGCCACAGTGGTCCCTTCAGAAATAAGATAAGATTAATCTTATTAGCGTTATGTGTGATGAAATGCTGACATGGTATTACAGATTTTATCAGTGCTACCACAGATACATCCATCTTAACTTTTAGATGAATACAACATTTTGCTCCTAAAATAATGATACATAGTAAAAGGTTTTAAAGGGATGATGGTCTCAAGGTTTTACTTAGCAAATGATACTAAAAATTGTTATATACACAGATGTTCTCCTCACTTTCAATATCTTTGAAACAGATATACTTATGTGGTTTTAGGTCTTATTCATTCATTCACTATTTCCAACAAACATTTATTGACCTACGGTAATGTAAACATGCTTTGTACTGCATAGGATTTTGCCTAAGTTTTATCCCATACTTCAAAGTCTACCTTATCCTTACATTAATGTGTCCCAGAGAGTTGAGAATGTCTCAATGTTTCCAGAGTAAGAAATTTAGTAACATTTCTTTAGTAACATTTCTAAGGTACTCACAGACTGAATATCTCATATTACCAGGGTATCTTAATGAGTAATTGTTTATTACAGAGAAAAATGTAAGTTTCCAAAAAAGGTAAAAAAAAAACCAAACAAGCTATAAATCCATGGTAAAGCATATTGATATGATTTCCTCTCTTTGGTGAACAAATATTTATTGAGATCCAAACAAATGCAGAGCATTATGTTAGAAACCACGTGCAGGAGAGAGGCAATATCAAGGAGTATGGAGAATATAAATTGTGTCCTTTCAACATTCCAAAAGAATTTACAACCTAGAGGAAGAAAAGATTAAAATGGGTAAAAGGTTAGTTCTGAATTTAAGGTAATATTATTTAATCAATAAGAATATGCATTTGGATCTAGGTTTCACCATTTTAAACTGGTTCCCTTCATTTATATTCTTTGAGATGCTTCCTAATCTGCAAAGTGAAAATAGGAATGGTATCTTTCCTATGAGGTTTGAGGATTAAATAAGAAGATGATACCACAGTTAGTAGAATGGGCTCCGGCTCTACCCAGGATAATACAAGAGATGCTAGATCACTATTGTTTTTTCTGGCAGAGTAGAACTCCACGGTATACAAGAATGGAAAAATAAGCACCACATGTACTCACTATCAAATTGGTATTAACTGACCAACACTTATGTGCACATATAGTAGTAATATTCACCGGGCGTCGGGCAGGTGGGGGGGTGAGGAGGGGATGTATATACTCACATTTAATGGGTGCGGTGTGCACCGTCTGGGGGATGGACATGCTTGAAGCTCTGACTCGGGTGGGGCAAAGGCAATGTATGTAACCTAAACATTTGTAGTCCTGTAATATGCTGAAATTTAAAAAAATAAAGAAATAAAAAAGAAAATGATACTAACACAATGCTTGGATTTAGTAAGCACTCAGGAAATATCTATTGCAATTAGATGCCAAGTGAGTAATACATACAAGATGATAAAAACTTGGAAATGGAGTAGAGGTACTACAGACCAGAGAAGTCAAAGGAAACTTCAGGCATGATGGACTACTTGAAAGATGGTTCGGACATAAATGGGCAAAGATGAATGTGATAGTACCATAGTCTGTTGGAATGGAGTAATAAAGGAAATAAACACATGCCATGTTTGCTGGACCAATTAACTAGAGTAGAAGGTATGGGTTGCGGTTTACTAGGATGTAATATTGTAAAAGAGAGCAGAGGCCAAATTAAGGGACTTTGAATAGAAGGCTAAATAATCAGCACCTCATAGATAACAGAGAGTAATTGGAGGTTGCTGGTTTTGTGTATTTATCAAAAATATTCATGTTCAGAGACTGTGAAAGAGATATAAATAAATGAATATTCACACAAATGTATGGAATTTAGCTTTTGACACCAGACTTCTAAGAATCAAATCTAAGATGGTAATAAAAGTAACTGACCCCTTTAGAAGCACGTTTTTATAAGCCATGCATCATAGTTATGTCTCTATCCCATCACCTTCCATTTCCAGATAAATGTACAGGTTCTTTAACTTTCAGTGAAAAATGTAACAACTAGTCTAGTCTTACCTAGTATACTAAATACATGTGGCCTACTGAGGACTCTAAGTAGAGGAAGATAACACAATTGTAAACAGAAATTACTTAATAAGTCAATTATGTGTCTAGTCTTGAAAAAAAAGTCTTCAGTGTTACAACACTCCAAGTACAAACCAACCATTCTTCAGATCTCATTAATTAGATAAGCATGCCAAATTTAGTTTCGTAATATTAACTAAGTGATTTTAGGGCATACCAAAGATTCCTATATATTTTAAGACTTCTGAAATATTAAAAATAAAAATAATGGAAGCTTAGTTTTAAAATTCTAAAATTCTTAAAAATTTCAAATTCAACACAGACTTCCATGTACTTCATTTCAAATTTTAAAATATTTTTTGTCTGTGATTAACTAAAAGATACTAAAGTATGGCATGTATGTCCTACATACATCATACATGGATAAAGAAGTAATTTTTGGTTTTGGTAGAAATTCCTCTGTTATCCTATAATAAAAATTTAGTAGTAATGTGGAGAATTCTCATGGATCCTCTCTGCCCTGCATTCATTATATTTTTCCTTCAATTTATATGTGGTTCAGTGTTCTACCTAAAAATTGAAATAAAAAGATTATGTCTTATATAAATATAGATATATAAAAGCATTTGTCATCTTTACCAATGAAAATAGCTTTCAACCTCAGTGGCCAGTCTCTTGTAGTTTATGTTAGGACTACCAGGGATAAAATTGGGGAGTAAATAGTTTTTTATTTTTTGATAACCTCTAATCCTACTCACTTGTTAGCTTCCTGACAAAACAAGGCTGCTTTTTACAGTATCCTAGAGTCTTAGCAGATAGCTTTGGTCTCAAAACCCAGATTTCAGCATTTCTCTCAGTCAGTCCTTGTACTCAAGTCCCTGTAACTTACTGAAATCAATCAGAGGAATTAAATAATACTCATAAGATTCAAATATATGATGATATCATAAGTTATACCTGGAAGGCACGAGGACTGAGGGATCCATATTTTAATTTTAATCCATATTTAACAGGTTTACAGACAAACCACTTTCATCATTAGGGAAAAAAAATTAATTGGTGATTCTAAAAGCCAGAGGAGTATTTGAGGAGAGATGCTTTCCAGAAAAGTCCCTTCAAATCAAATTATTCAGATAACCCATTCATTCTACCAATGAAGTCAGCCCTGCCTAAAGACAAAGAAATCTTATCTCTACCCCCCCATCAAGAATTATGTGAAGGTTAATCACCAATTACCTGGACTCTGGCACCCCTACAAACAGCTCAGAGATATGTACAGGAGGACCTCTGTTCCTCTCCAGTTCAGTCCTGAAAATATTTACTTAGCTCCTAAGAGCAGTATATGAAGCACACTGCGAGGTAAGGTGGGGCCACAATCTTAGTCTGGCTATCATGACTCAATGACCTGCTGCAATCCAACGAGGGAAAGGGATGGAGTTATGATTAATACAAAAGAAATTGCTCATGCTTGGAAAGTGATTTTACTTGTTCTTCACCTTGATGGCCAAAATCTCAGTAAATCCCTGGCATGCTTTGTGTATGAGTAAGTGCTGCAACACGGCAAAGGTTAAATATCACTGATTGGCGAGGTAGGAAGTAGTCCATAACTCTCTTGTGTGCACAGCAACTGCTGGCCCTGGCAGTCTCTACACTGGCCAAGGAGCATGCTCTTCAATTCAGTGGCACAGGAATTTTGGAAGGGGCTTCACAGAATGGTTGTCACCTGGCAGGGGTCATCTCAATAGATCTAACCATATGGTAGTTATAACCACTATAAAATACTGCTAGATTATAAAACTTTGTGAATGCAATGACTATGTTTTATAATCCATTGTAACATTCAGCATAATCCCTGATGTCTAATGTTTATGGAGCAAATAAGTGAAAAATGGGAGAGACTAGGGAAGGGAGGACTCTCTTGAGAGTAGTTAAACTAACTAGATTGTGAATTTTAAACTTGTTAAGCATCAGGATCTTTTATGAACCTGAAATATTCTAAGGCAGCTCAATGGATAAAACAGAGAAAAGGCAACTGATTCAAGTTTAAAGAAAAGATGGGACAGGAGGGCAGGCACAGTGACTCATGCCTGTAATCCTAGCACTTTGGGAGGCCAAGGCAGGAGGATAAATTGAAGCCAGGAGTTCAAGACCAGCCTGAGCAACATCTGTACAAAAAATAAAAAACAAATTAGGTTGGTGATGCACCTGTAGTTTCAGCTACTCAGGAGGCTGAGGCAAGAGGATCCCTTGAGCACCGGAGTTTGAAGTTGCAGTGAGCAATGATGATGCCACTGCACTGCAACAGAGCAAGACCTTGTCTCAAAAACAAAAATAATTAGATAGGAACTTCTGGCCCATCTCCTCCCACCTCACTTACCTCTACAAGTTTCCCATGAGGCATTCCCTGAAGCCTTCAGCAAAGCACAGGTTAAACACAACCACACCAAACTAAATCCTAGAACTACAAGAATAAAATTTACCTTGCTTATTATGCCACCCTAGCACATGTCACAGATCCTGGCACATAGTAAGTACTCAGTAAGTATTTATAGAATGAATGAATGTAGAGTTACTACATTTGGGCCATTCCTGTGGCTATGCTGGCTCATAGCCATTGGACTTGGGGTACATATGACTCAGCGAGACACCAGCAGTGGAGGCCAAGCCAGTACCTGTATAACCCTCCCTCCAACTACAGGCATTGTGGCTCAGAGAGTCTTCTTTCACTAGGGGAAAGGAAAGGAAAAAGTTCAGAGGACTTTATTTTGCAACTGGGATACCAGCTCAGCCACAGTAAAATAAAGTACCAAGCAGACTCATGAAGCACCTGAATCCAGTTAGTTCCTGAAAGGCATTTCTGTACCCACCCTGGGCCAGAAGGAAACATGCTTCCCTAAAGAAAAGGACCCAATCCTGGCAGGATTCACCACCTGCTGACTAAAGACCCTTCTGCTCCCAAACATCACAGATAAATAAAAGGTCCTAAGGAAAGCAAGAAAAAAGAAAAAAATAACATATGAAGGAGCTTTAATATTAATACATCTGGTAGCAGATTTCTCAATGGAAACTTTACAGGCCAGGAGAGAGTAGCATGACATTTTTAAAGTGCTGAAGGAAAAAAACACCTCAACCCTAGAATATTATATCTTGCAAAATATCCTTCAAACATGAAGGAGAAATAGAGACTTTCCCAAACAAAAGCTGAGGGATTTCATCAACAGCAAACCTGCACTACAAGAAATGCTAAAGGGATTTTTTCAATCTGAAAGAAAAGGACATTAATGAAAAATAATAAATCAGCTGAAATTATACAACTAACTGGTAACAATAAGTACACAAATACAGAATACTCTATTGCTATAACTGTGATGCATAAACCACTTATACCTTCAGTAGGAAGATTAAAAGGCAAACCTACCATAAATAACTACAACAATTTTTTGAAAGATAGACAAAAAGATACAGATGAAACAACAAAAAGTTAAAAAGTAGGGGGATGGAGTTAAAGAGTAGAATTTGTGTTAGATTTCTCTTTGCTTGTTTGTTTGTTTGTAAGCAGAGTTGTTACATGCTTAAAATAATTGGTTACATAACGTTTTTTAAAAGCCTCATGGTAACCTTAAATCAAAAAACCTACAACACAAAAAATAAAAAGTAAGAAATTAAAACACACTACCAGAGAAAATCACTTTTAACAAAGGAAGACTGGAAGGAAGAAAGAGAGGACCACAAAACAACCAGAAGTCAATAATAACATGGCAGTAGTAAGTCCTTACCTATCAATAATAATATTGAATGTGAATGGACTAAACTCTCCAATCAAAAGACCTAGAGTGACTGAATGGATTTAAAAAAAAAAACAAAAAACAAGATCCAACCCATACTGTCAGCAAGGAACACACTTCACCTATAAAGACACACACAGACAGAAAATAAAGGGATAGAAAAACATATTTCATGCCAATGGAAACTAAAAACGAGCAAGAGTAGCTATACCTCCATCAGATAAAATAGATTTCAAGACAAAAGCTATAAAGAGACAAAGAAGGTCATTATATAATGATAAATGGTCAATTCAGCAAGAGGATATATTAATAACAATTCTAAATATATATGCACCCAACACTGAAGCACCCAGATGTATAAAGCAAATATTAAAGAGCTAAACAGAGAGATACACTCCAATACAATAATCATTGGAGAACTCAATATTCTACTTTCAGCATTGGGCAGATCATCCAGACAGAAAATCAACAAAGAAACATTGAACTTAATCTGCACTACAAATCAAATGGACCTAATAGATACTTATAGAACATTTTATCCAACAGCTATAGAATACATATTGTTTTCTTCAGCTCATAGATAATTCTCAAGAATAGGCTATATGTTAGGCCACAAAATATGTCTTTAACATTTCAAAAAAAAAATTGAATTCATGCCAAATATTTTCTCTGACCACAATGGAATACAACTAGAAATCAATAAAAATATTGGAAACTATAAAAACACATGGAAACTAAACAATATGCTATTGTTAGCATATTGCCTGAATGACCAGTGGGTCAATGAAGAGATTAAAAAGGAAATTTAAAACTTTCTCAAAAGAAATGAAAATGAAAACAAAATAAATCAAAACTTATAGAATATAGCAAAAGCAGTACTAAGAAGAAAGTTTATAGCAGTAAGTGCATACATCAAAAAAGAAGAAAAGTGTCAAATATATAACTTAATGATGTATCTCAAGGAACTAGAAAAATAAGAGCAAGCCAAATCCAAAATTTGTAGAAAATAAATTATAAAGATTAGAGAAGTAAATGAAATTGAAACAAAAAAATATAATCAATGAAACAAAATCAGTTTTTTTAAAAGATAAACAAAATTCACATATATTTAGCCACAGTAACTAAGAAGAAAAGAAGACCCAAATAAATAAAATCAGGGATATAAAAGGAGACATAAAACTGATACTGCAATAAAAAATTTTAAAATTTTAAAAATTTTTTAAAAAAATTTTAAAAACTGATATTGCAGAAATCCAATCATTAGAGACTACTCTAAGCAACTATATGCCAATAAAATGTAAAATCTAGAAGAAATCAATAAATTCCTAGACACACACAACCTCACACACAACCTACCAAGACTGAACCAGGAAGAAATCATTCAAAAATGAGACAGAAGCAGTAGTCAAAAGTCTCCCATCAAAAAAAAAGCTCAAGTTCTGATGGCTTCACTGCTGAATTCTATCAAGCATTCACAATAGAATAAAAATCTTACTTAAATTATTCCAAAAAATAAAGGGGGAGGGAATACTCCCAAACTCATTCTACAAAGCCTGTAACACCCCGATACCAAAACCAGACAAAGACACACACAAAAGAGAAAATTGTAGACCAATATTTCTGATGAAATATTCAATATTTCTGATGCAAAAATTCTCAACACAATACTAGCAAACTGAGTTCAACCACATGTTAAAATGATTATTCATCATCATCAAGTGGGATTCATCCCAGGGATGTAAGGATGTTTTATCATATGCAAATCAATCAATGTAATACATCATATCAACAGAAAGAAAGACAAAAACCATATGTTCATTTCAATTGATGCTAAAAAAGCACTCAATAAAGTTCAACATCCCTTCACCATAAATACTCTAAAAAAAAAAAAACTGAGTATAGAAAGAACTTACCTCAGAATGATAAAAGCCATATATAACAGACCCACAGTGACTATCATATTGAATGGAGAAAAACGGAAAGCCTTTCCTCTAAGATCTGGAACAAGACAAGGATGCCCACTTTCACCACTGTCATTCAGCATAGTACTGGAAGTTCTAGCTAGAGAATCAGACAAGAGAAAGAAATACAGGGCATCCAAATTGGAAAGAGAGAAGTCAATTTATCCCTATTTGGAGATGATATGATCTTACATCTAGAAAAACCCAAAGACTACACACACACACACACACACATGCACACACAAACTGTTAGAACTGACAAATTCAGTAAAGTTGCAGGACACAAAAAGTATTTCTACATGCCAACAGTAAACAATCTGAAAAAGAAACTAAGAAAGTAATCCTATGTGTAATAGGAAGTGAAAGCTCTCTGTATGAAAACTATAAAACATTAATGAACAAAAGTGAAGAGGACATGATAAAATGAAAAGATCCATGCTCATTGATTGGAAGAATCAATATTGTTGAAATATCCATACTACCCAAAGCAATCTACAGATTCAATGTATTCCCCTCCATCAAAATACCGATGACAACTCTCCTCTCCCTTGCATCTTGGACTGCTGGTGGGCTCCCCAGCTGTTGGAGAGACCTGCAGACACCAGCCCAGAGACGGCCACTGCCAGTGAGTGGTGAGCCTGTAGCAGACACGACACCAGGCTCCCAACTCCCTCCGGGCACCTCCGTGTGCACAGACCCGAGCCGGGGGGCAGGCGCCACATCGCTTCACTCTCCCCTCCCCCTTCCCTATCCGCGGCTGCCGAGAGAGACAATATAGCCACTAGTCAGAAGCATCTCCAGGGAATGAGACCTTCCCTTTTGGGCCCTTCAACTGACTGAGGGGAACTCAGACTGTGAGCTCCCTACCCGCCAGCCCTCCCAGGTGCTGCAGGCACAGTGATTCCAGGAGAACGGGGAAGACTCTTTGGCTGAGAGACATAGACCCAGCTTGGGCTCCCTGTGGGTGAATTAGGACTGGCACTCCTCACCCTGGTGTGGTTAGGGATTGAACTCCAGGGCCTAGAGGTCAGACCTACAGACCAGATCCCATGCACCCAGGTCTCACATTGCCCAGGGCACAGAAGGGAAATACGCAAACAGCCTACTGAGGTGTGTGTGCCTTCAGGGGGTAGATCAGCATCCTTGAGGGCAACCCTCTCCCAAAGGGGGACTGTGTGCCCAGCCAAGGTGGCAATACTATGCAGGGAACCTCCCAGCCAGCATCATAGCCAGGGGAGGCCCAGTGGTGTGAGGTCTGGCCTGCTGGCAGAGGCCCAGGAGTAGCCATGGAGTTGGGAGGGAGGAAAGGAGCGAGGCCTGCTCCAGACTGCAGGTCTCAGACAGTCCCAACCCCAGACGCAGACTTTCTGACTGAGCGGGGCCATTCTAGCCCCTCCCTAACAGCTTTTCCCCTAAGCGGAGAACAGAACATTGACCCCTTCTAACAGCATTTGTGGTGCCTGAGGCCAGGTTTACCCAACCCAGCTCCACCAGACTCACTCCCAAACTAGCCCTCACTGAGGTGGAGAATAAGGACACATCTGCAAGCCCCAATGCCCCACTGACCACCTGAGGCACCAGAGTGCCTCTCCAGGGGAAAAAGAACTGGATACAAGACCCGGATACAAAACCCAAAAACAACAGTGTAGCCTGTTCCTCTGAGCAAGTGCCACCTATTGACAGGGAGGACATTCTGCTCACCCTTTTCATGGCACCTACTGACTCATAATACAGGGTGTGGTCAAATCTCACCCACGAACACCACCTACTGGCTCAAAGACTAAACAGGGTGTGTTATTAACCAAACAAAAACCTAAAGGTAAGAAGCAACAACTGATCCAGATGGGAAGAAATCAGCAAAGGAACTCTGGAAATATGAAGAACCAAAAGGAAAGCACACCTCCGTAGAGGAGCACCAGCACCTTAGAAGTGGACATGAACCAAAATCAGACCACTAAAATGACAGAAGGGGAATTTCGAAGTTTGAATTTTCATAAGAAAATTCAACGACTTCCAAGAACTGGATAACCAACACAAAGAAAACGCAAAAAGATTCCAGGACCTGGAACAAAAATTCACTAAAGAAATTGAAACAATGAAGAAAAGTCTAACCAAACTCCTGGAAATGAAGAATCAATTCAGGGAACTACAAAACACAGTGGAAAGCCTCAAGAACAGGATAGATCAAACAGAAGAAAGAATCTCAGAGATTGAAGATAAAACCTTTCAATTAAATAAATCAGTCACAGAAATAGAGCAGACAAACAAGAGAAAAGAGCAAAGCCTACAAGAGATGTGGGATTATGTGAAGAAACCTAATGTGAGGGTCCTAGGGTTACCAGAAGGGGAAGAAGAAAACACTCAAGGGTTGGACAAGCTATTTGAAGATATAATAAGGGAAAATTTCCCAGGCCTTGCTAAAAATCTCCAGATACAAGTTCAAGAAGCTCAAAGGACCCCTGGGAGATTCAGTGCAAACAGGAAGACATCACAGCATGCAGTCATCAGACCGACAAGAATATCAACTAAAGAGGCCCATCTATGAGCTGTAAGACGAAAGAAGCAAGTAACATACAAAGGAAAGCCAATCCAAATAACACCAGACTTCTCTACTGAAACTTTACAAGCAAGGAGAGATTGGGGTCCCATTCTCACTCTTCTGAAACAGAATAATGCCCAGACTAGAATCTTATTCCCTGCAAAGCTAAGTTTCATATATGAAGGAGAAATCAAGACATTCTCAGATAAGCAAAGACTGAGGGAATTCACCAAGACAAGACCAGCCCTTCAAGAAGTACTCAAAACAGTGTTACCCAGCACAATAAACACTCATGAATGTAAATCTACTCAAACCTAAAGATCAAAGCCAGATACCACAATGGCTCAAGAAAGAAAACAAAGCACCAAAGTTCAACCCAACATAATGAACAGAAATCTGCCCCACCTATCAGTTATCTCAATAAATGTGAATGGCTTGAACTCCCTGCTCAAGACACATAGGCTGGCCGAGTAGATAAAAAAATATAGGCCAAGTATCTGCTGCCTTCAGGAAACACATCTAACCTGCAAGGATGCAGTTAGACAAGGTAAAGGGGTGGAGAACAATATTTCAAGGAAATGGAAGCCAAAAGAAAGCTGGTATGGCAGTGCTGATTACAGATAACTTAGCTTTTAAATCAACAAAAGTAATAAAAGACAAAGAAGGTCACTATATAATGGTGAAGGGTACAGTTCAACAAGAAGACATAGTAATTCTAAATATATATGCACCCAACCTTGGTGCACCCACATTCATAAACCAAACTCTACTTGATCTAAACAAATGGATAACCAAAAACACCATAATAGTCAAAGATTTTAATACCCCACTGACAGCACAGGACAGATCCTCCAAACAAAAAATCAACAAAGAAATAATGGACTTCAACAGAACTATAGAAAAAATGGGCCTGACTGACATTTACAGGACATTCTACCCCAAAACGACTGAATATACATTCTTCTCATCAGCTCATGGGACATTCTCTAAGATTGACCATATCCAAGGACACAAATCATGTCTCAAACAATTTTAAAAAATAGAAATTATACCATGCATCTTTTCAGACCACAATGGAATAAATGTAGAAATCAACCCTAACAGGAACTCTCATTTCTACACAAAGTAATGGAAACTAAACAACCTTCTGCTGAATGCTCACTTCATAAACAAGGAAATCAAGATGGAAATCAAAAGATTCTTTGAACTAAATGACAAAGAAGACACAAATTACCAAAACCTGTGGGACACAGCTAAAGCAGTCCTGAGAGGAAAGTTTATTTCCATAAATGCCCATATCCAAAAGTCGAAAAGATCACAGATAGACAACCTAATGAATCATCTCAAAGAGCAGGAAAAAGAAGAACAGACCAACCCCAAACCAAGCAGAAGAAGTGAAATCATTAAGATCAAATCAGAACTAAATGAAATTGACAACAGGGACACCATATGGAAGATTAACAAAACAAAAAGTTGGTTCTTTGAAAAAATAAACAAAATTGACACACCACTGGCTACACTAATGAAAAGCAGAAAAGAAAAATCTCTAATAAGCTCCATCAGGAAAAATAAAGGAGAAATTACAACTGATGCCACAGAGATACAAGATATAATTTATGAATACTACAAAAACTTCTATGCACACAAACTGGAAAATGTGTAAGAAACGGACAATTTCTTAGAAACACACAGCCTCCCTAGGCTCAACCAGGAAGAAATAGAATTCCTGAACAGACCAATATCAACTACTGAAATTGAAACAGCAATAAAAAACCTTCCTAATAAGAAAAGTCTTGGAGCAGATGGTTTCATACCCGAATTTTACCACACCTACAAGGAAGAACCGGTGCCTATCCTGCAGAAATTATTCCACAACATCGAGAAGCATGGAATCATCCCCAACACATTTTCTGAAGCAAACATAAACCTCATACCAAAACCAGGAAAGGATGCAAGAAACAAACGAAAAAAAAAAAAAAACTACAGACCAATATCCTCTATGAATATACATTCAAAAATTCTCAACAAAATCCTAGCCAATCAAATCCAGGTGCTTGGCAGGAAAATAACCCATCACAACCAAGTGGGCTTCATCTCAGGGATGCAGGGATGGTTCAACATGCACAAATCTATAAAAGTAATTCACCATATAAACAGAAGCAAAAACAAAGACCATATGATCCTCTCAACAGACGCAGAAAAAGCATTTGACAAAATTCAACACTCTTTTATGATAAGAACACTCAACAAAATAGGCATAGACAGGGCTTACTGAAAAATGATACAAGCCATACATGACAAACTCACATCCAATAATCATACTGAATGGGGAAAAATTGAAAGCATTCCCACTTAGATCTAGAACAAGACAAGGTTGCACACTATCTCCACTTCTATTCAACATAGTACTGGAAGTCGTTGCTATAGCAATCAGACAAGAGAGTGGAATTAAGGGCATCCAAATGGGAACAGAAGAGATCAAACTCTCACTCTTTACTGATAACATAATATTATACCTAGAAAACCCCAAGGATTCAACCAAGAGACTCCTTGAACTGATAAAGGAATTTGGTAAAGTCTCAGGATACAAAATCAATACACAGAAATCAGGGGCATTCATATATGCCAACAACAGTAAAAGTGAGAACCAAATCAAAGACTCAATTCCCTTCAAAATACCAACAAAGAAAATAAAGTACCTAGGAATATATTTAACTAAGGAGGTAAAAGACCTCTTCAGGGAGAACTATGAAACACTGAAGAAGGAAATAGCAGAGGACGTAAACAGGTGGAAGAATATACCATGCTCATGGCTCAGCAGAATCAACATTGTTAAAATGTCTATACTACCCAAAGTGACCTACAGAGTCAATGCAATCCCTATTAAAATACCATCATCATTTTTCACAGATATAGAAAAAATAGTTTTATGCTTCGTATGGAACCAGAGAAGACCCCATATTAAAAAAAAAATCAATCCTAAGCAATAAAAACAAAATAGGAGGTATCAATTTACCAGATTTCAAACTATACTACAAGGCTATCGTAATTAAAATAGCTTGGAACTGGCACAAGAACAGGGACATTGACCAGTGGAACAGAACAGAGAACCCATATATAAAACCATCCTCATATAGCCAACTAATATTCAACAAAGCAGACAAAAACATACACTGGGGAAAAAGAATCATTATTCAATAAATGGTGCTAGGAATACTGGATAGCCACATGTAGAAGACTGAAAGAAGACCCACACCTTTCACCTCTCACAAAAATCAACTCACGCTGGGTAACAGACTTGAACCTTAGGTGTGAAACTATTAGAATTCTAGAGGAAAACATTGGAAATACTCTTCTGGACATTGGTCTAGGCAAAGAATTTATGAAGAAGACCCCAAAGGCAATCACAGCAACAACAACAATAAATAAATGGGACCTGATCAAATTAAAAAGCTTCTGCACAGCCAAAGAAACTGTCAAGAGAGCAAATAGACAACCCACAGAATGGGAGAAAATTTTTGCAAGCTATATATCCGATAAAGGGCTGATAACTAGAATCTATTTAAAACTCAGGAAAATCAGCAAGAAAAAATCAAACAACCCTATCAAAAAATGGGCAAAGGACATGAACAGAAACTTATCAAAAGAAGACAGAATAATGGCCAACAAACATATGAAAAAATGCTCAACATCACTAATCATCAGGGAAATGCAAATCAAAACTACAAAGTGATATCACTTAACTCCAGTGAGAATGGCCTTTATCAAAAAGTCCCCAAACAATAAATGTTGGTGTGGATGCAGAGAGATAGGAACACTCCTACACTGCTGGTAGGACTACAAACTATTTCAACCTCTGTGGAAAGCAATATGGAGATACCTTAAAAAGATACAAGTAGATCTACCATTTGATCCAGCTATTGGGCATCTACCCAAAAGATCAAAAGTCACTTTATGAAAAAGACACCTGCACTCGAATGTTTATAGCAGCACAATTCACAATTGCAAAGTTGTGGAAACAACCCAAGTGCCCATCAATACATGAGTGGATTAATAAAATGTGGTATATGTATACCATGTATACCTATTCAGCTTTAAGAAACAATGGTGATATAGCACCTCTTGTATTTTCCTGGAAAGAGCTGGAACTCATTCTACTAAGTGAAGTACCTCAAGAATGAAAAAACAAGCACCGCATGTACTCACCAGCAAATTGGTATTAATGGATCAACACCTAAGTGGACATATAGGAAAAACATTTATCGGTGTCAAGAGAGTGAGAGGGGCGGGAGGGGTATATACAAACACAATGAGTGAGATATGCAGTGTTTGGGGGATGGTCACACTTGAAGCTCTGACTCGAGGGGTGAGGGAAGGCATGGGCAATATACATAACCTTAACATTTGTACCCCCATAATATGCTGAAATTTAAAAAAATACCAATTACATTCATCACAGAAATAGAAAAAATAATCCTAAAATTTATATGTAATTGCAGAAGACCCAGAATAGACAAAGCCATCCTGAGTACAAAGAACAAAACTGGAGGAATTACATTACCTGATTTCAAATTATACTACAGAGCTGTAGTAACCAAAACAGTACAGTACTGGCATAAAAACAGACACATAGACCAATAGAACATAATAGAGAACTCAGAAATAAATCCACACATTTATAGTGAACTTATCTTCCACAAAGTTGCCAGGAACATACAGTGGGAAAACAACAATCTCTTCAATAAATGTCGCTGGAAAAACTGGATTGGAAATGCATAAGAATGAAACTAGACCCTTATCTCTCACCATATACAAAAATCAAATCAAAGTGGATTAAAGACTTAAATCTAAGACCTGAAGCTATGAAACTACGAAAAGAAAACATTGGAGAATGCTTCAGAAAGTCTGGGCAAGGACTTCTTGAGTATCACCCCCAAAGCATAAGCAACCAAGGCGATATCAGATAAATGGGATCACATCCAGCTAAAAAGCTTCTGCACAGCAAAGGAAACAATCAACAAAGTAAAGAGACAACCCACAAAATGGTAGAAAATATCTGCAAACTATCCATCTGACAAAGGGACTAATAATTAGAATATACAAGGAGCTCCAATAACTCAGCAGAAGAAAATCAAATAATCCAATTAAAAAATGGGCAAAGCATCTGAATAGATATTTCTCCAAAGAAGACATAAAATGGCCAAAAGGCATATGAAAAGAATGCTCAACATCATTAGTCAACAGAGGAATGCAAATCAGAACTAGGATTAGATATCATCTCACTCCAGTTTAAATGGCGTTTAGCAAAAAAAAAAAAAAACAAAAAAAAAACAGGCAATAATGAATGCTGGCACAGATGTGGACCATACATTGTTATGGAGAATGTAAATTAGTGTAACCACTATGGAGAACAATATGGAGGCTCCTCAAAAAAATGAAAATAGAACTGCCATATGACCCAGCAATCCCAGTTCTGGGTATATATCCAAAGGAGGGGAATTCAGCATATTGAAAAGATATCTGCACTCTCATATTTATTGCAGTACTATTCACAATAGCCAAGATTGGAATAAACCTAAGTGTCCATCCATGTATGAACAGATAAAGAAACTGTGTCATATACACATGACGGAATATTTTACAGCCACAAAAAAGAATGGAATCCTACCTTGTGCAACAACATGGATGGAACTGTAGAACATTGTTAAGTGGAGTAAGTCAAGCACAGAAAGACAAATCTCTCATGTTCTCATTCATATATGGGAGGTAAATATCAAAAACAACTGATATCATGGAGACACAGAGAGTAGAATGATGGTTACCAGAGGCCGGGAAGAGTAGCAGGAAGAAGGGATAAAGTGGGGATGGTTAATATGTAAAAAATATAAGTTTTTCGGCCGGGCACGGTGGCTCATGCCTGTAATCTTATCTCTCTGGGAGGCAGAGGCGGGCAGATTGCTCAAGGTCAGGAGTTCGAAACCAGCCTGAGCAAGAGCAAGACCCCATCTCTACTAAAAACAGAAAGAAATTAATTGGCCAGCTAAAATATATATATAGAAAAAATCAGCCAGGCATGGTGGCTCATGCCTTTAATTCTAGCACTCTGGGAGACCCAGGCAGGCAAATAGCTCGAGGTCAGAAGGTCAAAACCAGCCTGAGCAAGAGTGAGACCCCATCTCTACTATAAATAGAAAGAAATTAATTGGCCAACTAATATATATATATAGAAAAAATTAGCCGGGCATGGTGGTGCATGCCTATAGTCCCAGCCACTTGGGAGGCTGAGGCAGCAGGATCACTTGAGCCCAGGAGTTGGAGGTTGCTGTGAGCTAGGCTGACGCCAGGGCACTCACTCTAGCCTGGGCAACAAAGTAAGACTCTGTTTCAAAAAAAAAAAAAAAATATATATATATACATATATATATATAGTTTTTTGTACCCATTAAGTTAATTAAGTTAATAACAATTTTTTTAAGTTACAGAGCTATATACTTAAGATTTGAATTTAATTATATGTTAATTGTACCTCAGTAAGAGAAAGAGTATATTCAAATCCTAGAGCAGCCATTTATTTGCAAAGTTAACCTGGGTCTCATTTTTCACAGATATAAAATAGTGATAATAATGTTACATTTATCTCATGGCTATATAATTTATGTAACCATATGAGGAAATATTTTCTATACAATAAAAATTATGTTAACATCTCACACCATTGAACTTAAGAAACAAAGCTTACAAACATTTTAATTATTTTCAATTGCTCAGAAATCTCTGAATAGTTATCATTTCTTCTCTGCTTCCTTTCTCCTGGCTTTGGTAATTGCTCCAAGACACTCCAATACCTATTCAGCTAAGTAGAGCTTGGCCTGGCACCTGCAGTGCCCTCGAGACCTGAGGCTGTTCTGCTGTCATGCTGAGGCCAGACTCTGAACGTTGGGCAGACCACCAGGAACATTTTGTGTGCCTTTTCAGAAAACAGGCATTGACTTCCTGAGCCTACTTTTACTTTCAATATAGGCCTGTAATAGAAAACCCCTTTCACTCCAAAGTTTGTGTCCTACATGGTTCTTTGGGTTGTTTTTCTTTTATTCTCATTTATTTGTCCAAAGGAGGAAAAGAATGAAATCTAAGTTGGAAGGCTACCCTGGTGACAAAGCTTCAGGCTTCTCTTCTTCCTTCTGTTTTGAAATTGGAAACTATGGTGAAAGTAAGTTTGTGCTGAATGTTAATGATTATGCTTTACTCTATAATGCTGAGATTTGCAGTCACATTCTGCTGAGTAGTAATAATTATTTTTTTTCTTAGAAAACAAGTCCTATTTCCCTTTGCACAATTTAAACAAAAACTTACATATAATAAAACAAATTTTAAAGAGAATTATACAGGGATTTCTTCACAGAGTGCTAACATTTTAAAGCAAATCAGTTTGTAAAATAAGCTATTCATAAGTACTTTCCTTTGAGCAAGATTAATGTATCTCCACAGGCAGCAAAAGTCTCTACAGAACAATGCATTCTCACTGGATGCATTAAAAGTATTTTCAAAATGGTTTTCTTAATCATCAGTTTAATTTATGAACTGGCCATTTATGGTACAATACCAGACACTATGAGAATTTTCAGCAAATCCCACTGAGCTACTCTTGAAGCTGAAGGCAGAGAGCCTATTATCTTTTATTTTTTAATAGACTTTATTTTTTTTAGAGCTGTTATAGACTCATGAAAATTGAGCAGAATGTATAGAGATTTCCCATACACCCCCTGCCCCCACACATGATCAGCCTCCCCCATTATCAACATCCCCACCAGAGTGGTATATGTTACAACGGATGAATCTACACTGACACATCATTATCACCCAGCGTCCACAGTTGACATCAGGGTTCATTCTTGGTGGTGTACATTCTGTGGGTTTAGACAAATATGTAATGACATACATTCATCATAATAGCATTGTACAGAACAATTTCACTGTCCTATAAATCTATATATCTAGTCATCTCTCCCTTCCCCTAACCCCTGGCAACCACTAATCTTTTTAGTATCCATAGTTTTTGCTTTTTCCATAATGTAAGATTATAGTTGGAATCATACAGTATGTAACTTTTTCAGATTGGTTTCTTTCACTTAAGAATATGCATCTAAATTTTTTCAATGTCTTTTCAAGGCTTGATAACTCATTTCTTTCTAGCACTGAATAATATTCCATTGTCTGGATATACTATAATTTATCCATTCACTTGCTGAAAGACATCATGGTTATCAAAGTTCTGGCAATTCTGACTAAAGCTGCTATAAACATTTGTGTGCAGGTTTTTATGTAGACTTCAAAGTTTTCAACTCCTTTGGGCAGATACAAAGGGTAGTAATTGCTCAAATCATAAGTTATGTTTACTTTTGTAAGAAACTACCAAACTGTCCTGCAAGGTGGCTATACCATTTTGCACTACCATCAGCAATGAGTAAGAGTTTCTGTTACTGCACATCCTCTCCAGCATATGGTGTTGTCAAATGTTGGTGTTCTGGATTTTGGGCATTCTAATAGGTGTGTAGTGAAATCCCATTGTTCTTATTTGCATTTCCCTGGTGATACATGATATGGAGCATCTTTTCACATGCTTATTTCCCATTTTTATTTCTTCTTTGGTGAGGTGTCTGTTAAGGTCCTTGGCCCATTTTTTAATTGGGTTATTTTCTTATTTTTGAGTTTTAAGAGTTTCTTATATACAGTATTTTGGTAATAGTCCTTTTCTAGATATGTCTTTTGCAAATATTTATTCCCAGTCTGTGGCTTATCTTTTCTTTCTCTTGGAATTGTCTTCCACAGAGCAGAGATTTTTAATTTATTTAATAAAGTCCCACTTATCAAGTCTTTCTTTCATGAATCATGCCCTTCTTTGGTGTTATTTCTAAAAAGTCATTGCCATATCCACAGTTATTTATATTTTCTCCTATGCTATCTTCTAGGAGTTTTATAGTTTTGCATTTTACATTCAGGTCTGTAATCCATTTTTAGTTAATTTTTGAGAAGGTGTAGGTCTGTGTTTAGATTCACTCTTTTGCATGCGGATATCCAGTTGTGCCAGCACCATTGGTTGAAAGGATGTCTTTGCTCCATTGTATTGCCTTTGCTCCTGTGTCAAAGATTAGTTGACTTTACTTATGTGAATCTGTTTCTGGGCTCTCTTTTCTGTTGTGCTGATGTGTTTGTCTATTCTTTTTCCAACATCAGACTGTCTTGATTACCGTAGCTCTATAGAAAGTCTTGAAATGAGGTAGTGTCAGTCAGTCTTCTAAGTCCGTTTATTATTGTGTTGGCTATTCTAGGTCTTTTCCTTCTCCAGATAAACTTTGGAATCAATTTGTCAAGATCTATAAAATAACTTTCTGTAATCTTGATTGAGATAGCATTGAATCTATGGACTAAAATTGGTAACAACTGACAACTTGATATTGAGTCTTTCTATCCAAGAATATGGAATATTGTCCCATTTATTTAGTTCTTCTTTGATTTCTTTCACCATATTTGTATAGCTTTCCTCATACAGATTTTGTGCATTTTTTAACCCTTTGGACTCACTTGCTTTTTTCTCAATTCCTTTATTCTACTCAGGATTTAATTTTTTAAATACCTAGATTTTACAAAGTGCAGCAATAGAATAAAAAACTGGAGTTTCTTTTCATACACACTTATTTATTTAGATGTTTTTATATTTCAAATGATTGATACATTCAAAGAGTAGCTTTAATCTCTATAATTTTTCATGGTGTGATATTTTTTGAAACATTCACCCACATGAAGACCTGGTTTACATTCACATGTTTCACAAATATAAATCGTCTCTCTTCTTCCTCCTTCGATTTTTCTGTTAGAACAAACAACACAATCTTTGTGGTTTTTGTTAGGGTGAGGTGTGATTATATGGAGCTTTCCATCTAAACGTTGCTCTAAGTTAGTGGATAATAATCTACCCCTGGAAGTTAGTGTACCATCTCTGCATTTACATTTTACTTGTCTTTTCATGCTAATGAAAACATGAAAAGATACTGGAAAAATAGACAAAAATCCCCCTTGCTCCCCCCACCCCGCGGTGAAACTACGTGTCAAGTGTGGCTCGACATACGAGCTGCTACGATGCTAACTGTGTAGAGTCACACTCGACATCCGAGTGCAAAGGGTTAAAGACTTATACCTTAATATTTCTTTTTTGGATGCTAATATAAATGATATTGTATTTTTAATTTCAAATTCTATTTGTTCATTGCTAGTATACAGAAAAGCAATCAAATTTTATGTATTAACATTGTATCCTGAAATCATGCTATAATCATTTATTAGTTCTAGCAGGGATTTTATTGATTATTTTGAATTTTCTACAAAAACAATCATGTCATCTTGGAACAATGACGGTTTGATTTCTTTCTTCTCATCAGTATGCCTTTTAATTTATTTTTTTGTCTTATTTCATTAGCTAGAACTTCTAGTATGCTGTTGAAAGGAGTGATTAGAGGGGACATCCTTGCCTTGTTCCTGATCTTAGTGGGAAAATTAGTTTCTCAATATTAAGTATGATGTTATTAATAGCTGTAGGCTTTTCCCGTAGATATTCTTTATCTATCAAAATAAGGATAGATATTCCTTAATATTCTATTCCTCAGTTTAACTAAGAGTTTTTACCATGAATGGCTGTTGGATTTTGTCAAGTGCTTTTTCTGCAGCTATTGTTATGATTATGCACCTTTTCTTCTTAAGACATTGATGTGATGAATTATATAAATTGATTTTTGGATGGTGAACCAGCTTTGTATACCTAAGATAAATCTTACTAGGTCATGATATATAATTTGATTATACATTGTTGGATTTGACTTGCTAATATTTTGTTGAGCCAGTAATCTTCTTGCATGAATATATTAGTTCCATCAAAGCAAACTTTTAAAATAATTTAGCTCATTTCCTAAAATGAGGTATATTCAAAATATATTTAAAATGTATTTAAATCACTTTTTAATCTTTCCTTTTGATTCTATGGATAGGAAGTAGTATGAATTATGTATAAATAAAAAATTAATATTAGGTAATATTTACTGAGTCCTTACTATGCCACGCACTACACTAAACTAACTCATTTAATCATTAGAAAAACACTATATGTATGCAATATTATTATTAGTTCTGTTCTACAGGTTTGGAAATTGCTCAGAGAGGTTAAGTAAATTGCCCAAACTTACAGTGCCAGTCTGGAGAGCATGCTTTTAACTCTATGATACACAGTTCAACAAAATCATTCAATACTTATACACAACTCAGCAAGATAGTTTCCTGAGGTAAATCGAATAACAAATTTGAAAGACACAAAAACATCCATATTTTTGCTTCCATTTTTCAATCAGCATTTCATATCCTTTTCTAAGTGACCCCCTTGTGCACCGTTTTAGCGTCAACACAGAGACTAAGAGACAGACAGATTCCTGTCCTTAGCAGATTATTTCTAGTAGGAACAGGAAAAGACAGAGAATAAAATTATAAATAAGATAAACTGAGAATCTGCTAAGTGCTGTGAAGGAAAGTTAAATAATATGATAGAGAATACCTTAAAGATAAGATGAGGGTGCTTTAAATAAAATGATCAGAAAAGTCCTCTTTGAGGAAATGGCATTTGAGCTTTAAAAAAAAATTGTCTTTAGAAGACAATTAGAAGAAACTAGCTATACAAAGAGCAAAGAGATTAGGATTCAGGCAAAAGAAAAAGTAGTGTGTACAAAGGCCTTGGGACAGGAAAGTGTGTAACTTGTACAAAGTACTGAAAGGAAAGAAATGTGACCTTTATGGTTGAAATCTAGTGAGCAAGGTGGGACAGGCTGAAGTTAGACAAGCAGAAAAGCAAGCTCAGACACAGCCAGGTAGGCAAAGTATAGATTTTATTCTAAGCACAATGGAAAACCATTAGAAAATATCAAACAGGCGATATAGGCCACTCTGGCTCATTTGTGTTTTATAGTAGTAAAACCATTCTCCACAGGGTTGGGTTAGAGAATTTGTTAACTAGCAATATTTCTTGAGCTTGTTTTACAGGACAGTGGAGAAGAAAACAGTTTGTTACAATTCTTCCTATTTGCAACAAAATTGGCTGACAGGCCTAGACTAATTGGAACCAACAGGGAGTCTGTGCATAAGAGACTTGCCTGCCCAACGTGTGACCTTTTGATGTCAAAGGACTGAAAACTCTACCTTCAGATCATGCTAATGCTGCCATTTTTTGAATGTCGCCTATGAAGAAGCTGGTAGGGGCAACAGCACATACATTCCACCCCCATTCCCTACAGCCAGTCCCTGTCCATCCCCAGTAGTCCACCCTTAAGTTCTCTTCCTTAAATCAACAGCTGCAAGGCCCTTCTGGGAAGACAGATTTGAACCTGACTCGTCTCCTTGCACAGCTGCCTGGCAATAAACCATGCTTGCTCCAAAGACCCAGTGCTTTAGTGTTTGGCTTTCCATAGCACATGTGCAAACAGACCCACTGAGGTTTGGTGATAGCAGAGACGTGACTAGAGATCAGTTAGAAGGTTATGATAATAATCTATGTGAGAAGTGAAAGTGGCTTGAGTTACAGTAATATAAGTGAGAAGGAAAGGAATAAACAGCCTTTGAGAAATAGTTTGGATGTGTATTGACTGGTCTTTTTGCTAAAGCAACTAGATAAATGATGGTGACACTTGCTGATACTGAGGATATTCAAAAAGGAACAGGATAAGAGTGGTGGCAAGGAGGCTGGGAAGAAAAGGGAACATATTCGAGAATTGTTTTTGGTGTGTTGAGTTTGAAATGTTTAATTCCTATCCAAATGGAGACTGTTTACATACATTTTGAATTATTTATTAGTCTTTGATTCCAGCTGGAATGCACGAGCTCAAACTATATTTCCAACTATGCTATAGATAAAACCTGCACCTTAACTCAGGTGATAAAGATGATAGAAATTTAGTCTCAGTAGAAAATAATGGTTTCAACACTTATGTGTTAATTATTTAAAACCTCTTTAGATAATCTGGAAGGCTGAAAGGTTTAGATAAAATAAAAAAACTAACTCTTGTATGTTCTAATCACTACCCAGAGTGGGCCATTAGAGATGCCCAGTGATACTGTATCATTATTCCTTCATTATTCACTTTTCTACTCTCCTACTACCATTCTCCCTCCTCAAACTTCTAACAGCTCCTTCCTACCCTCACTCTTACCTGATGACCTTACTTCCTGCTTCACTTAGAAGAGAATGTCTCCTACCACACCAATCCACCTAACTCTGTGCCCATATTTCCTTCTTTCTCTGCAGTTATGACCTGGAAATGTCTGTATTCTGAGCAGAGGTAAACTAGATCTTCCTCTATGGCTGCCCAAGGACTATTCCCAGCATTTTTCCACTCTCTCTTCTCTATCATCAATCCTTCCTTTCATACTGGATATGTATCATATCTATTGGAACTGTATATTATAGAGTTAAAAGTACACTTTCTGGAGCCATACTGCCTGCATGCAAAAACCGTTGGACATCTGCACATCAACACTGTTATTTTTCATTGCCTAAAAAAAAAAAAAAAAAAAGTAGTTTGCCCATTTTTCTGCCAGCTATACCCCTATTTCTTTGCTCCCTCTGTAGCAAATTTCTAAAACATTCACCATCTCGTTTCCCTTTTACATCTCACTCTGTATTAAATCCACTCCAAATTTTGTCCCTGCCACTTCCTTATAGATTCCTGCTCTGCTCTTCAACCTCTTAGCCTCAGAATGCCTCTTTTCTATCTACACCTAATCTCTTAATGATGACATTGATTGCTATCTACATGCTGTTAACTCCCCAATTTTTATCTTCCTCCCAACCTCTTTCCAGATTTTTATATCCAACTGCCTACTCAACATTTTCATTTGGATGTCCAAAAGGTATCTTACATCTAATATGACCAAGACTGAGCCACCAGCCCCAAACACTTATCCCCCTATCCCCAAACCGTTGCCTCTGTAGATGGCAACTCCACCTTCCCAATTGCTCAAGCCAAAATCCTGGCATCATTCTCTTTTTTGGCAGCATTAGGATTTATTAGAATGTGCCTTAGTACAGGTGCTGGGGCTTGCCCATCGTGCTCTTGATGTATAAAGCCATAACGATGTTCTGCCAATTCTTCTTGAGCAAGAACACCAAAAAGTTAACAACCAGGCGGATGCTCTACCACCAGCTCATCGTCTGTCATCTTCTCATACCCAACGACCACAGCCAGACATAGAACCTTCTTCATCTGGAACTCGATTGTGGACTCACCTCATCAACTTTGGCCACCATGTTTGCATGTGTGTAAGCGGGAAAGGAAACTGGCCGGCCTTGTTTCCTTGTGTCGGCCTGGGCCGGGCATTCGTGGGATCTGCTTGATAAGAGACTCCGAGGCCAAAAAGGCATCATACTTCTTAGCCAGCTTCTTATTTTTGCTGAGTTTCTTCAGCACCTGAGTGTCCATGTGCGGGATGTCCACAGCCTTGGCCTCGTCGCAGTGCTGTTGGTCCCTGGACACACGCGGAGAACTTGGGGCGGCGGGTGGGCTAAAGCCTGACGGTGCCAGAGCAGTCTGTCCTGAGGATCGCAGATCTTCAAGCCGGTCTGCAGCTCCATTTCCAAGGACTTCCGGCGCTCGCGCCGGTTCCGGGCAAGACTTCCGGCTCCGCCTCCTACAGGTGTCGCAAGAGCCTTTGCTGCGCAGCCACCACCCAACCGGAAACGAGCAGGCGGCGCCGTTGTTTACGCCAGTGTTTCTCTCATACGCCGTGCTCTCGCGTGGTTATCGTGGTCTGACGGCTGAGGTCCGCAAAAGGTGAGGGACTTCCCCGAGATTCCTCAGCCAGCAAGTGACTGCCAAGACTCAAATCCAGTTCTCTCCGGTCCTGGCGAGCCCGTGTCAAATAGCGAGCGGCCCGCCCTCACTCTGGCTTGGATGCTGGCCTGAAAACGAGTCACCCAGCCAACCACAAAAATAGGAAGGAAATGTGTGCACTGTATTCGCATATCCAAATTTCTGAGGTGACTGAGTTGTAACTCTAAAATAGTACCATGCAATACATTTTCACAACTGGTAAAAGAAATCTGTTCCACAATTTTGTAAGCACATGGACATAAGGACAATTTATCAAAGATCTAGCAGGGGCTTCTTTTCTTCCTTGTCTGTAGGTAACGTCGCCAGGCACAAAACCTTCTGCATCACATCATCTAGGGTTCTGATGAGCAGATTTTCCAAAGCTCTTACCAGAAGTAACTGTCAGAGACACCCTCTGTTCTTCCTTCCTCTGACCTACGTATCTCTTTTCACATGGCTTTCCAAGTATGGCAATTGTCAGCAGATTTATGAAGTTGTGGGAAGTCACAAATGAACCCATTTCCTTCTTTTTTTTCTTCCATAATTCTTGACACAAGCATTATCAGATTGTCTCAAAGATGTTATTTGTCTAAATTGTTTTGATTCTTTGCCCCAGTGTTTTTGTTACACATACTCTACATGATGTCAGAACCCTATCATTTTTAGAAAAAAGGGGCTTAGAAAAAGCCACAAAGTTCACCGAGCATAAACATTGTTTACAATATACAAGTCAGGACCTTTAAAGGAGACTACTTCTACAGTATCTACTGGCCTCTCTAAAGTTTTTGCAGCATTTCGTTTGTTTTTGTTTTATGTTTTTTGGGTTTTTTTGTTTGTTTGTTTGGCTATTTCATTTCAGAATATTACAGGGGTACTAACACTTTGGTTACATATATTGCCTCTATGGAAAGTAATATGGAGATACCTCAAAGCATTTCATTGTTAAATCCCAATATTTAGTTTTGTGATCACTTATGCTTTTTTGGTTTTTTTTAAGACAGAGTCTCACTGTGTCACCCAGGCTAGAGTGCCATGGAGTCAGCCTAGCTCAGGGCAACCTCAAACTCCTGGGCCCAAGCAATCCTCTTGCCTCTGCCTCCTGAATAGCTGGGGCTGCAGGCACAGTACCACAACACCCAGCTAATTTTTTCTATTTTTAGTAGAGATGGGGTCTCACTCTTGCTTAAGCTGGTCTCAAACTCCTGAGCTCAAGTGATTCTCCTGCCTTGGCCTCCCAGAGTGCTGGGATGACAACCATGAGCCCCCACTCCTGGCCTCCCTTATGCTTTTAAAAGATCACTGTCTGCATCTTTTAGGGATGGCAGTGGGATAATAGGAGAATAAGTTTTGAAGATAGTCATTTTCATGACTCAGAATTCTTCTTATGTGATATACTGTAAAGATTGATAATATTTTTATTATGCTTTTTTAATAATGCTAACAATTTCTTCATTCCCCCACTAAAATAATCTATCATCTCTATTCCTTCCTTATCATATTTTGAATTTGCTCATTCACCCCTGGGAACAATACTTTTCTGTTAAAGTCACAGTGGGCTGGTTGATATCCTTTACTTTCCTATACGTAGAAGGAGTCAATCCAACAATTCCTTAAAGCTGTTAATACAAAATAACCTAAAGAACCTCTATCTGCACACTCCTCTTAAATTCCCCTATTATTGATTGTATTGAATAGTACCACTTGCCATAATCACTCTTTTTTAGTTATTGAGAATATCAAAAAATCCCCAATACCACAAACTTGGATTAAGATGGTGATATTAGGCCAAATATCTCAGGGTGTGTTTATCAAAAATTAAGTATGTAAGCAAGCAGAACTCTTAATCTGTGACTGTCAAATCAATTCAACTAAACAGTTGTCATTAGTCCACCACAGGAGGACCACATTCCAAACTGTGGAGTGGTGCATCAGATTTCGAGTCTCATAGCTTCCACATTGTCTTCACTTCCATCCTCATCAAGGACTTCGCTGGAAGCATCTGTCATTCATTTCCCTCCCTAGGCTTGATTTCACTGCTGCTGACAATGAAACTTGGAGCCAGGCAGAGAACCTTCTCTGACCCACTCCAGCAGAATTACCATTGTTCTGTGACCCTGTTGGAAGTTATAGGCCATAGAGGGGCCCTTCACTGCCTCTCATCTTCCTTGTTCTGTATCTTTAAACACTTGACAATTTGATTAGAAAGGAGGCAGTCTCCCACCCCCAACAATCTCTTTTTCTGTTTTTCCTTAGATCGATTTCTGAGACAGTCCTTGAGAACTTCTCTGTAGTGTGTCTTTTATACTTCAGTCCATTATATAATATGTATACAAATATGTATAGTGTATTCAATTCCAAAGATTCTCTAGGCGATTGAGTTGTAACTCAAAGATAATACCATACATTGCATTTTCACAGCTCTTAAAAGAAATTTATTCCACAATTTTATGAGCACACTGACATAAGGACAATTTACTAAAGATCCATAGGGGCTTCTTTTCCTCCCTGTCTTCAGATAAAATTGCCAGGCACAAAACCTTCTGTACCACATTGTCTAGAATTCAGATGAGCATATTTTGCTTACAGTGTTTCAAATTGGATACGGACAGTGTAATATCTGAGTGTAATGAAGAAAATGGGAGAAAGTTTTGCTTTGTCTATAGTCCAATGACTACAGAGACTGTATTTTTTAGAAAATACAGCAAAATGAAGAAATTCTCTAAAGAAATTAAATTTGGAAAATAGAATAAATAGAATAGAAAGTCTAAATCAATATCATGGTCTTAACAAAGTTTAGAACTTGATAAGAGTCACCCCAACACCACATCCCTTAGAATGTGGAGAGCTTAAGACCCCAACTATATTTTACATTTTTATATTCAACATTATTAACACATGTCTCATAACTGAAGTACTATTCATGAGGAATTTAGGAGTTTGAACTGTGATAGACTCAATGAAAGGGCCTAGACTCTCATGGGAAGCAGCTGGCCGTAGGCATTCTGTGTCTGACTAAGCCACTAGAGCATTGTGCACAGGCCTTGGGAGTAATGACTGAGATTGCAAATATAAAATGAAATGCTGTAACATTGGGAGACCAGAGGTACAGTGGTTTGGGGTAAACATAGCTGAGATTAACCCTAGGCACTGAGACTTTGCTTTTCCCAACATACTATGAGAAGCTACCATCTGATCAGAAGAGATATCACTACGGCAGTGAATAAGGTCAGGGTTTAATCTGTTTTTACAGTAGCACAATATGATAGTGACAGCATGTTCTCCAAGAAGAGAAATTCTAAACCAATTGCAATGATAATATCATTTGGGTGCTGAACCAGAAATCACTGAAAACCCAGCAAAACCATCTTTCCAAATAGCAAATTATATCTCAGATTGCAGAAAGAAAAGGTGATAATTACTCTTATAAACACAAAACACCTCAATAAATTATTTCTTCTTATAAAAGAAACCATTATTTATGCTAGCAGAAAAAGGACAAAATTTCCTAAATGAAAGTCAAATGGAAGGATACTTGTTATCTACAAATAATCGTTTTTTGTGCTTGTTCTTATGATTATATGTTAACTTGTAGATAAGTAAGAATCAAATCACAAATCAGCTTCCTTATGTGGGAAAAAAATACTAAGAGAAAAGAGTAGTGATTTTCCTCACAGGGTAGAAAGATAGGATGACTTTTAAGGCATTGCTAATTTTATCTTCATGCATTGGTTTCTTGGCTCACCCAAACTGGCAGGCCTTCCCTTGATTTGGAAATTTTCACTTTGGTTACAAGATCCCTCATAACACCATGCAACACCACCATGTCAAATACTAGCTATAGGAAAAGTCACAGAGCTTTCTAATTTTAGGTGATCTAAATGCTCAATTAATTACTATGTAGCAGCTGTTTGCCATAGATGCTACATTTGGACAGTATTTAGACTGCTGGCCCAGGTCTCAATGTTTAGAATCAGTAGCATCAGTGTAATTTACCAACTCAAAGTATTTCCAACTATGTGACATGCTCCCTTCCCCATGCTCCCATGCCATTTTCTAGCTAGAGGTTCCTGAGCAGGCATCTGTATCAAATATTGACACCAATATTCATAAACCATGCAAGAAGAGTCACATTTTATTTCCCCTTAAAGGAATGTTGAAGTAACACATATGTATCTTTGAGGAGGAAGCAGGCATGTTCAATCTCACAGAGAGGATTTGTAGCCACAGATATGTACCCATGATAACTGAATGTAAATATAAATCATCAAACATCTCAACACAGTATTCCTGGCAAAAAATTATTAAAAAATTAAAAATAAAAAATTCATCAAACAACATACTCAGGAGGCTCCAATCAGCATGGGTAAACATTACAATTATTATTTAATATGGAGAAAACATACCAATGAAGCCTAGCAAGTACAACCTTAACCAAATGATCAAGGTTAAAATCACTAGAGAAGGTCATGTTAATGACCTGTGCCCCTTGACACGATGTAATGAGAAGAAGGCCTCACCGTGGGCATTCTTTGCAAAAATCCATAACCCTAGTGGAACCGTTAGAAAACATCAAAGTCAGAATGAGGAGCATTCTACAAAATGCCTAACCAGAACTCTTTAAAAGTCCCAGTGTCATGAGCAGCAAGAAAAGACTAAATAGTCACCACAGACTGGAGCACACTAAGGCAGCATGATGATTAAATGCAATGGGGTATGCTGGGTTGGATACTGATCAAAAAAGAATATTAGCGAAAAACCTGGCAAAATCCAAATACAGTATGTAGTTCAGTTAATAACACCTCACTAATGTTAATTATTTCTTAGTTTTGACATATATGCTGTGGTTATGTAAGATGTTAACATTAGGTGATGCTAATTAAAAGGAACTCTCTGTTTTCTTTGAAAACTTTCCATAAATCTAAAATTATTCCAAAAAAAAAGATTACTTAAAAATTACTATTAAAGTGTTATTAAATGTTACCAAATGCCAGCTACATAGACCAGGAAATAAGAGTATGTCAATCTGCTGAGATTCACACAGGAAGATATTGCCAATTTGGTACAGAAAGCTTAAGATTCTTTTCTCCTTCCTTAATGATAGCTGTGTGTATTGATCATCCCACCAGCATTCCAGCAACATAACTTTAAGTTCTATAACTAGGCTAAAATTAAGCAGAAATATCAGACTAAATAAAATTAAAAATTGAAATTGGAATTGTGGTTTCTTAGATCCACAATTGACTTCCTGATTTCCTACTCTTTCAGCATACTTTATATAAATGAAATAAGGGCTACTTTTACTTTTTTTTCATTCTTTTTTACCTACCTAGTAAAACAAATCTTTCCGTTTCCTTTTGGTTTTCTTATGCAAATTTTTAACAGAATATCAAATGTGATAAGGCACGTTTCACTTCTTAAAATGGGCTTGCAAATTGAATGTTTAGTATGTTTTGTATTATAATATGACACCATTTTTGTTGAAAGGGTGTGTGTTGGAGCCTGGAGACAGCAGTCTGGAAAGATACCTACCCACAGTGGCATGGCACAGACAGCAGGCTAAGCTCCAAATGTCCACATTCTCTTTCTGTAGTGGAAAGTTGTTGCTGAGAAGTGACTGTCTAATTTCCAAGCCGCCTTTCCTCTAAGTGGAGCTGTGTTTGGGCCCACTTAATGTGAATGGAAACGATACATATCATTTCCAAGCCAAAGAGTTTAAATAATCATTGTGTTTTTTCCACACTCTCTTCACTTTCCATGATGACTTTGGAGACCACAATAGAAGATTATAACATCACAAAATGGGAAGAAAGCCGAGATCCCTGAGCCTTGGGAGAGAGCTGCCTAGAAAAGCATCTAAAAAAGGGTAAAGAGTGTTTGTGTAAGCAATAAATAAACATTTACTAAATTAGGCTATTGAGATTTGGGAGTTAGTTGCTAGAGCAGTCAAAATATCCTGTGTAATACAAATGGTTATCTATGGAAAATAGAATTATATTTTCCTCCATATTTCTGGTTTTCTACATGTACACACTATATTTTCATTCAAAAAATGAGAAAAATCATTCCTATATGGGGGAAGAAACCAATTATTTAATCTTTATTCTTTAAATCTCAGTAATTTACCTTTTACTTCTTGCAACTTTGAAAAATTTACCCCTTTCCACCAGATTAGAAAACCTTTTTACTCTTTAGGATAAAGTTTTCTGAAAATGATATGCTAATGAGTGCTGTGCTACCTTTTGGACACAGTATCACAAATATAGTATCACAGTTCAGACGTACATGTCATTTTATAAATATTGATTATGCAGATGCATGACAACCAGAAATCAAAAGCATATTAAAGATTCCAGCAGATGTGAGAACTAAGAAAAATTAAAGGTCACAGAAGCAACCAGTACCTTTAAGCAGGTAGCATTCATTATTCTCATTATTTGTGTTTATGTGCTCCCGCCATACTTTTATTTTATTTTGTTTATTTATTTTTATTTTTTGAGACAAGGTCTCACTCTGTTGCCCAGGCTAGAGTACAGTGGCATCACCATAGCTCACATCAACCTCAAACTCCTGGGCTCAAACTATTCTCCTTCCTCAGCCTCCCGAGCAACTGGGACTACAGGCATGCACCACCAAGCTTGGCTAAGTTTCTACAAAATTTTTTTGTAGAGTTGGAGTCTCACTATGTTGCTCAGGCTAGTCTTGAACTCCTGGTCTCAAGTGATCCTCCCACCTCAGCCTCCCAAAGTGCTAGGATTATAGGTGTGAGCCACCGTGCCTGGCCCCATCATATTTTTTTTTAAAAACATACTAACAAAATAAAACTCAAATACTTCCTTTTTTTGTTCCCTTATCTCAGTCATAATGACATAGCAACTGTGGCACACACAGACTTGCACTATCACAATTCTAGTTTCACTGGAGACAGATGGACCATATTACCCATTCTGATCCAAAAAAAATTAGGAATAGAAGTAATGTGTCACTTCCAGGCTGAGGCAGTGAAGAGCCCCAGGGGAACACTACACTGATTTTCAGGCTCTGCCTTAATGAATGTGGAAAACTAGTTTTAAGATGACAGAGTCAAGATGGATCCTTGAATAACTGCTTAGAGTAAGCTGCCTGGACACCTGCCACGTATGCTGCTGGTGGCTTTTATATTTTATTAACACTGCGATTTCTGGGCTGGTTTGTTCCTGATGCATCGTCTAGCCTAGCCTGACTAATACAGACCTTCAGACTTCCTCCTTTCTTCCTCATTGACTTATAGAAGGCATAGTGTAAAAGATTCGGGTCTTAAAAAATAGCTGCATGTCACAGATTAGCATTTAAATCCGTGAACATAATAGAAACGAGAACTGATTAAATGTTTCTTCTTTTTCTCCATCAGCAATATTCAAGAGGTCTAAATGCCATTTGTTCATTTAAGGGAAGTATATACAAGAAGTATCAGAAATCAGCTTCTTTGCATTAAAAAATTACATATGTGATAAAGTAAAATATCTTAGATTTGCACATTAAGAGCAATAGCACTCAGTGCCAAGAAGGGCTTTGCAGAAGGCAGAATCTTATCAACTACAATTAATAGAACAAGAAAAAATGTAAGCATAACTCCAGCTGGCATCTAAAACTACTGCACTAAGTCTATAAATGCAAACACGTGAGGTAATTACTAATATATCTCACTTAGCTGAAAAACCCATTAATAGTATGTTCAGAATCCAAGTCATTCAGCTCTGCACTGCCTCAGTGAAGCTGAAGTAGTTTTAATGGAAACACACACTTAGGTCTCCCAGGACAACCAAAAACACATGTACTTGCCCATAGTCGTCACTATTCCTAAAGAAATATTAACATAAACTCTATTTAAAATAGCTCTTAGGTCCAATGAAAATCTATGACACATATATTCAGAGGAATATAAGACTACATTTTCAAACACAGCACCTTTCCCCAACATAAATTCCTATTGATTTTAACTGCACACCCTTTTCAATACAAAAGAGTTGTGTTCTTAATTATTAGCAATAGAACAATGATTTTGCAGGATGGAGTGGGGAGACAGTAGAAGGTGAGAGTTGGCACAATAGAATCCCCAAGGGAGAGATTTCAAACTACCTTATGTCTCTGCCCCTTTTGATATGGCCCTCAGGAGTCTTAGGGCTTAGTGGTGTGTGGAGAGTAGGGTGCAGGTTGTAGAGGCCTTTGTGATCCTGCTCTGCTCCCACCCTCCCCCATTTAGAATTCCTGAAATGAAGGAAAACACATTTCTTTTCTGTAAGGTTTTTTAAAGGTGGACTCCTGAGGGAACAAATACAAATGAAATATTCAGCAGAAGAGTCTCATGTTCCTGACTGAGATTGAACCAATGTTTCCCGAGCATCCTCCTTCACACCTCTGTTATCTCAGGAAAGAACAAGTTGTTCCAACTTTCTCATTTGACAGTCACATTCTGGGTAACAGAACGTCTCACAATACTGAACAGTACTGGAGAAACTATTCTGAAAGACTCTTGTTCATGGCTTCATCAAGTATTAATGCAAATGTAGAATTTAATATTACTGTCTAAATACAATGCTCTGTATCCCAGCCATAAATTTTCTTTCTTCATATAGTTTTGCTCATTCATTAAAATAAATTAATATATGCCTATGGCATGTTGTACAGTATCAACATTTGTCAGAAATATTTAACCAATTTTATTTGATGCAATTGCATAATTTGATTCTCAGGCTTCAATATGGATTTAATCTCAAAAATATCTTGAATTACACCTCTCCTCCATTTCTGTTACAAGAATAATAGATCCAACTCATCACCTCTCACATGAACGCATTGTTTTCAATCTCCTTACCACCTACCCATTCAGGCTATAATGCAAGATTCATTGTTCTCCAATCCAGATATCAACATACCATACCCTGATTAAAAACCTATTGTGTCCGCATGGTCTTCGAGGCAAAATCTAAGCTTCTCAGCTTTGTAAAGACCTTTCATAAGCTTTAATCTCAATTCATGCAACTCCCCACATTGTACAGTATTCTTAGATCTCATTAACTTGCTAGATTTTTGAAAATTATTTTTTAATTACATCAGGACTTTTCTGTGAATTTATACATTCCATCTACTATGCTTAGAATGCCTTCCTCAACTTCTTTACTGAAAAAATAAAAATAAATTCCTCTGTAAGTCTTTCAAAAATCAACTCAAATTATCCTTTCTGTTCAAAGTGTTTTGGTTATTGGTTGCTATGTATGTAAAAAGCTACACTAAAGCATAGCCACTTAAAACAACAAACGCTTATTATCTCAGTCTCCATGGTCAGGAATATGCATGGCACTTGCTAGTGGTTCTGACAGAGGGAGCACACACACACACACACACACACACACTTCTCTCACACATAAAAGCCCACAGGTAAAGTTCAAGGCAGGTATGGTAGTTCTACCACACAAAGTCTTCATTAACCCTTCAGGTCATCACTCTGCCATCCCTGAGATGTGACCATTATCCTTATGGTCCAAAATGACCCTAGATTTCCAGCCTTCATATCTACATTCCAGGAAGTGTCTAAATCAGAGCTATTGATTGATGAAAGCTCCTGAAAGCCAACTGCCTTTCTGCTTACATTTCATTGGCCAGAACTTAGTCATATGGCCATATCTAGGGCAAGAGAGGTTTGAGAGTAGAGTCTTTATTCTGTACGTTCAGATACTCAGCTAAAAATCAGAGGTCCTATTACTAAGAGAGCAAAGGAACAATATATATTTGGAAATATCCTCAGCTTCTATATTTACAAAAAGACAAAAATCAGGTAGAAACAGATTTAAGAGAAACTTCACCCTAAAACATTTCTGAAATTTAGAATTGAGAGACCTGAAGACTAAGGTCATTGGCATCGAGTCACAATAATGACCGTATGCTATAGACAATGTCCATGAACTCTTGGAACTAAGCTTGGGAGCTGCCCTAGTTCTTGACCCTCATCATTTAACTGATCATTTGTTCCTTGGATTATAAGATGTGCCTCAGTATAAATCCAATAGATGATAGTACTTTTCTTTCCCTTAAATTAGCCAGAGTCATTTTCTACTATTTACAACAAAAATAATCTCAACCAATCTATTTCAAGATATTTAGTCCAAAATCTTCACATAGTCAAATGCATGTGCACATACACACACAAAATCACATGAAATGATGGGAGTGCTTCTTGAGAAATAAACAAGATAAAGGTTTGGTTTTATACTTTATTAGTATTCATCTACCTCAACCAACAAAAGGGCAGATCTAATAACAAGTGTCCTTATAAAAGAAAGAACCTGGCAGAGGGTCTAAAATATCTAAGGATAATTCAGTTTAAATTTCAAATGTTTTAAATGCAGATCTTATATTCTTTCTCCACTTGCAACTCTGAAATGAATTTTTTTCAGGATAAAGTCCAAACTCCATATCATGACATAGAAATCTCTCCAAAATCTGGCCTCTGCATTAACTCTCCACTCCTATCTGTATTCATCAATGTCATCTCTTAGTTTGCACAACATTATTTATTGAGAGTTCACTATATGCCAGAACCATCGTAGGAGCTAGATGATCTGTTAATAGCAACTTCAATGGCATTATGTGGACAACTTAGAATGGATGCCAGATCAATAGACACCAGCCATGAAAAAGCTTTACCACTGTGTGTGATCAGAGTATCAACCTGGATAATAGCAATGAATACAACAAAGCCCCTACCTTTGATGAGTTTACATTTTTAATGGGAAGGGAGATAATAAGACATTAAAAATTATTAAGATGACTTCAGATGTAAGGGTGTGAAGAAAATAAGACAGAATGTCATTTGAGGAAGTGACATTTGAGTTGGGATCTGAATACATAAGGTGTAGAAAAGTAAACAGTGCCTCTCCACAAAAGGATATGTCCACGTTCTGGTCCCCAGAAGCTGTGAATGTGACCTTATTTGCTAAAAGAGCCTTTGTAGATGTGATTAAGTTAAGATCTTGAGATGAGGGGGCCATCCTGGATTATCCAGGTAGGCCCTAAATCTAACAAATGGAAAAAAAATTATAATGTAAAAAGCAGAAAGACAGAAATAGTTGAGACAGAAAGAAGTCAAACACATAGAGGAGTAGGTGATGTAAAGGCAGAGACTCAGCAGGAGTGACGTGGACACAGGCGAGGACGGCCACCAGGACCTGGCAGAGGAGAGAACGAGTCCCCCCAGAGTAGGACACCACCAACACCTTTTGTTTTTCCTTTACTCCACATGTTCTAATTTTCTTTTGATTTATTTTTTTTTCTGCTGACACACTGATTTCATACTTCTGGGTTCCACCACTCTGAAAAAATGTTTTAAATCACATAATTCATAGTAATTTGTTACAGCAATAGCCTTAGAAAACTAACACAGAAGGCAACTATACAAAGATCTCATGGAATTACATTCTAATCAAAAGGGATGACAGAAAACTTCCAAGATCTATAGAGATGTACCATTCATCAAGGAACATAAAAGAAGACTTCAAGTAAATATACCATGTTCATAAATACGATATTTTCTCCAAATAGTCTATAAATCCAATGCTATTCCAATCAATAGCCCAAAAAGATTTCCCATGGATCTTCACAAATTGATTTTTAGATTTATATGGAAGATCACAGTCAAGACAATTTTGTAAAATAAAAGAAAAAGATATTGGATTTGCTTAACATATATGCCTTATTTAAAGTTATAGGAATTAAGAGAATATGATATTGCTCTTAGAATAGAGAAATGAATTAATGAACTTATTTTTAAATCCTAGAAATGCATGCATACACACACACACCCCCTCTTAAAAACTAAACAAAGCTAGCATTTTGGATCAGAGGAGCAAAGAAAACTAGTCAGTAAATAATGTAGACGCACACACATAAAAGATCTTTATCTTTTTTTTCTTTTTTTTTTTTTTTTTTGAGACGGAGTCTCACTCTGTTGCCTGGGCTAGAGTGCAGTGGTGTCAGCTTAGCTCACAGCAACCTCAAACTCCTGGGCTCAGGCAATCCTCCTGCCTCAGCCTCCCGAGTAGCTGGAACTCCAGGCATGTGCTACCAAGTCTGGCACATTTTTCATATATATATTTTTGGTTGTCCAGCTAATTTCTTTCTTTTTTTTTTATAGTGACAGGGTCTCACTCTTGCTCAGGCTGGTCTCGAACTCCTGAGCTCATACAATCCACCCGCCTTGGTCTCCCAGAGTGCTAGGATTACAAAAAGATCCTTATGCAAGATGAATAAGTTCTGAGTATCTAATGTGCAGCATGGTAACTATAGTTAAGAATACTGTATAATATACTTGACATTTGCTAAGGAGGTATATCTTAAGTGTTCTTACCACAAAATTTTTTACAAAGGTAACTATGTGAAGTGATGGATATGTTAATTTGCTTAATTGCAGTGAACATCTCACAAGGAATACGCATATCAAAACATCAAGTTGTGCATCTTAAAAATATATAAATTTTATTTGTCAATTATATCTCAATACAGCTTTAAAAAAAAAAAGACAAACAACGAAATGGGAAATGAGAAAAGGACCAGAGAAAAAGACCATTCACATAAACAAAAACCTAAACTGATAAATGTATAAAAAGATGTTCAACATTGCCAATAATCATGGAAATGAAAATGAAAACTACAATGAGACACCATTTAAAACCTATAAGATTTGGGGGAGATTAAAAAGACTGATAATACCAAGTGCCTGTGAAAATGTAGGGAACTGGGAACTCCAACGAATATATCCAAATAACCCGTTTCATACTTCACCGGGCAAGTAGAAAGAATGAGATGGGAACTTCCTCATTTTCCCACCATCAAATATACATTTCCTACATGTAAATTCTACATTTCCTCCTCCTCTTCAAATAGGAGTTTAAGTTGATCCAAACACTTTGGAAAACAGTTTGGGAGTATGCAAAAAATGTATTTACCATACAACCACAAAATTTCATTTCTATTATATATCTTGGAGCAATGGTTCTAGGATACACATGTGATCTGGGGAACTCTGGAGTCTCCCTGCGACCCTTCTTTCGTGGGATCTACAAGATCAAAATGATTTCATACTACTACTAAGGTATTATTTGTTTTTCCACATTCATTCTTTCACAAGTATACAGTGGAGTTTCGCAGATGCTACATGATATATGTACATGCTAAACACCATCATCAAGAGAATAGTTTCCCCTTAGGGGAAAAGAAATGGAATGGGCAACAGGGCAACAATCGTATGTGCACTGTTTTATTTCTTGAGCTGGGTGGTAGTTACATGTGTGTCCATATTGTTCTTCATACATGTTTCCATATCTTATTATTCCATAATAAATAAAAGTCCAACACAGTTAAAAAGAATAGTGAATTTATCAAGCATTAGGAAAAAAAGAACACATGGAAACCTTGAGTAATGCTCATCATTAGCTTTTCATAATTATCTTTTCTGGATCACATATTAAAGAGATAAAATCTCCTATTGTGTATTTATATAAACAAACTGTATTTACCAGTCTCACATTATCATGTTGAAGCAACAATCCTGATGGTAATCACAAATTCTTCTGCAATAGCTTTTGACTTTTAGGGGGCCAGAAAAACTAAAGGATTTTAGAGATAGTAGGTAACTTAGCAGAGAAAAAAAGTACAAAATTCTCAAATGAAGAGTTTCTAGCTTTGGCTTTCAAGCCATGCCTATTACTCACCAACTGAACCTGGGCAGTTTGTACATCTGTGAACCTCCTTTATTCCCTCTTTGTACAGTGGTGGTAGTATTTCTTAGATAGGATTGTAAGTATAGAGTATACGTGATGAGAAAGGATTCAAATTTTTTAAATTCAGAAACGGCTTTTTAGGATAGGTTTGTTCATCTCTTTGGGTTTTTCCCCCTTTGTTTTTTTGTTTTTTGTTTTCCAAATATTAAAGGATTACAAATGTTTTTGCTATACAGATACCTTGTATAATGAATGCTTAAATAGGGCTTTCAGTGTGCCTCTCACCAGAATGGTGTTCACTGTGCTCCACAGGTAAATTTTTGCCCCTCACCCTCTCCCACTTTCCCCCTTCTTGTTTCTAATAATCTTCCATCTCTTTGCGCCTGTGTGTTCCCGTCAGTGAGCTCTCAGTGACTGGCGAGAGCGTGTGGTGTGCGGCTTTCCATCCCTGAGACATTTCACCCAGGGTAGTGGTCTCCAGTTCCATCCGTGTTGCTGCAAGACAACATTTCTTTTCACAGCTGAGCAGTCCTCCAGGGTGTGGGAAGGTGTGTGTGTACATATACCACATTTTCTTCATCCATTTGTGAATTGAAGGGCACTTAGGTTGATTCCACAATTGCAATTCTTTGTTGGATTGAATGGTAGGTCTACATTTATTTCTTTGAGGAATCACCATACTGTTTTCCATAGAGGTTGTACTAACTCGCACTCCCATCAACAGCGTGTAAGTGTTCCTTGCTCTCTACATCCATGCCTGCATCAATTGTTTTTTGACTTTTCAATAATGGCAATTTTGACAGGGGTAAGGTGGTATCTCATTGTGGTTTTGATTTGCATTTCCCTGATGATTAGAGATGTTGAGCATTTTTTCATATGTTTGTTGGCCATTTGTCTATCTTCTTTTGAAAAACGTCTCTTGATGTCTTTTGCCCACTTTTTAATGGGTTTCTTTGGTTTTTTCCTCCTGACTTGTTTGAATGATTTATGGATTGGATTCCATGGTTAATCAATACAATCCTCCTTTCTTTCTTTCGTTTGCAAATATCTTTAACCCCCTGCAGTGGCCGAGGTTGGGTCGCAGTGGGATTGTCTTCCCAGGGGCATGCAGCAACAGTGCATTCCTAAAGAGAATTTAACAACAGTAAGGAAGCCAACCAAAAGTCCATCTGCTTTATATTCTCACCATGTGCTGGCAATTTTTAAAATGTCAATCCTAAAATACTTCTCTCCTGTGGCAGACCACTCTCACTGCCCACCCTTTTGCATGCCACTGCTCTTTTACACCTCTCTCTGCAGTACTCAACAAATTGCTGACCCTGTTTAAATACAGCATTCTGCATACTTTGCATCTAATTCAAAAGCAGATGAATGAAGAAAAACATAGGGCCCAACACAGTGGCTCATGGTTATAATCCTAGCACTCTGGGAGGCAGAAGCAGGAGGATCGCTTGAACTCGGGAGTTCAAGACCAGCCTGAGCAAGAGTGAGACCCTGTCTCTACTAAAACTAAAAAAAAAAAAAAAATTTGCCAGGAGTGGTGGTGTACACCTGTCATCCCAGCTAAGGCAGGAGGGCAACTTGAGCCCAGGAGTTTGAGGTTGCTGTGAGCTAGGCTGATGCCACAGCAACAGAGTGAGACTCTGTCTCAAAAAAAAGAAAGAAAGATATCTCAGTAAATGTAAATACACAGGAAATTATCAAAAAAGAAAAAGAAAGAAAAACATACAACCAAGCTAACAATTCCATTTTTGCATTCATGAACTCAAATCGCTAATGGGCAACCAACACTGGGGGACATGGCACTGTACTTTCCTCACCATCCAAGTTACTATTTTACAATTTTTTCTTCCTTCTCAAATCTACAACACCCCTGACCATCCCACTCACTATATGCTAATAACCTGTTTCATACTTCACCGGGCAAGTAGAAAGAATGAGATGGGAACTTCTTCATTTTCCTACCATCAAATATACATTTCCTATATGTAAATTTTACATTTCCTCCTCTTCTTCAAATAGATCAGCTGTTCCTGCTTCTACAAGATTCTCCACTTGTGCTCCGGATCACAACCCCTATGACTTTTTCAATAACCTTTAATCTCTCAACTGGATAATTATACAGGAAGGAAGGAAGGAAGGAAGGAAGGAAGGAAGGAAGGAAGGAAGGAAGGGAGGGAGGGAGGGAGGGAGGGAGGGAGGGAGGGAGGGAGGGAGGGAGGGAGGGAGGAAGGAAGAGAGGGAGGGAGGGAGGGAGGGAGGGAGGGAGGGAGGGAGGGAAGGAGGGAGGGAGGGAGGTTGGTTTCTTCGTTCACACCCCCTTTGCAGCTACAGCCTCATTTCTGCTTCCTTTCTCAGCAAAACATCTAATGTCACATCTAAAGTCATTCTCTCCTTTTCCTCATTTCCTATTCTCCCAACAATCTGATCTAACTCTTTGTCCCCACCATTCCACAGAAACTGAGCTAATCAAGATGACCAACACCCTCTAGCAAGTCTAAGCCAATGTCACTACTTTGCGCTTACCGTAGACCCTCAGCAGCACTCAGTTATTCTACGTCTCCTCACGGCACCATGTTGTCTTGGTACTCGTCTTGACGAACTAATTGTTCATTCACATCTTTAGATACAACTGTCATAATTCATCCTCAAAAGTCTATATTTCCAGCTCTGGCTTCTCCCTTGGATTTTGTTTAAAAAGGCATCCATTTCTATTTTCATATGTCCAAAACAGAGCTATTGCTTTTCCCCATATATGTTCTTCCACCATCTTCCCCTTGTCAGCAAATGCCACTACAGGTCACCCAGTTGCTCAAGCCAGAAATCTAATATTTACCTTTTTTCCCTCATATCCTAAATTAATCCCATCAGCAGTCTTATCTTAAAAATCATCCTAAATCTAACCATTTCTTTCCACTCTTTATCACGGTCTAAGTCTAAGCCATCATAGTCTTTCACTTCAGCTACTGAAATCTCCTACTTTTTGCTTATCCCTCATTCTCATACCAAAAATTCTATATTCCATACAAAAGCAAGAGTTGGCTTTTAAAAATGTAAATCATATCATGTTGTTCCTGTGGTGAAAACCCTCCAGTGACTTTCCATTATACCTAGAATAAAATCCAAAACCCTTGCCATGGCCTAGAAGCCCTGACACTATCCGGCTCATCTCCCCCTTTATGATCTTGCCTCATGCTGCTCCACCCATCACACAGCACATTTCAGCATTTATCCAGACAAACTGGATTTTTTAAAAAACACACATTTCCGCAATATTGACCTCCTTTCTCTTCATTGCATATGACCAACACCCTTCTCCTTAGAATGAGTTCACATCCTGGTTTCCCTGCCTGTTCCTGGTTTGTGCCTATTGTCCTGATGTCCTATCCACTTTTGGATTTGTTTCAGACTTCTCTTTTAAAACCAAGGCTTATTAATAGCTGCATTAAAATAAGCCAGGATGGGTTTTGTAGCTCTTCGCTTAGTACTTCCAGTTGCTACCCTCCTCTTGTCTAATAGCACGTGAGACACGTCAGTGAACGGCACTCCAACAAATTGGTTAAATCTCAGAGGTGACCATCAATAAACCTTCTCTTTTCAGACATTTTCCAAAGGAAAAGTAAGAATCAAGTTAGGCTCCTCCTAAAGCAATGCACTGGGACAAAAGCAGCTAGGAAGACCAATTCCTCGGTTTCTGGCAGTGGTAGGAGATGCAGTAAATCCCTCTGCCTCTGGTGCACTGGCCAGAGGATCAAGACCTTAGGTGACATCCTGCGAACTGTTAGACTTACCTTGTCTGAGTGTTGGAGTCTCACTTAGTAGTGCTTTTGGGGATGAGACTATATTCCTGTTTGTGATAAACTAGTAAGGCAGGTCTGACTCTGAGCACGGAGCACGGCTAATGACTTCGCACCTTGACACAGCCCTCTGGGGAACCGCTGTGTGGACTGGCAGCCGTTGCAGTGAAAGGACGTTTGCTCTGCTCTGCCCAGACTCGCCTCGGTTTCAGAAGTGACACCCAGAACATCAACATTTGCAATAACAGCAGCTCAGAATGATGCCATTTAGCAAACTCTCGTGATTTTTTGGAGATGAAGACTTGGGACAATTTCATTAGGCTAAATAGGTAACTCTGAGGTCCATAGGGATATCTGGAGATGGGAAAGAAAAAAACTGGGCAGCCACAGATTGTGAGATAGAGATTTAGAGTCGTATTCACCTTATATTAAATAATAGCATTTTGCGAAATCTACCCTGGGACATTTCACTTAAATGCAGATCTCTAAAACACATAATAAATCTAATAAATAATAAACAAAGCACTCGAGGCCTGGTAGATGCTGAGTAAACAGCAGCAATAGCACTGCGTACCAAGGGGCTACCCCATACCATGCAAGGTCCTGGACGTTTACGAGAAGTTACAGAGTCTGGTTTACACACTCTCGGAGCTTACATTTCACTTGGACTATAACTGGAATACATATTCAAATATAAATTTGAATAGCAGCAAAAGTCAGAATGGGATGAAGTCCAAAAGAAAATATTCCAACAATAAATGTTGCAGGAGTTAAATAAAAAGGGCATTATTTTGATCTGGGTAGTATCGTTTTACATAAAAAATTATTGAAGTCATGATTGCAACATGCAATAAAAATCTCAAACAACAACAAAAAATAATGTTAACAACAGAAGGTAGTAAGGGCCAGGTACAGTGGTTCATGCCTGTAATTCTAGCATTCTGGGAGGCTGAGGCAGGAGGATTGCTTGAGGTCAGGAGTTCAAGACCAGTCTGAACAAGAGAAAGACCCCATCTCTACAAAAAACAGAAAAATTAGCCAGGCTTGGTGGTACATACCTATAGTTCTATCTACTTAGTAGCCTGAGACAGGAGGACTGCTGGAGCTCAGGAGTTTGAGGTTGCTGTGAGCTACGATGATGCTACTGCACTCTACCCAGGGTGACAGAGCAAGACCCTGTCTCAAAAAAAAAAAAGGTAGTAAGAGCTGAGAAATTTAATGTTTTAATCTATTTTCTTTTCCCCTTAAAAACAATAATTTTCTGTTAGAAGTTTACTTAAAGTACATACTGAAAAAGAGTAGGAGCATAGAAAAAATTGGGTGGCCACTCATTGAGAACCCACAATGTCACATGTGCCTCAGTAAATTGCTCTCTATCGAGTGTCTCTGGCACTCAACCATATGGGACCGGAAACTGAATCTCACCAATATCCCAGAGTGATAAAACTCAGAATTTGAATTTATGCAAAACAAACCTATAAGAAAGTAGTGCTAATGGATTACATCACACAGAGAAATGTAAATATCAGTTGAATGGGGACATTGGCCTAAATGGTGCATTCTTTTTGGACTCATGTTTCCTGGAAACAAAACTTTCAGAAGAGCTTGGTGAGCATAGACTCAGAATGGGAGGCGGGGGCAGTTAATTTTATGATTGTTTGATGACATCACGTCTAATGGTCCTAGGGGTCCATCACCTTAATAAGGAAAGAGACAGAAAAAGCCTCATAACTCATGTTGAACACCCAGAATATAGTCTGGCTCACAGCAGGCATTCAATAAATATTTGTTGAATGAATAAAGGTTCCCATGAACAGTGCTTAGATAAGTATTGCCAAACTTTGTCTTTAAAATTTTTTTCTACATTTCATTATTTCAATCAAATCTAAATGATATATTACTACCTTCAATCCTTTAGCGTCAAGATTCACTAGCTTGAAAGCCAGTTCTTCCCTCAAAGCAGGGTTTTTGGACCTGGCGCTCCTGACACTGAGTGTGGACAAGTCTCTGCCGTGGGGGCGGGGCTGTCGGCAGCATGGGGGTCCGGCAGCACCACTGGCCTCTGCCGCCACGGTGCCAGCGGCACACATCCTCGCCTGTGGCTCCTCTTCATGTCTGCTTTGCAACGCATGGTCCTATTTTGTCTCATGGTTTCGACACAGTTCACTGAAGTAAGACTAAATAAAAACAGGGTTGGCTTGGGGTGAGTTAGGGTAGGAAAAGAGAAGGGATTTGGGAAGGAAGAACAGAAAAAAACAGGTAAGACAATCAAAAATATCTCCACAGACAAAAGGAAAAAAAAAAAAAAGCTCCAGAATTGCACAGTATTTTCTAGGGACAAAATCAATCTCAGTTGAGACCTAGTTCTTTAAAGTAATATCTCTGCTTTGATCTTTTAAGTACAAATTTCAGAATTTAACTATCAGAGACAAAGTCACTATGAGTTCTTAGAGTCACACTGTTGTTTCTCCTAAGCCCTGCCTTACCCCCCAGGTGTTGCCAATATCACCACGCTGTGACACAGATGCAGCACAGCCAGTAGTGACCTCAAGGGAGAGGGGAAAGAAAATAATTAGGAAAAAAAGAAAGCCGTTCACTTCCACCCCACCTTTACTGAAATAATACAAGCGTTTTTGTAGATATAGTGAAGGCAGGCAGTTGTTTTGTAAATAGTGTCTTACCAGCAGGCTCGGTCAGCTTTCATGCATAAGCAGCAGAAAAGGAAAGAAAGCAGGAATCAAAATTCAAAGAGAAGCATGAACAAGTTCAACCATAATGGCCATTGCTTCATAAGAAAGAGTGACATGATCAGTGGATTTTCTTTAAAACCCATCGTGCTTCTCTGGGTTACATGCTCTTCCCTCCCAAACCCCATTTTCCACCTCTTTTTATTTAGTCTTTTTGTAGTGAACTATGAAACAAGACATGATCATGCATTGCAAAGGTAAATGTTCATGAGAAAGGCGTTGTGCATTTTTCATAGAATTGGCCCTTCTGACTAAGTATTTGACCATTAGCTGCTCTCTAACTATGAAAGTATTTAGAAACTCTTAGCTGAGCTTGCAGCTTTTCCATAGTCATACCTTCATTTAAATTCAGAAGCCACATGTCTTCCTCCTAGTCTTATCCCGTAGAACCTTAGCCACCCCATTCAGGATGTCCCACGCCCATACCTGGTGTGTGGCACGTCCGGCATGTACACACATGGCCTTCAGCAGGACACCTGGCTAATGAGCACTGCCAGCCCAGAATACTGGTCTGTATTGTACAGAATACAAAGTTAACTGGGAAAGTGAAAAAAAAAAACTTTTGAGAAGACAGGATTCTTGACTCTTTGATCCTAAAAACAAAACAAATTTACGAAACAAATATAACATAAATAACATATATGACTTTCTGGAATTTAAAAAAACTATTACTTTATATGTTCATATTTTACAAGGACGTGGAAACAACCCAAGTGTCCATCAATTATTAAAATTTGGTGTATGTTCACAATGGAATATTATTCAATTCTAGGAAACAACAGCAAGCTAGCACCGCTTATATTATCCTGGATTGAGCTTAAGCCTATTATCCAAAGTGAGGTGACAAGATCAGGAAAATGGACTCCCCATGTGCTCGCCATCAAATTGGTACTGACTGATTAACACTATGGTGCTCAAATGGTGGTGGTGCTCACCAGGGATTCAGGGGTTGGGGAGGGTAGACCCACATCTGAGGGATGTGGAGAGCATCATGGAGGGGAAGGGCATGCCTCTAACCCTTGCAAGGTAGAGGCAAAGTTATAAAATGCAACCAAAATGTTTGTACTCTCATATTTTCTTGAAACAAATAAATAAATAAATAAAAATTATTGCCTGAGATATCAAAGTTATAAATAATAGAATAAGAATGTAAACTTCATGCTTTTTCCCTAACCTTACAGCAGTACCCACTTAAGGACATGGTATTTTTTTCTTTGATGTCATAAATACCTTAATTAATAACTACTATAGTATATGGCTAAATATACTATAGTATATGGCTAAATTGCTGATAAGGTAGATATCATTTTATCTAAACTATTTTAAAATACCATACAAACCTTAAAAATAAATATTCTCAATGTTTTTCAATGAGTTAAATTCTGTAAATGCAAAATTTTGATAGTCTTAAAAATAAAAGAAAATATGTACAAGAGTGATAAAAATTGAAAACTTAGCCAGAAATTTTATTTAATTTTATGTTAGGGTGATTCAACAATATAAAGTTAATTAAATCAAATATATGACCAAATACTAATAAATATTTTCATAAAATAAATGACAAATGAGATGTTATGTATGGGATGTTAATACACTCGAGTCATGTGGAATGAAATGTTTTACTGCATATGCTTTTCTTGACCAAATGGGAACTTCAATCCCAAGGAAACTCTCTGCCTGCCAACTAGTCTCAGGTATTTTTCTGTTTTAAAGTCAGACATGATATTTCCACAGCCCTTATTATAATATACCTTAGAATTGGGTACAATCGCTTTCACAGACCTTTTTCTCTTTATCCTGAATCTTTTCTTAATTTGTCCTCAAATCACCAATCAGGAAGATCACAAAAGTTTAATGTGCCTAGAGTCATAAAAATGCCATTCTGATAAGCACTCTCAGCAAGCACATGTTTCTTTAAAAAAGCCTCGATTTATTTGGGAGTTTACTAAAAGAGGTTCATAAACTAAATTTTTCAGTCAATAAATTTGGTTCTAATATGAAATGAGTAGTAGGATAAAATCAGTCCAAACTTCAGGACTTTTCCACTTCAAATAATTGCCCACAACAAAACTGCAAATTACAGTTATTACTAATTTTTCTGCAGAAACCATTCTTTTCAAAATACATGAATGTAAGGAATGATAAAGGATATCAGTTCAAAATGTAAAGACTCACGGAGTTTTTTAATATTGTTCTCTCCCTAGCACCACACACACACACACACACACACACACACACACACACACACACACACAGAGAGACACACACACAAAAGTCTTTAAGCCTAAATTATGATTACAAATAAAACTGTATGTAATTGATTTGGGGCATATGAAGCAATTAATGTATTATACAATCAGCTATCAGTTGCCCCAAAGCTGAGTCTTTTCTGGCTGGTGTTGTTTTGTTTTGTTTTAAACTTTTTTTAAATTAAATGCTTAGGACCAAGTATTAATTTTCCCAATGAGCAAAGTATGGAAAATGTGCTGACCTATGTAATTTATCATAGTTAATAAACCAATCTCAAATTAAAAAATTAAAATAAAACATATTGCTGAAACAAGATAAGAAAATCAGATAAGATTTTAAAAGCAGTCCTGGGTAAAACGGGTAATTAGTCTGGGTAATTCTCCCTTTGTTAATTATTTTAGTAATTGCCTAATTATGAACAAATGACTATTCTGTTTAATTTGCCAATGGATTTCCCTAGTGTGTCTAATTGTTTAATTTTCTATAATTTCTTCATTTACAAAATAGATATGATATTGATCTTCCTAGTGCAGAGAAAAGGTGAATTTAAAGCACTTACTCTGCAAATATAATATGCAAAATAATTGAAAATTAACTTTCTTAAATAGTGTATTAAGTACATGATTAGTATTTAGCAGTTATTAGATATATATCTTCCTTCTTTTCTTCGTTCTTGCCTTATTCTCCCTCTTTATTATGGGCAGTGGGAAAATCACTGAACCAGGAGTTGAGAAAATTATTCTAGTGCTGGACTGCCACGAACTACTGGACATCAGACCAACCTCAGTATCCTCACCTTTAACACAGAGTAATGCCAGTTCCCTTTTCTATCTCATATAGTTTTGTGACCAGGAAATGAGATAATACATGTAAAAATTATTCTCATATTTTAATATCCTATGTAAAAGTAAAATGTTATTAGCAATACTTTAAAGTGAAAGCTACAGGGACTATTTGGGCCTATTAATAATCTGTCATAGCCTGTTTCATTTATAAGTCTTAGATGATATCCCTTTGTAAGGACTCCCGAGTAGATATTCATATTTCCCTAACCCCATGAGTATATATCACTCAAAAATCACTGCCATTTTGTTCCAGAAGCCTAATTCTTATTTCATGAAAACCTTAGGGACCTGCAAAGGATAAAAATCTGGCCTCTGTTAATGCCCACACTCAATCATATAATAGTGCACACACCAGACATTTCCAAATGGATTTCAGAACAGCAGAGAACAAGCCAGTTTTCAAGTAGTGAGGTTAACATAGTCCTTGAGAATAATAGAGAGATTGTGGAATAGTGCATAGTACAGTGAAATCTTGTGTTTATACTCATTCCTTTGTAAAGAAGGTGAAGATATGGCCAAATATTCTATTTAGATAGCATATTTGAAAATGTAGAAATTAGATAGGCTATGCCAGGAGCCTATGTATTATTTGCTCCTTTTTTAAGAAGATGTAAAATGAGTGCTACATCCAAAGTATCTTTCCAAAGATTTAAAGACAATTCCTCAAAAGGAAGTTGCCATGCGTTATATAAGCTTATATATAAGCTACATATATATATAATAACCTTATATATAAGCTATATAGGCAAGGTTAGATACATAAACTAATGGCAACTGCTTGAACCAGAGATTCGTGCTTAACCCCAGGACAGCTATTTAAAGACTGGCAGTGGCATAGGAATCTTCTGGAATCAGAGCTCTGTCCAACCGGGCATTATAAACTGGATGGTGATAGGCCAGCATAAAAGGATCTTTCCTAGGAATTTGAATTTGAGATGTAAAAAGAGAATGAACAGGACATAGGAGCAGTGTAACTTAGTATTTAAGAGTGTGGTCTGTGAAGTCATAGTGCCTACATTCTAATCCCAGGTCTTTCACTCACCAACTACGAAACCTTAAAGCAAGCAAGCAAACCTCTGTGGACTTCCTTTTCCTCATCTGTAAAATCAGAAAAATAATAACATAGAAGGTTACCATTATAAAAAAGGGCAATTGAGAACAAAAAAGGCACCTAAAATAAATCCATTAAAAGAAAGTCCAAAACTTCTGAGCAAATGGTGAAAAAATATGATTATGACTTTATTTTTTTTTATTTGTATTATTTTTTATTATATTGTTGTTCTTTTTTTTCATGATTTTTTTTATTTCGGCATATTATGGGGGTACAGATTTAAGGTTTCAATAAATGCCCATTTCCCCCCCTCCCCCCACAAGTCTGAGTCTCCATCATGACCATCCCCCAGATGGTGCACATCTCACTCATTATGTATGTATATACCCATCCCCTGCCCCCCTCCCGCCTCCCACCTGCCCAATACCCTATTACTGTAGTACCTATGTGACCACTTAGGTGCTGTTCAGTTAATACCAATTTGCTGGTGAGTATATGTGGTGCTTGTTTTCCCATTCTTGGGAAACTTCACTTAATAGTATGGGTTCCAGCTCTAACCAGGAAAATATAAGATGTGCTATGTCACCATTGTTTCTTAGAGCTGAATAGTACTCCATGGTATACATATACCACATTTTGTTAATCCATTCTTGGATTGATGGACACTTGGGCTGTTTCCACAGCCTTGCAATTATGAATTGTGCTGCTATAAACATTCGAGTGCAGGTGTCTTTTTTGTAGAGTGTCATTGGATCTTTTGGGTAGATGCCCAGCAATGAGATTGCTGGATCAAATGGTAGAATCACTTGTATCGCTTTAAGGTATCTCCATATTGCTTTCCACAGAGGTTGAACTAGTTTGCAGTCCCACCAGCAGTGTAGGAGTGTTCCTCTCTCTCCGCAACCACGCCAGCATTTATTGTTTGGAGATTTTTTTATAAAGGCCATTCTCACTGGGATTAAGTGATATCTCATTGTGGTTTGCATTTGCATTTCCCTGATGATTAAAGATGTTGAGCATTTTTTCATATGTTTGTTGGCCATTCTTCTATCTTCTTTAGAAAAGTTTCTATGACTTTATTTTATAAATAAAATTAGAATTTTTTAAATGTAAGTATTTTTAAAGATATTACCTATATTTAGGTTACAATTTAAGTGCATACCAAGAATTAGAATGAACAAAGTGTCAAATCATGGAGTCAGGAAGGATAAAATAAAATGCCAGCATGATATGATTCACTTCACATTTTAAATTTTTTAAATATTAATATAATCCAAGACTTCTAAAATTTCTATAAGATTTTACTTCTCAAACCTCTTTTTCCATGTTTATTATGTTATGATTCATGTTGATCCATGTCTATTTTATCTTCTTTGATTGCTAATTGATCATGCTCCCAGACCATCATTTATCAGTGGCTTTCCTATTGACATCATCAACTTCATGAAATTCTACATCTTTTGCAAAGTTTACTATTATGCTTTGTGTGACATTTACGTTGTATAGAAGTGATTGTTAATCGCCAAGACTAATATTAAACAGGGGGGGTGGTTTTGAGAGGAAAATGTATTCATTTTCAGCTCATCGGTGAGTATTTTTCTATTGTGATGTCTTTTGGATTCTGTTCACTCAGAAGTCAGGACCAATATAATGATTGCTCAGGTAACAAAAACACCCTATAGCCTCCTCAAAAGGTTGTTGTGAGGATAAAACTGAGATTCTGTTCTGCACACAGCAAGCCTCAAATGGCTGTGTACTTGTGCTTTTAAAGATAAATGGCAATAAGCAGAAGCCCTTAGGCAGAAACACAGAGAAATGAAGGATGCAGGTAACCGATGGTGGGGTGGGAAGAAATCACAAAGAGAGCAGAGAAAGAGGGATGGACTCACAAGCAGGACCGGGAATCACCCCTGGCTCCCTGCTGCTGCAGAACCTGAACCCCAGGCGTGCTCAGGCACGCGCAGGGTGTCCTGGCTCCCCTCAGACTGTGTGTGCCTCGTGAGGGTGCAACTGCAAGCCCCTAACACCTGAGGTCATCTGAGGATGTCTCAACCCTGAATAATCAGACACTCCAGTTGAATCTATTTGCTAAACTTCAGTTAATCAGATTTGTTACTAAGGAGATGCTAAAAAAAGAAACATTCCTTTCACTGAATGAAAGAGCCCTTTTCTTTTCCAATTTTACTGAGTCCCTAAACTGTTCTCTTCCTTGAGTTTCAATAAATCCCAAAGGATACTTTCTACAACCATCACATAAAAGAAATTTATTCCTTAATAATAGTTAATACATAATGTATATTAGCATTCCACCATTTACAAAGCATTTTCAATCACCTTCACAACAGGATGGTTTAAAGATAACAAACTCTGGGAATAGAATGTAGGAATTTTCATTTTTAATAAGATCCCCAGCTGACTAATCAATCCCCTTGTTTCACATTTTTTACTATTAAATCAAGAATCAAATTTCAGTTTCAGCTCCCCAGGACCATTTGCATGTCGTCTGAACTGAAGCTGTGGGTGTTTAAAAACACTGCAGTCTCACACATATAAAGTATCTTCGTTTATTTCATAAATTACTAATATCATCTTGGTAACAAACAAAAAAAAGCCAAACTCTGTAAGATAATTTTAAAGAGATTTACTTTGAGCCAAATTTGAGGACCATGACCTGGAGCCACAGCCAAAAAGCCTTGAGCAAGTGGACTGGCTGTGGCTGGGTTATGGTTTGGCTTTATACATTTCAAGGAGACAGGGGTTACAGGTAAAGTCATACATGGGCGACACACATTGGCTTGGCCCAAGAAGGTGGGACATTTTGAAGGGGGGGGGCTTACAAGTTATAGGTGGGTTTAAAGATTCTTTGGCTTGTAATTAGGTAAAGACATAAAGCTTTGTCTAAAGGCTTGGAATGTTTTAACATAGGAGCTGTCATCAGAGACAAGCCACCAGACATAGATTTGTTGTGTAAACTGATGACTTGCAGGTTTGTCTTGCACACCCTTAAGCCTGTTAATGGGTTACAAAGGATGTCTGCAAGAAGGGAGGGGGGATCCAGCCTGAGGAAGAGCCCCGGTCTCTACTAAAAATAGAAAGAAATTAATTGGCCAACTAAAAATATATAGAAAAAATTAGCCAGGCATGGTGGTACATGCCTGTAGTCCCAGCTACTCGGGAGGCTGAGGCAGGAGGATCCCTTGAGCCCAGGAGTTTGAGGTTGCTGTGAGTGAGGCTGACGCCAGGGAACTCTAGCCCAGGCAACACAGTGAGACTCTGTCTCAAAAAAAAAAAAAAAAAAAAAGAAGAAGAAGAAGAAGGGCAGGGGGCATGATGAGGCCACTCTGACCTCCTTCCTCCTGGCAGGCAATTTAGTTTTAGGATATTCCTTTAGCCACAAGGGGGTCCATTCAGCTGGTGGTGGCGTGCACAACCTATAGGCTTTTCAGTCATTTTTTATTCAACAATTATATATTAAGCAGCACTTACCATGTGCCAAGCAATGTATTAAGGACTGGATCTCACTAGCTTTATTATCAAGGTCAACCTTTTTAGACACCATAATTGTAAAGCCAGAGCATCCATGAAGAGACCTGTTGATGACAAACCAAAATGGAACTTTCTATAGAAACAGTAAATATATGGCGGCTACATTCTACCGTGGAAATATTCCAGACATGAAATTCAAATCCCCACTCTGCCACTGCCTTGTTTGCTATTGAATTGGGGGCAGTTTCTTAACCTTTCCAAGCATCTATAAAATGGGAATAATAGCACCTATCTCACGGGATAAGAGATGATGATAATATACGTAAAGTGTCTGGTCAGTGCTTGGCACATACATATAGTAAGTGCGGGATAACAAAATCTATCGCTATTATTATCAAAGGAGGAGGGCCAGCCTTTTTTCTAAGAAAGGTTCTTGGAATCCCAATGTCATGCTTTATTGATATTTTAAAGCTTTCAGGAAAAAGCTGAAGCTCAGAGAAGTTAATTCATTCGGGTAACAGATCTTTTTCTTACTCACTACGTGTCACATCAGGGCCGGTCTACAGGGTGAAGAGTCAGAATCTGTGCCCAGCACCGCGTGTCACAGGGAAGCGCAAGAGAGCGCCGAGTGCCCGGCGCCCCGGGCAGGACACGCAGCAGAGTGTGCTCATGGGGTGCGGGGTGCGGGGTGTGGGGTGCAGGGTGAGGGTTGCGGGAATGCGGGGTGCGGGAAGCGGGATACAGGTGTGAGGTGCGGGGTGCGGGGCACAGGGTGCGGGAAGCGGCGTGCCGAAGCGGGATACGGGGTGTGAGAAGCGGGATGCGCGGTGCGGGAAGCAGGTGTGGGATGCGGGGTGCGGGAAGCAGGGTGCGGGATGCGGGGTGCAGAGTGCAGGGTGCAGGGTGTGAGGTGCTGGGTGAGGGATGCGAAGTGAGGGATGCGGGGTGTGGGAAGCGGGATACGGGTGTGAGATGCGGAATGCGGGGTGCAGAGTGCGGGGTGCGGGAAGCGGGGCACGGGGTGCGGGAAGCGGGGTGCCGAAGCGGGATACAGGGTGTGAGAAGCGGGATGCGCGGTGCGGGAAGCAGGTGCGGGATGCGGGGTGCGGGGTGCAGAGTGCGGGGTGCAGGGTGTGAGGTGCTGGGTGAGGGATGCGAAGTGAGGGATGCGGGGTGCGGGAAGCGGGATACGGGTGTGAGATGCGGAATGCGGGGTGCAGAGTGCGGGGCACGGGGTGCAGAGGCGGGGTGCGGGGCGGCGAGGAGCTCCCAGACTGGACGTCCTCTCGGGGCTGGGAAGGAGGAACCTGAGGAAAGGCTGGCTGCAGACCCGTGAGCGTCGCCCGCCGATTGTGTCAGCACCCGCAGCACGGACGTCTGTCCTCGTCTCCCCTGCGGAGACGAAGGTGAATAGTTACAGCCCTTCACTTGCCAGGCAAGGGAAAGTGACACAGCCGCACAGGCCGCCGCCTCGAACCCGCGGCCACAGGGCTGGCTGCAGACCGGCGGGCGGCGCCACCACCGCGCACTGCAGGGAGTCCTCGCTTGCTGCGTCGCGCGTGCTGCAGGGGGCTGCTCTTATCGCTGGTAGCTACCAAGGGTTTTGTGTTTCACGGTAAACGATGCTTCCGATTACTTTAAAATGTTTACTCGTAAAACCTACTTGAAAATATTTTATTAAGGTGTCTACATCTTTATAATCAAATTTTGTCTTTAGTTTTGTTTAGAATGCTTTCTTCATCAGATTTGAGGATCAGAATTACACTTGTCTCAAAAATAACTGGAGAATCTTCCTGTCACTCTGTGCTTTGGAGAAATATAAGAATTACAGGGCCCAATCGGCTTTATGGAAGGCATCTAAAAATTCCCTTGAACCTGTTTTCACCCACTACTGACAGCTGCGCTCCCTCTCGAGCACAGACTCGCCTCCAGAGCCCTCAACACAGCGCTCCCCGCCGTCGAGCGACCAGCATGGACAAGCCGACTTATTTTCAATCTTTCTTCCATATTATGAAATTAACTTAAGACCTGAGTTATTTTCCATGTATGGCTTTGACTACATTCCATAGATTTTTATATATGATTATATATATATGATTATCGATTTTTATATATGATTATCCCCCACCTTGTTTTGTTTTTGTTTCTGAGATAGGACCTGACTCTGTTGCCCTGGCTACAGTGCAACCTCACATTCCTGGGCTCAAGTGATCCTTCTGCCTCGACCCCCCCCCCAGTAGCATTTCTTTACTACACTGTCCAGAGAATGTAAAACCTAGGGAAACATACAATATGGGTCACCAGTACAGTGTCTAAAATAATATAATTTAAGCCTCACCTGTTGCCCTCTACCCCCTGGCACATCTGTTGCTCCAAGATGGAAATTCTTCAGGGTAAGTTGAGGAAATCTTACTTCTCAAGAGGCTCCGCACTTACCTGCTAGTCAAGTCTGATTAGCTCTGCTTCAGCTTGGCCCCTCTGTTTCACATATTCCAGAAGATCCACATTTGTTCTGTGTCCATACTACAATGGTACCTCTTTCCCGGTAAGTCTACATCAGTTTGAGTTTTCCTTTTTTTTTTTCTTCTTTTTCTTTTCACCTTCTTGGTTCTTTCATTTTTTCTAATTTCTGCTAGAATCTGTCTTTTCTGCAGAGACACTCTGTCTGGCGGTGTTTCTCGTCCGCCATCTTGATCCACCAGCCTTCTTGGTTCTTTCAGTGGACTGGGTGGGAGGAAGCAGGGCAAGGCAGGTAAGTACACAAAGTACAAAGTCTCAAGACAGGATCTTTAAAGCAGAAATCTGGAATTTTTTTTCTTTTCTGTTTCAAGTGCTTCCCCACTGACGATACTCTTAAGGTTTTCCTATTTGTTTTCCTCTTCTTGAACCTTGGGACATTCACTAAACTGATAATTTTGCGTATTATATATTGTAATCTCAACAATAAATTTGAACATTTTAATCCAAATAATGCAATAGTATTTATACATGAACAGAAATTCAGAGCGTAAAAGTAGTGAAAGTATGAAAGAAATTATTTTCTATAATTATGAAAGATTTAAAAACATTAGGGAATGTTATTTCCTTTAAAATCTGTATTAGGCCTTGGTCCATTTGCCTGAGAGAAGGAACAAAGAAGTAATTGATTATATAATGGTCCAAAATGGAAATTCCTTAAAAGTCTCAGAAAAGAGTTACTTTTAAATTAGATTTGCTTTATTATTAAATTATCAAATTAAGATAAATATAGGTTAATTCAAGTGTATATTACAAGAGATAGTAAAATGATAACAAATAATAATACCATGTGATTTTTTAATCTTGTCAGTAGTTTCTTTTTTAAAACATTTTTACTAGAGGAAATATGAGATTATCCACATGTTAATAATGTTTAAATGAATATCCTATATATCACAGCCTTGTCAGTTTTCCCCTTAATTTAATTATCTACTAAGTAGTTTCATAAACAGCCAAAGTATTCTATTTATTATATCTGGTAAAACCCAGATTACTCTAAAACCAATAAATAGATTCTCTCATAAATTACAAATAGAAAAATAACAATAGAAAAAAATGGAAAACTCACTTATAAACAATGCAAAATTCATTACTAATATGGAAACTTTATAAGGTTACAATTAGAATTTAATTATAGATACATGAATATATGAACCTTTGACCCAAGTCACACTAATATGGTTGGCAAACTCCCTAGAAAAATCGTCATCTACTCATACATTCATACTTCTATTCATCCATTCCCTCAACAAATATTTATTGAGTATCTTCTACATGCCAGGATACAAAAATAAACAAAATAACTAACAGTCTAGCCAAAAGTACTGACAAGAAACCAAGCAATTACAATTCACTGTGATAAGTAAATTGATAGGTGCTATGAGAACATTTAGGAGAGGCATCTCACAGAAGTTTGTTAGTGGAGGAAGGAAAAGCATCCAGGAGAGAAAGTTCATTTAAGCAATACCTGAAGAAAGATGAATAATATAGGCCGGGCGCGGTGGCTCACGCCTGTAATCCTAGCACTCTGGGATGCTGAGGGGGCGGATTGCTCGAGGTCAGGAGTTCGAAACCAGCCTGAGCAAGAGCGATACCCCGTCTCTACTATAAATAGAAAGAAATTAATTGGCCAACTAATATATATAGAAAAAATTAGTCGGGCATGGTGGCGCATGCCTGTAGTCCCAGCTACTCAGGAGGCTGAGACAGAAGGATTGCTTGAGCCCAGGAGTTTGAGGTTGCTGTGGGCAACAAAGCGAGACTGTCTCAAAAAAAAAAAAGAAAAGAAAGAAAGAAAGATGAATAATATAGAAGACAGTCAGATGAAGAGTGAAAAGAATAGGAAAAAGGTCCAAACCAGGGGAAAGAGGAAGTATGGCATGTATAAGAAACTAAAAAAAAATTCAATAGGATAATAGCATAGAGAGCAAGGCAGGGGTAGCAAAAACAAGGCTGGGAAGGCATTCTGGGGCCAGATAAAAGGATCTTGTAACTCAAATTAAGGAATTTGGAACTTGTCTAAGGGCAACAGAAAGCCATTAGTGGTTTTAAGCAGGAAAGGAACAATGATCAGAAAATTGTCTTAGTAAAATCATGCTGGCTGAAAAATGGATAATTCATTAGAGAAAACAGATTAGAAGATGGAAGATTAGAAGTCTTGCTTCACTTCATAAGAGAGATGAAAAGAGAATTAAGAAAGTGGGAATGGCAGTGGAAAGAAGGAAAAGTTTATATTTAAGAAATAAAATTAATGGGCAGGATAGTTTCAATATGGGATTGGGAGAAGGTAGAACTCAAAAGCGACCAGTCCCTTCTTTCCATGTTTTGTCTCAGGGAACTGAATGAATGATGACACCATTCACTGAGATGGAGAACAAAGGCAAAGAAATAGATTTAGGGGCAAAGATAGGAAATGCTATGTTTATTTTTTTCTTTTGGTGTTATTGTTTTTTTGTTTTGTTGTTGGTGGTGGTTGTTTTGCACATCCACATTTTGTGGAAAGGAAATGTTATGTTAACAAGTTAATCCAAATCTCCTTTGCATCATCTAAGTGAATCTAGCTAGGATAATTAGCTATAGGGTCTGCAGGTAGAGAGATCAACACAGGGATTAATCAGCATACATATCACAGTGGAATTTATGGGAGTAGATGCATAGAGTGAATGTGCAGAGCAGAAAGAGAAGACATCAAAGGATCTTCAACAGTTAAGCACAAATGAACAGATGACACAGAGGAGGTTGAAAGGAGAACCACTTCCCAATTAGAAAGCAAATTTGATAGCCCTACAAATATCCCATGGCTTAGATCTAAGAAACCTATGGAAACAATTATCCTGACCACCTTAAACTTATAGTACTGCCGAGCTTCTAAATTCTCATAGGTATCACCACTTACACATACAAACACACGCCCTATTTTTCATGAACCAACGTTCTTGAGGCATCTCTCTTTCAAATCAAAAAGAAGTCTGTTAAGGAGGTCAACTTGTCTGAAATTCTAAAGCTCCTAGTTGCTGCTGGCATTTCATGACAAGAATTAAAGGCTTACCACCTTTTGGCAAAGTAGTGGGAGGAATGACTTGGTCCATTATCCCTTGTTACTTTGACATCAATATTGATTTATTCTTCCAAGAAAACTCTATAGCCAGTCACAAAAACCCTCTATTGGAGAAAAGTTTCTCAGCCCTGCCAAAGATGAAGTATTCACACAATTTGAGCCACATGATTCGGGATATGGGTTTTTATTCACCCGTCTCTTCCTCTGCAGAGAGGAAGATGAAATGGAGGCCTGCACTCCTCAGCACTGTCCTGCTGCGCCGGCGTCTCTGCCGCGTCCCTGCGCCCCCTGCGGCGCTGTGGAGCCTGTCTCCTCACGGGGCAGCGGGGCCTGTCTCCTCACGGGGCAGCGGGGCCTGTCGTCTCCTCACGGGGCAGCGGGGCCTGTCTCCTCACGGGGCAGCAGGGCCTGTCGTCTCCTCACGGGGCAGCGGGGCCTGTCTCCTCACGGGGCAGCGGGGCCTGTCGTCTCCTCACGGGGCAGCGGGGCCTGTCTCCTCACGGGGCAGCGGGGCCTGTCCTCTCCTCACGGGGCAGCGGGGAGCAGCAATCTGGGAATGCACATCAGCCGGTTCCGGGTGAGTGTTTGCCGGGATTTCATCTCGCTCAGCTCGTGCGTCCCAACTTTTCCCACAGTGGCTGGTGACGTGAGGCACAGAAACAGAAGAAATCGGCGACTGTTCCAGTCCCGTTCTGTAGCCCAGTTCCAGAAGACCGACAGCCTCCCCGAGGGTCGTGGCTTCGTGAAAAGGCAATCCAGTGAGATTGTTTACCTCACAGTCAAGGTGAACTTCTGAAAATGTAAATTGGGTGACTGCTCTCCAGAGGCTCTCTTGTGCCCCTGTCACTACCGTGGCAGAAAAGACCAGGTTTCCCACAGGTCCCAGGACAAGGTGAGAAGCGTGTGGGAAGAGCCGAGCATGGAGCTGCACCAGCCCGCCACCGGCCTCAGCGGACGCGCGAGGAAGCCCGGCCGAGCCCTGCAGAGCCGTCCTGCCCGGCCCGGTGCAGCCTGGCCCGGCTCCAGCCCGCCCAGGACGCATGAGCGAGCAGACCCCGCCTGGCCACGCCGGGGACCCGGCCACTCCACAGATTCGCTGTTGACACGACCGAGTCCCTACCTGAGCGGTCAAAGCCCGGTTCCCCGCCGCCTCAGCCGCTGTGAGGGCATCTGCGCCGGCGTCTGCCGTCTCCGAGTTGACCGTTCTGGAGAGAAGCGCGCTGACGGGCGTCTGCGGCGGCAAACACTTTACCACATGCAAGAGGAAAATCAAGTTTTCCTGGTCGGCCTGTACATTCTCGAGGTGTGAAAACTTTATAAAATTCCACTTATGTTTTCCATTTTTTTAAAAGGTGGAATTGGGGAGAACATCGAGGGAACGGTGGAAGACACGAAGAGAGCTGTAACACTAGGCGTGCTGAGTCTGCCGTGGAAGAATAAAGGCTGTTCTCCGACAAAAAAAAAAAAAAAAGAAAAAAGGTGAAATTGGTGACGGAAGTTGAAACGCCTGGTAAGGCCCTCAGTCTTTCCCCCACGTGCGCAGCCCTCCCCATGTATATGTAAGGCCAACCAGACACAAAGAGGCTCTGAGGGTATGAAGTTTTCGTGTGCTCTCTCTGGCCAAAATAAGATCTAGGGCCATAGAATGATACCTGTATTTAAGAGAAGGAGAAGCTGGGCACGGTGGTGCACACCTGTAGTCCCAGCTAGTTGGGAGGCTGAGGAGGAAGATTGCTTGAGTCCAGGAGTTCGAGGCTGCAGTGAGCTGGGATTGTGCCTGTGAATAGCCACTGCACTCCAGTCTGGGCAACAAAGCAAGACCCCATCCCTAAAAAAAAAAATAAGAAATAAATAAAAATAAATTTTAAAGAGAGAGAAAGAAAGAAAAACAATAGCCAATAGTTTACTGTATTATCCCTCCTCCTGTATTATCCCTCCTCCCTCCCCTCCATCGATGTCTCCCAGGCACTGGTTTTGTTCCAGGCAGAATGTGCACTGGTGCTGTCTGACCGGCTGGGTGGCCGATCGCGGGGTCCTGTGCAGGGCGGCGAGCTCGCCCGCGCTGGTGCTGGAGGCGCCTCCCCGCCGTGTGGGCCGTCCGCCGAGTGCTGTGGAGGCCGTAGTTACAGCCATGGTCAGATTTTTTTAAATAACTAAAGTCCTACCTTATACAAGTAAAGACAAAGTTTCTGTACTTCTGGAGGTAAGACGTCAAATTTTTGACAAGTTAAACTTCGTTCAAAAAGAATTTGAAGGCCTTGAATCAATGTTAATGGAAGCCAGGTTCAAGAACAAACTATCAGAAATAGAAAAACTGGAGGCCATTAATAAATAGCTGAAAATCTCCAACTCTTTGTTTGGGCTTAATATACAGACTTTTACAAAAGTATTTGGCAAAGGTAGATCCAAACATTTAGAACAAGCTGAACCTGATAGCACAAGAAATATTCGGTCTTTAGAAGATGTGTCAAAACACATTCAATTTCAAGTAGCTACAAGCAAAATAACCTTCAAAATGTATCAGAATGAAGAATAACTTCAGACAGCACTAAAGGAATGGTTCTGGTGAAAATTCCCACCTTCAGAAAAGTATAAAACTGGCCAGGCACAGTGGCTCACCCCTGTAATCCTAGCACTCTGGGAGGCCGAGGCAGGATAGTTTGAGCTCAGGAGTTCGAGACCAGCCTGAGCAAGAGCAATACCTCGTCCTTACTAAAAATAGAAAGAAATTAGCTGGACAACTAAAAATATATAGAAAAAAAATTAGCCGGGCGTGGTGGTGCATGCCTGTAGTCCCAGCTACCCAGGAGGCTGAGGCAGAAGGATTGCTTGAGCCCAGGAGTTTGAGGTTGCTGTGAGCTAGGCTGACACCTTGGCACTCACTCTAGCCCAGGCAACAGAGTGAGACTCTGTCTCAAAAAAAGAAAAGAGAAATCTTCTGGTGAGTTTGATCACTTTTAAAAAAATAAAAAATAAATAAAAAGAAAAAGAAAAGAGAAATCTAAAACTGCTTTTACAAGATGCTAAAGGAGGCGGGGCACTCTGACTCGATAGGAAGCACAGGGGCTACAAGGCACATTGTTTCTTTTCAAAAGAATTGACTGTGTCAGAATGAAAGGGAGCTCTCTGTGCAGCTATCTGTGATTTTCTGTGGAAATTTTGAAGGCAATAAAATAGTATTTGATCCTATAAGAATCTTCACTAGATCAAGCTATGGTGAAAAAATGTTTCAGAAAGGCAAAAAAATTACACAGTAGTAGCAGTTCCCAAAGTAGTGAAATCAGTACTAAGAGTCTGTACATTCTAGCCTCAGGGATCTTTTACGCCCCAGCACTGTGGCCAGCCTCACTACAGATTCCACCAAACGCTCAGGACAAACAATAATTCAGATACCTGTGCAGTGTTTTGAGTAAAATATTTTGGTGCCATTGAGAAAGTGAAACTCCCTGAGGAAAAAGGTCTTGAATGGCCATTAGACCTGATGACTTCTATTGCCCAGCAAGATGGAAAGTTACCTTTTGTTTCTCTGGAGGAAAAATTTATTATGGGAGTTTCCAACTATGGTGTAAATATCAACATTGAATCAGTATGATGTTTTCATAGGCATACTCTACATTTAATTAACTGGATGGTTTGTTATGATGATGGTCTGGGATCAGGAAACGCTTGTTGGCTCTGAAGACCACCGATATAAGCAAGGAAGGATACAGTCTGTGGGTTTATCAGTGCAATAGCCTGGAACAGGCACAAGCAATTTGCAAAGTTTAACACTTTTGACTTTGTATTAACATCTGAGAAATCTTGAATTCTGTGATAAGTGAAAGTCAATATCATCTGAAAGTTCAGCTGTTTTCGAAATAGTTCTGTTTTCAATCTGCTGTTGAACAATTATAGAAATATGAAGTGATCCCTTGTTTAGAAGAATATGCACCATATAAAATATTGATCATTTGTTTTTATATTAAAATGTGTTATATTGAACAATGAAAAAAGCTAAAGAGCAGATAGAGTGAACAAACTTATTGATCTGGGGAAAAGGTTAAAAAAAACCCTCTAGTGCATATGGTACAGTTCTTAAATGCTAAAGAAAGCCAGATCAAGCCTGTAGGTAACCATCTGCTAAAGAGGACAGATCAGGCTGCCGTCCATGAAGAAGACAACATGGATAGCAGAATCTTGAAACTGGATATAACAAATATACCATAAAATGTGTACTTCTCAAAGATTAACGCAAAGGGATCTGAAGACACTGACTGATGTCGCTGAGTTCAATGCGGCTCATCTAGGCTGGGGTAGGCCAGACGGCTGTGCTGGTTTCAGCTGGGCTTATTTTAAAACTTAGTTTTAAAAATTCTTTAAGAAAATGAAACCAAATGTACACTAGAAATTAACTGAAGGACATAAAGTAGTTGATGCACTGAAACACTGTGAGTGTCCAAATGAGAAAGCTTCACTGCAATCAGGAAAGCGTGGAAAAGCAGCTCGAAAGGGAAAGGCAGACACTCCAGTGGTAACTTTTTTTTTCCAAGTACAATTTTTTAATAAAGATAATTACAAAAGATGGAAAAATCAGCTCAGAAAGGCCAATTACTTCTTTAATAGATCAGTTTTTTGACATAATAACTCACATCAATTTTAAATACTACCAGATAAAGCATGGTGGAGAAAAAGAAATTTTGCTTCATAATTAGAAAAACTCACAATAAAACTTGCCAAGAAAAACAAAAATGAAAAAATCCATTTGAAAATAAATACAGTCCATGCCAAAGTAGTATAAAATGAAGCCAGAAGTCTTTTGAAAACATTTTCTTCCCAATATTTTCTCTTTTTAATGATTTTCTGAAGTTGGTGACACTTTCAAATTCAAAGGTTGCTGAGCTGTTCTGATTTGGCTCGTTTGGTATCTGTTTTTTCACCACTATTGTCCTTGGATTTTCTTCTTTAACATTTGCTTTTTTGTCTTCTGTTTCCTTCTTATCTTCTTCAATTCTAGCTTTTTCGCTCCTTTCTTATGATCAGCCTCCAGTGGCAACTTTAAGTCCTTCCTATACCGCATTAAGAAAAAGAAATACATTTTGGCCAAATATCCAAGATAGAGAGAATTAACCCTGAAAAGATAGTGGAGAATTCTTCAAAAACAGATGGAAAAATGAATGTGTATAGAGCTTGGACTGGGCACAATGGCTCACTCTTATAGTCCCTCACACTCTGGGAGGCTGAGGCAGGAGGATCACTTGAGCTCAGGAGTTGGAGACCAGCCTGAGCAAGAGCGAGACCCGTCTCTACTAAAAATAGAAAAAATTATCCAGGCATGGGGGCACATGGCTGTAGTCCCAGCTACTCAGGAAGTTGAGGCAGGAGGATCGCTTGAGCCCAGGAGTTTGAGGTTGCAGTGAGCCATGATGACGCCATACTCTGTACCCTGTACTCTGCCCAGGGTGACTCTGTCTCAAAATACTAAATAAATTTTTTGTAAATGTTTACAAAGAGCTGAAGGGGGCAGGGGAAAAAAAGCTGAATATTTCCAAAACATTTTTAAGGAAGAACTTAAATATTTCAAAAAAGTAACTTTATTCAGAAAAAAATAACTCAAAATGGATCACAAACCTAAACATAAAATGCAAAACTATAAAACTCCTAAAAAATAATATAGGAGAAAATCTAGATGACCTTGGGTTTAGCAATGACTTTTTACATCTAGCACCAAAAGCACAATCCATGAAAGAAAGAATTGATAAAGTGGGCTTCATTGAAATTAAAAATCTCTATTCTGCAAAAGGTAATGTTAAGAGGATAAAAAGACAAGCCACAGACTTGGAGAAAATATTTGCAAAAGACATATATGATAAAGGATTGTCATCCAAAATATGCAAAGAACTCTTAAAACTCAACAATAAGAAGAAAACAAACAACCCAGCTAAAAAATGGGCTCAAGATTTTAACAGACACCTTACCAAATAAGATATTCAGATGGCAAATAAGCATGTGAAAAGATGCTCCACATCATATGTCATCAGGGAAATGCAAATTAAAACAATGACATACCACTACACATCTACTAAAATGGCCAATCCAGAACAGTGTCAACATCAAATGCAAAAGAAGATGTGGAACAAAAGGAATTCTCATTCATTGCTGGTGGGGCTGCCATATGATACAGCCACTTTGGAATATAAGTTGGTGATTTCTTACAAAACTAAACATACTCTTACCCTACGATTGAGCAATCATGCTTTTTGGTATTTACCCAAAAAAGCTGAAAACGTATACACAAACACCTGCCCACGAATGTTTATGGCAGCTTTATTCATATTTGCCAAAACTTGGAAGCAACCAAAATGTCCTTCAGTAGTGGGTGAATGGATAAACATATTTACAATAAACATAACAATAAACATGTACATAAACATATGTACAACCAGACAGTGGAATATTATCCATCACTAAAAAGAAATGAGCTATTAAGCCATGAAAAGAAACTTAATGTTTCTTGTAGGAAACTTAAATGTATATTCTAAGTGGCAGAAGCCAATCTGGAAAGGTTACATACTGTATGATTCCAACTATATTGTAGCATTATGGAAAAGGCAAAACTATGGGGACAGAAAAAAAGATTGGTGGCTACCAGAGGTTATAATGGAGGGAGGGATGAATAGGAAGAGCACAGAGAATTTTTAGGGCAGAGTGAAATAACCCTGTGTGATGCTATAATGGTAGGTTCATGTCATTATATTAATACATTTGTCTAAACCCATAGAGCATACACCAACAGGAGTGAACCCGAATGTAATGGTGTGTCAGTGGAGGTTCGTCAGTTGCAGCAGATGTACCTCTGGTGTGGAATGTGGATAATGGGGGAGGCTGTGTGTGTGTTCTCAATTTTGTTGGGAACCCAAATCTGCTCTATAAAAAGTCTTTAAAAAAAAAGTGACCTTACATCACTGATGTGCCCAAAGGGACATTTGGAGGAGTCCAGGGGGATCACCAAGATGAACAGATCCCAAAAACGGATGCGCGTGAGGCAGCCACAGCATGGGATCCAGGGGCCAGGCCCATATGGATCAGATGCCACCTCCAGCGCCCCCAAACGGAAGCAGGCCCCCTCTACCCGGCCCCCTCCATCTCTGAAAGCCCAGTCCTCCGCAGGAGCCAGACAGAACCGGTTTTGGGTGCTCTGTGAACTGGCAGACACTTACGACCTTCTTTTCACTCAATCGTTCCACCTGAGGACAGACATGCCACCCTAGGAATGGCACCTAATGGTAAGTGCTAGGAAGACAGCAACAAAAATGGGCAAGAGTCACGTAGAAGAGACTAGTCCAATGACAAAGTTTTGTTCAAGGCCAGCCCTGTGCACTATGTACTATCATCAGCCAAGCTGCTCAGGGCATTTCCCACACTATTTTTTTTTAATTTCCTTGCAAAGGAAAAGTGTTATAATTACTTCTGCCCTAAAGATAAGAAGTCTAGACACAAGAAAACTAAGCATTGAACACCATATTTTAGGCTAAAAAAAAAAAAAAAACTAAGCAGTTTGCCTAAAGTCTAACCACAGTAGGGCAGTAGACTAGGAACAAAAGGCAAGTGTCCCCATATAGCCCGTCCCTCCAGACAGCCTGCTCTCCTAAGGGTACTTTATGAAAAGAAATGCAAAATTATTTTTTGTCTTCAAACCTGGGAACTTTTGGAGGGACTAGCGCTTTTACCTCAGCATTTAAGATTCAAATATTTATAACATGACAATTGTGTCAAAGCCTACTAGTATCTCCTTAAAAGCATTCTTTTTTTTTTTTCAATTCCATTGAGATTTTAGAATTTTTGTTTCAAAATTGTATTTGGGAGAGAAAATCCACGAGGTTTTAGGTTATTAGGAAGTAGTCCATGCTTGTGAAAAACCATATCTAAAATGATTAATGTTATCTACATAGAAATAGTATACTGGAAAAAAAAATACTATTGTAGATTCCTCATTTACTAGATGAAAAATAGCCTTCTTTCAGACTTTCAGAAACGGAAGGAGAAAAGACTGTGACTATTATCATACAGACTTTTGAAATCTTGTACATTTTTAATCTAATATCCCAAAATTGTAAAAAATCAATCAATAGGACAATTTATGTTTCAATAGTTTGATAAAATTCCATGAACAGAAATTAAAATCCCAGTCAAAAGAAATACCAAAAAAGAAATTTCTAGCTTTACCTCTGTACTTTGTGGACAACATGCCACCTATGTACCTTATTTTATAAGAAAATATTTCTAATCACCTACTCTCCCCTGGTATTCTATGCACAAAAATAGAGCAGCAACAAGAATACACTGGAAACAATTCCCTTATTTAGACTTCATAGTTATAGTCCTTTAACTTACAGGAGGCCTAATAACTACAGAAATCTATTAGTGGCATTTCAATATGTTAGTATTTTTTATTCAGGAAAAAATTACCCACAAAACATGATGCTGTTGTTGATTTCCAAAGAGAATTCAGATATTTCTGTAAGAAGGGGGCTATTAAATTTAAAGTAGGCCCTGCCTGCATTTGAGGTATAACTTACTCCTTGCCACAGATAAATTTAAGACAGAACAATGGAAGTGCACTAAGTGGAAGGATTGGTAAAATTACTAACTCCTCTCTATTACAGGTCAAGTATTCGGTTTAAACTCTGATTCACTCCTGACAAAAACACTAATTTTCTCTCAGCTTGTGAGTATGCAAATTACATTCTCAGAAGTTAATCATGATATTGAAATCTCAGATCACATTAGGGGTAAGGAGTACAGAATTTTGTGAGTCATATGTTCACTGTTAAAAGACTATTTTACCAATTAAAGTTAAATTAGACAAAAACAAAATTTAAAAAGACAGGTGAGGCCAGGCGCGGTGGCTCATGCCTGTAATCCTAGCACTCTGGGAGGCCGAGGCAGGAGGATTGCTCAAGGTCAGGAGTTTGAGACCAGCCTGAGCAAGAGTAAGACCCCATCTCTACTATAAATAGAAAGAAATTAATTGGCCAACTAATATATATAGAAAAAATTAGCCAGGCATGGTGGCACATGCCTATAGTCCCAGCTACTTGGGAGGTTGAGGCAGGAGGATCGCTTGAGCCCAGGAGTTGGAGGTTGCTGTGAGCAAGGCTGACGCCACGGCACTCTAGCCCAGGCAACACAGTGAGACTCTGTCTCAAAAAAAAAAAAAAAAGACAGATGTCATGCTTCATCAAATATGTTCAACAACTAGGATACTAAAGTTTTCATTTTTTCCAGTTACTCATCACATCCTTTGGCACATGGTATTTAATTTCCTAGTTTTTCTTCCTTTTTTTTTTTTTTTACTAACCTGCCTACTTAAGACTTCATAAGGTAAACAATAGGTTTACAACTTTTAGAAATTTGGAAATTAAAATATCTTACTGACTAAAAAAAGCAAAGAATAGAGTAATACACAGAATGATAATTTTGTATTTTTAAAAGATTATATCTTGGTTCCTATATGTTTAAAGCATAAATAGGAGAATTATTGTATATATTTTTAGTTAATAATATTTGATTAACAATGGTTAGTATAGAGTGGGAGGGGAAGAGGGAAGTATGACAGGGGAGATCTTTACTCTTCATAATCTTCCTTTGGTATTGTTAGAAACTTGTAATTTTTCTTTGCCTTCTTCTATAAACTTTTTAAAAACTACAAAAAGTTCAAGAACCACCCGAGAACCTCCACCACTCTTGGCAATCAGTCTCTCCAGTAGGGGGCATGGTAGATTCAATATACAGGATATGGTTAGCTTTGACCAGCCACTCCCAAGATGTGGCTTTGCTGTGCAACTTTTACAACCCACTGCATTGTTTCTTCCTCTACAGAAAAATGGAAAATATGCGTCATCTTAGCATGGAGTAACCCCATTTACCTAAAAGCCAATTGCAACAACAACAACAACAACAAAAAAAAGGGAAGTATCAAACATTGTAGCTTTCAATTTAAATATGTCAGCCTATCTTTAAAAACACATTAACATGGCGACCTTTTAAGGAAAAGGTTTCTCAGTCGGCAGTAGGTATTGCCTTAATTCTTAAATTTACCCATGGATACAAAAATTATAAATTGATTTACATTCTGATTTATTAATGAACCACATAATCATCAGGAAAAAATTAATTTTCTGCCACGTAACATCACTTGTCAGTCTGAAAGGGTTTATGAAAAAAACAAATTATATTAAGCATGAAAACATCTAGAATTATCCATATATTTAAACCATTTGCTTGCTGGACATATGTATATTCACTTTAATATATTGAGATGAGTGAATTTCTCTGGCTTGGAGATCTCTAAAAAGTTTAAATGTTAATCAGTTTGCTTAATTTCCTAATTTGTTTATTATCCAGAGTGCATTTATTAAATACCTATCATGAACTTGATATCCTACAAATTTGTCACATCTTGATACTTAGTACTTGCATATTTATAATCTAATTAACTGTGAAAAATAAGAGGATGCTCTTATTTTTCCATGTTGAATAGCTATGCTTGCCATTTCCTTTTTGACACATATGCAAATTAATAAGCTTTTGTACAGTGGAGCTTACAAAAGGCCTTTCATGTAACAGTCACATAATGTCCTACGAAGCTGATGAGGACATGTTTTATTACAGATGAGAAACCCACTCAAGGAGGTGTACAGTGACTGTCCCGACAGGTATTAGCATTTATTGGTGAGCTCGGCTCTAACTAGGGCTCCCGGCAGGCGAAGCCCAGCTCTCCCCGCCGCCTGTGTCCGAACTCCTGGCCCACCAATGAACTGCACGTCCACAGTGAATTCTAACACCCAGGCTTCTGCGGGGAAAATGTACTGAGGTGTGTGTTGGTGAGAAAGAGCAAGTGTCTGCCTACTACACATATATAGTAAGTATTGAATCATCAGAAAATGCAAATAGATGTACAATTATACAAAGTTCTTTTAGAAATAAAGAGCATATATATGTTCGAGAAAATTACATTTATACAGCTCACAAACATGTTTTAAAGTATTCACTACTGAAATCTAAACGATTTCCTTTCTACAACAAAGTACATGACTGTTCTCTTCAGTGATAACTGCAGATTTTGCCCTCCAAGTCAAACTTGGAGCTCCAGTTACTGGCAGGTCATCGGAAGAACGTACTAACTGGTTCCAGTTTTAACAGGTCTAATGCACGGTGAGGGGCACATCTGCGGCTTTCTCGGTACGTCGCCGTTAATCCTACCGTCTACCTTAGAGGCTTACCGGGAACCCGCTTGGACAGTGCACCGGGCAGCCTGCCTGCGTCCCTGCGGGCTCGTTTTGTGGCGGAACCGATCTGTCCGCCCTAAACAATGAAGTCAATTGAAAGCTTGCAGAAGCAGAGATGATATCTGGAGATTTAACAAATGAAACGCATTCAAGGAAACTGTTAACTCTTCCTCCCCCCTTCCCCCTACTTTTTGCCAGTTAAGTGTTCTGCTAAATCCTAAGCCAGCTAAGAACGGGTCGTGAGGAAACCCTGACTGCCCGCACTCTAAGGGACGCCGGCGCGAGGGGCCGGGACGCCCCCGCCGGCTCTCCGCCACAGGAGCCCGTGGTTTCTCTCGGCGGAGCGGGCCCCCGAGTGGCTGCCGGCCGCGGCCGGGCGCGGCGGAGATGGACACCCACGGGAGCGCCGCCTTCTGACAGAGCCACTGCCCCTGCCCTCTCGGGCCCCGGGAAGCCTCCCCGGGTCCCCGCTCGCCCCCTCGCGCCGACGCGGCTGGCAGGGCCGGGCCGGGCTCCGCACAGACCGGCGGTCGGCGCGGGCCCCACGGGAGCGCGCACAGGACGCGAGCCCGGGGAAGGGGCACGTTCGAGAAAGGAAACAAAGAGAGCCCTCTCCTAATTCAAACCGAGGCCACCGCGCCGCGGCGGGCAGCAGGCGACCTTTCCCGCTGGCCGCCATCTCCCCGTCGGCTTCGGGACCGCGAGCGCGGCGGCGACGGCGCGCGGAGACCTCCGCCTGCTCGCGGCCGCCCCCTGCCGGCGCGACGCGGCCGACTGCGCACGGACGGGCGGCGGACGTCAGCAGCGCCCGGGCTCCGAGACTGCAGCAGGCTGGCGCTGACCCCGCCCGAAGCCGTACAGCCGGCCAATCCGCGCCCTCTGAAGGGGGGCCGGCGCCCCGTGGCCACGCCTCCGGCCGCGGCGCTCCATAAAAGCGGCCGCGCACTGCCCGGCGCGAAGCGCGGCGTGCGGCGGGGCGCGGGATGCAGGGAGCCATGTTCCTGGCCGTGCAGCACGACTGCGCACCCATGGACGGCGGCGTGGGCGGCGGCCCCAAGAGCGAGGAGAAGCGGGAGAAGATGAAACGCACCCTGTGAGTACGGCTTCCCCGCGTGTCGCGCGGCTGGCGCCGCCGGTGTGCCGCAGGCGCCGTCCTTTCGGGCCGGGCTTTGACGGTAGGGAACTGTAGCCTGCGCCTCTGCAGGAAACAGAATGTGGAAAAGGTTACTTTGCTAGGCAAGGCCAAATCTGTATGAAAGGTACTTATTTTGTGAGCGAAGGACGCTGGTCGAGTTCAGGAACTGAGGACAATTCTCGATATGAGGGCGGCGGGAGCTGCGCTGGGAAATTGCGACTGGGCTCTACGTCCCGCATTAAGGTGACAGCGGGATCCTGCGGCGGGAGCGTCCCCGCGATCTTACGACGCAGGCGGAGCTCTGGTCGGCTTACACAGCTGCTGGGTGGGACCTGTTCACGGTCTGAATATACTCGTTTTAAGTCCGTTTCTGTTTAATTATAGAGCAGCTCTCACCTGGCCACGAATGTGAAACAAATAATTGTTCTGCAGCGTCTGCTTAAAAGCGGTGTAGGTGGGAAAGGGGGAAGCGCAGAGGAATCAGTCACACACACTCTTCTTTGTGCAAAGCCTCTGGCGTGGTCCAGAACCTCCTGCTCTCAGGGGGAGACGGAACATGAGCCTGGGCCAGCTCAAGGCAGTTCCACTGCTGTCGTTTTCATCAAGTGTAAAATATCTCGCAATTGCAATTAACCTTGCAAAGAAACTGCTGTCCTTTGTGGGCCAGAAACAGCATCTGCCTTTTGATCTAAATTCATTAACAATTCATTAAAATACCCTGATGATTTAAGGTAGCCCTTCCCTTAGTTGTAAAACTGGCATTATGTTCAGATGAATGTATGAAACTGTTCAGTAGATTAGGCTTAGATGTTTAGTGGATAAGACTATTCTTGAAGAGTTCTTTGTCTTATGTGGTTTGTCTTTAGCTATGGGGGATTTATTTGGTAAAAATGCTTTCAGCTGCAATGTTTCCAGTTAGTGAATTTTTTTTCCAGTTTAAAAGATTGGAAGAACCGTTTGAGCTACTTCTTGCAAAATTCCTCCACTCCTGGGAAGCCCAAAACCAACAAGAAAAACAAACAACAAACTTTCATTAAGTAAGTTGAGAATCCTGTACTTGCAAATTTGAATGGTTAGCTGCTGAACTGAACTGGGAAGTCTGATGTGCATAAACTGACGTGCAGAACGTCTCTTGCAGGCCTTCTCCTGAGGAAGCGCAGCTGTGGTCAGAAGCATTCGATGAGCTGCTAGCAAGTAAATGTAAGTTAACTCTTGAATTTGATCCTCTGCTAGTGTCACAAAAGCCTGGAAAGGTGGTCTGCAAAACAAAGAAGCAGCTTGCACAAAGGGAATTTAGACTGTGCAGTCACTATAGCACATGGCCTGTTTTTCTCTCCTTCGTTTCCCAGAATTTAACCATGGAAATGCATGTAGTATTCACTCCAGGTGGGAAAGAGAAATTAGCCTAAAAAAATTAAAGTGGCAGTTGCGTCTAGTTAAGGTTGAGTCAGCTTTTCCATTGCATACACTGTTTTCAGAAGGCTTAGTTCCCAGAGAATTTATGGCTCCCCTATAAATATTTATTTTGCATTGACAGTGAAGTATTTATATTTGTGTAGCAGAATGCCAACTTAAACATTTTGCCTACTGGCATCTTAGTCTTTAAAGTGCTAAATTCTGAGGATTACAGGTTTGTGAGCAAAATCTAAAATTGCTATTATCTAGAAATAAAATATGGGGAGAAGGTCTACAAAAAACTAAGATGATTTGGTCACTCAGTTTTTCACATTCTGCATGCTTTTTCCCTCCCCTTTTCAGATGGTCTTGCTGCATTCAGGGCTTTTTTAAAATCTGAATTCTGTGAAGAAAATATTGAATTCTGGCTGGCTTGTGAAGACTTTAAAAAAACCAAATCACCCCAAAAGCTGTCCTCAAAAGCAAAGAAAATATATACTGACTTCATAGAAAAGGAAGCTCCAAAAGAGGTAAGAAAAAAAGTTCCTCCTTTTAGCATAATTTGGAAATCTTTAGAACAGAAATGAAACAAAAGAATTGAAGAGATGTCAAAGTAGTGGAAGGAGTGGTAAAAAGACTTTTCCCCTATTGTAGCTTTGAATTAAGATTCTTTAGTGACGTGGCTGGTAGAGCTAATCACACAGTTTTTATTTTTTGTTTTCAAATACTAAATTTCAATCTCTAAAAATACTGAATAAACCACTTTTTTGTTTTATTTCAGATAAACATAGACTTTCAAACCAAAACCCTGATTGCTCAAAATATACAAGAGGCTACGAGTGGCTGCTTTACAACTGCCCAGAAAAGGGTATACAGCTTGATGGAGAACAACTCTTATCCCCGTTTCTTGGAGTCAGAATTCTACCAGGACTTGTGTAAAAAGCCTCAGATAACCACAGAGCCCCATGCCACATGAGATGAAAAAGGGAGCCCCAAAATGGAGGACATTTCATTATTTTTCCTGTGGGGAAAGGCTGTGACCTACCAAAAAGACTGACCTTGAATTTTCAGCCTGGGTGTTCAGGAAACATCACTCAGAACTATTGATTCAAAGATGGGTAGTGAATCAGGAAGCCAGTGACTGCTTAGGAGAAGCTTGTATCAGAACAGCTTCCCTCACCACACAGAACACAGGGAGGGAATGTGTGGTCTGAATGTGGTGTCTCACTGAAAGAGCAGGAATGTGAAATGATTACGATGGAATTCTCTTGGTACAAAGGCGTTTAAAATCAATAGGTCTGGGATTATGTGGCCTTAGCTGGCTGTACATCTTTCCCTACATCAGCTCATGTTACCATGTAGTGGTTTTAGTTTTAGTTTTTTAGTACTTAGTAACATTAAAATGTTTATTATGTGCAAGGGTAGTGAAGTTCTTATGACCACAGATCATCAGTACTGTTGTCTTATAACACTGAAACTGAAGTGGTCTGTGTTTGTGTTATTAAATGGTGTGTGAAATAGAATGAGTGCTGTTGTATTGAAAACTACAATGTCTGTTATGAGTGCCAAAATCAGTCTTGAAGGCAGCTAAACTTTGAAGTGGTCTTTGAATACTTTTAATAAATTTATTTTGATAAATAACATCATTGAACACTTGGAATCCAGTTGTGATTTGATTTTATTTGATTTTTGGTAATTGGAAATATGGCAGATACAAGGGAAAACGGTTTTTTCTAGTTACTGAGCAGATATTGTGCCTTTCCCGTGAGAATTGAAAATCCTCAGAAATAATAAATGATAGGGAAGATGATTCTTTTTTTAAAACCTATAAGCATTATGTAGGTCTAAGTAACTCAAATCACATCCTGAGAACCACCCCCAGTTTGAGCTTTATAGTCTTGTAAAACAAAAGAACACTGACCTAAAGCCCTCCATGAGTGTCTACTAAAGACGAACTAAATATGTGAAATAAAATAATGAAGACAAACACTAAAATTATTTACATAACTAATCTTAAGTGAAAGCAGCCAGACAGGGTGACTGGCCGGCCTGCCTTCCCAGGGTTTCAGGCTCCCCCACAAGTACAGGCACGAGCTTCCAAGATGCGTGCCTGGAATTATTCCCTCCCATGAGGAATCATACAAAATCTCAGGGTTTCCAATCCCCCTACCTTTATTTGGCTACCCCAGAGTCTGGTTATGTTACCTTAGGTAACAAAGGCAAAAGGAGTACATTTTTGATTCTTAGACTTAATCCAGAAATGTGCTTTATCCCAATTGAGAGAGGAAGGTCTTAAATCTGTTATTTTTCAAATTTAGCAGGCTTTTTTTAATGTCATTTGTTATGGTTTTTGTTTTGTTTTGAGACAGTCTCACTCTTTGCCTGGGGTAGAGTGCCGTGGCGTCAGCCTCACTCACAGCAACCTCAAACTCCTGGGCTCAAGCAATCCTGCCTCAGCCTCCCGAGTAGCTGGGACTACAGGCATGCGCCTGTAATTTTTTCTATATGTTTTTAGTTAGCCAATTAATTTCTTTATTTTTAGTAGAGACAGGGTCTCGCTTTTGCCCAGACTGGTTTTGAACTCCTGACCTTAAGTGATCCACCCACCTCGGTCTCCCAGGGTGCTAGGATTACAGGCGTGAGCCACCGCGCCTTGCCTTGGTTATGGTTTTAATAAAAATGAGTGGAAACCCTTGGAGTTAGAAGTCTTGAGCCCAAGTAATGACTTCCCATGACTTTGTGATGCTGGCTCCTCCTCTTCTACCTTCCTAACGTCTCTGCGTTCTGTCAAGTAGCAAAGGGCTTTAGAAATTGTAAAGCACTAAAAAGTGCATTTATTTCTGATTGGCCAAAAGAAAAATTGACCTCCAGTAGTTTACTGTTTCCATTATCATTACTCTACCTTTCACCTTAACCAGTTTCTGGCTCCAACAGGCACAAGCTCCATGAGAGACTGCCTTGTCCATGTCTATATCATCAGCAGCCAGAAGAATAATAGGTGCTCCATAAAAGCTGGTAGAATAAATGAATTCTTAAAGGTCAATGAAACAATATTTCCTTGGAGAATAAATATGTCAGGTCTGCAGAATACTTAATTCGGAAAGGTTTTTTGGCCAACAGAAACTCAGGAGTCATGCCATATATCGTCCAATTTGTCAACAAGTCCTATCTATTTTATTTCAAATCTCTGTCCAGCTCAATCTGGCACCACCCTGAGCAAAGATACCACCATCTGATGCCTGGTTTACTGCAATAGTCTCAACTCATCTCCCTGAACCCACTCTTCTCCCACTCCCACTACAATGTGGTCCCTGCTTTTCAACTCTAGGGACCCAACCAAGACATACACCTGGTCTTGTCTCCTTTTGCTTATAAGCCCTTGACACCTTCCCAGTTAGGATAGAGGTGAGATCCCTCATATGGGCTAGCACCTGCATGGCTTGACCCGCTCCGTCCGTCCATTCCAACCCTGTCTCCACCGTGTTTCCCCCAGTTTTCTGCTAGCCCCACTGGCTGCCTCTAATTCTCTCGCAGGTGCCTGCTCCTTGGCCTCATGGGGCCTTTGCACCTAATAGTTCTTCTGCATGGAATCCAGTTTCAGCTCTTATCGTTTACCTGTCAGTGCAATTGCCACTTCCTCAGGGAATACTGCCCTGCCATTACCTAGCTCAGACCCCGTTTTAGATGTTCTCATAGCACCAGATTCTCTAATTCAGAACACTTACAAGTTTTCATTAATTTGTCTGATTATTTGATAATTCTTTGTCTTCTTTCACTGGATTATGGGTGCCACAATTTGAGGCCCCTTTGCCTGATTTTCTGCTCATGGCTGAATCCCAACACCTAGCACAGTGCCTGGTATACAATAGGAGCTGCATAAATAATTGTTGAATGAATTAATGAGTATTAAAAGATCTTGTAAACTAATTTTGATGAAAAAAAGAAGCATCAGCTGGGTGCGGTGGCTCATGCCTGTAGTCCTGCCCATTGGAGAGGCTGAGTGGGAGGATCCCGTGAGGCCAGGAGTCCGAGGCTGCGGTGAGCTATGACCACCGCTGCGGACAGCACCGCGGCACTCCAGCCTGTGCAACGTCTCCAGACCCTGCCTCTCAAAACAAAGAAAACAAAAAAAAGAAACAAGAAGCACCTGCCAATACACAAAATATAAGAACAAGACTTTAAAAGCTTTACTGGCTCAAATGTCTGAAAATATCTGTAGAACTTTTTCCTTTGGCAAACAAAATAAATACCTCTTACTAGGCATATTCACTATGACTTGACGTTTAATAGAAGCAGCCAGATTATAGTAACAAAAAGCCATAATTTTGACTTTCAGGGCTGCTAAAAGTGCAGGATTTATTCGGGAAGTATTTTTCAATGTTCTAGTGTGGAACAAACTGAAATAGATTTAAGATAAGAAACCACATACCTCCACAAATAAATATTACTTAATGTTCCAGTTTCCCAGAGTTCACACATTTAGGGTCCACAGTCCATTCATTTTGATAATATTTCATTGCTTCTATATTTTAAGCCCCAAAATATTTCAAATATATTAATTACATACAGTCACACTGGAAAAAATCAAATATTGTATATTATCTGCTATGTGAGCAGAGGGAGGTAATAAATGAGTTTCCATAAAATTAAAGTGATCACCCAAAATTTCATAGGAAACAGGCCGTGGGTAGAGGCGCAGTTGTTGCTGTTCACCCGCACTGTTTGATCACGTGTGGTAGTGCCTCCCACCCTGTGGGTTTGGAGAGTGGAGAGAAGCGCTGGTTGCGAGTTTCTCTGCGCCCTGAGGTAGCACCGATAGGAGCGCGCTGTGCGTCTGCACAGGGGCGGACGGGGAGGTGCCCACCCGTGCCAGGCCCTGCGCCATTTCTATCTTTGCTTGCCCATGCTAGCCCTGAATTGCAGCTTAGACGCGTTAGTCTGACTTTATAGAGAGTGTTACTATCATTGAATGTGAACTTTGACATGTAAAGAGATTCCCAAATCTGGCTTTGATCCCTTTTGACAACTTTAGAAAACCATCTTTGCCAAAGGCAAGCAGATGAGTTTTGTCTGATTTTTGATATCTCGGCTATGGAACAGCTTGGAGTTGCTTGAGTTGATGATAGCAGCCCAAAGAGCCGCCCTGCGGCTTGAAGGATAAATAAAGGAATCTCCAGGAGTAAGAAGTAGACTCTAGTCTGAGGCAACAGCATTGAACAAAGGCCTGATAGTCGCCATTTTTGGCCCAAGGTCCAGCACGACCACACCAGACCACACAATACGAGAAGGAGACGGGTTGGCTGAGAGCAGAAGTGCAGCCCAGGGCCAGGTGATAGAAAGCCTTGGACGCAAAGGTTGGGATTTTATTCTGAGGGGATAGGGTACAAATCTCAACTGAAACTTACAAAAATAACTTGAGCAGCGGCAAGAAGGATGGATTAGAGGCAGGGAGAAGAGTTGGGAGACTGCAGTAATAACTCAGATGAGAAACGCCAGATGCCTGAAGCATGGTGGTGTCTCCAAATACTTCAGCATGACATAACAGTAAAGTGCACATCGCCTACTCGTGCAGAACATTGATCTCAGCCACACAGAGAATATATCCCGAACTTGTGACACATTCCCTATCCTCCAAGCAGTACCAATTAAGTAGCTGATGAAATAATTATACAAAAGTAAAATATAAGGTAAGTTATAATTGCTGATTAATAATCAAAATAGAAGTACAGATATCTTTATCTGGAATAAATCAAACACTCAAAGTAAAGCAGCATTTTTGATGGTATTTAACAAATGGATAGGATTTAATAAAGATAAATGGGAGAGTATTCAGAGTGGGGAAACCATCTAAAAAAGGAAAAGGGGAAAATAGGATTATACTTTAATTGTGCTATGATATTTCTATAGACAGACATTTTTAACAGGGATATATATATTAGAACTATTCCATTGATTCATTCTTAAATACCTTATGAAGGGCTCGTCTGGGCAAGGAGGGTGTAAAAGAGTAGAGGAAATGGCCCAGCTCTTGAGAAAGAAAGGAACAGAAGGATGGAAGTTCAAAACCACAACTGAAAGGCACACTTAATTTTTTTATAAAAGAGATTTCCATAAAATCGTCATTATAAAGTATCAAGCTTTATAAATCACAAGCATCTTTCCTTCTCTTACTACAGCCAAGTGTTTACTCACCATTGTCATTATCTACATTCTCTCATGTAGATCTCAACAGGACTCAGATCCTATATCCTACTTCTAGTCTAGTCCCTAGGATGCTATTTGAACATTAATTTTCTCACATTACTCTTATGCCCAGACAAGTATATAAATTTCCTGGTATCTCCCAAATCAAAGTAAACTCCAATGCCTAAGGTTAAAAATTCTCTATAATTTTAGGGGTTTTTTTTCCACCCATTCAAGCTATTTCCCACTACCAACAAGAAACTAATACTGGTTTTTCTTAGTGTCCCTGAGATACATTATTCTCCTATTGTTATATCAAAAATTTCTCCTTGCTTAGAACTGCTCTCTTCCCTTAAATTTTACTCATTTTCAAGGCTCAGATCAAGTTTCACCTCCATGAAATATTCCCAAGGATGTGGCAGTCTTATTTCCCAAATATGTGGTCATTAACTGGACCATTCTGACTTATTCCACTTAGTTTTCAGAGTAACTAACAAAGTTCCACTCATGGAAGATACTCACTACGCATTCCTCATTCATGATCTGATTACTCATTGGTTGGTTGATTCACAAACTCTTAAGTAAAAATGCATGCAGTGATATAAATGATTTCATTTAAATATGCTAAACTCATTTGCAAAAAATAACTTGTTTTTCAGGAGTCTACATAGTTTTCCATTTGGCTCTACATTTTTGCCTTGCAAATTTATATTAATAGTAAAACTAAACTATGTGGACCTTGGATAAGACCCTAATGTCAGGTTTTCTCAAATCCCAAATTAATTTTATATTTATATGGTTTAAAAAGTCACTGACCTATATGGAAATTTTCCTTAGGAGTGATGCTGTATGTTTATTTAGCTCGTGTATATCTTAAACATGTACAGACGTCACACCAATATCAAAATAATGAAAAAGAAATGGGCCAAAAAAAGAGAGTTAAAAGAACTATTTCCTGCTCTCAACTTTGGGGTAAGGAGGGACCTGAGACTTTTTAAAAATACACTTGCGACCTTCAGTATAATAGGCCTGTTCCCACCTCCATCCCAAACTACTCTTCCAGTGGCTTCAACGTGCAACCCTATGTAATCTACTGTGAGCACATTTTGAAACCGCACTGTCGGAAGAACTAAGAAAAATACGCAGTTTACGTGAGCCACGGTGTGCTCTGAGAAAGACCAGGTATGCAAGCTTTGGTGTGAAAAGAAGGTGGCACTTAGCAGACCTTTGCTGGGCTTGCGGGAAGCTCACAGTGTCACGTCTCCACTGGCACAGCACATTCTCATACGTGGTGACTTCCTTACGGACGTGGTCATTGGGCCCTGCGACCTAAACGTCCAGATTCAAAGTTCTACTTCTTTCTAATTTCTTCTGCATCTGTTTTCAGATTCCAGAGCTTCGCAAATTCCATAACATTCTATAAAAGTGCTAGTAAGATGATTAACATTTTAAGAGCAACTAATAATGCAATTATTTCAGAAATAATTTTGGTCATCACAATTATTTTTAGAAAAAGTCAATGATCTATTCAGTACTGAAAATATTAATAAAGTATCTCTGAACTTTGAGAAAGTTCATTTGTTATCCAGAGAAAGTAAAAAAGAACTCAGAAACAGCATTGAACATAAAATCAGCAAAATAATGCTATTCAATAAAAATATAATGTGATACTATAAGCCGCATGTACAATTTTACACATTGTAGCCAAATTAAAATGATTTAAAGGAAACAGATAAACTTAATGTTAACATATTTTATATAACCCAGTATATTTAGAATATTATCATTTCAACATGTAATCAATATAATCAATTATGAAAGATATTTTAAATATTTTTCTTATTAAGTCTTCAAAATCCAGTGTATATTTTACACTTGCAGCTTATCCAAATCTACATTAGCCACATTTCGTGCTAAACAAGTTTGGGGGAAGGCAGTTCCCAATCCTGTATCTTGGATTTGATGAGCCCAGAGTTGTGGTTGAAATGATTTAAAAACCTAATGTAGGGCCAGGTGCAGTGATTCCCACCTATAATCCTACCACTTTGGGAGGCTGAGGCAGGAGGATTGCTTGAGGCCAGGAGTTCAAGACCAGCCTGGGCAACATAGATCCTGTCTCTACAAAAAAAAAAAAAAAAAATGTTTTTTAATTAGCACAGGCGTAGTGGCGCAGGCCTGTAGTCCCAGATACTGGAGAGGCTGAGGGAGGAGGATCGCTTGAGCCCAGGTGTTCGAGGTTGCAGGGAGCTAGACCGGGCCACTGCATTCCAACTTGGGTGACAGAGCAAGATCCCATCTTTTAAAAAAGAAAATAAAAACCCTGATGTAGACCTTGTTAGGTCTATCTTGATGTTCCATGGTCCTTGGTTCCTGGTACCAAGTTGAGCCGATGATGGAGTGATCACAAATACAGAGCAATCCCAGGCAAACAGTTTATTACAGAAAAGAAAGAAATTATACAAAGTAAAGAAGGAAGCTACCCAAAGTGAAAAAACACCCCAGAGAAAAGAACAGGTCAGTCTCCACGAGCGGGGAAAGACGTTGAAGACTGCTTTCCTTGGCCTGGCCCGGGCAGGGCTTACCGGAGGCGTCATTATCAGGTGTTCTTCGGTTTCCTGCAGTCCCCTTCCCCGATTGGTCCCGAGTTCTCTGTCCCTGGGAACCACCCTCCTGGCCTGCACGCACCACCTGCAGATTTGATCCCTGCCTGACAACCTCATGATTTTTGTGTTCCAACTACTGAGATAATAACACACATTTCTCTTGAGTTTGTGCAGAGACAAACTTAAAAGAACCACTTCCCTGCTCCAAATGCATTCTAAAAAGGCTAAAAACAAAGCAAGTAAGTGTTCTAGATGGGACTGAACAAAAGCACCCCAGGATAAGAGTTAAATATTTTCTCACAGAAAGTTTCCTTTTAGAAACAGTACAACTTAATTTAATTCTGCCTGTTTGTCCTCCAGTGATTATCTGCCCCTCCCCTACGACTCTGCTACTATTATCTAGGCCTTCCCTGTGCCATGCCAGTGTCACTTCATAGTCTTCTGCCTGTTCTCTTGGAATGAGAGATTCCTTTTTGCAATTCCCCCTACATATGAAGTCAGATTATTTTTCATAATCACCAGTTTTACCTTATATTTTCTTCCATTCAAAATGTTTCATTGCCTTCCTGTTTCCGGAGCAGCACTGGAAGAGCACCGGATCGTGAGCACGCAGGGCGAGACTCCGGGCGCCGCGGCGTGCCTTTCCAGCCAGCCCAGAGGCCATCAGCTCCGAGGCTCTCCGCTACGTCACCGGGAAGGGGGTGATCGGATCTCTAAATTCTCTTCCAGCTCTAAAATCCTGCTTCGCTTTGGATGTTCCCTGCAATCTGCCGCTACCCTAACAATTTTAATTTTTCCCCCAGGCCAGGTGTGGTGGCTCACGCCTGTAATCCTAGCAGTATGGGAGGTTGAGGCAGAGGATCACGTCAACTCAGGAGTTCGAGACCAGCCTGAGCAAGTGCAAGACCCCCTCTCTACTACAATTAGAAAAAATGTACTGGTGCCTGGCTAGGTCAGTCATCAGAACACGAGACTCTGAAAAATAGAAATTAGCCGGGCATGGTGGCGCATGCCTGTAGTCCCAGCTACTCGGGAGGCTGAGGCAGGAGGATCGCTTGAGCCCAGGAGTTTGAGGTTGCTGTGAGCTAGGCTGGCGCCACGACAATGTAGCCCAGAGCAAGACTGCCTCAAAAAAAGCTTTCCCTCCAAACAATCTAACATAAAATCGCTGCTGTCCTGTCCATTCCAGTTAACGAAGCCATCATCATCTGGCTCATGCCGACCTCCTGCACGGAGGCCCCGCCCCATTCATCCTACCCGCGGCCTAAATATTCCTCCCCCGCAACCCGGCTTCCCGTGAAGCAGCAGCTTAGGACCCTCGGCATCCAATCTCGCCTTAAAGAAGTACTTGCGGAGCGCGCTGCGTGCAGCCCCGCGACGGTCCCCGCGGCCGTTCTCCGCAGCCCCGACCCCGCGGCGGTTCTCCGCAGCCCCGACCCCGCGGCGGTTCTCCGCAGCCCCGACCCCGCGGCGGTTCTCCGCAGCCCCGACCCCGCGGCGGTTCTCCGCAGCCCCGACCCCGCGGCGGTTCTCCGCAGCCCCGACCCCGCGGCGGTTCTCCGCAGCCCCGACCCCGCGGCGGTTCTCCGCAGCCCCGACCCCGCGGCCGTTCTCCGCAGCCCCGACCCCGCGGCGGTTCTCTGCAGCCCCCGACCCCGCGGCGGTTCTCTGCAGCCCCGACCCCGCGGCGGTTCTCCGCAGCCCCCGACCCCGCGGCCGTTCTCCGCAGCCCCGACCCCGCGGCCGTTCTCCGCAGCCCCGACCCCGCGGCGGTTCTCCGCAGCCCCGACCCCGCGGCCGTTCTCTGCAGCCCCGACCCCGCGGCGGTTCTCTGCAGCCCCGACCCCGCGGCCGTTCTCTGCAGCCCCCGACCCCGCGGCCGTTCTCTGCAGCCCCCGACCCCGCGGCCGTTCTCTGCAGCCCCCGACCCCGCGGCCGTTCTCTGCAGCCCCCGACCCCGCGGCCGTTCTCCGCAGCCCCGACCCCGCGGCCGTTCTCTGCAGCCCCGACCCCGCGGCCGTTCTCTGCAGCCCCGACCCCGTGGCGGTTCTCTGCAGCCCCCGACCCCGCGGCGGTTCTCTGCAGCCCCGACCCCGCGGCCGTTCTCTGCAGCCCCGACCCCGCGGCGGTTCTCTGCAGCCCCCGACCCCGCGGCGGTTCTCTGCAGCCCCCGACCCCGCGGCGGTTCTCTGCAGCCCCCGACCCCGCGGCGGTTCTCTGCAGCCCCGACCCCGCGGCGGTTCTCTGCAGCCCCGACCCCGCGGCGGTTCTCTGCAGCCCCCGACCCCGCGGCGGTTCTCCGCAGCCCCGACCCCGCGGCCGTTCTCCGCAGCCCCGACCCCGCGGCGGTTCTCCGCAGCCCCGACCCCGCGGCGGTTCTCCGCAGCCCCGACCCCGCGGCGGTTCTCCGCAGCCCCGACCCCGCGGCGGTTCTCCGCAGCCCCGACCCCGCGGCGGTTCTCTGCAGCCCCGACCCCGCGGCGGTTCTCCGCAGCCCCGACCCCGCGGCCGTTCTCCGCAGCCCCGACCCCGCGGCGGTTCTCCGCAGCCCCGACCCCGCGGCCATTCTCTGCAGCCCCGACCCCGCGGCGGTTCTCTGCAGCCCCGACCCCGCGGCGGTTCTCTGCAGCCCCGACCCCGCGGCCGTTCTCCGCAGCCCGACCCCGCGGCGGTTCTCCGCAGCCCCGACCCCGCGGCGGTTCTCTGCAGCCCCGACCCCGCGGCCGTTCTCTGCAGCCCGGCGTGAGCGGGGTGGCCGCGGGGTCAGTCCTGTCCGGGAGACCCGCCGGGCCGCCCCCGCCGCGCGGTACGGAGTGAACTGCCACGGACATTCGTGTAGGCGCTGTGCCAGCATACGTTCCTTTCTCTGGAATAACGCCCGGGAACCAGTTGCTGGGTCACGGTGTTAATAGTTGCATGCCTAGTCCCGGGAAAGCTGCCGGCCGCTTTCAGAGCAGCTCGGGCGGTTCTCGCTCTCGGCAGCGCGAACGCAGGAGCGGCCGTCCTCACGCGCAGTCCGCGCCCGCGCAAGGACCGCGCCCGCGCAAGGACGGCGCCCGCGCAAGGACCGCGCCCCCGCAAGGACCGCGCCCGCGCAAGGACCGCGCCCGCGCAAGGACGGCGCCCGCGCAAGGACGGCGCCCGCGCAAGGACCGCGCCCGCGCAAGGACCGCGCCCGCGCAAGGACCGCGCCCGCGCAAGGACCGCGCCCGCGCAAGGACCGCGCCCGCGCAAGGACGGCGCCTCCGCTGTGCTGAGTCTTCCGACAGGCGCACATGGCGCCCCTCCGTCCATTGTTCGTTCGTTTGTTTGTTTGTTTGTTTGTTTGTTTGTTTGTTTGTTTGTTTGTTTGTTTATTTATTTATTTATTTATTTATTTACTTTTTGAGACAGAGTCTCACTCCGTTGCCCAGGCTAGAGTGAGTGCCGTGGCGTCAGCCTCCCTCACAGCAGCCTCAAACTCCTGGGCTCAAGCAATCCTGCTGCCTCAGCCTCCCGAGTAGCTGGGACGACAGGCATGTGCCACCATGCCCGGCTAATTTTTTCTATATATTTTTAGTTGGCCAATTAATTTCTTTCTACTTTTAGTAGAGATGGGGTCTCGCTCTTGCTCAGGCTGGTTTCAAACTCCTGACCTTGAGTGATCCTCCCTCCTTGGCCTCCCAGAGTGTTAGGGTTACAGGCGTGAGCCACTGAACCCAGCATCTCCATTTATTTCGATTCATCTTTGATTTTTTCATCAGCATTTTGTAGTTTTCAGTATACAAGTCCTGCACACTTTTTATTAGATTTACACCTAAGTCTGTCTTTCTTTCTCTCTTTTCTGATTATAAATGCTACTGGAGTTTCCATATTGCTGGAGTATAGCAATACAATTGAGTTTTGTATATTTAGCATGTATCCTAAGGCCCAATGGAACTTATTTATGAGTTGCAGGATTTTTTTTTATAGATCCTTGGGGTTTATATAAAAAAATCCACTACTTTTTGGAGGACTTTTCCAACTCCACTCTCTTTTTCCTTTCCTTTCAGAACTGTAGTGACACAATTGTTAGATTTTTTTTTTTTTTTTTTTTTTTTTGCTATAGTCCCACAGGCCACTAAGGCTCTGTACATTTTTTTCCAGTTTATCTTTTATTTCAGATTGGGAAATTTCTATTTTATCTTCAAGTTCACAGATTGCTTCCTCTGTCCCATTTATTCTGATGCTAGGTCCATCCATTGAGTGTTTTTATTTAGGTTATTGTATGTTTCAGTTCTAATTTTCCCATATGGTTCTTTATATCTTCTATATCTTTGATGAGATTTTTATTTCTTTGCTGAAATTTTCTTTTTTTCTTTTCATTTGTTTCAAGTGTGTCCATAATTGCTTATTGAAGTATTTTTATAAGGTCTGCTCTAAAATCTTCGTCAGATAATTCTAACATCTCTGGCACCTCAGTGCTGGCGTCTACTGATTCTCACTTCCTTCAGGTTGAGACTTTCTTGGTTCTTGGTATGACAAGTGATTTTCTATTAAAACTTGGGAATGTTGAGTACTTTACGGGGAGACCCTGGATCTTATTTAACCCTGTTTTAGCAGCTTCACCTGACACTACTCCAGAAGAAGTGGGTGCTATCTTGTTTTGTTGTTCGAGGTGGGATATAAGCCCACGTTCCCCATTCCGGCTCTGTTGACACCCAACAGGGAGAAATGCTCTTATTAGCTTTTGGATGGGGTAGGGGTGGGAATTTCAACTCCCGCTAGCTTCCTTGGGTTGCATTTTGTCAAGGGTAGAAATTCATACTCCCACCCAGCCTTCACTGGCGTAGGTGGAGGTGGGCCGCTATTCCCCAAAAGTATCTGTCTTGCCAGGCTGCCCTTTCTGGTTCTTTGGCAAAAAAGAAGGCATTTATTGGCATTTTATTTGTTTCTTCTCCCTGGCAGTTCTTGGTTGCCAGCTTTTTGGCTCCAAGTCTGAGATATATGAGACAAAAAAAAATAATCTAGGGAATTTACCACCATATAATTCCTGGGGCCCTAGAGTCTATATCTGGTCCTCCTACTTCTCCCCACTTTTCAGTCTTTTTATGCTTGTTTCATATATAACGTACAGGGTTTTTAGTTGTATTTAGTGGGAGAGATAGGGGAAAGTATGACTGTTCCATCTTCTAGGAAGTAGAAGTCTTCTTTATCACTGGTTTTTAATATTTTGATTATATATTTCAACATAATTAATTTCTTTTATAATCCCATATGTTTTATTTATGCATTTATAAACAATGTCTGAGAATCACCAGATAGCCGTTGAGGTCCATGGCTCAGAACCACCATTTTAGAGAAAAGTTTTAAAAAGCGACCCAAAGGAAGCAACACAGAATTATATTCCACAGTCAAGAAACGGGCCCAATTCCCTTATTTACAGCACACATTGGCTCTTTTAACTTCCAGGCACCCTTTCCAATGCCACCCAGGGTCACGTGGAGAAAAGAAACTAGAACTAGAACAGGGGCAATGACTTGGAGAAGAGCGGGAAACTGTCCATCACTTCGCAAGACTGTTGCCTGGGAGACCAAGCCTGCAGACCTTATTCAAAACTCAGAGGGCATCACTGTCGCCCTGGTTGCCAAGTTAACCGTGTATCCCAGCACTTTGCATGTGGGCTTTCCATTCCCCAGGATAGCTCCTTCTTGATTGTACGATGCCGGAAATCCCTTTTTCAATTGCCCAGAATGTTCACAGACATGGCTCCCACCCTCACGGAGGAGGAGGAGTTTGTCGTCTGACAGCAGCGGGTGGAGCAGAAGGAAAAGCCCTCGCCAGGCTCCAGGGGAACTGCTCCCCGGCACTGTGTTTAAATGCACATCTACTCTTTCATTGGATGATGAATTCCTCAAAGGAAATAAACTCTGCCTCATTTTTCCTTTTATTCTCAGTGTTTACAGAGTATAAGGTACATGGTAGATGCCTAAAAGTGTTGTTAAATGAATAAACAAGTAAGTCTATCCCAGATAAAACTGTATGTACTAGGGTTTACCAAAGACCTCATGTTTATTGATTTCTATTTTAATTAGAAAAATATTCTTAGATTACTTAAAACAAATATTAGTTATTTCTCAGATTTTTATTTCTAATTTCTTCTTATTTTTCCACTACGGATGCAACCTTGGACAACAAAACATAATGCATATTGTCTCCATTTCACAGGCCATCTGGCAGGATGCCATCTCATAAATATGACAATGAGTTACACAGGGTTCCAGATCCAATCGCAACAGTGTTATTCCCCTCCTCCACTCCCTCATCCCCATTGTAAAGATCAAGGCGAACACAGCCTGGGGCAACAGGCTGGGGAATATCACCCTAGAAACACGATTGCTTCAGATAAACCCAGAGTGATCTGCAGAAGACTGAGGGCAACATCAGTTACCTAGTTAAGTAGGGTCTGGAAATACAGAAAGATAAAAATCTTGAGTGCAGTCTTATAAACCTTTAGACCATATACTGCTTCTCCATGGCAAACTCTTCTTGAAAACAAAGGACAATATGAAAAACCATTTAACTTCTTGGTGTTGACCCACCCAAGTTCAAGAAATGGAATGAACATTACCCAAGAGTTGGAAGGAAATGACTAAATAAGAGTTGGGAAATAGCATCAGGTATGACAACTTGTGAAGAGGGTGACATTCCACGCCTCCTCTCTGGGTAGGGCACACAGGACAGCCTATGAACTGTCACACAAGACAAATCTGGGCTTGACTCACGAGGCCAATGGACAGACGCAGCCTGGCCGTGAATGGGCTGAGTCAGCTGACGCTGCCCATTCGGCGGAGGGTGAACGACCCGCTGGCCTCCGCGGTGGGTGCCGCCGCTGAGGAGCCGGGGCTGTCAGGTCTCCGAGGGGCCTTCTGCATAGCCCAGACCGATAAGCAAAGAGAGGATTTTTCAAAGTAGATAAATTGATCTCTCTGCTCAAATAGAAAAAGGTTTGTGGTTTGAATTAAATTAAAACAAACATCTGTAGTCATTAAAAACTTGATTAAATAAAAAGCAGATTTTAGATATAAGACAGTTCATACAACACATGGATATGTATTTTGTAATTGATAATGTTTGAAAACTGTCTTGCTTTATCGTTGTAACGTTAGCACTGTAGAGACGTGAGTGCCAGGTTGCATAAAATCATGACAGGTATAGTATCAAATAAGTAAACTCTCTTTTTGAGAGAAAGTAAACTTCCCAATGGATGATTTCATTCCCAAACAGGATTATATTCTCTGTGTGTGTGTGTGTGTGTGTATGCTCATTCTGGGTCAGAGTGAACTACAATAATAAAAGATGCAAACTTTGGATGACCATTGGATTGGCACCTGAATGGAACTGAATATGGACAGAGAAGTCAAGTAAACCTAGAAGGGTAAGAGTCAGTGACTAGAATTCTGTTTCCCCTATACAACTTTGGAGAATTCTGAGTTATATGGTAGTTGATATTTTTACCGTACCATGAGATCTCTATATAACATAAGTTCCCTTTATTTTTATCAAATTTTTATACATTCTTATTTGAATTATTCCTTCTGATTGTGTTAAATTTGCAGTGCATAATCTCTTTAATCACTTATTTAAAACAATAAAAACGTTTGTTGACATATGTTATAAGCCAACCTACTAGAAGTAAAAGAAACAGTAAGTTTTGCTACCTATACTCTTAGTAAGTACAGTGTATACTACAATATATAGTATTAGGAGTATCCTATCAGTAATTATATCACCAACACAAAACTATTATAAACAATAAATATCAGTTATTATACTGATCCTGAATAGTAATTCGATAATTCTATTTTCAAATTTAAAAATGTTCATGAACTCCAATGATCCTATCTTTATATTAATAGATCCTAACAGAAACCACAGCCTAGCAGTTCTTGATCAGCAGCTCATCCTCAGTGCCGGCCTGGCCATCACACTGCTGACAACACGGTGGGGTTGCGTGGCACCTCATCGTTCACAGAGCGCTTTCACAGCCATATCAACCTTATAATGAGATAGTGCTGTGTGGAACAGATGTTGTAAAAAGAAAGAGAAATGAATCCAGCCTCCTTTTTTCATAAGAAGGGAAGAACTAGTGAGGTGAAATGACTTGCCAATGTCACCTGGCTCATTTGGGACAGAGCCAACATGAGACTTCAGACCCAGGCCATCTCCCTCTGTGCCAGCTGCCTCAACTGGATTAGCCGGTGTTCTAAGAACACCAAACTGAGGCCCCATGAGTTTAAGTGATTTTTAAAAATTACATGGCAAATAAGGACCAAAGCCAAAAGTAAAACCCACTTGCCACCATCTTTCTCTTCTTTCTCTATTATGGAAGTTTGTTTACAATTATAAATAATTCTCGCACTCCTGGCCTCAAGCAATCCTCCCATCTTGGCTGCCCTAAGTACTAGGATTGCAGGCATAAGCCACCCACCAGGGCCGAGATTGTTTAAATATCATTTACATACAAAAAGAATGGATTTTTCTCTAAATTTAATTATGAAACTACTTTCAACCATTGAGAAAATTGTAATGAAGGACATAGACACAGTTTTTCCCACCAGACATTTGAAAATGCAAGTTTAGAACTAAGTAGAGAAGTCAGGCCTGAAACCTAAGACTGTGGGGTCCTCAGCGTATACATGCAAGTCCACGCGTGAGAGTAAGGTCAGCTACCCAGTAAGAGTCTGCACTGCAGAGAGATAACAGAAGAGGCCGAGCGTCTGTTAGAGGCTGTTAACATTTGAGAGACACATTGAGAACCAGTAAAAGAGGCTGAGAAGGACAGGTTAACAGAAACTGTAGTAGAGTCAAGAGAGAATGTTGTTCTAGAAGCTAAGAGAGAAAGAAGTTTTGAAAAATAGATTCAGGTCAAACAATTCACAATGCCAAAGAAATATCAAATAAAAGTTAAGAGGCCTTTGGACATGGGGTATCTAAAAACATCTAGCTAAAGATTTTGTACTTCATTGTTAAAGAAATGTGGGGAATTGTTTTTAACCATTTTTTGTGTTAGGCAATAACAAGATGAGAATTGTTCTCCAAGTCTGATCTGGCCACTTCATGTAAGATAAACTGAGTTGGGAAGAAATTACAAGGAAAATAGATTACAATTATAAAGATAAGAAGAAATGAAACTAAAACTGGAGTGATATCAGTAGGGACAGAAATGCAGAAGGAAATGCAATCAATATTTTGGAAGAAATAAAAGCAAATACATGTATATACATAATACAATTCTAGTCTTTGAATTTAGTTAAGGATAACATAATTCTGGTGCATTTAAAAAAATTAGTTGGCAATACAAGTTCATATTACTTGCTAAAGAAAATTCTATGGCGTGCACAGTGAGTGCTGAAGGGAGCAAGGAAGGATTTGATGGGGCTGGTACAGAAGCGTTGCATGCTAGAAGGCAGAGTGCCCAGGAATAGGGCTTGAGCAGGTGGACAGAGTCTCACAGCAGTGCTTGGGGAGATTTCCTACATTTCATGCATTTCACTGCTTCAGAGAGACAGAGGACTAGGGCATGAGAATAGACGATTGCCCTCCATACAGCAAAGTCTTATTTCAAGACACTGGAAATTGGGCCAGGAGCTAAACACATCAAAATAACCCACAGCTATGGCTGGAGAAAAGAGATCTCACCTACAAATGGACAGGACAGGGACAAGCCATAGTTGATTAGTAAACACCAAGTCTGAAGCATCTGATTTTCTTGGCAACTCTCTGACCTGGCCTCCTTAGTTTCTTTTTCTCACTTACAGGCTCCTCTTCCAAACCTCTTAGCCTAGTAGGGATGTATCTGAGGAGTAGCCCATATGAAAAAGACCTCGGAGTTCAAGTTGACATAAATCAACAGTGTATTGTGGTCTCCCAAAATCTAATATAGTATTAGGCTGTGTTAACAGAAGTAGAGTATTTAGGATAAAGGAGGTGATAGACTCTGCCATGGACCTGTCATAGCAGGAGCATCACTATAGTTCTGGATTCCAGGCTATGAAAAGAATATGTGGTTCTCGGGGTTCTTACCAAGGCCCTCTTCCTTCCTCAGAATACCACTCCCGAGACCATGTCATCTGTGTTACCACATGCAGTCATGAAGGGAGTGTCCTGTAAGAAGGCAACTGGTCGAGGGGGGCGGGGCGTTACTCACCACTGGAGCCCTAAGCAGGAGCAGGGGCAGCGTGAGGGAAGGAGGGATGCAGTGCAGATTTCTAATTATTTGGCCCAGAGGGCATGTCTTCCTAAACGTCACAGACGACGGGTTTGCCAGTGGTAAGCCCTGCATCTCATCTACTTCCATAGCTCCCATTATCATTTATATATTGATGTCTCCCTTCAAACTGTTAGGTAGATACTGAGGGATTCCAGGTCTCCTAGGCATGAAAGTGGGTGCTGTGGCCCCCATCTTGCTCCTGCCCCACCATAATCTCCCAAGCAACTGCCAACCTGGGGGAGGAAGGAATCAACTTAGCCATGGCAGCTGCAAAAGAATGCAGAGGACTCTCTAGCCCATAGGCCAAGCCAAGTAGGTACCATAGAGTCCAGAAATTGACCTAGAACAACCTCCATGTGTAGCTAAGACTTAGGTCATGTGACTCCCAGCTGACCAATCAAAGTGGTTCCATGGTGACCTCTGAACCATGAGGGAGGTCCCAATCTGGGCACTATAAAAGAAGAGGAAAACCATACCCAGGCCCTTTTTTCCTGTGCCCATCCACTTGCTCCCCCTTTGCTGTGACAGTGGGTCTGGTCGTCATCTGTGGCGTAGGTATCACGCTCTGTAAACCTACATCTTGCTCTTGCCCTATAATCCTATCGTTTGTCCCGGCCCGCAGGACCTTCTGTTACTCGCGGGGGCGAGGGGGACCATGCCTGAAAGAGATGAGCGAGAGAAAGAAACGAGACCAAGCGAATGATTGTCAAGGTCTACTTTACTTGGATTTTTAGTAGGTTTTATATACAGAAAACAAGGAAGTAGAAACAGAAAAATAGAGTGGGGGGATGATGAGGCTTGGGTGTGGGCTAATCAGCCCCAATCAGCATCTCAATGGCACCGAAAGCTGTAATGCATTCTTCTCAGAACTATAGCTGGAGGGCTGGGTGCTATTTTCATCTTAGGCTATTTTTCATGCGTGGGACAAGTCAGGACAAGTCAGGACAAGTCGTTGGAATGTGGAGGGTCTTAGTCTCCAACAATCGTTCTCTCCTCAATAAACTTCATTTTCATGCTTGCCTAACTTTGGTGTGTTTGGTCATTTTTCAACCATGGACATGCTAAAAACTGACATTTTCAGTCTAAAACCTGACAAAATCATACCTAAAACCAATTGCTATTGGGCAGGAAAAGGTTGGCAGGAAGTTCCTACCTCAGTTTTATTTTATTTTAATTGAAGAAAAAGATACAAATTTATTTAATATACACAGGAGCCTTCAGAAAGAAAACTCAACTCCCCAGAATGGGGTTTAGAAGCTTATATGTCTTTCCGGTAAAGTGGGTTATGGGAGGGAGGAAAAGACGGATCCATGGAAGGGCTGTAAAGGATTACTAGGGAGGATGAATGGGTGAGGAACAAAGATTAACCGATAAATTGTTCTCTTTGGAATTTCAATGAGTCTGACAGATAGGACATTATCTTCTGAAAGAGTCTATTCCAGTGTAGTCACATTCCTGGTCTTACAGGGAGGGGAAGAAAAGAATAATTGTCCTAGGTGGGTCTGGATCTTAGGCAGATAAAGAAACCTCAACTTTTTTGATGAGGGAGAGCTAGTTGGTGGAGGAGGGCCAGAGACCTTGAGTCTGTGCAGTTAGCCAGGCGCGCAAAACGCCGTATGTGGGGTATAAGTTATTATTTGGAAAAGTTTATTAACCAGTTTTCTTGAAATGTGGAGGGTATCCAGTTGGGGTGTCTAGATGTTAAACTCAAAGCATCTTCAGTTAAAGTGGAAGTAGACAGTGGCAATCCAGTTTTTCCCATTCAGAGTTTTATGTTACAAAGTATGCTTGCAGGGCCTCAGGAAAATGGAGTGGCAATTTTATTGAGTCCAAGTCAGAAAAATGGAAGAAATATTTGAAAATATTATTTGGAAACTTATAGCCAGGAAAGAATTCAAGATTTAGTCCAAATTGTAGCCAAATAATAAAAACTCAAAAGCTATGGGCCAAGCTGAAATATAATAATGATTTTACTACAGTTTCTTCTGAAACATAGTTTTCTTTATCTATAGTTTCCTATTTCTACCAAAGATAAAATCATAGTATGACCTATTTTTTGCAAAATAAATTTTAGTCTCATTATATTTGTCCCAATTATTTGCATAAAGTGTAATAAAAATAGTCATTGGCCATATGGGCTTTCTTTTTTTTAATTGGCTTTGCTGGAACTTCTTCATGAAGAATCTCAGGTTAGACTTAAAAGCCTTGTTAGGTAGATATCGAGGGATTCCAGGTCTCCTAGGGACGAAAGTGGGTGCTGTCGCCTTGGGGCAATTGCCCCACCTGGGAAGGACAAGGGTGGGCCCAGCCCCATCTTGGTCCTGCTGTCGCCCTGATCCTCCCCGGAGTGACTGCCATGCTTGGGGGAGGAGGGAACACCCTGCAAACCCAGGGCAAAACAACGCACAGGGTTCTAGCCCACGGGCCAAGCAGCACAGATACCGCACAGCTGGAATTGACCTAGAACAACCCACACGGGTGGTTAAGACTCAGGTCGTGCAACTCCCAACTGTCCAATCCGAGTGGTTCCATGGTGACGTCTGAGCCACAGGGGGCCCAATCCGGGCTATAAACAAGGTGCAGGCCAAGCTCTCCTTGCCTGCCGCAGCAGTGGGTCCCGTGCCATCTGTGGCGTGGGTACCACACTCTGTAGCCTGTATCTCGCTCTTGCTCTGTAATCCTGTCTTTCTCTCCTCAATAACCCTCATGTCCATGCTCGCCTAACTTTGGCGCATCTGGTCGTTCTCCGGCCATGAGCACATCAAGAACCAACATTTCCGACTGAAACCTGACGGCCTCTCAAGCCAAGCCAAGTTTAACTGTGCCTGTTGACACCTGCAGGAATTGGGTAAGTTCCTCTTTTCTTGTGGTCTCAAAGTAACTTGGGGTTCCAGGACCTGTCAGAAAGTGACATTCTTTACTTACCACAGATCAGGAAATGGTACAGATAAGATACGTAGTCAGTTTTTCCAAAGGGCTTTTTATTGGCCCTATAAAGTCATCCTCAATTCCTCAAAGCAGTCTGGGCATATCTGAAAATATATCATTCCGGTTAAAGCCTTGGTAAAATAACCAATGTCTCCAATTGTGTCCTGTTATAAAAAACAAAAACAAATTTTTATTGAACTTACGCAAATAACTCTATTGCCAAAAAATAAGAATACTCCCACAAACAGTTTCCAAATTCTGGAGAAATCAAATAGAGGGAAAAACAAATGCTTCAAATTTTGCTTAAAAAATACTTTACCAATTCATAAATATAAATAGCTCAAAAGAGATTTTAAAAAGTTTTCTTAACCTTTGGAAAACAAAACAAAATGAATCAGCAATGCTTCAAATAAAAAGTAAAAAAAAAAAAATTAGTTCAGTTCCACATATTTAATTTTTATTCTGCTTGACATTGGGTTAGTAATCGTCATGAATGTATCAACCTTTCAATTGAAGTCTTGGAAATTTTTTTAAATTTAAATCTATCCCAATTTTAAAAGAAATAAAAGGAAATGTCTGTTCTCTTTCTGCAGGGTGTGGACGTGTGAAATGCCGCCTGCTGCAAGCAGCCTCCTTGGTAGTGTGAGGACTGAGCTCTGGGTGACACTGATGCTCTGGGCCACAGAGCAGAGGCGGAAAGAAGCGTGTTCTGATAATATCGTTTAGTCACTGAATCCAACAGCCCTGAAGACTGCCCTATATCCGAATCTCCTCTAATGTGAGCTAACAAATGTCCTAACTGTTTGAGCCAGTTTGAATTGAATTTTCTTTTTTTCTTTTTTTTATTTCAGCATAGTACAGGGGCACAAACGTTTAGGTTTCATACATTGCCTTTGCCCCACCAGAATCAGAGCTTCAAGCGTGTCCATCCCCAGACGGTGCGCAGCGCACCATGAATTTTCAATAACCTGAAGTCAAAAGCATCCTAACCAAAATATCATGCATTCTTTACTGGGTGTCTGATTGTGGCCAGAGCCTTCCACCAAAACATTCATATTTACTAAATAAGCCACTAAAGTATCAGACCCATCATCTAGTTTTATTAGAAAGGGACCCTAACTAAGAGAATAAGACCAGTAGGGTTTCTTCTGCCTGATTCATCTGATGTATCATAAATACGGTGTAGTGCCTAAGCGGGGCTGTTAGAACCCTAACTTTACCACAAAGTAGCTGTGTGACCCTGAGAAAGTTACTTAGGTTCTCTGGGCCTCATTTTCTTTCCCCACCAATGGAGACAATCATAGTATTAATATTTACTTCAGAGGGTTATCATCAGGATCAAATCAAATTATACACATTCTTACTACTTCAGATTTATTTCAGCTATGAGTAGAAAACAAAATAAATAAATAATGAGAGTGACTTAAGGTAGAAGTTTCCTTCACTCTTACATTTAAAGATCCAAAGATGTGCATGCCAGGGTAGGCCCTTTGCAGTAACAGAGACCCAGGCTCCTACTATCTGTTGCCTCATCCTCAGCATTTCCTCATGGCACACAATAGTCCCCAGAGCTCCAGCCATTCAGTCCCCAGTTCATGTAGGGGGGAAGAAGCAAAGAAGAAAAACATGTTCCCATTTTTTACGAACATTTCCTGGAAGTCACACATAGCATTCTGCAGGTGTGCCCAGGGATTTATTATAAACCCCTTGATTTATTTAAATCAAGGGATTTATTATGGAAGAAAGGGAGGAAAGCATCCAACTCCTGCATAACCTGTGAAGTATGGCCCTCTCGATGTGGACCAGACTCAGAATCAGTTTATGGCCGTTATTTTTTTTAAATCTCCATTTCTCTTTACCAGAGCAGGCCCTCTCCTCACCACCCAAGCTCCCACGCTCAACCTCGCTTCTGTTGAAATCCCAATTATTTTAGGCCTGTTAAGAGCCCATGTGAACTAACAACTATTGAGATGTCACTCTGTGCAGGCACAGCACACACAGAAATAAAACATACAATTCCCATTCTCGAGAATCTCACTGGAAAGTGAAAGAGTGTCCAGTAGCTGCGTGTAAGGCTGTGCCAGCCCACGCGCTGCGTCACTGAGCTTTGCAGTCATGTTTGTGGCTAAGACCGAGAGTGTGGGGCAAAGCATGAAAAAGGGAAGCTGGTAAGCCAATAACTTAGGTTTATTGTTTTATCCACAGTTACCTGGTAATTTGAATTAAGCATGAATAAAGATCTGGTCAGATGGGTTTGTAGCCAATTCGTTGGTTTTATCATCAGAAGTTGAAAGACAAATTGATGTTTCCAGTGAAAATATTCTCTTGGTTTGTTAGAATGAGAAAGGAAGGAAGAGAGAAAGGAAGAGGAGAAGAAAGAAAAGAAGGAAAGAAAGGGAAATTAATTTCAACTTTGTCTATATTTACAAGAAACTTGAGAAATCGGGCTCCTCCAGCAGAGAAATGAAAGTCCAAAGCTTAGCGCTGGCAAAGAAACACATAATTCACTCTGTATCTCCCGAGATGCAACTTCCTGGATAGGAAGATGTGAACAAATGTGGACCTGAAAGAGTGACTCCTTCAAGATGTGATCCCCAGTGGCTGACTGGACCTAAGTTTAAAATAGAGCCACGCAGCCCTTGGCTGACCGGAAGTCACACGTGTACTCTGCATTCCCGGAACACCCACACCTCCATTCGATCCGGACTTGAGAGCTGGCCCGAAGCGGCCGACCGGAGCTGACCTGTCCGGCCAGCCGGGCTCCGCTCTCCGCAGCGAGCAGAGCTCGGGCGTGCCAGCCCGAGGTAAGCGGGGCTCGTCCTTGATCTGCATGCACACACCTGACTGGAAACCCGCACGGAAACTTTTGCTATAAAATATGCCTCTGTTTTTCTGGTTTTTGTTTTTAAATTTCAATAGCTTTATGGGCACAAGTGGTTTTTACTTGCATGGCTGAAGGTATAGTGGTGAAGTCTGGGCTTTTTGTGTTCCCATCACCTGAACAGTGCGCACTGTGCCTGATGGATAGTTTTTCATCCTTCACCCCCTTATACTGTCTCCCCTTTTGAGTCTCCAATGCCCATTATACCATTCTGCATGCCCAGCGTGCCCATAGCTTGGCTCCCACTCATGTGGTGTTTGGTTTTCCATTCCTGAATTAGTTCACTTAGGATAATGGCCATCCATCCAAGTTGCTGCAAAAGACATAATTTCATTTTTTTGTATGGCTGAGTAGTATTCTATGGTGTGTGTGTGTGTGTGTGTGTAAAACATTTTCTATATGCACTCATTGGTTGGTGGGCACCTAAGTTGATTACTTATCTTTGTAATTGTGAATTATGCTGTGATAAGCATGTATAATGACTTATTTTCCTTTGAGTAGATTGCTGGATTGAATGCAAGCCTACTTTTAATTCTTTGAGAAATCTTCATATTGTTTTCCATAGAGGTTGTACTAATTCACCTTTCCACCAACAGCATGTAAGTGTTCCCTTTTCACTGCATCCACACCAACATTGATTGTTTTTAAAATTTTTAATAATGGCTATTCTGACTGGGGTAAGATAGTATCTAATTGTGATTTTAATTTGTATTTCTTTGATGATTAGTGATGCATATTTTTTCATATGTTTTTTGGCCATTTGAATATCTTCTTTTGAAAAACCTTTGTTCATCTAATTTACCCACTTTTTAAAGATTCATAACACTTTAAAACACAAAAATATACAATTTCTCAGGTTCATTATGGTATGCCTGTTAGACACTTTATAAAATATTCATGTAGACATTAAAATCCTAATGTTCGGATTGTCAAAAATGGCGGACTAGGGATGACCTCCCGGCTCTCTGCTCTTGGATGGGAGGTGGAGAAGGCGGCCTGAATCACTCGAGTGGGTAGTTCTCCCACAGGATCGGCTTCACGGAACTGCAGGGAAGCTTCGAGGGGCAGCAGTGCTGGGAAAAGGAGGAAAGTGACTCAGTGGATTTGCAGTGAAGATCCGAGAATCCGAGAGCTACAGCGGGATTGAGTGCAAGCTGGCCGCGCTCAGCAGCAGCCACACGGCCGTGTGATCCTTCCCACAGGGGGACGACCTCTCCTCCCCGACCGCCACACCCACGCAAGCAGGGAAGGGCCTGAAGACAGCGTGAAGAGGTAACACGGACGGGCAGGCAGGTTGGAGGGGAGGCAGGAGCGGAAAGTAATTTGAAATCTCCAGGGCACGGTGTGGGGTCGCCTTTCCTGGGAGATCTGTACGCACCAGCGGCTTATGCCTCGCTTGTGAAGGGACAGAAAAGTGAGACAGATTGCTCATTTGACTGAGTTGTCCAGTGGACTCTGGCGACCCAAGTGCTGCGAGGGAGGGAGTGGAAGGGGGGCGAGCGCCATCCTGCGGGACCCTCCCCAGGGGTCTCCAGTGGCCCAAGCTCCGCGGGTGACTCACGGAAAAGGGATAGTTTTCATCCCTCAGCGGAGCCTCTCAGTGGTCCCTGGCAGCTCAAGCGCAGCTGGTGAGGGAGGGAAGAGGGAAGGGGCTCGCTCCTTGGTGAAGCCTCCTGGCAGATCCCAGTGTCTCAAGTCCCAGCAGGGAGGGGAGGGAAGAGGGGGAGAGATGGCTCCCCAGGTGGTGTCCCCCGTCAGGCAGTTCCCCTTCCCACCCAACTGCCTCTGCTTTGCTCCTGATGAATAGAACCCGCCCTAACAGGGTGGAAATAGGAAGGAGAGCGATCTTCCAACTCTCATGTGGGACAACTGTACCCCCAGCACGTTCTGGGGTTTTGAGATAGGTGCCCCTCTCCAAATCTACAGACTCCACCCCCAGGCGGAGTAGTGAAACAAACCATTATTCAAGCGGAAACCAGAGGCTGGACTTCTATCTCCTATTGCTTAGTATCCATTGCTGGCCTGTTTTCACCAAAGGCCCAGACCCCTGCCCTGAAAGGGTTTAGTAACAGCCTCTCGAGACAGATACCCAAGCTGAGACACGAATCCATATTCTAGAGGCGACCTGGAAGGCAGGGTCTTCATCCAAAGGATCAGCCCCCAGCCCTGGAAACACGCAGTAGTGAGGGAGCCGCTCTTAGGGCTGAGGCCCGCCTGGGTTGCAGAAGGTCCCTGTCTGCGACTGGCCACTGGTATTCCACAGGGTAGGGCCTGACCCCTCATATGCAGGAGCAGAGTCACCAGGCAGGTCACTCTGTTCTGTGTCCATCAGCGCCCCTGGGCAAGGCCTCTTCAACATCCCTGAGCCTTTTACTTCACACCATCCAGATAAACTCCATCCTTGGAGGGGTGGAGTAAAAAGAGTTGATGCCCTACTACAGCAAGTTGGTTGGGATCATCTCTTAAAAGCAGAATACAAGGGCTTATCTTTGGTATCCAGGTAGTTGCCAAATTACAGACTTGTGTTCTAAGAAGGAGAATCTCAACCCCCCCCCCAGCCACAGATCAAGCAACATCTGAAGTCTAATCTCTTAAGCTTGACGATACCTATTGCTTATCTCACCCCAACTAAATAGGTAACAGGGACCAAGGATCCCCTGGGAGAGGCACGGCACTCACCAAAGGCTGAGAGTCCTGTTTACCACATTTAAAGCTTTAGAGCTCATTACATAGGTATTGGAAAAGCTTGATAACCCACCTCCCCTCACAAACCACAGGCAACAAACGGAGACAGTAACCTCATAGCTCATCAGAGTGCCTCTCTCTTCATATGAGTAGTCGATAGGGGAATCACGCTCACAAGAAGGATTTAGTTCCAGGGAGTCTAAGCAAGGGTTCCAATCTCACTAATCTCTAGTAAAAGTTGGTGAAGACAACAGGGCAAAGATAACCCAACAGGCACAGACTCCTCTAAGACAGCACAGGTCCACAGCACAGTTCCCCAGGTCTGCCAAGGATCATCCCTCCGTAATTCCAGATTTTAGCTCATAATCCAATACCTGCACCTCCGATCCTCAATAGAGCACCCAGATGAGAGAGAACTGGCGAAAGTTTACAGTAAACATGAAGGAAAAGAGAGAAAAATCACCTCCAGCTTTTCGCAACGGGTTTGCCGCCAGAACACAGGTGCCGTGAAAATCACCCATAAAAGCTAAAATGGGGAAGGAAAAGACCCACATCAACATCGTCATCATCAGACACGTAGATTCGGGCAAGTCCACCACTACTGGGCATCTTATCTACAAATGTGGTGGGATCGACAAAAGAACCATCGAAAAATTTGAGGAGGCCACTGAAATGGGAAAGGGCTCCTTCAAGTATGCGTGGGTCTTGGATAAACTGAAAGCTGAGCATGAGCGTGGTGTCACCATTGATATCTCCCTGTGGAGATTTGAGACCAGCAAATATTATGTGACTGTTATTGACGCCCCAGGACACAGAGACTTTATCAAAAACATGATTACAGGCACATCTCAGGCTGACTGTGCTGTCCTGATTGTTGCTGCTGGTGTTGGTGAATTTGAAGCTGGTATCTCAAAGAATGGGCAGACCCATGAGCATGCCCTTCTGGCTTACACACTAGGTGTGAAACAACTAATTGTTGGTGTTAACAAAATGGATTCCACTGAGCCTCCCTACAGCCAGAAGAGATATGAGGAAATTGTTAAAGAAGTCAGCACTTACATTAAGAAAATTGGCTACAACCCTGACACACAGCATTTGTGCCAATTTCTGGCTGGAATGGTGACAACATGTTGGAGCCAAGTGCTAACATGCCTTGGTTCAAGGGATGGAAAGTCACCCGTAAAGATGGCAATGCCAGTGGAACCACACTGCTTGAAGCTCTGGATTGCATCCTGCCACCAACTCGTCCAACTGACTAGCCCTTGCGTCTGCATCTCCAGGATGTCTACAAAATTGGTGGTATTGGCACTGTTCCTGTGTGCCGAGTGGAGACTGGTGTTCTCAAACCCGGCATGGTGGTCACCTTTGCTCCAGTCAATGTTACAACTGAAGTAAAGTCCATTGAAATACACCATGAAGCTTTGAGTGAGGCTCTTCCAGGGGACAACGTGGGTTTCAACGTCAAGAACGTGTCTGTCAAAGATGTTCGTCGTGGCAACGTTGCTGGTGACAGCAAAAATGACCCACCAATGGAAGCAGCAGGCTTCACTGCTCAGGTGATTATCCTGAACCATCCAGGCCAAATTAGTGCTGGCTATGCTCCTGTACTGGACTGTCACACTGCTCACATTGCCTGCAAGTTTGCTGAGCTGAAGGAAAAGATTGATCGCCGCTCTCGAAAGAAGCTGGAGGATGATCCTAAATTCTTGAAGTCTGGTGATGCTGCCATCGTCGATATGGCTCCTGGAAAGCCCATGTGTGTCGAGAGCTTCTCAGACTATCCTCCTCTGGGTCATTTTGCTGTTCGTGATATGAGACAGACAGTTGCTATGGGTGTCATCAAAGCAGTGGAAAAGAAGGCTGCTAGAGCTGGCAAGGTTACCAAATCTTCTCAGAAAGCTCAGAAGGCTAAATGAATATTATACCTAATACCTGCCACCCCACTCTTAATCAGTGGTGGAAGAATGGTCTCAGAACTGTTTGTTTCAATTGGCCATTTAAGTTTAATAGTAAAAGACTGGTTGTTAATAACAATGCATCGTAAAATCTTCAGAAGGAAAGGAGAATGTTTTGTGGACCACTTTTGTTTCTTTTTGTGTGGCAGTTTTAAGTTATTAGTTTTTAAAATCAGTACTTTTTAATGGAAACAACTTGACCAAAAATCTGACACAGAATTTTGAGACCCATTAAAACAAAGTTTAATGAGAGAAAAAAAAAAATCACCTCCAAAGCAAAATAGTCATCATCTGACACCAACTCACATGATATGAGTAAACTGACAGAGGAAGATTTCCAAATATGGATTGCTACAAAACTAAATGAAATTGAAGAGAAAATAGAATCACAACATAGAGAAACCACAAGAACAATACAGGAAGTGAATGAAAGATTCTCCAAAGAAATTGAAACTATCAAGAAAAACCAAACAGAAATTCTGGCGATGAAGGAAACAATCAAGGATCTCCATAATTCAGTGGAAAGCCTAAAGAACAGGATGGACCATGCAGAGGAAAGAATCTCAGAACTTGAAGATTATGCTTATGCTCTAAACAAATCAGAGGAAGAAAGGGAACACAGAAACAAGAGACAAGACCAAAGTTTACAGGAAATGTGGGATTATGTTAAAAAGCCGAATATCAGATTGATTGGGATTCTGGAAGGGGAACAGGAACATTCACAAAGCTAGAAAACTTATTTCACGGAATACTGGAGGAAAATATGCCAGGCCTGGGCAGAAATCTTGATATCCAAATACAAGAAGCACACAGAACTCCTGGGAGACTCAATGTGAAAAGGCAATCACCTCGCCATGTGGTTTTTAGGCTGACCAAAGTAAATGTGAAAGAAACAATTCTCCATGCAGCAAGACAAAAGCAGCAAATGACCTATAAAGGTAAGACTATCAGACTAACAGCAGACTCCTCATCTGAAACCTTACAAGCCAGGAGGGATCGGGTGCCTATCCTTAATCTTCTAAAACAGAACAAAGCCCAACCTAGAATTCTTTATCCAGCAAAATTAAGTTTCATCTATGAAATAAAGTTCTTCTCAGACAAACAATCACTGAAGGAATTTGCAAAGACCAGACCATACCTAAAGGAAGTTCTCAGACCCTCATTTCTAACCAAACAGGGCAGTAGACACTCCTCAAAGTAAAATAGTCAAAGAATTAAAGTTTAGATCTCGAACTAAATGATGGCTCAAGGAGTAAAACAAAGCAACAAGTCTCCACCCAACAATATGAATGATATTCTTCCTCCAATTTCAATCCTTTCAATAAATATAAATGGCTTAAACTGTCCTCTGAAGAGACATAGACTGGCAGAGTGGATAAAAATTCACAAACCTAACATCTGCTGTCTACAGGAAACACATCTAACCCACAAAGATGCCTCCTGGCTGAAGGTCAAGGGACCTATGGAAAACTATCGTCCTATCAAACAGGAGTCAAAAGAAAGCTGGAGTAGCTATGCTATTTGCAGATAATATAAGCTTTAAAATAGCAAAAGTAAAAAAGGATAAAGATGGCCATTATATAATGGTGAAAGGGAAGACCCAACAAGAAGATTTAACAATTCTTAATATCGATGCACCCAATACAGGAGCACCCAATTACTTAAAGCAAACCTTGTCTAATCTAAACACCTGGTTACACAATACTGCCATAGTAGCAGGGGACTTCAACACTCCATTGAATGATCTGGATAGATCCTCCAAACAGAAAATAAGCAAAGAAATAATGGACCTGAGCAAAGCCTTTGATCAAAAAGGTCTGACGGACCTTTATAGAGCATTTCATCCAAATAAACTTGAATTTACATTCTTCTCAGCAGCCCATGGATCCTATTCCAAAATTGATCACATCCTAGGCCGCAAATCAGATCTCAAAAAATTCAAGAAGATAGAAATTACACCTTTTATACCTATACTTTTTATGCCTATATATATCTTTTCTGACCATAACGGTATATAATTACAGTTCAATTCCTATAGAAACACTCAACCCCTCACAAAATCATGAAAACTAAACAATCTATTATTGAAAAATTGTTGGGTAAAGGAATAAATTCAGAGGGAAATAAAGAATTTCTTCAAACAAAATGATAAAGGTGATACTTCTTACCAAATCCTATGGGATACAGCAAAAGCTTACCTGAGAGGAAAACTAATAGCAATTAACACTCATATCCAAAAAACAGAAAGCTTAGATACTGACAACCTAATGAATAAGCTCAAGGAATTGTAAAAACAAGAGCAAACAATTTCCAATCCTAATAGAAGAAAAGAAATAACAAAGATCAAAGCAGAACTGAATGAAATGGAGAACAAGAGAACTATACTACAGATCAACAAAACCAGAAACTGGTTCTTCGAAAAGATAAACAAAATTGACAGCCCTCTTGCTAGATTGACAAGGACCCAAAGGGAAAGGACTCTAATAAACTCAATAAGAAATGAAAAAGGAGAGATCACAACAGATACTACAGAAATACAAAATATTATATTTGACTATTATAAAAAAATATATGCCCAAAAACTACAGAACGAAAATGAAATGGACAAATTCTTGGGTTCATACAACCTCCCTAAGTTCACCCAGGAGGCAACAGAATTCCTGAACAGACCTATCTCAAGCTCAGAAATTGAAGCAGTAATTAAAAACCTCCCCAAACGTAAAACTCCCAGGCCAGATGGCTACACTTCAGAATTCTAGAAAACATACAAAGATGAACTCATACCTATACTCCAGAAACTATTCCACACCATTGAGAAGGATGGTATCCTTCCTAACTCATTCTAGGAAGCCAATATCACCTTGATACCAAAGCCAGGAAAAGACACAACTGTTAGGAACCGAGGCCTTTGAGGGTCTTAACCCATAAATACCCTGAGCTGTCAGAAGGTGCTTTATAGCCGTTTTGAGAAAGATCGCAAGATATCCCAAGCTTGGCGCCAGAGGCTGTTTGTGACTAATAAACCCTCTAGGCTTGGAGCCAGAGGCTATCTGTGATTGATAAACCCTAAGATGTTTGTAACTAATTGACCCTAAACTGTTTTTGACCGATCAACCCTAACCCCCCACTGCCCCTCCCTACTTCTTTGTTTCTGTATGCTTATAAAACCAATGAAAAACCTAGTAAAGCAGACCTTGACAACCCTTTGCTTGGTCTCGTTCCTTTCTCTGGCCCATCTCTTTCAGGCACGGTCCCCCTTGACCCCCGCGAGTAACAAAAGGTCCCACGGGTCGGGACACACAACAAGAAAAGAAAATTGCAGACCAATATCCCTCATGAATACAGATGCAAAAATCCTAAATAAAATTTTAGTGAATAGAATTCATCAGCACATCAAAAAAATAATTCACTATGACCAGGTGGGCATTATTGCAAGTCTATAAATGCAATTCACTTCATAAATAAAATCAAGAACAAAGACCATATGATTCTGTCAATAGATGCAGAAAAAGCATTTGACTAAGTCCAACACACCTTTATGATAAAAACTCTTAACAAAATAGGCATATATAAAGCCGGGCGCGGTGGCTCACGCCTGTAATCCTAGCACTCTGGGAGGCTGAGGCGGGCGGATTGCTCGAGGTTGGGAGTTCGAAACCATCCTGAGCGAGACCCCGTCTCTACTAAAATAGAAAGAAATTAATTGACCAACTAAAAATATATATACAAAAAAAATTAGCCGGGCATGGTGGTGCATGCCTGTAGTCCCAGCTACTTGGGAGGCTGAGGCAGGAGGATAGCTTGAGCCCAGGAGTTTGAGGTTGCTGTGAGCTAGGCTAACGCCACGGCACTCACTCTAGCCGGGGCAACAAAAGTGAGACTCTGTCTCAAAAAAAAAAAAAAATAGGCATATATGGCTCATACCTTAAATTTATCCAATCCATCTATGACAAACCCACTGCTAATATCATTCAAAACAGGGAAAAATTTAAATCTTTCCCCCTTCGATCCGGAACTAGACAAGGGTGCCCACTATCTCCTCTCCTATTCAACATAGTGCTTGAAGTCCTAGTGATAGCAATCAGGCAGGAGAGGGGTATTAAGGGCATTCAAGTGGGGGCAGATGAAATCAAATTCTCGCTCTTCACCAATGATATGATATTATACCTAGAAAACCCCATGTACTCTTCCAAGAGACTCCTAGACTTGATAACTGAATTTGATAAAGTTTCAGGTTATAAAATCAATATACACAAATCAGAAGCATTCATATATGCCAAGAACCATCAAGCAGAAACTCAAATCAAAAACGCAATACCCTTTACTATAGCTCCAAAGAAAATTAAATATCTAGGAGTATACTTAACGAAAGATTTATACAAGGAGAACTACGAAACACTAAAAAAAGAAATTGCAAAAGATTTAAACAGATGGAAACATCTACCTTGTTCATGGATTGGTAGAATCAATATAGTTAAAATGTCAATATTACCTAAAGTGATCTACAGAATCAATGAAATCCCCATCAAAATACCATCAGCATTCTTTACAGATCTAGAAAAAATAATTCTTGACTTCATATGGAACCAGAAAAAACCTTGTATAGCCAAAGCAATCTTAAATAAAAAGAACAAACTGGGAGGCATCAGTCTTTCTGACTTCAAGCTGAACTATAAAGCAATAATAGTTAAATCATCCTGGTACTGGCACAAGAACAGAAGCATGGATATCTGGAATAGATCTGAGATACCAGAGATGAAACCATCAGTATACAGTAATCTAATCTTTGATGAAGCCAATAAAAATATACAATGGGGAAAAGAATCTCTCTTCAATAGATGGTGCTGGGAAAATTGGTTAGCTACATGCAGAAGAGCAAATCAGGATCCCTACCTCTCACCTCTCACAAAAATTCACTCAAGATAGATAACAGACTTAAACTTAAGGCATGAAACCTTAAGAATCCTACAAAAAGATGTTGGGAAAACCCTATCAGACATTGGCCTAGGCAAAGAATTTTTGAGGAAGACCCCCAAGGCAATCACTGCAGAATCAAAAATAAATAAATGGGATCTGATCAAATTAAAAAGTTTCTGCACAGCCAAGGAAACCATCAGCAAAGCAAATAGACAACCCACAGAGTGGGAAAAAATATTTGCTCTCTACACCTCTGTTAAAGGTCTAATAACAAGAATCTATCTAGAACTCAAAAGAATTAACAAGAAAAAATCAAACAATCCCATCAAGAAATGGGCGACAGAAATGAACAGAAACGTTTCCAAAGAAGAAAGAATAATGGCCTGCAAACATACAAAAAAATGCTCAACATCTCTAATCATCAGGGAAATGCAAATCAAAACCACAGTGAGATTCCACCTAACCCCAGTAAGAATGGCCTATATCAAGAAATCCCAGGCCAGGCGCAGTGGCTCACACCTGTAATCCTAGCACTCTGGGAAGCCAAGGTGGGCGGATTGCTGGAGGTCAGGAGTTCGAAACCAGCCTGAGCAAGAGCAAGACCCCGTCTCTACTATAAATAGAAAGAAATTAATTGGCCAACTAATATATATAGAAAAAATTAGCCGGGCATGGTGGCGCATGCCTGTAGTACCAGCTACTCGGGAGGCTGAGGCAGAAGGATTGCTTGAGCCCAGGAGTTTGAGGTTGCTGTGAACTAGTCTGACGCCATAGCACTCACTCTAGCCTGGGCAACAAAGCGAGACTCTGTCTCAAAAAAAAAAAAAAAAAAAAGATATCCCAAAACAACAAATGCTAGTGAGGATATGGAGAGACAGGAACACTCCTACACTGCTGGTGGGACTGCAAATTAGTGCAAGCTTTGTGGAAAAGAATTTGGAGATACCTCAAACAGCTAGAAATAGAAATACCATTCGACCTAGCAATAGCATTGTTGGGCATCCACCCAAAAGAGCATAAAGACATTCTATTATAAAGATATCTGCTCCCGAATGTTTATGGCAGCACAATTCACTATTGCATCGTCATGGAAACAACCCAAGTGCCCATCAATTCATGAGTGGATAAATAAAATGTGGTATATTCTCACAATGGAATACTACTCAATTCTAAGAAATAACAGTGAGCTAGCACCGTTTATGCTATCCTGGATTAAACTTAAGCCCGTTATCCAAAGTGAGGCGACAAAAGACATAGAAAATGGGCCCCACATCTACTCGCCATCAAATTGGTACTGACTGATTAAAACTATGGTTCTCAAATGGTGTTTATGTTCACCAGGGATTTGGGGGCGGGGGGACCCAATCTTAGGGATGTGGCGAGCATTTTGGAGGGGAAAGGCACAACTCGAACCCTTCTTAGGGAGAGGCAAAGATATACAATGTAACCAAAATGTCAAAAACAAACAAACAAACAAAAAAGAAAAAAACTATTAATCAGGTGGTGGGCAGGTGGGAGGGGGAGGAGGAGAAGGGTGTGTACTTATATAAGGTGTGCGGTGCGCACCACCAGGGGATTGGACATGCTTGAATCTCTGGCACATAGGGGGAGGGAGGGAGGCAGGGGCAATATTTGTAACCCTAACAATATTTGTACCCCCATAATATGATGAAATAAAAAAAAATCCTAATGTTCCTAAATTTGCTTATACCTATTATAAAATTAATAATATTTCACATATATATTTATCAGTTTCATAAGGCATAACAGTATTGGCATTTTATAAAATAAACTAGTGTAAATTTGAGGAAACAAATTGACATCTTTGTGATAAATCCCCAGTTTCATAAAAAAGACAGATTAAAATAATTTAGTTGAGTTTCATCAGAATTTGTTCAAAGTGCAATTTCACACTTACTATCTGATAATGAAAGAATATCAAGACCATCTTTCAGTGTTATTTTTAAATTACTCACACGGGATTGTGATTTGTTTAGCTACTACATGCACATTGAGACTGTTTCCAAGCAGGTGATGATGCTGTTTCACTGCCATCTTCTCAGGAAACCCAAACTCTGGAGGAAATCCAAGGAGATTTGCTATTTCTTTAAGAGTGAAATATCACAGTTTAAGCATTAAGAACTTTGCTTTAAGCATTAAGAACTTTCTTCTTCTGACAAATTGATAAGAGATTTGTAGATGTTCTCAATCTGCACATCTTCTGGAGTCTGCAACACAGGTCCTGCCCTTCTCGTGGCTCCCACACCTTTGGTAAAGCACACGGACCTTCTGCAAGTGGGCTTAACAGAGTCTTATAGAAGAGCGTGTCACAGCAATGACTTGGAGGTAAAAAGTGCTGATGCATGTCAGCGTCATCTTCAAGAAAATCTTTTAGCATTGGCACAGAGAGATCACTGTCTTGTTGATTTTTCCTTTCAATTTCTTCTGCAGTTTCAAGCTTAAAAAGAATGGCATCTTTTCCAGAACATGATGTTCTCCTATCAAAGCAAATATTTGGTTTAATTTTTCTTCAATTTTATTTTCTGCATCTGTTGCCTTTTTTGTGGGTGTTCATATTCAATGTTGGGGAACTCCATGGGTACCTGGCCAGGGACTTGAAAAGGTAATGGTTCTGACAGAAGCTTTGCAATAAGGAAATGCCGTTTCCTTGAATTTGGAATGCCGAGAGAGGTTGGAAATAATAGAAGCTCTTGGTGCTGTAAGCCGAAATTTTCCATTGTTTGTATCAGCAGGTCTCTTGTAGAAGATACTTCAAAACCTTTAACATTTTCTAAAGGAATATACTTCAGTAATTTCTGTAATCCTGGGAGAATATCTAGAATATGTAAGAAGCTGTTCGTCCTTGGATGGATCACATCACCCTGCGGGCCAAGTCTTGTGAACAGCTGACATGGAGGGCTCATTAAAATCGTATTGCAAGATAATCTGTCAAACTCTTCTAGGGTAATGCCTTCACCTCTCTTGGCCAGCAAACGTGTCTGAGGCAAATTACACTTGTACGCTCATTAGCAGCAGTGTTTACATCAATGGCAGCACCCCCCCCCCCCCGCAGGCACGGGCCTCCTCTCAGAGCGTGGCATGCCCCCACGCCAGTGGCAGCTTCTGGGTGTCAGTCCTTGTCAGATGCACAGTTCGTGACTAATTCTGGGAAGAATGTACCAAAGGCTGCACTCCCCAGTTACAAACTGTTCACTGAAATAGTCTCTTTCCTCCAAATTATTATACTTTTCACAGAATTTTTGTTAGCAGACAAGCTCAATTATAGAACATATGATCACCTTCTAAGAGAGACAATTTAGACTTAAGTTGTAAGAAATTTGTGTCACTCCTGTCTGCAACAAATGGCTCTCTAAATTAAAGACTGTGATTTCACAATGTGTTAAGTAGGTGGCCTGCTTCAGGAGATGCAAATTTACCTACAAATGCCTTGCCAAAAGGTTTTCCAATCCTCACCAAACCCTAAAATCTAAAAGTATTAGTTGAAAAGTGTTCACAAAAAAATAGTGTCCGACAAACTAAAACTTCTGAGATTACTCAAATTTCTAAGTACACACTTCTGTATTTGGATACCCTTGATCCAAAAAGCACATCTCATTCTCTTGTGTCTTCTCTCACATTCTGTTCCTCGTCTGTCCCTGTGGCCTGTCACGCTGGAGTCTCCCTGCAACACGTAAACAAGAGCCATGCTAGGGACCAGCACTTCGTGCCCAGAGGCGACTGAATTTATAAATCCAGGGTCTACAAACCAGAGGTTTCTCAGGCCCCAAGATATTAACAAAGAAAGAAAAGACCTGGAGAAAATATTCTGAATGCATTACTGCTGGTTATGATGCTTTTGTTTAGAAATAACAGTGAACCTGATTCAAATTTTGGCTCAAACCAAAATAAATAAATATAAAAAATAAAGGAAAAAATATATTTACAGAATTGGTGTTGACGTCAGTCGTGATTTGAGAAGGCCACCAAGTGTCTTTCTCTGTGTTCTCTCAGCTTTGCCCTCCTCCTGTGTCCTGTCGGGATTTCTTCACGATAGGACAATCTGAAGCAGTTCCAGACCTCACATTCTTATGCCACATTTCGAGAAGTGGGAACCTCTCACCCAGTCAGTCTTTTGAAAAAGAGTGGAGGTGTTTTCCCAGGATCTCTCAGTTAGCACCTTCCTACCTCCTCCACTTGGGTGGGAGTCACAAGGCTACTCTTAAATCAGTCACCGTAAGCAAAGAGCAAGGGGCTTTGCCAGCTGATGACGAGGCCCCTATCCTGGACCTAAAGCTGAAGTCATTCCCCAAATGGTTAAGAATGTTAGAGAAGTTTCCCAAAAGAAGTAGCTAGATGCTGGTAGAAAGGGGGAGAGCAGGCATGTGGGAGTCAAGGAAGAGTTCTGAGGAGGCAAACAGCAGATGCCCATTACAATTATTTAGGTATTATTTTTTTAATTGCAGAAACCATTATTAATTAGCCTAAGCAGAAAACAGAACTTTATCGTAAGGCCCCCAAAAATCATATAAGCTTTAACAACATGAATGCTACCAGACTTCTGGAAGGGTCTGGAACCAGGAATACAAAGTCACTGGAATTTTCTCTCTGATTTTTATTTCTCCTCCACCATGTATATATGGTTTCTTCTCTCTGTGTGGTTTCCTCTGTTCTTAAATCCACATGGCAGAGTGAGACCTCCAGTGGCTCCTGAGTAGACGAAGTTCCAGTTCCCAGAGAAAATGAATCTCATCCTCTAGGTCTCAGTTCTAGAATTCTAGGAAAGGGGTTCTAATTGAGTTTGGATCAGTGGACTCCCCCTGGGTATGAGGGGGAAGGGTCATTTTAGAGCATTGCTCCCACAGGTCCACTTCTGTGACTCTGGACGGTGGGACCCCCCGGCGGTCCCCGGAGAAGATGGCTGAGAAGGCCAGGCAGTGAGCACTCCGCGTGCACCCACTGCCATATGCTTAGCGTGGGAGTGGCCACAGGAAACATTTAGAGTACAAACGTTGTTCTAAAATTGAAAATGTAAATAAAAAGAAGCAAACTATCAAGCCTGGGACTTCAAAGAAGGAAGCGACGTAAAGCTCCTGTTCTTCCCAGTGCCTGACTGAAGCCTTGGAGCGCCACCGAGCTCCACACGCCCTGCGCGGCGCCACCGAGCCCCGCCCGCCCAGCGCCCAGCCCGCCGCGCATGCGCCCGCGGTGGCCGCGCCCTCTAGAGCCGGAAGTGTGTTTCCTCAGTGTGTACCCGTAGACGACACCCGTGCCTGTCTCAGAGTTAAAGTTCTATCATATTTACTCAAGGGATGGATCAATGAATAAATAGATATGAGATTATCTTATTCCTTAATTCCTTAATTTGTCTGAAGAACGATTTGAGAAATCATAGAAAAAAATGAAATATTGAAGACCTTTGTGTCTTTCCTCAACTTGTGTTTAAATGATGTGCAAAATGTGTTTAAATGAAAAGATTTTCAGAAGGTACTTAAATTAAAAAGCAACATATAATCCCTTAATAAGTGTTTTACTATTCCCACTCCAGATATTTGGTGGACTATTATGAATTTAAGATTTTCTTTTGTTAGGAAACTGTAAAAATGACCCCAACATCATGTACTTGTAATAGAGTAGGACTTGAATAAAAGTTGGTTAATGAATGAATGTCGACTTTAAGTACATGTTACAAAAATGCTTCCCAACATTTTTCACACCATGGCACACCTGAAAAATATAGTATTTGGTCAGGACAATTGGGTATGCTCTGAGGCCATTTCAAATCTGAGTGATTAGGAATGGTGGCTGCAAGAATCAATATCTTAGCACATTTTTATATGATAGTTAAGAGGAAAAATAAATAATGTTTGCTCTGAATTTTTCATCCTAATGTCTCAACTCCTTTTCGACTGAAATTATAGAGAGCTTTCTCTTCTAAAATCATCTTGTAGGGAAGCCATTTGCAGCACTTCTGCATTTCTTTAAATGAGAGGGGACAATGATTCCAAGCAAACTGTGGAGAAAATCGACTTGAAAGGACGCTGCCAAGTTACCTCAGCTCCCAAAGCATCATCTCTTAGAGATTTGGATTTCTAGAAGATGAAATAATATGTGCTGTTTGGGGTTCCATCTCTTTTTCTCCTACTTTCAGGAGTTATTCCAGCTGCAAAATTTGGGAATGCAAAATTTAGATTTCCTGGTGGGAAGCAAAAATATACGATACCATTTAGTGGCACTTTCAAACACCACAGCTGGGTATCCTTTTGCCTGCAAAACTTGCCCTCCTGAATGATCCTCGGGCATCCTTGACACAGCCCATTCTCAGCTCCTCCTCTTTCATATACTTGCTCTCCACACTCAAGTTTCACCTGTTTCCTCCTTCCCTGGACACTCTCTTGTGTGGCCTCTTGTGGTTAAGGACACCAGCACCGATGGCCAGCCATCTCAGAGTCTTAGAGTCATCTTCAGTCAATCCCTCTTTGACCCCCACCTCATCTCCTTTAGCAAACCAGCCACAGGTCCTATCACTTTACCTATGAACTGTCTCGAATTTGCACTTTCTCCTCCGTTATCACTGCCACCCTCATCTTGTCTTGCTAGAGCCCTTTTCAAATTATCCCTGCCTTCATTCCACCTCCTTTAATCAATTCCCAGTATTCCAGCCAAAGTGATCTTTTAAAAAATATAAATATGAACATGTCATTCCTCTACTCAAAAGTCCTCAGTGGTTTCCTAATTCCATAAGAGAAGAACTGGGCCTGACACAGCGCCCAGGGCCTCTTTATCTGGTCCAGCCTATCGGTCCACTCCCATTGCTTGGTGCTGCCCTTCAGAGGAGCATTAAACAACTTTTAGTATTTCAAATAATCCATGATCTCTATTGCCTCTCTGGCTTTGCACTTGCTGTTCTGTCTTCCCAGAAAAGATATTTGTGATTCTTCCATATCTGCCTAGTGGAAAGCTTTTGCCATCAAGAGTAGACTGAAGATTCACGTCCTTAGTGTAGCTTTCCCTGAGCTTCTCGGACTGGCTTAAGTACCTCTTGTAGCAGAGGCTATGGATGCCTGGTCCGTACCCTACCCCTTACCGATCCGGGGCATTTAGGCCTCTTTCCAATTGCCAGTATCCGCATTTCTCTGCCCAGGACATGTGCTGTCTGCTCGTGGAGCGAGCCTAAATCGGCCCAACTAACGTCCCCAGGAATGACTCCCACCTGTGACTTATGGAGGTTGAGATACAAGTGTTCTAGCCCCCTACCCTTGGGTGGCAAACAGCTGCAGGGCATGTGTTTATACCAGCTCGCCACATTCCCCCAATGGGTTAAATTCCAGTCATGGGCAGTGATAGTTGGCTTCATTGTCCACTTTTCCTTTCTCCTCCTCCTTGACCACTCCCCTCGTGGCATTTCCTTTGCTTACCAAAACACTACTTACATGTAAATTTTTATCTTAGGGTCTGCTTTGGGGGCACCTCAGTGAAGACATCTTCTCTGCTTTGTTCCCATTGCACCATGTATGTAACTCCATTATGTTAGTCATTGGAACTTGTAATTGTCTGTCTTCCAATGCCATGAAATGTCTTGAGGTCAGAAATTGTATATAATTCTTCTTTGTTTTCCTATGCCATAAAGACATGCTTGACAATATTAGGTACTCTACAATGGCTTATAGAATAAATGAGTGAATTTTTAAAGAATGAATAAAAAGAAGAGATGGAGAAGAGAGTAGAAAATGAAATAAAGTTGGATCATGATAAATAATCAAACGTGAAAATGATTTATGAGACAAATATTTTATTAAGTATAATTTATGAAAGCAAAATCCTACTCATGTTTCACATAATATATCAGTACCTTAAGGATATGGAAATTTTTAATTTTATAATAGTTAAATATTGCACATTCGGAAATATTTTCTATTCAGAGATTTTTAAGACAACCTCATGTGGTGTTTGAGGATTCTGGTTCCAAAGTCCCACTGCACAGGGTTGAATCCTAGCTTCATCCTCACCAGCTGATCTAGGGAAGTGTGTCTCTAACCTCAGTGTGCACGCAGACACCTAAGAATCTCAGCAAACGCATATTCTGATTCTGCGTGTGGTGGGGCGGGGCGTGAGAGTCTGCGTTTCCAGCAAGTTCCGAGGTGGTGCAGAGGCAGCTGATCCATGAGTAGCCAGGCTCTAGGGCAAAAGACATCTCTGTGCCTCTGTTTTCCTTATCTTAAAAGATAATAATAAGCCTATTTCACTGGGTTATTGGAGGGTAAATGAAATAATACATGAGAAACACTTTAATACCTACCACACAGAAAATTCTGTATACATATTATCTATTATTATTACAAAATTCATTTAATATTGTTAATTTTTATGAATACTAAAGTCCAGGAATAAAAAAATAACTGCAAGTATTTTTAATGGTTATTGAATAATCTGCATATTATTAGTATCATCGCTATTGTTATGAGAAAAATACAAAAGCCGCCTATGTACAATTTGCATATATATGCATACATAAATTGAATGTAAATAATAAATTATTTTCAACAATGTAGGTATAAGTGCCAATTCATGACTAGTTCCCAGGTGGGAAAAGACAGCAATGACTGGGTTCTGGTCAAGACCATGAGTTTTGGCACCACAAACGTGTAGAGGCAAGCCCTATCTCTCCTTAAGCAAGTCAATTACCCTAAAATAGCTTCATTTTCTCACCTGTTAAATGGGAATACTTTTGGCATTCTAAGATTAAAAGAGATGATTCATGTAAGACATTTAGCCCAGTTCCTGACACAGAAAAGGCACTCAATAAACGTCAATTTCATGTGTTATTATTAAGTCAAAGAGCCTTAGAATTCATTATAAATCCATCAAGCACAGATTTTAAACCTAAGGTTAGTTGTCAAAGGAGAGAGTGATAAAAGCCCTCCAAAAAGGGGGTTTAGTTCACCAAATGTGAACTAAACTCTGCATCTGGCTACCCGATGGCATGGAGCTGGTAGGAGGTAAGAAGCCAGGAATAATTTCCCAAAGATCCAACTCAGGAGAACCATGCCACGGCAAGCAAGCACGCAGCGTGGAGAAGGTGCTCAGAGATTCATGCCCAACACGCTCTGAACATTGCTTCAATATCACCAGCTTTTAACATGATTTTGATCAGAGCAGAACATGTGATACCAAAAGTTATATTTCAGAACTTAGAGGAAATCCTGAGGAGTTGATACTCTAGATTTATTCTGACCAGCAAGAACCATCTAATTGGTAATGTGGAAATTTTAAAAATCGTGTAGGAGACAAAACATGTCACCTTCATATTGTTCATAGCAAAAGATGGTCAACCGGGACACAGTAAACCATGCCTGCCAGATGACATGACAGCATATTTCAAAGTTCCACACAATCCCATAATAGGGAGACTAAAGGGGGAAGACGAGGCTGAGAAGCAAAGAAGATGAGTGCGGACTCACATGAGCAGGTATTTATGGAAGAGTCCCAGCAGCAGAGGTGGGGAAGCCTAGAGACACTGCAGGGGAGCCCAAGGTTTGAAATCAGGCAGACAAGGATCACTTAAAAGATGGCATGAGCTTAGCAAATGGTTTGACCTCTCTGCCTTGCCTATGCTCAAACCTATAAAAATGGAATAATAATAAGCACCATTCTGAGTACTGCAGGAATATAAAAGTATGTAACGCATATTACTCGCCCCTCAGGTTGGGCAAACAAATAGAAATAAGACTACCTGGAATATAGGGCAGAATACGAAAATGAAATATTGAGGGTACAGATTTACTTCTGTAGGAACACTGTGAAGGAAGAGAATGATTCTGACTAGGGAAATCAAGTGTTTAAGAAAGAGATGGCATTTGGGTTTGGCCTTGAATTAAGGAGTAGCAATTCTACCAGTGGAAGTGAGGGAGAGAGAGAAAGACAGTAAGCTTAGGGGATATCGGAGGCAGTTTTAGCAAAGACATAGAAGCGTGAATATATAAAAGTGGTTAGGGATCAGTGAGAAATAAAGTGTTCGGACCATCAGGAAAGGAGGCAGCAGCAAGAAGCAGAAAACAAGATTGGAAAACAGGTCAGGGGAGGTGATAAAAGACTTTCAACAGCATGATAGGGGCTTGACATTCTCTGTATTCTCCAGACCTTACGTTTTCATAGGCCTTCATTTCCACGTCTCATCTTTTCTAAAATCCTCAAAACCTTGAAAGTAGGAGGTAGATGGGCTATTTCATCCCCATTTTAGGACAGATAAGGAAACTGAGTCTGAATGACCTCCTTGTAAGGCTGGTGGCGGCCCCCTCCCTTCCCTAGATCAAAAAGAAAAGGCTCATGAGACCAGACCCGCCAAGGACAAAACTGCCAGGCCCCGCTGAGAGGATCCACACCCAGATGTCCCCCTGGATAAGAATGGTTCGGCTCCTGGATTCCACAAATACCTCCAGCCCCTCCTAAAATCCCCAGCTCTTCCCGCCAAAAGTCCCTAGCCAGGCCCAAAGGATATAAAAGGCCTCAGCCCCTTCAACAGGCGGCGACTTCCGGGGGCCCCCCTCTCTTGGGGCCCCAGAACCTCCTCCACGAGTGTATAATAAAGCCACGTGGTTTGGCCCCCACTCTTTCTCTCTCTGTGTCTGTCTTTTGTTTTCGCTGCTGCGGAAAAACCTTACACTCCTAAGTTACCAACCAGCAAGTATCAGAGTCAGGCTAGAAAGTCGCCCCATTGCCTGTGTGGCCATGCTCTTTCCACACACTGAAGTGCTCTGCTGCACAGAGCTTTAACGGCTAGGCCAAAATGTTTGACTTAATTTGTTTTTTGGATAGAGGACTTAAATAAACAGAATGGAAATATCAAGTCTGGCAACAGTCCACACCACACCCTGGAGAGAAGAGAGGCTAAGGCTAGATCTCGAATACTAAATAACAATAACAATAAACAGGTGGCATGAAATCCAATACAATATATTAGTAAAACTATGCAGTTAATTTCAAACTATATACTTCATAAGTCTAGATTTTGTAAGAGCTAAATTAATAACTTATAAAACTAGATCTATGACTGTGTAATTAACTATAAGATTAATGCAAGCTTTAGTGTGGCTGCTAAAAACAAACGTTCTGCTCGGCTGTGTTAGCAGAAAGTTCATGTCCGGAACAAGGGGGTGCTGCTTACACCCCCCAGAAGCGTGCCCAGTCCTCTGAGTCAAGCTTTGGAAAGGACACTTCTGATAAGCCGAAGGGCATAAAACAACTGGAATGGTGGGCCTGAAGAAAACCATGTGAAGTGTTTTGTTTTGTTTTGTTTTTGAGGAAACAGGAAATTTAACAGGAGAAAGGAGGGTGAGAGGGAGATAGATTTCAAAGGGCAAGATACTGCCCTGGGCAGAATCAGAACCATTGTGGTGTTGCACAGAGTTTGGCCAAATATAAGACATTTACCCCAAATTAAGAATCATCTATAAAATACGCAGCTCAATGCTCCAGTGTATGAGCAATAGCTGAAGGGCTATGCTGAGCCATGTTGCTGCAGATTGCCATAGTGGGAAACATTTACCTAGAGGATTTGAGTTCTCTAAAATTTTTGAGTGTTTAATTTTATATACTCACACACAACAGTTATTATAAACTTTCAGCAAATTCAGAGAATATAAATAATAGCATTTAAGAAAAGAGAAATATAGTTCATTTAGTACTGTATATGTTATCTCTTCCTTCTCAATTCATTAATATTAAATTATCTATATTGTACAAAAATGGTAAACAATGGCACTATGTATTTTTTTTCTTTGATTCCATTTCCTGGTGATGAGAGGCTATATGTATTTATGGCAATTTTTTTTTTTTTTTGAGACAGAGTCTCACTCTGTCACCTGGATTAGAGTGTCGTGCTGTCAGCCTAGCTCACAGCAACCTCAAACTCCTAGGCTTAAGTGATCCTCCTACTTCAGCTTCCCAAGTAGCTGGGACTATAGGCATGTGCCACCATGCCCAGCTAATTTTTTCTGTTTTTAGTATTTTTAGTGGAGACAGGGTCTCACTCTGCTCAGGCTGGTCTCGAACTCCTGAGCTCAAGTGATCCTTCCACCTTGGCCTGTCAGAGTGCTAGGATTACAGGCGTGAGCCACGTCACCTGGACATTGACGGTAATTTACACACCATTATTTTTCATTATTTGTAATTTAATAATATAAATTACACAGATGGGAATTTTCAGTTACTTTTTATTTATTTTATGGGTCTTATAAATTTTTTTCTAAATAATTTATCAGTGTTCAGTTATTAAGTATGCAGCAATGTAATATCAAAGACTCATCACTGACAGCTTATTTCTCATAATTTACATGTGCTTTAAGGAAGAAACAGCCATGAAATTGGAATTAAAAAAAAAAAACAACCAAAATGTACTTATTTAATATACATCACAAGGGCTCAACCAGAGACTTAATTTAAAAACAGAAAGAAAACAATAATAACACAGCTCAAGATACAGCGTCCTATACAGAAATCTTGGAAAGGACAGCTAAGGGGAAAAAAAGACAGCACAGGGTAGCCCTGGTCGGGGCTCCCGGCTGGACACCTGCTTTGCGTAGGTTTCCTGCAGGGACTCCTAAAAGCTGCGGGTTTGCGGAGCTCGGCAGCGCATGCGTTGAAGGGCGATGGCCGGCGGCTCTCCTGGCAGGCTCTGAACGGGGAGCGGGGCGGTCCTGGCGCCATCTGGGGCAGACCACTGTCCTTCAGGATGTCCAGGCAGATGTCACCCTGGGTGTCCACACTGGGTGGCAGCAGGGCGCGAGGAGCCTGCCCGTGGGTGCGCGGGAAGGCGGCACTGGGGACTCCGGGAGAGCTGGCACTCGGTCTGCGGAGCGCGTGCGGCCGCTGCACGCACCGCCCCGCCGTGCGGACGGGCTGTGCGACTCAGGAGAGCCAGAAACTCCCGTGTGGCCGGACACCGCCAGGCCACCGCTCCTGCAGTAACTTCCGCCAACGCCCGGGCGCCCCCCGGCGCGGCTCCCTTACCCGGCGGCGGGTGCGGCCGAGCGCGCGGTGCAGGAGGCCATGGGGAAGGCCATGCGGGAGGCCGTGCGGGAGGCCGTGGGGAAGGCCATGCGGGAGGCCGTGCGGGAGGCCGTGGGGAAGGCCATGCGGGAGGCGCGGGAGGCCGTGCGGGGGGCCGTGCAGCGGCGGTGCGGGAGGCCGTGGGGAAGGCCATGTGGGAGGCCGTGCAGCGGCGGTGCGGGAGGCCGTATGGGAGGCGGTGCGGGGAGGCGGTGCGGGGAGGCCGTGCGGGAGGCCGTATGGGAGGCCTTGCGGGAGGCCGTGCAGCGGCAGTGCGGGAGGCCATATGGGAGGCCGTGCGGGAGGCCATGCGGGAGGCCGAGCGGTGGCGGTGCGGGAGGCCTTGTGGGAGGCCGTGTGGCAGCGGCAGGGAGACAGGAACTCCGAAAACACGCTGCAACTGCCGAAATTGGAATTTAAAAAAATTTGGGAGGAATAAAACATTTTTCCTTGCTCTTTGTTTAGTACTGTGCTATCTTTTCAAAAACTTATTATACAAAAGGGAAAATTTTCTAGAAATTGTTAAAAAAATTTTTTTGAGACAATCTCACTCTGTTGCCCGGGCTAGAGTGCCGTTAGTCAGCCTAGCTCACAGCAACCTCAAACTCCTGGGCTCAAGCAATTCTACTGCCTCAGCCTCCCGAGTAGCTGGGGCTACAGGCATGCGCCACCATGCCCGGCTAATTTTTGTTTTTGTATATATTTTTAGTTGTCCAGCTAATTTCTTTCTATTTTTAGTAGAGACGGGTCTTGCTCTTGCTCTTGCTCAGGCTGGTCTCCAACTCCTGAGCTCAAATGATCCGCCCGCCTCGGCCTCCCAGAGTGCTATGAGGCTTACAGGCGTGAGCCACCGCGCCCCGACAGAAATTGTTAAATTTTAAGTCACCCTGGTATTTTTACCAAAAACAGAAAAACTGTAAAGATCATTTCATGAATATATTTTCCAACTTGTTTTCTACATGTTTGCCTAATATAATGCTTATGAGATTGAATTATGAAGAATTTTGACTACAACAAATGCCTATGTATTTAGTCATCAGTTTATGTACATGATAAAATCAATCCTATTATTTACTATGCTGTTAATTAGAGCCTTTTACCAGGTAGTACATCTGCATTTATAAAACAAAGTGATATCACTCTATAACATCTAGATTAGGCTCCTAGGAATCCATGGAACTATGTTCAAAATAGACTTAAAGTATATCTTATTATGTTCTTATTTTCTGTAAATTGCTGATTCCAGTAGTATTTACATCATATTTTTAACCACTATCTCCTTCCTCAATCAAAAATGCAAAACACATTTATTAAGCACAGAAACCATACAAATTTCTTTTCTGTGCATAAGAGAAATGCAAAAAGGAAAAATCTGTGGAAAGCTTTCAATGAGCTTATGAGCTAGTTGATGAAATAAGGTATTTGTGAAGATGGAATTAAGAATACTGTAAAGGATTTAACAACGACAACTGAATGAGTAATGACAACTAATAATGAAATTATTTTTTACAAAATTATCTACTATTTTTTTGGTCTTCTTATATCACTGATTCCTTTTTTTGGTCAAATGAACTCAGAGAAGACATAGTGCGCGAATTGCAGCTTTGCAGTTAATAGTGGTGCATCACTGATAGCAAGTGCCTCTTGGCTACCCTAGCAGCTTCCCCATGATTGCATTACTTATACTGCGAAACGCCTTGTACAATAGGGGAGGGATCCCACTGAAACGTGAAAAGGAATTTTTCAGTTGGCTTTGAACAATTGTGGTCAGTTTCGTTGTGATTTTTTTCAAATGGGCACATTCTGTTCCAGTCTTATTTATATTAGAGGGATTTTGTTTTACTGCAGCTCCTCACAGATTAATTTTATTTATTTTGTTTCATTTGCCAATGACGCATATGTGTAGAGGAGGGTCAGATCCAGCTGTTCTAAAACAGGGCTGACTCCTGTTGTAACACAACGTCCAGTTAAAACAAAAGCAATTAATGCTTCTATATCAAATCTTGACATGTGAAAGATTTATTTATTTATTTATTTTTTTTGAGACAGAGTCTCACTCTGTTGCCTGGGCTAGAGTGCCGTGGCATCAGCCCAGCTCATGGCAACCTCAAACTCCTAGGCTCAAGCAATCCTCCTGCCTCAGCCTCCCGAGTAGCTGGGACTACAGGCATGCGCCACCATGCCCGGCTAATTTTTTTTATATATTTTTAGTTGGCCAATTAATTTCTTTCTATTTTTAGTAGAGATGGGGTCTTGCTCTTGCTCAGGCTGGTCTCGAACTCCTGACCTCAAGCGATCCTCCCGCCTCGGCCTCCCAGAGTGCTAGGATTACAGGTGTGAGCCACCACACCCGGCCTGAAAAGATTTTTAAAAAGTGTTTTCTCCTGGATTAAAGAGCCAAGTAGCAGTTTCTTTTAATGTGATAAACACTGTTGCTAGAAAAAGAAATTGATAGGTTATGGAATAGCAATAATTGGTCAACATAGTTTCACACTGACAAGTGTTGCTCTCACCCCTCAACTTCTCAAGTTATTTCCATTGATTGTTAGACTTGAATGCTTTAACTTGTTCTCTTATTATCACTGTTAGGGATTGTAAATCCTGGCTCCTTTCTTACAAAACATGCTATAATTCCAAAGCTCTAATAGCTGGTAAGAAGCAAGGATACGGCTGGGCGCAGTGGCTCATGCCTGTGACCTAGCACTCTGGGAGGCCAGACCCTCTTGGAGGGTCCCTTGAGCTCAGGAGTTCCAGACCAGCCTGAGCAAGAGTGACACTCCATCTCTACAAAAAAATAGGAAAAATTAGCTGGATGTGGTCACTCTCCTGGCGCCTGTGGTCCCAGCTACTCGGGAGGCCGAGGCAGGAGGATCGCTTGAGCCCGGGGGTTTGAGGTTGCTGTGAGCTATGATGACACCACTGCACTCTAGCCCAAGAACAGAGTGAGACTGTGTCTCAAAAAAATAAAAAAGAAAAAAATAAAAGAAAAGCAAGGATACAAACTAAGTATTAACAATGTGATGAACAAAGCACCTGAAAAGCAACCAATCGAAAATGCGAAAGTGACACAGTCTGAAAGATAGATATTGTATGGATTGTGACAATATATTAAAATGAGAAAGAGTGAAATTCTAATAAGTGCAAATCCCAAGTAGTGATGTGATCACAAAAAATTCTAGGAAAATTAGAGTTGAAAAGCAGAAATTAGTCAGTCTTGTGTTAAGATCCCAGATAATGATTTCAGTCTAGTATAAAGACTCTTCAAGGTATCACATCTTGATAGAAGATCCAACTTTAGTGACACTAATGTTAATAAGCTCTGATAACCCACTACCATCATACCAGCCCTTTGCTTATTCTCTATTCATCAAATTTCCCAACAATATTTTGTTCCTGGATAGGAAGTGCCAGAAAGAGAATATCCTGGATGGAATTGGCTCCTATAAGAGCCAATTTTAAATTCATTTATTTTGGATTTGTTTAGCACAAATCAATTAAGAGTATCTGAAGTTTAAAATCTAGACTGGGAACAAAATGATGCCAATTTATGACACTGGAGCCAGACTGCCAACCCTCCTTTCTCCTTACCGTTACCAGTGTCGTTTCTGAATACATGCCAGTGAGCCATCTAGTGTACTTAAGTAGAATCTCGAAGAATGTAATGTGATACTTATACTGTAAGTGGAGACTTATACTTGGAAACTTTTCATTGTTTATATTAAAAGTTCAGAAGCAGAAATTTAAAGGATTAAAAAGTTCCACTTCTGAAAATAAAAAGTAAAATTATGAACTCTTACAAAGGAATAAGTATAAATATAAAAATGTTATATGTCTACGTGTGAGGTGTATAAAAATAGAAAAGACAGAGGAGAGAAAAAAAAATAGCAAAGACATAGTTCTGTCCTTAGGGAGGTCACAGCAGTTTGGGAGATGAGACACAGGAATAAAAAGTTGACTAGCAAAGCAGCGAATGAAGTCAAAGTGAAGGGGACTTCACTTTGCATAGACCAGGGATGAGGGAACAAGGTAAGATTTGAGCAGGCCTTAAAGGAAAGGGGTGGGAAAATAAGTTAGAAAAAACCCAGGTGAGAATCAAGGATGCACAGAGTATGTTTGGGAAGAGTAAGTAGACATTTTAGACTTTAGTAGAAAGTTTATCTAAGATTCAGTGGAGATAAAGTTAGAAAAGTAGGTTAGGGTGAGATTTTAAAAGATATCAACTGTAAAGGTGTCAAATTTAGCCCTTATCTAAACTTGTAAACCTGTATTTGAGGACAGGAGCTATATCTTCTTTTATTCTAGTAGTTTCTTTCTAGCCTAACTCACTGCCTGTTATAGGGTAGGTACCGTGTGTGCATGTGTGTTGTGATGTGTGCATTCGTGCACGTGTGTGTGTGTGTGTGTGTGTGTAAAATTGAGTTGGCTTCTACTGGAAATGTAAAACAATTAAAGGCACTTCATAGTGACATGACATGAGAAAACAAAGTCTCGGGAATATTTATCTACCATGCTAGATGCTGTAAGTGGGGGAAAGGCTGATGACCACTTATGAATTAAGAAAGTTAACCCTACTGTATATTTGTCTTATTAGAAATTAAGCACCTCTTACAGGTTTATTTTTAAAGGCAACCTGGTAGTTAGGTTGGCATGCACAAAGATACACATTAATTAACCCACCACATGACTGTGTGAACTCAAGTTGTACTAAACAAATGTTATAATTATGATGTTTCTAATTATTATCAGCAGCAGCATCTAAGTTGCAGCCAAATATTTCTACCAAAGTTAGAAAGTGTTAGGGCCTATATCCATGAGCTCTCAATTATAAGATCTCCCAGGAAAAAGAGAAGCAAAAATACTTTCAAGTTTTCTGTGGGAGGTATCTTCTAAAATTTAAATTATTAGTATAGATACATCATAAAATGCTGAAATCATTTTTAAAAGTTCAGATGGGAGTTTAGGCTTCATCTAATGCACAGTAAGTACATGGAAAACTGAGGTTCATAAGCAGGAGAAGAAAAGGAAGAAATATTTGAGATTAACGTTGGTTTTATTGTTTTTATTTTTAATCCCAATTGTGCAAATACACTTAACATATCAGCTTGGCTTTAGAATAAAAGCCACTCGGGATGTTGCACATTTTACAGTTTCGCTCTGTTCCTGGGAAGCGCCCCAGGCCCAGCAACACCCGCGCCGCGCGACACAGGCGGCCGGATCCCGACGAAAACCGGACTGCCCTCGGCCCGGCCGGCAGGAGGAGGAACAGCCCGCACGCTGCGCCTCTGGGAGGACAAGAAGCCAGAGGCGCGTCCGCCACCGCTGCAGCACAGCGAGGCCTGCTGCCCCGTGCCCTCCTCCACCGGCCAAGCAGCAGGCGGCCGGAGGCGGGAAGGAGGCCGCGACGGCCCGGCCGCCCCGGGACGGTGTGAGCGCCCGGCGCGCAGAGCGACTGGAAGGCGACAAACGTCTTCTGTAAACGCGGCTCACCTCCGCCAGCAGGCCGGTGTAGACACGGGCACCGGAGAAGGGCAGGCACTCGCTTGGTGACGGAGCCGAAGCGGCATAGAAGAATCAAAGACGAACGTAAGGGATTTGTTCTGAGCAAACATTGAGCGCCTTTCTGCCCACGATACCAATCACTCCAGCGAGCCGCCTCGTCGCCGTGTCCTCAGGACACTATCGATATGAACGACTTCAACTTACATGGGAAAACGCAGGAGTCACAGACCCCAAACATTTAACGACCCACTCTCCGATCTGGCAAACACCTGCAACACCTCTCGTGCTAGGTTCCAGGAGCAAAGAGCAGAGGGAGACAGAGGCGCCCGGCGAGCGGCGGCCAGCCCGCGGGGAGCACGGCCGGGGCGCCCGCCAGAGAGGGCACTTCCGCCCCGCGGGCCCAGGGACGCCCGGCAGGAGTGCGAGCCCGCGGGCCCAGGGGCCAAGGGGCGCCCGGGCAGGAGTGCGAGCCCGCGGGCCCAGGGCCGCCCGGGCAGGAGTGCGAGCCCGCGGGCCCAGGGGCCAAGGGGCGCCCGGGCAGGAGTGCGAGCCCGCGGGCCAAGGGGCCCAGGGCCGCCCGGGCAGGAGTGGGAGCCCGCGGGCGGGCGCCCGGGACGCGCAGGGCAGGCGGCAGGCCCGCCGCCCTCGCGCGGGAGGGGAGGAAGATCTCCCCAGGGTGCCGGGAGGGGCCAGAGGGTGACGCGGAACCCTCCGAGCACCGGAAGCCCCACCGGCCGCCGCCGTCGGAAGCCCAGTGCGGGCGCCGCCTGCGGGCCGGGCGCGGCTGCCCGCGGGAGACCCGCCGAGGGGCAGAAGTTGCCACGAATGTTCCAGACAGACCTGTGAGACCTGCCCACGGCCTGTCCCTGGGGCGCGGAAGAGCCAGGATGAACATGCGGGTTTTGGTCTGAGCAACTGAAAGGGCGGAGTCGCACACCTGACACAGGGAGGGCGGAAGGGGCTGCGCGGGCGGGCGGGCGCCGCCTGCAGTGCGGGCGCGTCTCCCGTGTCACACTGCAGGTGCCCAGCAGGTGCCTGCGTGGAAAATCAAGTAGCCGATTACATGTAGGCAGTCGCAGAGAGGTTGAAGGTGAAACTATAAACTTGTATGGACTTGGGAATCATCAATTTTTAGATGCTATTTAAAGCTGTGGGATTGGATGGGGTAACATAAAGACCAAATGTAGAGAAAAAAGGTAAGGTGTTTTTGTTTTTTTTTTAAAGACAGAGTCTCACTCTGTCACCCAGGCTAGACTGCGGTGGCGTCAGCCTAGCTCACAGCAACCTCAAACTCCTGGGCTCCAGCAATCCTCCTGCCTCAGCCTCCCGAGTAGCTGGGACTATAGATGTGCACTGCCACGACCAGCTAATTTCTCTATTTTTAATAGAGACAGGGTCTTGCTCTTGCTCAGGCTGGTCTCAAACTCCTGACCTCAAGCAATCCGCCCGCCTTGGCCTCCCAGAGTGCTAGGATTACAGGCGTGAGCCACCATGCTGGGCCATAAGGTTCTAATACTAAGACAAAACTTGAAAATTGGAAATATGAGGAGGAACCAGCAAAAGAGGCTAAGAAAAAGTAGGCTAGTTAAGCAGAAGGATAATCGAGAATGAAAGGTGTCCTAGAAAACAAGTGAAGAAAGTTTCAGAAAAGGAGGAAGCCGCTGTCACTGTTGCTGATTGATAAAGTAAACTGAGAACCAAGACTTTAACATTTGACTTGACAATGTGTAAATCATTAGCAAAGGAATCAAACCTTGACAAAGGAAGTTTCTGTGGAGAGGTGGGAAGCCAGTAAGATGGAAATGGGCTAAGGGAGAACCGTGGGGAAGAACCAGGGACAGAGGAAATAGACAGCTCCTTCAAAGAGCTTAATTATGGGAAGAGAAATGGGCTGGCCATGGAGGGGCTGGGACTCAAGGAAAGAGTGGCCCAGCCGCTTGGCAGGCATGTTTCCTGTAGGGGTCCAGCAAAGAGAGAGGAAAGAAGATAAGATAAGGGAGATGATCGGAGATACATCCTTGATTGCATGGGAGGGGTGGGACCCAGTGAATAATTAAAGATGACGATTGCGTCAGATACGAGCCCTAGGTGTGGTTCTTGGTCCTATTAAGCAGCAGGCCAGCAGCCTCTCCGAGCGCCAATGAGGCAGCCTCACCGCGCGCTCAGTGCACCTGCAGCTTCACCAGCTGCATTTACTTTGTCTCATCCTTAAAACAACTCTGTAAGTTAAATTGAGTTTACAATTTATGTAACCATTGCACAAATATTTAAGAAGAGCCTACTGTATTCTAAGCACTATAATAGCTATTGGTGAATAAAAAGTTAACAATAAAATTATCAGGTAAGAGTTGTGGGATGTCCATGATATACCAGGTTTTTTGCTAATTACTCTATGTTTATAGGGCTCAGTGGTTCACACCTATAATCCCAGCACTTTGGGAGGCCGAGGCAGGAGGATTGCTTGAGGCCAGGAATTCGAGACTATACATTTATAGACTCATTTACTTCCCACACCAATTCTGGGAGGTTTGCATCATTGTCCGCATCTATAGATTAGAAAACTGAGGTTGAGCTGCGTTAAATAACGCGCAGGAGAATGCAGCTGTGACTCGAGCTCAGACGGAGTGATTCTGGTATGTCACCTGCACATTCCCTGCCCTGTATCCAGTGGTCCCCAACCTTTTTGGCACCAAGGACAGTTTTATGGAAGACAGTTTTTCCACAGACTAGGGATGGGACAGTGGAGGAAGGGTGATGCACAAGATAATCCCTTACGTTTGCACAAGAAAGAAAGAAGGAAGGAAAGAGAAAAAGAAAAAATGAAGAAAAACGAATGAATTGAAAAATAACACCTAGATGCAAATGCTGATGAGAATTAAGGAAAATAAAGGCAGAGAACCTTCTGTGGGATTTGGCTATGTGGAAGTCACTAACAAATACCACAAAGTCTTTAGGAAGTGAGGGAGGGTCAGAGTGCGGGGAAGGGGGAGAGTGCGGGGAAGGGGGAGAGTGCGGGGAGGGGGGAGAGTGCGTGGAGGGGGGAGAGTGCGGGGAAGGGGGAGAGTGCGTGCAGGGGGGAGAGTGCGGGGAGGGGGGAGAGTGCGTGGAGGGGGGAGTGTGCGTGGATGGGGGAGTGTGCGTGGAGGGGGGAGAGTGCGGGGAAGGGGGAGAGTGCGGGGAGGGGGGAGAGTGCGGGGAGGGGCAGTGCGGGGAGGGGCAGTGCGGGGAGGGGCAGTGCGGGGAGGGGGGAGACGGGCAGGGGGGAGTGCGGGGGGAGTGCGGGGGGGGGGGAGTGTGCGGGGAGGGGGAGTGTGGGGAGGGGAGAGTGTGTGGGGAGGGGGAGTGCGGGAGGGGGAGTGTGCGGGGGGAGTGTGCGGGGAGGGGGAGTGCGGGGAGGGGGGAGTGTGCGGGGAGGGGGAGTGTGTGGGGAGGGGGGAGTGCGTGGGGAGGGAGTGCGGGAGGGGGAGTGCGGGAGGGGGAGTGCGGGAGGGGGAGTGCGCGGGGAGGGAGTGTGGGCGGGGGAGTGCGGGAGGGGGAGTGCGTGGGGAGGGAGTGCGGAGGGGGAGTGCGGGCGGGGGAGTGCGCGGGGAGGGAGTGCGCAGGGAGGGAGTGCGGGCGCGGGAGTGCGGGCGGGGAGGTGAGGGAAGTAGGCGCTGTGATGGTGGGAGGAGCCGAGAGGGGAGGGAGCCGGGCGGGGAGGGAGTGCGCGGGGAGGGAGTGCGGGCGGGGGAGTGCGCGGGGAGGGAGTGTGGGCGGGGGAGTGCGGGAGGGGGAGTGCGCGGGGAGGGAGTGCGCGGGGAGGGAGTGCGGGGGGGGAGTGCGGGCGGGGGAGTGCGGGCGGGGGAGTGCGCGGGGAGGGAGTGCGGGGGGGAGTGCGGGAGGGGGAGTGCGCGGGGAGGGAGTGCGGGCGGGGGAGTGCGGGAGGGGGAGTGCGCGGGGAGGGAGTGCGGAGGGGGAGTGCAGGAGGGGGAGTGCGGAGGGGGAGTGCGGGAGGGGGAGTGCGGAGGGGGAGTGCGGAGGGGGAGTGCGGGAGGGGGAGTGCGCGGGGAGGGAGTGCGGGGGGGGGAGTGCGGGCGGGGAGGTGAGGGAAGTAGGCGCTGTGATAGTGGGAGGAGCCGAGAGGGGAGGGAGCCGGGCGGGGAGCCTCGCCCAGCCGGGCGTGCAGGCGGCAGGTGGGCAGACGGCAGCGACTCGGGAGAGAGGCGTGGCCGCCGTCGTAGCTGTGCGGGAGAACCCTGCGCACGCTCCTGCGGCGAGTGGAGACGGGGCTCTGACTGGGACGCGGAGAGCAGCCCGGCGGGGAGGGACCCGCCTGCTTGTTCTGCGGGGAGGAGGGGGAGGCCGCGCATGCAGGCTGATTTTTGAGTTTGATAATGGGAAGAAGATAAATTTGCTGATAAAAACAAAGCCCAAGCATGAACCCAGGTCTGCGTTCGCGAAGCGCAGGCCCCGGCAGGGCAGCTTCCCGCGAACTGCGCCCGCCCGCCCGCGAGCTGCGCCCGCTGCCCGCGAGCTGCGCCCGCCCGCCCGCCCGGGAGCTGCGCCCGCCCGCCCCGGAGCTGCGCCCGCCCGCCCGCGAGCTGCGCCCGCCCGCCCGCGAGCTGCGCCCGCCCGCCCGCGAGCTGCGCCCGCCCGCCCGCGAGCTGCGCCCGCCCCGGCGTCGGGCAGGGCGGAGGGAAGGCCGCCTCCTCAGGCCGAGAAAGAGGGCGAGCAGGCGGCCCTCCCGGCCACGAGTGGGAGAAGAACCTGCCCCATTTTTCTTGAAACGCTAAGAGACCGCGAGACCAATCAAGCGTGGGGGCTTGCCCGCCCGGGCGCTGAGCGTCCCTGCGGCGCCGCCGCCCCCGTCCAATTGGGAAGCGGCTTCGGACGCCGCCCCCGACACGCGCTGTCACGGCCCTCCCGCCTCACGCCCTCCTCGTGGCCCTGCCGGGCTCCTGACTGTGCCTCCCAGTCTTTTCCGAGCGGTCGAAGCCGCGCCCTCCGCCTGTCCCCTCCTCTCTGTCCTCTCTGACGTGGAGGCCGCGTTCCTCCCCTCGGCGTCCCGGGTAAAGGCCTGGGCCCCTGGCGCCACAGTCTGCCACATTGTGTTTTACAGAATGGTTTCTGTAACAATCATAGAAAAGTCTTGAATTTAATTCTGTTTGAAAACATCCATGTAAACACAGTTCCCCTCCAAACCATTCCAGGAAGAGCGTTTGTTATCCTAATTCACACCGACCCGCGCTGGTGGATCCCGCTTGTCCCTGACGTCGTCATCCATCTCTGTCGTGCTCAGTTTCACCCACTCATCTTTCTTCTCAGTGATCCCGTCGAAGAATCAATGTGCTGCTTCCTCTGCCAGCAAAGCGGCTTACCCAGCAAGTCTTTCCTTTTATGGAAGAGAAGAGAAGGTGGAAATCAGCCCGCCTTTGATGGTCCCTAGCACAGGCACGACTGAATTTCTAATGCAGGCACCGCACCATTTCGGATAATTTGCAGAGACAGCTGCACTTTAGTCGAACCTTATTAAAATGGAAATGTTCACTTTAATTCAAGAGCACTTGCTGAATTGTACATTAGTGTGTTTACTGAAAGCACTTGCTTTCAGGGTTATGTGTAATTACTAACGTGACTATAATAAATGCTATTGAGAGTAAAGCCCTGTGTATGCCCAGGATTGGCCAGGGACAAAGAAATCCAGAAAGAAAGAAAGATTTGAGACCTGCAGGGAACTCCAGGTTTTAGATATTAAAGCAGTTTAATTAGGGCTGGAGCTGCATGTATTCAGCCTAAGGGAAAGGGGGTTAAAGATTTTGTCAATCTTTGGAAATTATACCCTAAAACTCGGAATTGGGGATTGCTCCCTGAAAAAAATTAAACTGTGACATTAACACTGAGAGGTGAAAGTTGTTCCTAAAGGTAGCAGCCACAGACCTAGACAACACCTTGTAAGTAGGAAGCTGGCATTTTCCTGAGCAGAATATAGCTCTAGTTGGGATCTCTCAGTATTTAAAACTGTAGCATTGACAACTGTATTTAGAGATTTAAAGAACAAAAAGAAAAGGGAAGATACAGCTGCTCAGTCCTCGTGCATTGTTCCACTGTGACTCCAGAGACCCTCCGGAGGACTTCGGGAGCCCCGTGTGCGGCTGTGAGCCCCCACACAGCCCATCCATTAAAGCCGGTGACTGTTTTCAAATTTACATTTTGATGTGACTTTATGCTGACGGAAAAGTTGCAAGAATAATATACAAAATTTCTGTATGCTTTTCACCCAGATGTATTAATGTTAGTATTTTACATTTGCTTTATTATTTCTTTCTATATATTTATGTGTGTATGTGTATTTTTATAACTATTTGATAGTAACTTGCAGACATAATACCTCCTTACTCATAAATACTTCAGTGTATATTCCTTATCTAGTCAAAATTACAAAAATTATCAAATTATCAAAATCAAAAAATTAACATTGGTTCGATATTATCACCTATTCTACAGACCTTATTCAGATTTCGCCAATGTCCTTTATAGCAATAACAAAAATCCCAGATTGAGCATTGATTACACTCATGTCTCTTTAGCCTCCTTTTATTTGGGACTGTTCTCTAGTCTTTCATGATAATGACATTTGAAGAGTACACATCACTTGTTTTATAGATGGCCCGTAATTTGGCTTTGTATGATGTTTCTTTATGATTAGGCTACACATACGTATTTTGAGGAATATCACAGAGTGATGTTTTTATCTTCCTTTTTCAAATTTTTTTTATGTTTATTTATTTATTTATTTTGAAACAGAGTCTTATTCTATTGCCCAGGCAAAGTGTCATGGAGTCCGCCTAGCTCACAGCAACCTCAAACTCCTGGGCTCAAGCAATCCTTCTGCCTCAGCCTCCCAAAGTGCTAAGACTAGAAGTACATGACACCATGCCTGGCTAATTTTTGTATTTTTTGTAGATATGGGGTCTTGCTCTTGTTCAAGCTGGTCTCAAAATCCTGAGCTCAAGCAGTCCTCCCACCTTGGCCTCCCAGAGTGCTAGGATCAAGGGCATGAGCCACTGCACCTACCCGTCTTTAAAAACAAATAAATAAATTAAGTCTTCTGCACTCCTCTTATACTCTTAGTGCATCATTTCAAGAGGCACTAATGTTGATTTGCCCTATTACTGGTGATGTTAACTTTAATCACTGTGTTAAGGTATTTTCTGCCAGGTATCTCCCTTGTGAAGATATCATTCTTTTGTCATTTATTAGTTGGATTTTTACTATAAGGAAGACCTTCTCCTCCTCCCCTGTGATTTTATTTATACATCAGTATCAACTCATTCAATTGATCATAATACATATATGTATATAATGGATTATAATTTTGGGTGTAATTGTTTATTTTAATGTTCAAATTGAAAACAGGTTTAGCCACAAACCCATAATTTTTTTCAAAACTCAGATTTCTGGATTTTATTGAAAAATCAATGCTCTGGAAAAACTGGGACCATCATTTCTTGGATCTGAGTAACCAAGAGGACTCTAAACAGGCCCGCCTTCTCCAGTTTCCAGATCCCCTGCCTGGTTGATGTTTCTTACTCTATCACAGAGGGACCTTTCATAAACTGAAGCAAATTCCTTTTATTTTGACTTTAATCTTACCAAAGGAACTCTATCTGATTATTGTCATTCCCATGTAAATTGACTACGGGAATGTTATCAAAACCACAAGGGGGTTTTGGCCTAGGTCTAGTTGCTCTTCACACAAAGATCCAATTATTGAGACAACCAGGATTGCCAAGGAAGAAAGGAATTTTTAATAGGAAAGACGCTTGGCTGAGAAAACAGGAGGAGCTGCCTTCAATCCATCATATGCGTTGGGGCAGGGGAGGGGATAGTGAGTCTTGGCATCTGGGAGTCTACCCGGGGCCTTCACAATCTTATCTCCTTTTGTAACAGGAGGAAAGGCCTGAGAAAGGGTAAAAATGTTTTCTGTCTCTCTAAAACCTCCTCGACTCCTTGTGGGAATCAAAACCTGCATCCCTGCCCTAGGTCAGTAGCCCTGATGGGGAGGGGGAGGAGCAGGGGAGTGGCCTTTGTTCTTTGTACCACAGGAAATGGCTCAAGAGAATTGTCCAGTAGACGTCAGGAGGATGTTTTTGCCCAAGATGGGATGAATCAGAACCTTCTACTATAGCCGAGCAGCAGTAGCCTAGAGCTGAAAACCTCCCCTTCAAGAGCTCTGTATTTCTGCCCAGAGGCAGGATGCTGGCACTTTAAAATGGGAGTCTACCACCCTCCTCATTTGCTGGAAAATTAATAAACTTCTCTTTCCTTCTCCTCAAACCACTTCTCCTCCTTTCTTCTGTTGCAGCCTGATGTGGAGCAGCTTTTGGTAACGCTTTGTCTTGCAGAAAACCCACCATTTCTGAGCAACAACTCAAAAGTAATTAGTTAATGGAGATCATTATAAAAAAGCATATAGGTGTCATTGAAATTTGTCCATAGAGCTGGTCACAGGGAGAGGATGAAATGACTACATAAGTTTTTAGCTTCCCCATTTTCCTAACAGTTATTTCTCACAATAAATTATTAAGTTGCCATTCTGGTGTCTACTTAAGTTTTGTTTGGATTTTAGCTATTGCTACTCAGTTTCTGAAGACCTCTTTAAATGTGGACTCCAGCTAGGGCATGTCTTTGGCCTTCGAGATAGAGGACAAGCTCCATAGCGACCAGTCAAGGCACCACTCGGCCTCTTCTACTCCAACCAGACTTTAATTAGACCACACTGGCACCAGTTCTATACCCAAATATTGACAGAGACTGAAGAGTAAACACAAAGCAAAAGTAGCTGTTTGAGGGGGAGATGTTTATGGGACACTAACAGGTAGAAATGATGACACAAATGGAAGCCGGTGATTTGTTGCCTAACCAAGCAACTGGGAAACAGCTCGAATAGAAAAAGAATATTAGAAAAGTGAATCATGGAAAATAGATTAGAAGCAGTGAAATGATCAGAAAACTCTGATTCAAAGAATGAAAAAAAAAAAAAAAACTACTTAAGGAGAGGTTAAAATAAATGCCAAGCAAGTCAAACTGCCCAGGTTTCTCCTTGTGATATATGTTGTATCTAAATGATTTATGGTTCAATGTTGTCTTTTTTTTTTAATAGTCCAGTTTAGGGTAAAGAGGCCCTGAGCTAGAGCTTGGTGGGATCTCCAGTTGGAAGTCGCATAATATAAAATTTTTGACAAGTCTTGTTTCATTTAGTACTAATTATTAAACAAAATTGCCTTTTGGAAGTATAAATGAATACAATTACGATTAAATTTATAACTTAATACATAGCAAACATTATTTTTCAAAATCACAGAAAATGCTAAAGGGTTTTGAACATTATAATTAAATAATTAGTCTTTTATTGCTAAGACATAAAAGAGAGATTATAAATTTATAAAGCTATTAACCAGGATGTTAAAATTGACTCCTCTGTATCTTGACTCTAAGATATTGTTGTTAATGTGGAATCTGTAGCTTGCATGAAATATTGCAAACTCATAGGTTTCTGCACACATTTTATAATTATAGTTGCTCTAAGAAGTCAAAGTTATTCATGTGGTGGAGTAGAGACAGCAAAAAGAAAAAAACAGAAAAACTCAAGTTAAAGTAACAGAGTAGAACAAGATTTTTTTTTTTAAGAAATGACAAACACATACATTCATTAATATCCTAAAGTGGATGGACTAAATCAACTTTAGTCAGAAACAATAATAACTCTTCTAGGGAATCGGCTGTGAAAGAATAGACTGCAAAGGAGAAACGCCAAGGTCGCTGTGGGCCCGCACAGCTGAGAGAACTGGGGCTGCCTCTTGCGGGCACCCTGCGCACTGCTCCGCACGTTCGAATCCCTGGAGGCATAAAACCTCCCAAGGCCTGGACTCCGCCTCTTGGGAGTCTAACTCAGCCTGGGGCACAGTTGGACCTCAGGCTTTTAGGCTGCAGTGAGCTGTGATCACATCACTGCACTCCAGCCTGGGCAATGGAGCGAGACCCTTTCTCTTTAAAAAAAAAAGAGAGAGAGGGAGAGATTGAGAGTTTAAGAGTGTGAGAAAGTTTCAGGTTAAACAGCTGTTCACCAGGTTTGGTTAATATATAAAGTTGCTGGACAAGATTATCAAAGGAACTCAAAGCAAAAATCTAATCACTGAGAATTTTCTGGTTTTAACCTGTGGTTTTTCTCCTGTTTTTCATTTTCCTACTCTACGGCTTAGAAAAATGTACCATTAGTTATTATTTCTTAACATGGTAATTCGTTTTCTAAATATCTTGTCAATAAAGACAGTAAACCCGAATGCAATCATTTATCAACAGCCCAAGTGACCTTTAAACATTTGTAAGCCTCTCAAACATGTTGGGTATTGCCTTATATATTAAATGATAAAATAACTAAGGTATCTGTAAACATTGAACTATGACATTATATATCATAATTCCCTGGAGCCTGATACTAAATGTATTTTAGTGTCATTGGCACGAAAGAGGGAGACCACAGATTGACAAATAGTGCACACTTAATACGTTTTTAATAAATGAATAAAACAAAAAATACCTATAAAATTCAAATTTTAAATGAATTTAGGACAAAATTATAGTAGTGCATTAAAATGAGATGTTTTTCCAGATGTTTCTGTCATTGACAATTTCCTTCAGTGTTTTGTAGTTCTCCTTGAAGAGATCTTTCACCTTTCTGGTTAGGTATATTCCTAAGTATTTTATTTTCTTTGAAGCTCTTGCTGCCATTACACCTGGACCTGGAGGGAGCACATGCTGGCCGACACCGCGCCGGAGCCCGCCGCCTCCACCGCCTCGCGCAGCAGCGCCGCCCACGGCGCCCGCGACGCCCGCGATGCCCACGGCGCCCACGACGCCCACGGCGCCCACATCGCCCACGGCGCCCACGACGCCCACTGCGCCCACGACGCCCACTGCACCCACATCGCCCACGACGCCCACGGCGCCCACGACGCCCACGACGCCCACTGCACCCACATCGCCCATGGCGCCCACGACGCCCAAGGCTCCCACGGTGCCCACGGACAGACGCCCGTCCCCGCGGACAGACAGGGCTCGCCCGCCGCCCGAGCGCGCTTCCAGCAGCCTGGGGACCGCCCGCCGCTCTAAAGGAAGGTCCCCCAGCACTGGCTTGGGCTGCGACAGTCTCCCCGAGTCATTACTGAGGGGAGCAGATGGGAATCGAAAACCGATTGGTAGGCAATGCCCTTTTTTTACCTTTTTTTTTATTGTTTTAGCGTATTATGAGGGTACACAGCCCGCTCGCTGTGGTTGTATGCACCCATCCCCCGCCCGCCCGGCACCGGGAGCCGTTACCCCGGTGTGTCCACTGAGGTGCTGATCCGTCGATACCAATCTGCCCGTCAGTCCGTGTGGTGCTGGTCTTTCCAGTCTTGGGATACTTCACTTAGTAGGATGGGCTCCAGCTCTGTCCAGGAAAATACAAGAGGTGCTACATCACCATTGTGTCTTAAAGCTGAGTAGTGCTCCATGCAGTTCCCTTTTAAGGGAAGTTAAAGAAGTAGAATTGTGCATGTAATAGAGTCTGACTGACTAACCACCTTTTTCTTCTTTAGAACTTGAGTTCTACAATCAGAAAGGCAAAACAATTCATCAAGGCCTGCCCGAAGTAATAATTATGCCAACAATATACAAGCTGGAATTCTTTGCTTGTCTTTACTTTTACTCATTAATCACATATTTTTGAAGTTCTCCCTGTGAAAGGAGATAGTCTGTGAAGAGCTGCACCTTAGCAAGCAGGATCATGATTCATTCACAGGGCTTAGTGTTACGAGCAGAGCCACACATTCAGGATTAAATATGAGGAGTTAAAGGCAGGTTATGTGAAAGAAATCATGCCACATAGAGTAGCTAAAATCTTTCAAGAATAGAACTTATACTTGAACTTACACTTACTTCTATAAATTCTATAATTTCTATACTAGTTCATCATAAAAATTCCCATCACGTGCCTGTATCAAAACATCACACGTACCCTATAAAGATATACAACTATTATGTACCCATAATTAAAAAAATACATTGGAAAACTAGTAATGATCTTAGCTAAGTGCTTTGAAACTTTTTATCCAGTAATTTCTCCAAGATTTACCCTTAACATACCACTACCCAACTCGCCACATACTTCAAGGTTGGCATTTGAATTCTCAGTGCTACTACTAAGCTACTTCATGGAGAGAGTTCAGAAGTCCAATCTCTGCCGGCATCATGGCTCACGCCTGTGAGCCCAGCACTTTGGGAGGGTGAGGTGAAAGAATCACTTGAGCCCAGGAGTTCAAAACCAGCCTAGGCAACAACATAGCAGAATCCCATCTCTACAAAAATTAAAAAAAAAAAAAAAATCAGCTGGGCATGGTGGACAGCACCACTTGCACCCCAGCCTGGGCAGCAGAGCAGAACTCTGTCTCAAAAAAAAAAAAAAAAAAGAAAAGAAAAGAAAGTCAAGTGGTCTTCCCCTAGTGTCCGCTTTTATAGAGCCCGCAATTCCAGCCTGCTACACCCAAGCTTTTTATAGCCTCCTATAAAATCCTAAAAGGAGGTAAAAACTTGGGTTTTCCCTTTACTCCAAACTCCCTGTACCTCTTACTTCTTGTCCTTGCACCCTGCAAGTATGGGACAAGAGAAAAGGTAGATTTACCAGTTGCTCATTAGAAAAACCCCACACCCGTTAACCAAGAGGCCGTTTGGGTAGGAAACAGGTTGGCTGGCTTTGGAACGTGCAGGTCAGCCTTTGACTCTGCCGCTGCCCCTTGCCAGCTTGCAGCTCAACCTGCGCGCGTTTCTCTTCCTCTCAGGCAAAAAAAAAAAAAAGTAGTGTGGTCCTTTCTCCCAGGATGCCACAGGGGATAAATAAGATAACATTGGCAGATACTTTAAACAAGCGCTCAGGAAGTGGCAGTGATGATAAGTTATTTTAACTCTTTAAACTATATCAACTGTTGTAAACGTATTGGGGGAAAGAAAAGGGAAGGCTGAGCCCATCTAAAACTCCAAAGACAGGCCGGCCAGAGAAGTTCTGATTAGGGTGACCCCACTCGGTTTATGCAGGCCTCTGTCTGTGTCATCCGGACGCTCCAGCATGTGTCTGGCATATTACTGCTGAATTCATTAATTTCAAAACCAATGATCTAATGAAAAAATATCGTAAAAAGAAATGATGCAAATAAGGCCCCAGTCATACATTTGACCCTGATATTTAAGCAAGTTATTTAACTCCATTTTGTCTCAGTTTATCTGCTAGTTGGAATTAAGAATGTTTGCCTGGCTTCTCTGAGAGAACAGTCATGAGAAGAAATTCAATGCAAGCATACCTGTCAAAGTATAACATTCTGTTTTCTTTTTATAAGTATGTTATGAAGTAAAATAGGTATATTAATACCCACCTTTCATAGAGCTGCTTTGACTATTAGAAATAATGTATGTAAAACCTTTGCACAGTGACTGACATAAAAATTAGAGACCAATAAACTATAGCTATCATTTTTATCATTATTAAAGTGCCGACCTTAAAGTAATTGCTACCTCATGTAAAAGGGATATGACAAAACATCTGTGCAAATAATGTACAAGTTCTTCGAAATTAAGAAAAAATGTTCACGCCTTGGGCTTCAGGAGTCCACTGTGTTCTTGTTTGCTAAGCGAGAGCACCGTGCGCGTGGAAGTGAGTCAGCTCTGTCCGGCCTCCCCGGGGTGTCATGCGATTTGGCACAGTGTTCATTAGCAGTAGTCATCACTCTTAAGACTCACACAATGTGTGTCATCAGAATTGCATGACAAAATAGTAGGATGTTTATTTTTATCACCACACCTTAAGAGTCGTCATAGGGTTAGAAGTTAGCCTGCCACTAAGAAACTCCCAAAGCAAATAATATAAATATTTCTTTACAAGTTTATCATTTGACCAATCTAAATATGTTGCCACAGATTTAAATCATCCTTCTCAAAGTTGTCTAGCTTCATTGTATGCCTAAGGTATATTGTCCTTGTCTAACACTCATCCATCATTATTGGCTCATTTGATCCTTACACTGTCCATCTGAGAGATTTAAGCAGGTCCTATGATCCCTGCTTTACAGAATGGAAAACTGAGCAATGCCATGAGATTAAGTGACTTTCACAGCATCAGTGATTAAGACAGAACTATAATCCAAACTTCTTGGTCTAGCTTCTTTCTACTGCGTTTTGCTATTTTCAGACACCTCCAATGTTCCAGGAAAATCAAATGCCTCTAAACAATCCACCATTCTTTAAAAATGACCATAAACAATACATCCAGATAGATAGAATGCACGTTATTCTAAGGAGCGGATCCAATCTCGCTATTAACGATATGTAAAGTGAAAATAACTTAACATCTGAGAAGAGAAACTTCCATAATTGCTAAAGATAAGAACAAATCTGTCAAGAAATTCACCCCATTTAAATGTGAAGGAGGCAGGGAGAGCTTCAGGTCAGAAGTCTGGAAGCCTGATCCCAGGCTAACTCAGGCTCTAACTGTGCATGACTTCAGATAATTTCCTCACTCCGTAGTGCTCCAGCCTTCCCATCTATCAAATCAGGGAGTGGGACTAAATGCAGCTGGCAGAATGTTGAAATTATCAAATCTACAATCAGTAGTTGACTCCACAGAGGCAGTCACTTCTTCAGTAATTACTGAGCAGCATAAACACTGATAAGCATAAATATTAGAGAGCTAAAACTAATCTCTATACAATAAAATATGTAAACTGTTCTTGTGAGTAAGCTGCAATAAAATATATGGTTGCACTAAAAAGTATCTGAGAGCCTTTTCAAGGTCAGAATTAAAGACGTCTATGTATAGGGCTAACCAAAACATCCTTGTCACTACAATTTTCTAATTTTAAGAATAAACAGATTTTTCCCTTTTGTGCTCAGTTCATCCCGTGAATCCTGGCTGTGGAGAAGCGGCAGCCAAGCCAGCACCAGCCCTGCCCGCGGGAGATCTCAGGCGCAAAGGAGTGGCCAGCCAGCCCGCCCAGCGCGCCTGCAAGAGCATCTCTGAGCTAGAGAAGGGGCTGCTTCTCTTCACTTTCCACACACAGTCCTCGAGATGTACATTTTTTTAACAGATAGGGTCTCACTTTGTCACACAGGCTGGATTGCAGTGGTCTGACCATAGCTCGATGCAACCTCCACCTCCAGGGCTCAGGTGATTCTCCTGGCTCAGCCTCCTGAGTAGCTAGGACTACAGGCACGCACCACCACACCCAGCTAATTTTTAAATTTTTTGTAGAGATGAGATCTCCCTGGGTTGCCCAGGCTGGTCTCGAACCCCTGAGCTCCAGCAATCCTACTGCCTCAGCCTCCCAAAGTGCTGGGATTACAGGTGTGAGCCACCACACCCAAAGATGTATTTTTTACTGTTCCCTCTGTAATTTCAGGGTTTCCTGAAATCTATTAAATCGAATTTTACCTGACCCATGTCCCAGAATGTCTTTTTAAAATTATAATTGCCATTAAATAATCAAATATTTGTTAGAAAAGAAGTTCTGCTTTATATAGCTTTATAAATATAGAGCAAATATATCTGTTTATCTTGAATTTTGATGAATGTCCTTTCAGATCATTTACTCATTTTAAGAAAAATGAATTATCATATTCTACAAAATATCATTAAGAACAACAATTAAATGAACAATAATGGATACTTAATGCTACCTTAGAAAAAGGAGGATGATTTTGGGTGGCAGAAAAATGACCTTTTATTTTTTGTTAAGAAATTCAAAACTATTAATTCATTCTCCACCACACTCCATTGTATGTAACCTCAAAAACAGCAGAACAAATTTTCAGAATTCTATACTACTATTCTAGGGAGTGTTCCAAAGGCAACCATGGTGTCTTCCCTTCAAAATTCCTTAAAATATATGTCATCCTCTAATGTAGTATGTATATGACCTGGGCTTGCTATGACCAGCCTAATTTAAAAGACTCTGTCTCCCTCTATAAGTAAACTTCTGTTTGTAAGATCATGATTTGGATATAATGTTATAAAGAATTTATACCAAAATGCTATCCTAATAATTCTTTATCATATTTTGACTTTTTGAGGACTATAAAAATCAGAAATGATTTTGTGGTTGTTTTGTTTTGTTTTGTTTTGAGATAGGGTCTCACTCTGTCAACTGGACTAGATAGAGTATGGTGGTGCAATCATAACTCACAGCAACCTCCAACTCCTAGGCTCAAACAATCCTCCTGCCTCAGCATCCTGAGTAGTGGGACCACTGGCATGCACCACCACACCTGGATAATTTTTTATTTTTTTGTTATGTTTGGTAGAGACAGGATCTTGCTATGTTACCCAAGCTGGTCTCAAGTGATCCTCCTGGCCTCAAGTGATCCTCCCTCTTCAGCCTCCCAATTTCACACCTGTAATATCAGGTGTGAGCCACAGTACCTGGCCATAAATGATATTTTTAATTCATGTAGTTTGTCCCCCTTTTGATGTTGGTTTGCTAGTCTCAAATGACTCAGAAATATGAAGTGAAGGTATCTTTACTCTGTGTAAATTTACTGGTTAATTTATATACTCTTCTGGTCTAAGCTACATCTCTATGCAGATGACTCTTGAATCCATACTTTAGTGGTCTATGCTTTTACTTTGACCTGTCTTCTGAACTCCAAACCTATATTTTCTATTATCTAACTCCAGACCTGTGTTTTCAGTTGCCTTATTTCAGTTGCCTTAAAACTGACATTTTAAATTCAACAGAATCTTACTCTCCTCCCCTCATCATCCGGGATACACACTTCAGAGTTATTCTCCTCCATACCCCAGTAGTCCATTGGTCGCCAAATTAAAAAGAACATTCAAAGTCTTCACAGCTCTTCAAACCAGATTGTCATTGCAGTCACCATAGGAGAGTGGTTCTGTACATGGATTTTGACGTCGACAGAGCTGGGCTGTAATCCTCACTCTGCCAATGCTGGTGTGACAGTAGACTAGTTATTCAGTCTCTGAATCTCAATTTTGGACGGACAATGGAGATAAGAAAACTTCCCCTGTAGGGCTGCGTGGGAACTGAACAAGGTAACACTTGCTAAGGAATCGGCACAGTACCTGGCTCAGAGTAAGATCATCACCATCTCTCTCTTTTCTAGATGATGGTAATAGGTTCTTTGATAGTCTCTCTGCTTTCTCTTCTTTTAGTTCCTCCTACAGTGTACACTACTCCACAGTGAAGATCTAATTACTGTACTTTTTCTTTTTTTTTTTTTTGAGACAGAGTCTCACTTGGTCGCCCTGAGTAGAGTGCCGCGGCGTCAGCCCAGCTCACAGCAACCTCAAACTCCTGGGCTGAAGGGATCCTCCTGCCTCAGCCTCCCGAGTAGCTGGGACTACAGGCATGCGCCACCATGCCCGGCTAATAGATAGATAGATAGATAGATAGATAGATAGATAGATAGATAGATAGATAGATAGATTTAGTTGTCCAGCTAATTTCTTTCTATATATATTTATAGTAGAGACGGGGTCTCGCTCTTGCTCGGGCTGGTCTCGAACTCCTGAGCTCAAATGATCCGCCCGCCTCGGCCTCCCAAAGTGCTAGGATTGCAAGCGTGAGTCACTGCGTCCGGCCTCTAATTACTGTACTCTCTTAATTAAAAGATTTCTGGCTGCCAAGAGAAAATCATAACTCCGGGTTGGAGGAATGACGCTGCCATCACTGCGGGCCAGTGCTCAACCTCGGCACCGCGAACTGTGGAGGAATCCGACGTGTTTTCTCCCGCGATGAAATAGGCAGCAGCCAACATTACATGCGTTACAGTAGAGGGAAAGAGCGTCACTGGAATTTACTCAAGTTCATTGGTCTAATTTGCACTTTCCAGGAAATATAGAGGAACAAGCTAAACGACACCAGCAAATCAGACAAACCCAGAAGGCAGACCATAGATAACTGTGCTGGTCTATTTATCAAGTTAGTGACATGAAAAATAAAAATATAAAAATGTAAGTGAGAAGGAAGGAACTATTTTAAATTGATTCAAGGACAATAATAGCAGATATAATAATGATCCTGGATTGGATCTTGGTTTTAACAAATCAGCTACAAAGAATTGTTCTACTTCGAGAACAATTTACAGATTTTAATATAGCTTGAATAATGGACAATTTTAAGGAATTATTGTTGATTTGATAGTATTGTTGGTTTCCATAGGAAATTTTTATTTTTTAGCTATGCAAACTAAATCATTTAGAGGTGGAATCATGATGTTGGGAATTTGAAGCACTTCAAAATTAAAAATTATTTTAATTTTAAGTAAATTTTAAAAGCCTATAATCTTGAGTGCATTTTCATTGTCTACTAAAATAGTGGCTACTAAACTAGAAATATAATGTGAGCCACATATGTAATTTAAAATTTTCTAGCATTTGTAGATTTTAAATTTTTTAAATTTTCTTACATTTTTAAAAAAGTGAAAAAAAACCCTGAAATCAATTTAATAATATATTTTATTGAACTTCATATAGCCAAAATATGATCATTTTAAAGTTTAATAAATACAAAATTTGTTAATGAGATGGTAAACATGCTTTCCTTCATACTAAATCTTCCAAATCCAATATGGATTTTATACATGCGGCACATCTCAATTTAGGGCAGCCTCGTTTCAAGTGCCTGAGAGTCACGTGTAGCTGCGACTTTGGTATTGCTCTGTACAGGACTGTATAAGATAAAGTTCAGATTCTTCTAGAATGGCATGAAAGGCTAGTCGTAATCTGACCTCGGACTGTGTTTCCATCCCCATTTCTTGCTGTGCAACCAGAGCCTCAGACTCCCCGACGTGCCCCATTTACTGCCAGGGCTGCGTCTGCGCAACCCGCAACCCGCAACCCGCAGCCCCGCAACCCGCAGCCCCGCAACCCGGAGCCCCGCAACCCGGAGCCCCGCAACCCGCAGCCCCGCAGCCCCGCAGCCCCGCAACCCGGAGCCCCGCAACCCGGAGCCCCGCAACCCGGAGCCCCGCAGCCCGGCAGCCCCCAGCCCCGCCGCCCCGCAGCCCCGCCGCCCCGCAGCCCCGCCGCCCCGCCGCCCCGCAACCCGCCGCCCCGCAGCCCCGCCGCCCCGCCGCCCCGCAACCCGCCGCCCCGCAGCCCCGCAGCCCCGCAACCCCGCAACCCGCAGCCCCGCAGCCCCGCAGCCCCGCAACCCGCAGCCCCGCAGCCCCGCAACCCGCAGCCCCGCAGCCCCGCAGCCCCGCAACCGGGAGCCCCGCAGCCCCGCCCGCCCCTTGCGGTCCGGGAGCCGCCGCTCACCGCACCGCGCTGCTCCGTGCAGCACGTCTCATCCCGGCTCCTGCCGTTTCTGTGAGTGCTTGTTACCGTCTTTTTCTGGCTAAACAGTGAGCTCTGTAACAAGGGAGCCTGTCATAGTCATGTTTGCACTCCTAGCATGTTTGATGAATGAATGCGGGAAAGAGTGAATGAATGATGAATAAATGAATGAAGCAAGTTATTAAAATGTGGATATGAAACGTAATTTCACATTGTAGGCTTTCCTTTTTTCCCGATTTAAAGTTGTTTGTTCCTCCAAGTTCTTCATAGTCATATTCCTATCTGTATTTACATATTTATTATCTTTTTATTTTCCGTAGAGATGGGGTCTCACTGTGTTGCCAAGGCTGGTCTGGAACCCCTGGCCTCAAGCGATCCTCCCACCTCATGCTCCCAAAGTGCTGGAATTACAGGCATGAGCCACCGTGCCCAGTGACACCTATCTTATCTAACCATGGAAACACAGACACGATAGTTTATTTAATTGGACATACTAAAATTATGACATCAAATTATTAATATAAGCATTGGCTGATGCTGAGAAGGTGATTAAAGTAGCCATAAGAGTAAATAATTCTTGGAAAAAATAATCTTTTGTTTTCTCTTTTAATTTTTGTTTTGTTTTGTTTTTTAGAATGAAAGAATTACTAGCTGTGTAAGATTTGTGAACTTAAGAAAAAAAGAAAAAAAAAGTTTGTGAACTTGAGCAAGCCTATTAACTTATGCCTTAGTACACTAAGAAGGTCTCAGTAAAATAAGGAGTTTGAATTAAAGGATCATTAAAATTTAGTTTAGCTTTAAAATTCCATGGTTTTAGGCCAGGCTTGGTGGCTCACCCCTATAATCCTAGCACTCTGAAAGGCTGAGGCAGGAAGATCCTCGAGGTCAGGAGTTCGAGACCAGCCTGAGCAACAGCGAGACCTCGTCTCCACTAAAAATAGAAAGAAATGATCTGGACAACTAAAATATATATATAGAAAAAATTAGCCGGGCATGGTGGCGCATGCCTGTAGCCCCAGCTACTCGGGAGGCTGAGGCAGGAGGATTGCTTGAGCCCAGGAGATTGAGGTTGCTGTGAGCTAGGCTGACTAACGGCACTCACTCTAGCCTGGGCAACAAAGCGAGACTCTGTCTCAAAAAAAAAAAAATTCTATGGTTTTAGGGTTTGTTTTTAATATATCCCATAGTAAATTGATTTATAACAATTTTGTGAGGATAGATACTGTTTTTTAAAGTTGTTAAATGTTCATGTTTTAAAAAGCAAGGAATGGGGAATTGGTTCATTTAGAAAAGTAATTTACAAATTTACCTTCATGGTTTTATTAATTCTGTAAGCTTATAATATTTTTTGACATTCTGGAGTTAACCCAGCAAAGTAGCTTTCTCTATGTCTCTTCTAAGAGGATCTGAGGGCAATTCATACAACTATTTGCGCGTAAATTTTAGGTAAGTAAATGTTGGCATATCATACACATATGTAAGATATTCATGACTGCATTAAAAATCCATCATAGTAAGACTGCGGGCAGAGAGGGGCGATGGAGTGAAGCCAGTGCTGCTGTCGGGCCAGAAGACAAAGTCCACAAGGCCAGGAGGGCCGGGCGTGCTGCAGGCGCCCCCGCCGACCGAGGCCCTCAGCCCGGCGCGGCCCCGCCGCCCGCTCCCGGCGCCTCGCCCGGCCCCGCCCTGCGCCAACACCAGGCACTTCCGCGCAGGCGCGGCCCCGCCGCCCGCTCCCGGCGCCTCGCCCGGCCCCGCCCTGCGCCAACACCAGGCACTTCCGCGCAGGCGCGGCCCCGCCGCCCGTTCCCCGCGCCTCGCCCGGCCCCGCCCTGCGCCAACACCAGGCACTTCCGCGCAGGCGCGGCACCGGCGTCGCCACGACACTCGGTCAGAGTCCGCGGCTGGACCTCTAAGGCAAGACAGCGAAGACTTTCCACGTTATTTCATTAGGACTTCAAGAAACCAGACACCCAGTGAGCAATGAATTAAGATACTTAGAAAGAGAGGCCATTAAAGGCATTGCAAAATAAGTCTGGTCACTGAGCTTTTTTTTGCTTGTTTGTGACTTTTTGTTATAGCTTCTCCATTTTGATCATGTTTCTCAAAAGCAGCTGTTAGCCATGTCTCTGCTCTGGTAAGGTGAGATGGATTCAGGTAGAATCTTGTTAGCGCCGCTAGGACAGGTCTGCGGCACATCACAGTATGTTCTGATCATACGTGATGTCTGTATTCATAAGAATCCCTGGTCAAACAAAAGCCTTTTTTTTAATGGGGAAAAGGCCTGAGCAGTGTTTCTCAGTGTGTGGTTTGAGATCTACCTCCATAAGAATTATCTGAGAAACTCAGTGAAAAGACAGATCCCTGAGCTCTATCCCAGACCCATTGAATCAGAATCCCTAAGATGGAGCCTGGGAATCTTGGTTTTTGTCAGCTTCCACTAGATGATTCTAGAGCCCTGGGCTAAGAACCTCTAAGCACAAGAAGAAATTCCTATAAAAATTTCAGTAATTGATGGCAAAAAACCCCAAAAACCTCTGTGTTTTTGAAATAAATCATATGCTCTATGCTGACAAAACAAACCAAAATAATGCCTCATTTGTCTATTGATATGAATGCTCACGGCGGGTCTTTGGCTCTGGCCTGCCCTACTTACTGTGTGTAGTACAGTCGCAGCTGTCATCAGTAAACAGAAAAACAAAAGAGCTAATGAGGCAGCAGCTACTAGATAAAACAGATCTAGTTTCCATGGTTTTTGTATATCATTTTTTCATCCTTAGGAAGTGCTGTTCCTAATTCTGTTATAACAGCCTGTCACCGATCAAGATAATGAAACCATCGTTTGAATTATTTCATTATGTTGAATCCAATACTTGTGATGAATAAGCATGCTATTTTAAAAAACCTGTATTTTATCTAATTTCTATTAAAAGACCACCAAATATCTGTACATAACAATAGAAATATATTCATGTATTTCCAGATACCTAGATATGTCTAATATTATACAAATAGTCAAAATGTCTGGATTTTTACCAAAAATGTCTACTTTTTATCATGTTTTTAAGTTCTCTTACTATCAAAAATTATTTCTAGAAAAATCTCGTTTGTTGTGAACAATGTATTGTGGAACAGAGCTATACAGATAATAAAGTTAAATAGTCTTTTGCCTAAATTTGTTATTATAAATATATATATGAAATATCATTAAATAATTTGAGAAATTGTTATCTAAAATGTTGTTGTTTTATGTTGATTTTCTTTGCCCAAAAATTCCACCTTGAAACAGATCCCGAGAAAGGATCTTTTTTTTTTTTTTAATTTCTCAGTCATGATCAATCAAGAAAGGATCTTTTTTGATATCATGTATCCTAATGCTTCTTTGGATAGAAACTTTGTGATAACATAATTTTCTATTAATTTAATGACAGTAAGTTTAAAGTGATTCACAATACTGTTTGAAGTAAATGTGACAATTACACATTAAGAGTTTGCAATAAGTGATCCTGAGAAGACCAGGATGGGTGTTCTTTCCCTTTGTTAAATTATACAATGATTTTTTTCCACAAACAGTTGTTGAGCACTTTCTCAATGATATATATGGGAGGGGGAGAGATAGATAAAAATGCCTATTCTACAGTGGTTAACATTCTAAATAGAGATCAAAGAAAATACAGATGATGGTAGCTATAATAAACTGGAAAAATGTACAAGAAGAAGAAACAACTCATGAAAAAATATGGACAGAAGAGGGGGAGGAAAGTGGAAACCAGTGACTGAAGTATAATTTCAAGTGGTGGTCAAGGCACCCCAATTTAGCAATTTAGCATATTCAGAACTCTCCTTACACTCATACACTATCATAGTTATTTGCTTTGTGTTCCAGTCCTTATGAATGGCAGTTTTAATCATTAATTTTAATTAATTTGATAACAACTTTAGTAAAGGTATTACACCTTCCCAGTAATATTTACTTTTTTTTTTTTTTGAGACAGGGTCTCTCTCTGTTGCTCTACTGCAATGGCGTCATCATAGCTCACGGCAACCTCAAACTCCTGGGCTCAAGTGATCCTCCTGCATCAGCTTCCCAAGTAGCTGGAATTACATGACAGGGTCTCATTCTTGCTCAGGCTGGTCTTGAACTCCTAGCCTGAAGCAATCCTCCTGCCTTGACCTCCCAAAGTGCTAGGATTACAGGTATGAGTCATTGCAAACTGGCCAATATTTACATTTTAATCATACTTTTCTATTAACATATCATTATTAATTTTTTGTTATTAGTGTCTTAGTTTCAGCCCACTGCATGTGTCACAAGGTGGGTTCAGGTGGCCAGAGAAAGCCCTCAGACAAGGAAGCGCAGGGCTGGCAGGGGAGCTGGGGCCTGAAGGGGAGGACGGGCAGGCAGCAGCGCCTAGCCTCTGAACGCACTCTGAAAACAGTCTGAAAGAAGTCATCCTTTAGCCATTCAGCATCTTTCTCCTGCCCCACTTATAGAACGTTTTTGCATAGAACCTTCCTTATTTTTTAAAACTTGATGTCAAAATGGATACATTATTTTATGTTCTACTGTCATGTTATCATCTATTTTCATATTAAAGGCTACATAACATTCTTTCCAGATTTACTTAGTATTCATTTCTTCTGATGCTGCCTGAGCAGCCATGAGGAGCCAGGCACCGCGCCAGGGGCTGAGAGCGGGTGTGGAAATGGACTTGAAAGTTTGGAAGAACTGACCGACCTGACCGACACGTGTACACTGCACACACGTGTACTAAGTTCAATGCCCGAAATGTGTTCAGTTGAAAGAGATTACCCAGAAGAGGATGGTTAACTGAAGGCCGCCAGAGAAGGCCCCAAAGGTCCCAAAGAAGGTTTCCAGAGGAATGTCGTGTTCAGGTTTTGAGGGACAAACGACACAGTAAGGACATGCCGAGCACAGGTAACGACCTGCATAAAGGAAGGAAGTGTGGATGCTCATTACTACTAAAGTGTTAGAAATAAAGAGCATCAATCACTCATTTCACAATTGTCCTCCTGTTGGCTATTTTTATTACTTTCCTCTCCTTGTTATTACAGACACTACTACAGTGAACACTGCTGTGCTTCTAGCCTTTTATTTCCCTTAGATTATTTTTAAATATGAACTTCAGAAACTGGAATGACCTGGTCAAAGAAAAGGCTCTCTGGTCGAGAGCTCATTCGTGTCTTAACACTGCAGAATGGAGAATGCGGGCATTTCCAGCACCATGGCTTAGTGGCCTCAAGGCAGCAACTCCCGTGCCAGACAGAGCCTCAGACAGCATGTGCCTTTCTTGCTCTTCTGTGTCGGTTCTTGGCCTTTTCCTTGCGAGCCTCCCCATGCGGGTCAGCTGCGCGGCCACGTGCTTGGCGACTGCTGGGCAACAGGTGGTAAACAGAATGAAACAGCAGAGTTAAGACTATAAATCATCTGATAACACAGCTCTGTTTTAAAATGCTTCCTTTTTCAAGGAAGAAAAATGTCTGTATAAACTGAATTGAGACAGCAACCAGAAAGCAAATTGTTGTCTTTCATAAAGAAAAATTTTAACAGCTCTCAAGACTATTTCTATTATTTATATTTTCTATTTCTGAAGCATTTTAACAAATATTTTTATGAAATAAATTACATGGTTTTCTTTCTACTTATCCAATCTTCAAATTAAAAGAAAGGTGCTTGATAAGAGAAAGAAAAAAATCTTAAACTCTTTATCTTTTTTTTTTTTTTTGAGACACTGTTGCCAGGCTAGAGTGCCGAGGTGCAGCAGAGCAGTAGCCCACAGCGACCCCAAACTCCTGGGCTCGAGCGATCCTCCTGCCTCAGCCTCCTGTGTAGGTGGGACTACAGGTGTTGCTCCACTGTGCTGACTTCTATTCTTTATCTATTGCTTTATATAAACAACAGAAAGTTTAGAGAAAATTAGTTTTTTAAATTATGCAATAAGTCAGATGCAAAAGTTTGTCAATACATAGAAAGAATAAGAACTTGAAGCAATATTGCCCCAAATCATAGTGTAAATGTGTCATAAAGTTTTAACTAAGTTAAATGTTTTTAAAAAATGGCACTGTAATTACATATGTAACAGAGGAAAAAGCCTGAAAAAAATGGCAAAAATATTTTCTGTCTCTTTAAAACATCCTCCCCTCCTTTTTGAGAACTGAAGGCTGCAACCCGGCCCCGGCCAGGCCAGCGGTGGGGAGGGCAGGAGGGCCGGGCAAGGGTTTCTTACTTGAGCAACAGCAGATGACCCGGCCCAGACCTGGTAAAGGGAGGTCCTTGGTGGAGGTCACAGGGTTGTCTTCAGCGCAGATGGGACATCAGAATCCTCAGCAGTAGTTGAACAGCAGCTGCCTGAAGCCGAGAGCCTGCAGCCTTTGCAAGCTCTGTGTCTCTGCTTATTAGTAGGACGATGGCCCGACTGGAGGCTCAGCCTCCTCCCGTGCCCGCAAAGTAATGAGACTTCTCTTCCCTCCTCCCCGGCCGCAGGGACAACTGCCGGGTGGTAACACGCATACAGTTCGACATGCAGTGCTTGATTTGGTTTATTAGTCACATCAGGAAATAAAATTAATTAGATGATACTGACTCACACAATTCCTGGCTCTTACACTGAGCAGTTTTGCTTATTTTCCTGTTTTCAACTTTTCATGGTGAGTTGTATACTGGAAGTAATTATTGCTTCAGAAATGTCTCTCACTTCCTTTGATCTTTTAAAAATACCTTTTTTTTCCTCAATGAAGTCTAAGAAAAATGTAACGTAGAAAATCTCTCCACCTCAGTTTACCTAGCCTGGCTTCTATCCAGGGATGAAATTTAAATTGTCTTTTGAGCCATCCAGTTTGCAGAAGCAAAATTACTTTTAAGAGGAGGTTGGAAATGTTAACTCCTGAATCACCTCTTTCCTGTTTTATTTAAACAAAATCCTCAAGACAGAGAACCCCATACCCACTCTTGGACGCCCGGAACAAGCCTAGCAGCACCTGTACCCTATGCAGCACAAACCCATCAAAACGACGCACTAGTGGTCCTCATAATTGGTGTCACCGTCTGAGAACTAATCTTTTACTAAGATGTCAAAAGTCGGTAACAGCTCAATACAATCAGCTGCCGTATTAGAAGGAGCTGTTTGTTTGGGATCAGAAGACACCGTCGCCATCTTGCTCTGCTGTTCGCTGGGTTTTCTTAGCAAGGTACAGCAAGCCTCTCTGAACCTCCATTGCGACAGTGTAGCTCAGCATTATCGAGCACCTATCGTGTGACATTATTCTAGGTACTGGGGAAACAAAAATAATTGAAAAGGCCATGATCAATGTTCTTGAGTGGATGGAACATAAAAGTAAAAGAAGAAAAGCATAATGTCAGCACAATGTGACACGCAGAGATGCTTTCTGCAGCAAGGACATGGAAAGCCATCGTCTTTCGGAGTTTTTTCTTTTCCCCAAAATGTTAAACTTTGGGAACACCTCTCAGAAAAAATAAGCTCCCCACTTACTGAAACCAAAAAGTCTTTTTACTTTTTTCTCACTGAACCTTATTTGTTCTAGTTTAAAGATAATGTGTGAAGTAGTTAGAAAGAAAATGCACACTAAGCACCCTGTAGGGATTTTGCTGCTAGTTTAGCATAGATTTGCAGGCCCTATGTTAATGAAGTCACTGCTATTTGGGGGTGTAGGTCAAAAGTAGTAGATGAGAACATCTAATCTAAGCACTCAAAGCAGATGAGGAGACATCTGGACACCACTTGTTTACAAGTAAGGAAGTGGCGGTTGGAGATGTCCACTGGCTGGTCCAAGGCCAGAAGCTAAGCAGTGGCTAAGAACATGCGAAGCCGGGTCTCGCGACTGTCAGTCATTTCTCTCCTTTGTCCTTTAGTGAACGCTCACAGAGCAGCTATTGCCTAGAAAGTGTTGTGCAAAGCGCGGCGGGAATTGCAGCACGTGTGGGACAGGCTTTCTGTCTCTCTCCTTCCATCTAACGCAAATATCAGCTGCACTTTATGCCAGAGAGGAAGAGACAGTAGGAACAGACCCTGTGGTCTATCTGAAGAGACGAGGTGAACAAAGTAAGAAAGTCTGAATTAATGTGAACTATACAAGGTGCCGGGAGTCCTCAGGGTAATACGATTAATGAGCCATCGCATATTGGCAGAAGCTAATGAACATTCAGACTCTCATCAGAATAGCTGGGTGAGTGAAGACAAGTGACCTGGACTGTGCCCTTGATCTTAATCTTTGGGACAAAGAAGAGAGAAAAGCATCCCCAGAGAAACAGCTTTCTAAGTAAAAGATTAAGGAAAGGCTAAGACAGAAAAGTTGCTGCTGTCCTTTGACCAAAACGGGGGAGGAGGTTTACATCATGGGTCCTCTATTTCCATGTGTTACCTTTACAGACCTGGTTTAGAATTCCTGTTAAAATCAGCTCTCCCTCGGGGGAGGGGGAGTATATGAGAAGAAACAATGAACACTTCATTATAGTGGCTATGAAACTATTCCTGGATGTGACTGAGTGGGTCCAGCTGTCAGGTGTAGGTAGTGTGAGAGCCAGTAGCAACTCTTTGCAATGCTCAGTGACTGGATTCCAACCAGAAATCCTAACTGAAATCTGTGACTATTAGAACCTCTTTAGGTACTCGCCCTCTGGTTCAGGAGACAATCACTGCCCACCTTTTTGGTACGGGGACTGGCGCACACCAGATTGCAGAGTGCCGTCTGTCTCTTCAAATCCCAGACGCTACACATTTGAGAGTTGCTATTTCTCACCTTTTTCCACCTAAATCTTACCTTTGAAACTAGGATTGGTCACTTTGCTGCCACACATTGCCTAATCTCACTGTGACTAGATGGTCACAACACAAAGGACGAAACACCCTGGCAGAGTCCTGGCGAGCACCGGTCGGTGTCCATTTACAGATGGGGGGTTACAGCCTCCTGTGTGCCATCTATGATGTGACAAAACACCCTAACGGAAAAGTAAGAGCCCCAGGTGCGTCCTGCGTGACTCCTGCTTTTCTGTTGCGGGCACCGGGATGTTATACACCGTCGGCTTCTCTAAGGGAACTTGTGCTTAAAGGGGAGGAACAATTTGGCTTCATAGAAATATTCAAAGCTAATCCTTCCATAATGCAAATGGAAAGTGAGTGACATAAAAAATAAGTCTTGGTTCGTGCCATCTTTGTCCCTGTGAGCCACGACGGCAGGGCTGTTTCAGGCCTCTTTGGAGAGAAAAATTTGTGTGCAGCTTCTGAGCTGCAGCCAAAGTCATCCGCAGTTGTGGGGTCTTTTGACATGGTTCATGCCCAGGAGCAGCTTTTCCGAGATGAGAGGAAGGGTCACAACACAGCTACAACGCCCAGCCCAGTTCTTCAAGGTGCACCAAATTCAGTGACTATATTCCGGCTGCAAATCACGTACAAACAGGTGGTGGCAACATTTCCACCTTATCTTCACCCAAATCTCTGATGAAAACAAGAATTGAACAAGTACACATTCTTTGTTTATTTGTTTTTTGAGGGGGCTTGGCGGATTTTTGTGTGAACTTTTTTGTTTAAACTGGAGCTTAGGGAACCTCGTATGAGTCCAGCCGTTGGTCTAGCTCTGGGCTAAAGCAAACCGAATTGAGCGCTCTTTCCTGATATGTTTAGTTCCTCACATTAGACCCAGTCTGTGCACACACGAGCCATGAGAAAATGGCACTAGTGGTTGGCCACAAAGCAGTTTGGGCAAATGACCGTAACACAAGGCAGAATCTTGAGAGGGGAATGCCCTGCCTTCTGCACGCGGCCCTTCTCCCCGCTTTATGCCAACAGTGCCGTGGAGGAGTGGGGTTCCCATCAAAGCACGGGCAGTCCCGATGCTTTCTTTAACGTTCTGAACAGTCCCCACGCGTGGGCGAGACAGCGGCCTCCCAGTCACCGCCGGCGCAGGCGCTCCCCTGCGACACCTGCCCCGCGGCTCAGGTGAGCCGCTCCACAGGGCGGCTTCGTCTTTCTGTCCAACCCGCAACGTGGGGTAACACGGCGGTCGGATGGACTGAACCCAAATGCTGAATCAGCCTCTTTTTACTGGCTGTGCAACTTTCAGCAAGACGCTTACATTCTCAGAGCCGCCACTTTCTCACCTGCCGTCGATCCCGTTAGATCCATTGTGATTGGATTCAGTGACTATTTATGAAATACCAGACTGTGCTGGTCATGGGAGAATAAAAGCTGCGGAGTCAATATAATCCAGGCGTGGCGAGTTGGGGACAGCCCCAGAAGCCACGGAAGGGCTGCAGAATTCCCGCAGCATATTCTGAGGGCCGAGAGGCAAGTCCTTTGGGCACCAAGAGTCCCCAGGGCTCAGGGCTTTGCTGCTGAAGCCCGCGAGGACGAGGAGGCCGCAGGAGGCCCGCGAGGACGAGGAGGCCGCAGGAGGCCCGCGAGGACGAGGAGGCCGCAGGAGGCCCGCGAGGACGAGGAGGCCGCAGGAGGCCCGCGAGGACGAGGAGGCCGGAGGAGGCCCGCGAGGACGAGGAGGCCGGAGGAGGCCGGCGGCGTCTCCCAGCCGCCCGCCCTCCGGCTGCGGGTGCCCGGCGCTCCCCGGGGCTGAGCCAGCCGGCCCAAGAGGCTTGGATTCTTCCTGTAGAAAGCGCAATGCAGCGCTCACTGGCGCCGGAGGAATTAGAAGGGCCGGGGAGGCGGCGCGGGGCCGCTGAGCGCGCATTCCCAGGTCCGACGGCCAGGGCCCCGGGCTGGCTTCTCTGCTGCGGCCCGTGGGGCCCTGAGTCACCCTCTTCTCCTTTGTCCAAAAGCAGGTCAGACCAGGTTAGCGCTCGGGCTCCCTGAACCTTGACGCGCCCCACGCCGTGTGGCCGCCCGGCCTCCGCCAGCCGCGCAGGCGCTCGACCCGCGTCGCGCCCGCAAGCCCAGTGCCGCCGCGCCTGCGGGAGGGACGACCGACGGCAGAGCGCCACCAGCCGCGCAGGGCGCCGGGGCCCGCGTCGCGCCCGCAAGCCCAGTGCCGCCGCGCCTGCGGGAGGGACCACCGACGGCAGAGCGCCACCAGCCGCGCAGGGCGCCGGGGCCCGCGTCGCGCCCGCAAGCCCAGTGCCGCCGCGCCTGCGGGAGGGACCACCGACGGCAGAGCGCCACCAGCCCGCCGACAGGAAGCCAGCCCCACTCTGGCGCAAGGAAACCCAGATTTTCCTCCTGCTGTGTCGTGTTGCTAGCACAGTGAGCCGGTTCGGCCCTGGCTCGGAAGTGCGCGGCTCGGCCTCCGCCCCTCTCCTCCGCCCCGCACAGGGCCGGAGGCGGCTGAGGCAGGCGTCAGGCTCTGCAGTGTTCGGTGTCGTTTTTCCGCCCAGCCGCGTGATAGAATTGCACTTTCCACCCCACCTCTCCCCCACAAAAACAAGGGGTGGCCACGTGATTTAGTTTGCTAACGAAGTGTGAGCGTGTGTCACTTCTGAGCAGATGTTTAGAAGCTGTAGACAGTTCGTGTGACTCGCCTTGCGCTCTCTGCCTTTCTGGAGACCCGCATGTTACACACGGTGGCCGTCAGCCTGCGTCCCAGAGCCCCAGCTGAGCTCTGACGCCACGCGGCATAGCTTCGCTGCTTTTGGCTGCCAACGTCGGGGATCACTGTGATAGCAGGTACTCCAACCCGGCATTCTCAGCAGGAGCAGTGTTCCCCCAAGGAAATGAGAATTTGTTCTTGGATTTTGAAACAATGTACAAAGGTCTATGACCCTCCAAAGAGCCATAGTATATAAACAAATATATAATATATTTGTGGTATTAAAATTTCACAGGGATGGCTCACGCCTGTAATCCTAGCACTCTGGGAGGCAGAGGTGGGACGATCGCTCCAGGTCAGGAGTTTGAGACCAGCCTGAGCAAGAGTAAGACCAGTGTGAGCAAGAGCGAGACCCCGTCTCTACGAAAAATAGAAATTAATTGGCCAACTAAAAATATATAGAAAAATTTAGCCGAGCATGGTGGCGCATGCCTGTAGTCCCAGCTACTGAGGAGGCTGAGGCAGGAGGATCACTTGAGCCCAGGAGTTTGAGGTTGCTGTGAGCTAGGCTGACACCACTGCACTCTAGCCTGTGCAACAGAGTGAGACTCTGTCTCAAAAAAATTTTTTAAAAAAGAATAAAACGAATAAAATTTCACAAGGAGAGAAGGTTGGCAAGGGTTTAAGAAAAAAAGTCTTAAAAATCTTCTTAAGAATGCAATAATGAAGAAAAGGTTGAATAGCAGTGAGGCCCTCAAGCCTGTCCTGACTTAGAGCAGTGCGTAGGCAAAGGGCCTACATAGAGCAGGTTACTTCCTTTTGCCTAAAACAGACTTAGAGAGGGTCAGCCTATAATATATATTTTATTTCTTTTTTTATTGTCTTTCTCCTGAGCACCATGGTAGGAAGATTTTCTGTCTTGTTAATTGCTGAGTCTCTGCTGCCTAGGACAGTGCAAGTTGTACTTAGTCGGTGCCCATTAAGTATTTGTTGAATGAGTGAGAACGTGATGAGGACAGCAATGCCCCGTCCTCACTGAGCGTCCACGCGTTCTGCTGACTCAGACACAGCAGCCGCCGCTGGAGACGCAGGAGAAGGAGCCCAGATCTGGGAAGGCTCCTGGGAGGAAATGATATTTGAAGTGTGACCTGAAAAGTGAGAAGTTAGACAAACAAAGAGCCAAAAGCAAGAGTTGGTGTGAAGTGAATGAAATAAGAAGAGGAAGAGCATTTCAGGCCAAAGGAATTGTACAAAGATTGCAGCTGATGAGCTGGATTTCACAGATGTGTTTTATTTGGCCACAAAGTTGGCTCACATTTAAAAATAAAAATTTACATTAAAAATCTGAAATTCCAGTTTCTCTTTAAACACTTAGAAGATTTGAAGAAAATTGGCTACATGTGACTAACACTCCCACTCTCAGGTAACCATTCTCACCTCATGATGGACCCGAGGCGGAATGTGTCCCCATTTATGATTGCCCATATTCTGTCATTTACCTCAGAAAGATCTAGGAAACACACTGATTATATAGTGTAGCCACATGTCTATCCACAGTGGGAAAATTAAAGATAAATTGAGAGGGCTGTAAATCTCAAGAAAAACAGAGAGAGGGATGGATGTTTGGAAGTAAAGAACATGCCTAACTGGCTTCCTTCACTCCCTGAAGGCATTTGAGGTTGTTACCCTGGGCGCAGTTTATACAAGAGCTGATGGATGCAAGATATCAGGATACATTTAAAGAATTAAAAATGTATCCTGTCAAAACATAATGAGTAACGTGGAGATTGAAGATGTAAAGTCCAAATCTTGAAGGCCTTTGAATGCCATTTTAAGGAGTTAGAACTCTACCCTAAGAGCCATGAGGCGCCATTTAAATGTTTTACGTAAGTAACGTGCTCATGTTTGTGTTCTGGGGAGATCACTCAGCCTGACTGGAGTTGGCTGAGACCAGAGGCGAAGTGGTCCATTATAAGACAATTGCAAGTACTCAGGCAGGAGAGGGTACTGGCCTAGACGAATAAGGGGCGGTGACGGGGGTGGGAGCTTCTAGAGGTGCCGTCGCCCTGTTCGTCGTCCACACTGCTTTCATTTATTCAGGTCGTTGTCCCCAGCAGACTAACCTCCCCGATGCCTTTGCGTTGCCTTGTCAACCTCCTACAACAGCTATTTCAGTCCTGGATTGTCATCCTGAACACTACTTTTTAGCTAAGAAAAAATAAATCTATTTATTATCAATATGCATTTAGTGTAATGCACTACCAGGAAACAGAGCTGACAGAATTTGGTAGATATAGGATGGAGACATCGTAGAATTTTTGTAAGGATTTAGTATATCGAGTACCTAACAGTGTCTACAACAAAGGTAAGCAGTAAGTGCTCATTCCCTCCTCTTTCTCCCTTCCTGTCCCTGATTAGGAGTAGGCATTCTAAGGTCACAAACCACACATTCTAGTTTTCTTTGAAAAGCATCGAATCTTACACATTGTGCATACAAACAATTTGATACTTTGTTGTGGCTGCTGCACTGGCAATTTTAATCAATGTTTAAACATGACATAGACATTGGAATGAGGTGTTTATAGAGAATGTTTTCAGACACACACACAAAAATACAAATTGATTATTCAGGCTGATGTAACTACAGAAGATAACTGTACCAGGATTTTTTTATGTGGGATATTTAGCTTTTCTAGCAATTTGAGCAGTTTTGATTCAGAGTCATGCTGAAAACTGGAACAAACTTTAGTTTTAAAGATTTTATTCTGATTAGATAATATTTTAGGTAACATCTGATAATTGAAGAGAATGTTCAAAGAAGAAAACAAACATAGAGCACATATAATAGAAATAGCAAAGCAAATAATCTATATATCCTTCTCTTTTAATGCAGTTATTTTATGTAAAGGGGATAAAGATTGCTTAGGTAAGTTTGTCCTCATCTTCCTTTTGTATGCAGAGGACAAAGTGAAATTAAAGCATTCTCATCAAACAAGATTAAAAAGAAGTTATAAATATGATCTCAACTCTGTTGGGAAAACAATTACGTATCTATGTGTATATCAAGGAAAGCCATACAGAGGACAGGAAAGAAATGCACCAGGAAGTGACCAGATATTCTCATCGAACAGGATAATTGCATGTCATTTGCAATATTTCTGAATTTCCTGTAATGACCTGTATTACTTTTATAATCAGGAAAAAAGTGAATTTATTAGAAAGTGTTTATACAACATTCCTTTGACTTGACAAACAAAGTTATTTATGGGTCTTTAACTAGACTTGGAAGTCATTGGAGTAGATCCTATCGCTGTTGGCATCTATCCCCTTTTCACAAGAATACACTTAAGGGGGGATAGTGTATCTCCTATATGACGTGGGTGAGAGAACAGTCAAAAGGACTAGAACAGAAACATAAATAGGAAAGCACCCAACAATAGTAGTTTTACAAATTTATCTCAATAAACCAGTGAATTCTTTGAGTTTGAACTTGTAAAGTTATTTCTCTATATGCAGATATGTTGCTCACAATAAAATAGAATTATAATGTAAAAAAATGTGATGAACACGGTTTATGCTTTGCCTTGCCTCACTAAATGCTTTTCAGCAACTGGGGAAATCTAGTCAACTATAAATAAAGGCTACCATGATGCCCTTAAGCCAAAATTCATTCATCTCACTTGGATGAGCAGTTCTACTCAGTGAAATTTGACCCCTTGCTGTTAGCTAATCATATTTTCAGAGAAAAACACATTAACTGAAAAACTAAATTAACTTCTACAAAGAAAAGAGATCTTCCAAGCACATCTGGTAAGATGTATTTTATTTATGCATATTTTTCATCTTTGGGTACAAAAATTTGACATTTATTATTTCAAAAGAATAGAACCATTCATCTAATGGAAAGAAATTCAATCAATATTAATTGATGAGTAAAATACTGGGTACAAAAGAAATAACTAAGTTAATTTGCTTTTGGGGGATAATATAATAAAATAAGACTAAAAGAAAGGACATTGGGTTAAGAATCCGTAGAGCAAAGAAATATATATAATTGGTTGGTCTGACATTTCTCAAAAGTTTGCTTTTGACATCAAAAAAACAAACAAAAAAAAGCCATGCTAGGGAAGTGAGCTAAGAGTGCATTGTTATTTGTCAGTGATCGCGTGTGTCTTTGCAGTGTCGAAAGTACGAGTATCGGGACGGTACACAGGAGCTATGAAAGCAAAGTCAAAATAGAAAGCAGGACAATAAAATGAAAGGAAAATTAGAAACTGCCAGAAAGAAGCAGCACAACTGTCAAAGAGACAGAGTAAATCAGATGCCATTAAGCTTTACCAAAAAGAGATAAAAGACAATTTTGATGACAATTTTGATGACAAATGACAAACTAATATCCAAAGAGAAATGGGGAAGAGAAAAGTCATATGTCCTTATGTGAATATCTGTATAGTTTCCAGATATATTTAGTTTGAGCAGAATTATGTGATCACTGAGTTCTTCCCTCTCTGGTTGACAAAAATGATGAAGTCTTGTCTCCAATTTTAAGCTGATTGGCCTTTCTGCAGCAATATGGCAGGCTGTTTACACTTTGGATGGGAGGAGGGAAACTAAATTGTTTACCTGTTGTAAAAACCAACAGGTTATTCATTTGTAAACACAAATATAAATTATAAGGATTAAGCAACCTTGACTGCTAGCAAAATTAATTCTTGAACACTATGATAAAGAAGAAAATGCATAGAAATTGACACTTTAAACATCAGCTATTTAGCAGATTCTCTTATTTGGCAAGGCCTTTTCTGAAGCAAGGCTGATCTCATTTTGTTTTAGATCACACCAAAGACTTTCCACGGAAAATGACTAAACTGTTACTGACACCAAAATGGTTTTCATTCTGTGACATTATTGTGTTTCAGTCCCAACCAGTGTATTACAATTCCTTTCTGGCACCAACCACCCAGTGTTAGTGCAAACCCCGCAAGCTAAGGGCTCAGTACTCCACAGCATTCCTCTTTCTCCATGATCCAGTTGCATTTTGGGTGTCCCTAGACCACCCACATTTCTGAAAACTGACTACAAATTTGGGAATTCCTATGACCCTCTCAGGTTTGACAATTCTCTAGAATAACTCACATGACTCAGGAAAGTATAATACTTACAACTACAGTTTTATTATAAAGGATATTACCTGGACCAGCCAAATAAAAAGACATAGGGCAAGGTCTGGAGAGTCCCAAAAGCAGAGCTTCTGTGTCATTTCCCCATCAATTCAGTCACATCACCCTCCCAGCACGTCAATGTGTTCACCAACCAGGGAGCTCCACTACGCTTTGATGTCCAGAGTTTTTACTGGGGGCTCGTTACATAGGGTTACTGGATTAAATCATTGAATGCATGATTAAAGTCAATCTCCACACCCTGCTCTCCCTGCAGGTCAGACTGTCAGAAAGTTCCAACTTTCTAGGCCACACATGGTGATTCATACCTGTAATCCTAGCACTCTGAGAGGCCAAGGCAGGAGTATTGCTTGAGGGCAGTTCAAGACCAGCCTGAGCAAGGTGAGACTTTATCTTTACAAGACAAAAAAAAAAATAGAAAAATTAGCCAGGCGTGGTGACACACCTATAGTCCCAACTACTCAGCAGGCTGAGGCAGGAGGATCACTTGAGCTCAGGAGTTTGAGGTTGCTGTGAGCTATGATTATGCCACTGCAGTCTAAAGGGGATGACAGAGCAAGACTTTGTCTCATAAAGAAAAGAAGAAAAGAAAAGAAAAGAGAAAAGAAAAGAGAAAAAAGAAAAGAAAAGAAAAGAAAAGAAAAGAAAAGAAAAGAAAAGAAAAGAAAAGACAAAACAAAGTTTCAACTCTCAAATCACCATGGTTGATCTTTCTGGTGACCAGCTCCCAAAACTATCTAGGGCCCCACCGAGAGTCACCCCATTAGCATAAACTCAGATGTGATCCAGGTGGTTCATGAATAACAAAAACACTTCTATGGCTCAGGCAATTCCAAGGGGTTTAGAAACTCCATGTCAGGAACCTGGAACAAAGACCAAACAAATTATTTATTATGCAGCAGACATATTCAAGCAAAACCTGCAAAATGACATAAAAACAACACATATTTGCAAGACAAATAAGAAATTCTGTTTGTTATTTACCTAAATTTTAGTCTTGCTTATAGCTCTCTGTCAAGTATTTCTCCCAAGGTGCTAAATTCAATAAATATTCATTGAGCAACTCCAATATAGGATGCAGTATCATAACTAGGTTCCAGTCCTCACAAACCTGTCAGTCTAAAAGAAATGACAATGTTGGGTTTGGCAATCTCGTTCTGTGTTCTTGGTTCTTGGTGTGCTCTTGGTTGAAAAATGACCAGACACACCAAGGTAAGACAAACACAGGGTGAAATTCACTGACAAGGAGCAAGATAGAGTTATAGAACAAGAGCAAGATATAGGTTTACAGAGCCAGACACATACACCACAGATGATGACCAGACCCCTTGTCACAGCCAAAGAGACTGTGGTTATGGTCTGGGTCTTGTTTTATGGTGTCTGGATACAGACCTCTCCATGGTTCAGACATCATCATGGAACTGTTATGATGGACAGTTGGGAGTTCTATGACTTACTGTGCATATGGATCTCCCATGAGCCTCTCTGAAAGCCAGTTGTTCTAGGTCACTTTCCAGACTCTACGTACCTATGCTGCTTGGCCTGTGGGCTATAGACTCCTCTTATGTTCTTTTGCAGTTGGCATGATAAGTTCTGATTGGCAGATTTGTAGGGTGCCCCTCCTCCCCCAGATACGGCAGTTGCCCACCTTGTCCCCAGGAGAGGCCAGAGGTCCCTAGCTGTCTGCCTAACAATAATCATGTTAAAATAGTAGCATCATAAAGATAGAAACAAAATACCTTTGCATATTTAAAACAGAAGCATTTAATAAGAGAAATCATGGGGATGGCTAGAGGGAGGCAGCACTTCAAAAGAGTCTTGAAGAATGAGCAGGCTTTCACTACAGGATGGAAAGTCAAGAACCTTCCTAGCCTAGCAAAGATACACAAAGACTCAGAAACTTGAACAAATGCTTGGTGAACCCACGGAGCTGCAGCAGAAGGCCTGTGGCTGGTGTGTTGGGAGCTGAGGCTGGAGATGGTTGAGGCCTCAGCATGAGTGCTCTAAATTCTGTGCTGAAGGGTTTGAATGTCACTCTTCAAGCAGCAGAAAGCCACCAGAGATTTTTGAATTTTTTCCTCACACTCCTCTTTTTTAAGTTCTTCAGGAGCTTATAGACAAAAATCGAATCATGAAGAGATTACTGAACCAGTACAGACAAGGAACCATGATACTGAACCCAGAGCAGGGGTACCAGAAAACGGAACCAACGGAATTAGGTAACGGGTTGTCAGGGCAGAAATAAGGGGCCTTGCAGATGATTTCCGAATGTCCTGCCCACCTGCCTGGGAACATGGCATCATCACTGAAAGAAATGCAGAACTGCCTTAGTCTGCTCAGGCTGCTCTAACAAAATACTATCAACTAGAATAAGAAACATTTCTTGCAGTTTGGAGGTGGAAAAGCCCAAGATCAAGATGCCAGCTAATTTGGTTCCTGGTAAGGTCCATTTCCTGGCTTTCGGAAGGCCATATTCTTGCTGAGTCCTCACCATGGGCAGAGAGAGGAGGGGGAGAGAAAGAGCGGGAGGGTGGGGGTGGGGGGACTTTCCAGTGTCTTCTTATAAGGGCACTAACCCTATCATGTGGACCCCACCCTCATGATCTCATCTAAATCTTATTACCTTCCCAAGCCCCCATCTTTAAATGCCACCACAACGGAAGCCAAGGCTTCAGCGTACAAATTTTGGAGGGACATAATTCACTCAATAGCAGGAACCCAGAAGGGAGAAAAGGATCGCATTGGAAGAAGAAGGGCTTAGTTTATACAGGCGTCCTCAAACTACGGCCTGCAGGCCACATGCAGGTGTTTTTGCCCTTTTGATTTTTTACTTCAAAATAAGATGTGTGCGGTGTGCATAGGAATTGGTTCATAGTTTTTTTTAAACTATAGTCCGGCCCTCCAACACTCTGAGGGACAGTGAACTGGCCCCTGTTTAAGAAGTCTGGGAGCCCTGGTTTAGGACATACTGAGTTTGAGGTTTCCTCTGGTTACTCGGGTGATGATGTCTAGCTGGTAGCTGGAAACATGGGTAAAGAGCTTTAAATCAGAGCTCACGTGCTGTGCTTTCCTGGATATATACATCTTGATAGACATTTCTTAGAACTGAAAACCTCATCACCCAAAAGAGTAAATCTCTAATAGGAGTGGCTACCTACACTGTCTATGTGGTATTATTTGAATGTGATCAGTGCATCCTTATCTATTATAAGGCTAAGTGTGAGGGTTCTGGAGCTCAGTTGTCTGAGTTCAAATCCTCACTCTGCTTCTTACCAGCTGTGTGACTCTGCACAGGCTACTGAAACTCTCAGTGCCTTTTTCATGTGTAAAATGGTCATAGTAATAATACCTTTCTTCTACAGGTGTTGAAAGAATTAAAAGGATTAATATATGTAAAGTACTAAGACAGTAACTGGTATATATTAATTCTTTAATAAATGTTAATTAGTATTGTTACCCCAAATTATGCCTCTGGTAGTTATCTAAAATCTGAAATTCCAACATTAGAATTTTTCCTTTGGTTCTAAGATGTTCAGTCTATAAGTATTTTCTACCTTAATCCATAAATATATCTCTGATTTTAAAGACTAAATCTGCTGTGATATGCTTATGCATCTTTTAGTTAAACCTAGACGAATTTTCCCTGAATGAATGAGTCTTTGTGAGCTTACAATGCTAAATAATTTAGGATTGAGGGGGGAAAATAGAATTGAGGGGGAAGAATTCATTTAAAACAGAAACAAAAACACTTTAGTATGTTTACCTCAGGAATTGTGTAGTGAATATCCCTCCAAACAGAAGATAGACATATGTCGTGGGGCCTAATAGCAGCTGTAATAAGAGCAGACATTTTGGTGAGGTCTTTATGCAGAGTGAGGTGAAATTCAGTGCCAGGTAAAGTGACCTGTGCTGGACCTGCTTAGGCCCAACCTCAGCAATTGCTTGTCGTTTGGTTGGTGTATTAATAACAGATGCCATTTCTCGAATAACTATTTTGTCCCGGGGTTTTACGCATGGTTTCCCTTGTATAATCCTTTCATCAGCCCAGTGAGATCATCACTATCGTTTTGCCGGATGAGGAGACCATGTCTCAGAGAGCTGGTTATCTGTCCTGTGTCAAACTGTTGGTGGGCAGCTGAACCAGCACATAAGCCTCTCTGTGTCTGACACCAAAATCCTTGTTGGATTGGTAACCACCTTTGGTAACCACCAAACCCGCCATTTTGAAGAAGTACCAACAGACACTGTATTCATGAATAAAATTACCTTTTGGGCCAGGCGTGGTGGCTCACGCCTCTAATCCTAGCACTCTGGGAGGCCGAGGCGGGCAGATTGCTCGAGGTCAGGAGTTCGAAACCAGCCTGAGCAAGAGCGAGACCCCGTCTCTACTATAAATAGAAAGAAATTAATTGGCCAACTAATATATAGAAAAAATTAGCCGGGCATGGTGGTGCATGCCTGTAGTCCCAGCTACTTGGGAGGGGACTTGCTTGAATTGCTTCAGCCCAGGAGTTTGAGGTTGCTGTGAGTGAGGCTGACGCCACGGGACTCACTCTAGCCTGGGCAACAAAGTGAGACTCTGTCTCAAAAAAAAAAAAAATACCTTTTGGTTATTCATGACAATGAATTAGAGATAATATTATGGAATTTTAGAGCTCAGAATGATTTTAGGCATCATCTAGGTTAGACCCCTCATTTGTACAATCGTAGGCACCAAAGAAGTCTTCACCCAAGTATAGAGAGTCTCTGATTCAATCCCTTCATCTTACAGATGAGGAAACTGGAATTTGTGATTCGTGTACAGTCATATTCTTTTTTTTATTTTTATTTTTTTGAGACAGAGTCTACTCTGTTGCCCAGGCTAGAGTGCCGTGGCATTAGCCTAGCTCACAGCAACCTCAAACTCCTGGGTTCATGCAATCCTCCTGCCTCAGCCTCCTGAGTAGCTGGGACTACATGCATGAGCCACCATGCCCAGCTAATTTTTTTTCTATGTATATAATTTTTAGTTGTCCAGCTTATTTCTATTTTTTTTTTTTTTAGTAGAGATGGGGTCTTGCGCTTGCTCAGGCTGGTCTTGAACTCCTGAGCTCAAACGATCTGCCCGCCTTGGCCTCCCAGAGTGCTAGGATTACAGGCGTGAGCCACCGCTCCCGGCGTCCAATCATATTCTAATAGCAGCTTGTGTGACACTGGCTGGTCTTTCCATCCTCTATCCCATAATATCTCTCTAGCTCACAGGTCCTCCACCGCCCCTAGGGCATAGACTCCAGAGGCAGGCTCTATTTATCCTTGTGCTGCATGTTCTAAAACCAAGTGAAGAAAGCAGACACAAAATTAAAATCCAAGCGGTCACCCAGGGCCCCCACTGGCTTTGGAGCAATACAGATAACAAATAAATAAGTTACCTCAATCTCACTAAAAACTTGCAAAATGGTGATTAAAACAGTAGGAGACCTTTGAGAGGTTTAGAACAGGACAGATGAGGTCAGAATAACTTATAAAAACAGTACACTTCAGTTTCATTTGAAATTTTATGACACTGTATATATAACTCTCTGGATATAAATGATTCAGGGTTCATATTTCTAAAAATACCAGAACAAAAGTATTACCTCCAGAAAAAATTGGTGGTTTGGTAACAAATAACACTATTGATCACAATTCTAAAGCCCAGCTTCGCAATCGCCCACACACACGCCCTCGGCGTGATTCCCAAAGCGTCCCTCACCTGGCCCCACCTCTCTGCTTAGCGTCATTCATTTCCACTCTTGTTCATTCTTGTCGCTCAAAGATACTGAGATGCGCATTACTAGAATTCTGGACATGTCACACTCTTCTAAGGTCCCATTCGCACTCAGGCCGTTCCCTGTCTGCCATGCTCTGTGCCACATCCACCTCTTTATCGTCTTAATGCTGCTCATCTTTCAAGGTTCCGTTGGGCATCACCTCTTTGTGAAATCTTGCAGGGCCACATCTCACGGGACGGACTGGAATGCCATTGCAGGATACGCCGCACCACAGGGCACAGTCGTTGGCTCCTTTTTCTGCCGTTCCCGTTAGACTTTCAGGCCCTGAGAGCAAGAACTCTGTTCTATTCTGTCTTCTTCTTCTAACACCTAATAGTACAGGACATGTGACTGTGTGTAAAGAAACAAGAGTGTGCAGTTAGTTAATGAACTGACTTTTCATACTCAGATAAACATTCATAAGTGATTAATGTGTAAAACAACACCCTTGAGTGTTCTCCTCTTTCAAGTGTACTGGCACTTGTTAGTTAAAGATCTGTTTAAAGGGCCATATCTAGACTGGCCAAAGAAGGCAAGAACAAAAAGGTTTAAATGTAATTTCTCTCAAGAAACATGATCTGTTTTAAAAACAGCCCTGTGGACCAGTCCCAGGAGAGCAAAGGAGAATAGAGAACCTTCTCACGAATCACCTCACTGAGTTGATTACCACTAAAGAACATGGAAGAAGGTTTATTTGAAATGAAAACACTGGGAAATGAGAAACATAAAAATTATGTAGACATGGCTAAACAAGCAAAGAATGCTGAATACTAAAAGAGATAATTTGAGTTTGGCACTAAAACATAGGCTATGTTTCTCAAAGAGGAAAAAAATGTGATCAAAGAGATTAGAAAGAACGAGGATTTGGGCAGAAAATTCTAGAAGACATTAAATTAGAAGTCTCATTTGCTCAGACTGTACTGTATTTTCTTCGAGAATGCAAGTTTCTAACCCCATAACTGTTTTTATTGAACACCCACAGCGAACGCGGCTTTGTTCGGCTGTGCCTAACAAAACACTAGCATAAATCCTTCAGCAAGCATGGCCAAAGGAGCACTGTGCCAACAATGAATTAGGTTTTCCTCTCATTCTCCTTTCTAGGGGTGAAAATGTTGGAAGTATTATGTCTAATAAATTGAAACCTGACATACATCTACTAGGTTCAGAAGAATCCATTGCAAAACATGCCTCAAATAAAACTATCTGGTCCCTTGCATTATTTTCTGAAGCATTTGCAAACACATCAAATCTAAAAATAGGTTTAAAAAAAAAACAGTTGTTATCAATTTTAAAAGAACTCAAAGTTAACTGCTATATAATCTTGAGCAGAGAGAAAAGGTCCAGTAATTGCACAAACTTTAATTTAGCAAAATCTCCTGCTGAATATCCTGTAAACAAAAAATACTCAATACCTGTAATGCCAGGAGCTTCAAGAAGGGCTATGTCAATGACCATATAAAAACCTACATAAATGTGGCACTCAGGGCTAATGGCAATATCGATAACGGAATCTGGAATAAGATCTATGAAATTGAGAGGTAAGAGTTAGGATGCTTAAAAACCATAAGCTTAAGAGAATGCTTATAATTTCAGATTTTGGGGGTACTGTAACAAGTCAAGAAATTCTGATACACTTTAATATTTTGGGGAATTATTTTTGCATCTGATAGTTCACCAAAATTTAGGGTTTTAATTCCTCCATCTAAAGCCTAACATTTTTTGAGCACCTACTATAAGCCAGGAATTTGATGAATACAACTCAAGACCTGCTCTCTAGGAGCTCACACTCCTGTAGTGGGAATTGACGTCTAACTAATTATGAAACTGAAGGACAACCATTTCAAAGATGAGAATGTTGGCCAGGAGAGGGTTCTCTCTCTCTCTCTCTGCTGGCATTCTGGGGGAGCTGATAACTGAAGAATAACTTTTGATAGAAAAGGAGGGGATGGGCCTTCCTGGAAGTGGGAACAAATGCTTTATGTCACAAAGTAGGTTATAAATTCATTGAGGACAGAAACTGTCTTTTATTTCCTTATATAATTCATATTGCATAGCAAAATTTTAATAATTATATTTTGATTAATTCCCAAAAATAATTTTGCCTTACAAAGCTTAGGTGATTTGGAATTTGAAAAATTGGAGGCATCAGGTAAAAGAGGAATAAATGGGACAATAAGAAGTAAAATTTTCACAAAGCTAAAAATAGTCATTAATGTCTCTTAATAAGAAAAACATAATCATAGGTAGATGTAGTGTTGACAGAAGTAATTTTGAAGCCAGGTTTTTTCCCGTTTTGCTGACTCACGTAGCTCATAACGCACTGCAATTGACGCTGGCCAGGCGGGCCCTTCCCTCTGCAGACCCAGCGTGGGCGGGTCCCTAGGGCGGACGCCAGAGGTTTAGCTTGCATAGCTGGCTCTAGGAGAAAGAAATAAAAGGTTTAAAATAATTTTGAGCTTGAGTTCAGCTGAGAGCTTTAAGGCTTTACGATTGAAAAAAGGAATCAGAAAGAAAAAATGAAGGAGAAATAGAATTAAAAAAGGGAAGGAAGGAGGAAGAAGGAAGAAAAGAATATTGTGGGAAATACTAAAGAGCCACAGATATTCTATCACTAGAATCCAGATTGCCACCGACATGCCATAGCAGAAAAATCTTTGTGTAATGTCACCATTAATCACTAAAGATTTAGGCACTATTTGTATGCCAAAATGCACAGAAATTCATGCAAGCTGCATCTTAGTCTTTTTCTTTTCTTTTTCTTTTTTTGGACAAAATTGAGTTCCTGTGTGGGGGCGCCTCGATGGCCCTTCGGCAGCCTCTCAGTGGCACAACAAGAAAGGAATTTCCCCCCCTTCGTGTGAAGTAGGGTGAGGCAATTAGCGAACAGCACACATCTGTTTATACTCTTATCTCCAGTTATCTCTTGGGTTGTGAAGGAAGGCAAAAGGGAGGTGGGATGCACAGGGATCGCGCAGAATTTAAAGAAAATTAATCACTTCAAAGGTCAGCTCATGGCCAGCGCGTAATTAGTTTGTGCCTTGCTAGCGCCCTTTGGGGGGGATAAAAAGCACCCCGCAATTCAGGTCGGGGTCCTTGCCCAAGGAGAGCGACCACTGCGTTGGGGCTCGAGGGCTCGGACCCTGGCTAGCCAGAAAATAAACCTCCTCTTGTGTGATTGCATCCTCGATGTCTCTGCTTTTCTGTCCGGTGGGGCTGTGGAAGGTCGGTCCCTAACATTTGGGGGCTCGTCCGGGATTTGCCTTCCCCACAGACTACCGGATAGAACTCAGGGCTGAGGGAGGAGTGTGAAAATCCACCCCGGACTAGCCGGGTGTGGTGTTGGGCAAGGGACGCGGAATCCCCTTGCAGGACCCCGGATCAGGACGCCGGCACAGGACCTAGGCGGACGCGCTGGTGGGTCGCCGGTCGGAGCCAGGCGGAGACATCCTCTGGCCCCGTTGGGACTCCGGAGCTGACCTTGTAGCCAAGGGCTCGGTCATATCCTCTGGCTCCGTTGGGACTCCGGAGCTGACCTTGTAGCCAAGGGCTCGGTCATGTCCTCTGGCTCCGTTGGGACTCCGGAGCTGACCTTGTAGCCAAGGGCTCGGTCATGTCCTCTGGCTCCGTTGGGACTCCGGAGCTGACCTTGTAGCCAAGGGCTCGGTCAGGAGGATACCGGGGAGCAGGTCCGGACCAGGTTAGGTTTATTGTTAATTCGTTTTCCGTATGTTATCTGTCGTCTGTCTCGTTTGTCGCCGGCTTTTGTGTTCTGTCGGAATGAATGGGTTTTGTGAGTGAGGTTGTTGATTCCACAGGCCCACGCTAAGACCCGTGAGGAGACATCGGAGTGCCGAGGACTGGAATTGACTAGATCAAAACCAGAGCCGGTACTTCCTTATAGTTGCTTGTCTTGCGCCACCATGGGACAAGCCATGACAACGCCCCTTTCCTTTGTACTGGGCCACTTTAGAGATGTAAAGGACAGGGCCCATAATCTGTCCTTAGAGATTAAGAAGGGTAAATTGGTCACCTTATGCGAAGCCGAATGGCTCGTGTTCAATGTCGGGTGGCCTAAGGAAGGGTCCTTTGACAGGACCGTGGTTGAGAAGGTAAAAGAGAAAATCTTTGGGCATCCTGGGCACCCCGATCAGATCCCATATATCGTAGTCTGGCAGGATCTGGTCAGAAACCCCTGCCTTGGATGCGAGCTTTCGTGCCCCCCTTAGGGGACGTACAGAGATCCTCACAGTACAAGAGGCTGGGAAGAAGGGGAAGCCAGGTTCGTCACCCGCCAAGGTTCTCCCAGACTCTAAGCTCTACCCTGACCTGACCGGGCTTGAATGGAATGCCCCCACATTTAATGCCCCTCCCCCTTATAATCCCAGAGCGGCGCTCGCGGCCCCAGCAGCCCCCGAGGTGCCTGCGCCCCAGCGGGATGCCACTGGAGGGGAGGGAGGACCGGCCTATGGCACTAGGCAACGCACAGGTCGGACCCCAGACCCGGAGCCCGTGAAGGCCTTTCCCCTACGGGCAGTAGGGCCCCGGGGAGACGATGGGACGCAGACTTATCAATACTGGCCTTTCTCCACCAGTGACCTGTACAACTGGAAATCTCAAAACTCAAACTTTTCCGGTAACCCCAGGGACCTTATTAACCTTTTAGACTCTGTTCTTTTTACACACCAGCCTACCTGGGATGACTGCCAGCAGCTGCTCCAGGTGCTTTTCACCACAGAGGAAAGGGAAAGGATTCAGGGGGAAGCAAGGAAACTGGTTCCGGGAGAAGACGGCAGGCCTACTACAAACCCGAGAGCCACTGATCGAACCTTCCCCCTCGAGCGACCACTGTGGGACTACAATGAGGCTGAAGGCAGGGAGCGTCCCCGAGTCTACCGCCAGACTCTGATGGCCGGTCTCCGCATGGCGGCACGAAAGCCGACCAATTTGGCTAAGGTAGGAGACATCCGTCAGGGGCGCCAAGAGAGCCCGGCAGCATATTTAGAAAGGATTATGGAGGCTTTTCGACAGTACACCCCCATAGATCCCGCATTAGAAGAGAATAAGGCTGCAGTTATGATGGCGTTCGTCAATCAGGCGGCCCCTGACATTAGACGTAAGGTACAGAAGATTGATAGATTAGGGGAAAAGACGTTGCAGGACCTTTTAGAGGTGGCAGAGAAGGTATACAATAATAGGGAGACACCGGAAGAAAGGGTGGAGAGGATGAGAAGAGAGGATAGGAAGTTCCAGGCCGGGGAGGCGAGGAAGGCAAATAGAGAAATTTTGCTAGCTGCAGCTGGCGGAGGGCGACAAGTGAGACCAGGAAACAGGGACAAACCTCGGTGAGAAAGGCTCGACAGGAACCAGTGTGCCAACTGCAAGGAGCATGGGCACTGGGCACAGGAATGTCCCCGGAAGAAAGGGGGACGAGAGTTGGGAGGGTCCGAAAGGATCCTGATGGCGGGCCAAGCAGATGAGTAGGGGGGACGGGGTGGGCCAAGCACAGGCCGCCTCTTTACATTGAATTAAAGCCCGGAGCCGAGCCGGCCAGAGTCAAGCAATATCCCATGTCCCAGGAGGCCAGAATGGGGATAACGCCCCACATTCAGAGACTTCTGGACAGTGGGGTTCTCCGGAAATGCCAGTCGGCGTGGAATACACCCCTATTGCCGGTAAAGAAACCGGGGGGACAGGACTGTAGGCCCGTGCAGGATCTTAGGGAGGTCAATGTGAGGACCTTGGACATCCACCCTACTGTTCCAAACCCCTACACCCTGTTGAGCTCTCTCTCCCCTACTTTGTCGTGGTACACTGTCCTAGACTTGAAAGATGCCTTCTTCAGTCTGGCGATAGTGACACGCTGCCAGGAGATCTTCGCCTTTGAGTGGCAGGATGAAGAGAGAGGGATCCACGGACAGTTGGCATGGACGAGACTGCCCCAGGGATTCAAGAACTTGCCTACTCTGTTCAACGAGGCCCTCCAAGATGACCTGAGACTCCTGCTGGACGCTCCCCGCATCGAGTTCCGGGCCCCCACCGCCTTGAATCCAGCCACGCTCCTGCCCATCCCCGACTCAGCTGCACCTGAGCACAACTGCCTTGAGATCCTGGCTGAAACCCAGATGGCCCGAAAAGACTTAAAAGACCGCCCCCTTCCAAGCAGCGACCTGATCTGGTTCACGGATGGGAGCAGTTTCGTCCGGGACGGACACAGATACCTCCTCTGCCAGACTACTCCAGTGCAGACGAAGCCTGGGCTGCAAAACGACTAACTGCGGAAAAAGGTGAAGATGGCTGGCTGCGAGACGAAGAACGCCGCCTGATAGTGCCAGAGACTCTGGGACGTCACCTGTTGACGCACCTACACCAGACCACACATTTAGAAAAGAGAAAAATGTTACAACTGTTAAACACCGCCCAGCTCAGGTTCATGTCGCAGGGACGAGTGGCAGACGACATCGTCCGGGACTGCCGAGCCTGCCAAGTCATGCAGCCAGGGAGGGTCAAAGGGACCCATGCAGACGGCATATCAACTTGGATACACCACTCCCACGTGAGGCCAGCCAACGAGAACGACCTAGAACGGTGCCAGAGCCAGTGGAGAGCGACGGTGGACCCAGAAAACCCACTGAAAGTCAGGCTGACTCAAGTAGCAGCAGCGCCACGAGAAGCCAGCTGAGTCCTATTCCTCTTGGACTACTAGTTATACTGTCTAGACTCAGACTCGGGGCTGTGGCACCTGGAGATTGGACCTCACTACAAAAATGTATGCAGGGTTTGTTTTGTATCTCCTTGAGAGCATTTTGTTAATGGGTGGGGGTGTTATAAGTGTGATGAACAATTTCAATCCCCACAAACCCCATAACCTGACATGGGAAATTGTCAATCAAAAAACCCACGAGGTCTGGAACGTGACCTCTGGGGTGGCCCCCTTAAACAGTTGGTGGCCGGACTTATATTTTAACTTAAAAAAAGTTAACCCCCTAGAAAAGCCAGCACAGACAATAGCGATATCCTCAGGAGGCCCTGCTGTTGCCCCAATCCCCAGTTCGTGGGTAACTGAACCATGGAGAGAAGACATAGAAGGAACCTCCATGAGCCGGAATGGGTTTTATGCCTGTCCGGGATTCCGGCCCCCTCAGGAAAACCGTCAGTGTGGGGGTATTGGAAGTTATTATTGTGCCAAATGGTGGTGTGTGACCACCAATGATGGGGAATAAAAATGGCAGGCACAACCTCTTCTCGTTAGCATGTCCTATGTCCAACCTTGTACTAAAAACAGGTATGCCAGAGACTGCAACCTAATAAGGGTAAAATTTACAGAAAAAGAAAAAAAATATAGGCGGTGGATAACAGGACTCTCATGGGGGATATGCCTCTACCAAAGACTGCACGTTTGCTCACTAATATATATCAAACTTAAAATTACCCCGCTCCCAATAACGATAGGACCCAACCAGGTACTACATCCATGGCCAGCTACTGCCAGGCCCAGCCCGGCAGCACCCCAGACCACCTCCAGCAAAGGGACTCTCCACAAACTAATGGCTAGCACAAGTAGTCCCCGAGGCCCATCGCCCGATGGAGAGCTCACAGATCCCTTATGGAAAATGCTGACAGCAGCATATAATGCACTGAACTGCACAAGTCCCAATGCCACACAGGCCTGTTGGTTGTGCTATGACATAAGGCCCCCCTTTTATGAGGCGGTGGGGCTGGCCACTTATTTTAACCTGTCCTCAAAAGACTCCCCTAAAACGTGCCAGTGGGATCATAAGGGCCCCGGACTCACCCTCCAGTCAGTTCTTGGCAAAGGTACCTGTTTAGGAACAGTGCCTCCCAGCCATGCACAACTCTGTGCCAAGGGTAACAGGACGCTAAGCCTATCTAAGAAAACAAAGTGGGTTATCCAAGGGCCAGGTGGGTGGTGGGTTTGCTCCAAGACCGGTCTGACTCCTTGCCTTAATATGTCTATTTTCAATGAGTCTAAAGATTACTGTATAATGGTATTAGTGTTCCCAAAAATAATATACCACACTGAAGAGACAATGTATAAGGGTGTGATAGGACAAAGAGCTGCTAACCTAATTTTCCGTAAAAAAAGAGAGCCCATTACTGCCATCACTCTAGCTACCCTATTTGGTCTAGGGGCAATAGGGGCGGGAACTGGCATCTCCTCCCTAGCCATGCAGCATAGGGGACTTAACTCCCTCAGGGCGGCTACCGATGAGGATATCGCCAGGATTGAAGAGTCCATCTCCCACTTAAAAAAGTCTTTAACCTCCCTCTCGGAAGTAGTTTTGCAAAACCGGAGAGGGTTAGACTTGGTGTTCCTGCAACAGAGAGGGCTATGTGCGGCCCTCCGGGAGGAATGCTGTTTCTATGCCGACCACACAGGAGTGGTAAGAGAGTCCATGGCCAAAATAAAAAAAGGGCTTGCTCGGCGCAAACGAGAGTACAAAAAACAAACAGGTTGGTTTGAGTCCTGGTTCAATAGTTCCCCCTGGCTGACTACCCTGATTTCCGAGCTTATAGGACCACTGGTGATCTTACTCTTAGCCCTGACATTTGGGCCCTGCATAGTAAACAAACTCATAAGATTTGTAAGAGACAGGGTCAGTGCTGTTCAGCTTCTGGTGCTGCAACAGCAATATCAAAGTATCGGGACAAATAATGCAGACCCAGAACTTATAAATTACCCAGAAGACGAGCAAGAGTGCTCGTCAGCGATGTAAAGGAAAGGGGGAAATGTGGGGGCGCCTCGATGGCCCTTCGGCAGCGTCTCAGTGGCACAACAAGAAAGGAATTTCCCCCCCTTCGTGTGAAGTAGGGTGAGGCAATTAGCGAACAGCACACATCTGTTTATACTCTTACCTCCAGTTATCTCTTGGGTTGTGAAGGAAGGCAAAAGGGAGGTGGGATGCGCAGGGATCGCGCAGAATTCAAAGAAAATTAATCACTTCAAAGGTCAGCTCATGGCCAGCGCGTAATTAGTTTGTGCCTTGCTAGCGCCCTTTGGGGGGGATAAAAAGCACCCCACAATTCAGGTCGGGGTCCTTGCCCAAGGAGAGCGACCACTGCGTTGGGGCTCGAGGGCTCGGACCCTGGCTAGCCAGAAAATAAACCTCCTCTTGTGTGATTGCATCCTCGATGTCTCTGCTTTTCTGTCCGGTGGGGCTGTGGAAGGTCGGTCCCTAACACCTGATGCACCTTAGCTTTCTTCTGCAATAAATATGGGGGTGCAGATATCTCTTTTAATACATATTGATATCATTTCCTTTAGCTATATATTCAGTAGTTGGATTGTTGGGTCATATGGTAGTTCTATTTTTAATTTTTTGAGGATCCTCCATACTGTTGTCCATAATCGCTATACTAATTTACATTTGAACCAACAGTATATAAGATTTCCCCTTCTCAAGCAAAAAATAAAAGAAAAAAAGCTTAAGATTTTTCTTTTTCACAACCTTCCTAGCATTTGTTGTTGTTTTTTTCAAAATCTTTTTGAGAATAGCCATTCTAACTGGATAATAAATATCTCATTGTGGTTTTGATTTGCATTTCCTGATGATTATTGATGCTTTTGTGTTTGTTTGGTTTTTGTTTGTTTGTTTTTGTAGAGAGAGGATCTCGCTATGTCGCCCAGGCTGGTCTCAAACTCCTGGCCTCAAAAGATCCTCCTGCCTCAGCCTTCCGAAGTGATAGGATTACAGGTTTGAGGCACCGTGCCAAGCCAATTATTGATGCTTATTGCTGCACAATTCACAACAACCAAGATATGTAATAAACTTCAGTGTCCATCAATGAATGAATGGATTTTTTTAAATGTGGTATATATATACACAATTGAATACTATTCAGCAATAAAAAAGAATGAAATCCTGTCATTTGCAATGATATAAATGAACTTAGAGAAATGCTAAATGAAACAAACCAAGCACAGAAGTATAAATACCACATGATCTCACTCATATGTGGAATCTAAAGAAGTTGATTTCTTAGAAATAGAGAGTAAAATAGTGGTTACCAGAGGCTGAAAAAAGTGAAAGGCACATGAGAAGAGGTTGGCCAACATGTACAAAGTTACGTTTAGATGGGAAGAATAACTTCTGGTGTTATGTTACACAGTAGAGTGACTATAATTAATAATAACATATATTTTTAAATAGCTAGAAGAGAGGATTTTGAATGTTTTCACCGTAAAGAAATGACAAGTGTTGGAGGTGAATGATATGCTAATTACCCTGATATGATCATTACACAATGTATACCTGTATTGAAACATCCCACTCTATCCCATAAATACGTATAATTATTATTTGTAAATTAAAAACAAAACTTTAAAAAATAATTGTTGTCTTCTGTTCTTTATGATTTGAGATGCATGTTTGTTTTGACTTCCTTGTTTAAAATGTGTCTGTCTTCCTCAAGATCATCATCGGCTGCTTCTTCAAGTCAACAGTCATCAGCCTCAGCACTCTTGTTTACTAGGTTAGCAGATGCTATTGTCCAGGAAGCACTAACGAGCCAGGAAAGGTACTGGATCCACTCAGAAGGTAAGAAAATGCTTAGCTTCTCCACTAATGCTGGAATATCCCTTTGTCTAGGAATCTACTACAATATACCTACCAGACGAGGCGCAATCCAGGAATATATACTTTAGCATCCAGTAATATATAAGGATAATGGATTTTTAGGCCAGTTTTATGAGGGACAAATCCTTGGTCTTGAAAGTGTGATATGATGGATACAAAAATTGGGGGACAATGCCATTCAACAGCCAGTCCCCTCCCAATCCCTAAATAGGCTTTTTGTGTCAGGCCATCACTGCTGTACAGGACAACATGGCTTGTCTTTTAAGTAGCAATTGCCTGGTTTTCTTTGTTTATTTCATTAACTGTTTTGAGACTGAATGAGCCTTTTCACTATTCATTTAAATAGCTATTCTGAAACATCACTGTTTCCTCTAGATACATTTTCAGTTTATTCTATAAGCTCTGTTAAAGAGGATGCAAATTCAGGGAGTTATTTCATTCCTCTCCAGAATTCTGAGCAAAAGAGTAGACTGGGTGTGGAGTCTCTGAATGCACCAAGCCATCAGCAGAGCGCTCTGAAAACAGCAGCAGTCTATTGAGAAAGATAAACGGTAATATCATTCTTATTTTTTCTGTTTTCTCAATAAGGAAAATTAGGTGCTCACAAAAATATGTTTTACCTAAAATGTTTATGTAGAAAAAAAAATCTTTTTAATTAAGTCATAATGGTAAGAATCAAAAAGAAAAAGAAAATTCTAGTTGTGGTTTCTTAAATCTTCACCATAGGTCACCTTACCAAAAATACTTTGTAAATGTGACCATCTTTCCCCAGAGACTTTCATGCACGCAGCGCTTGCAGATCCACCCATGCAAACAGCAGCTCACCAGAGGGCGAGCAATAGAATATTAAAGTCGTGCTCAGTGGTCGGCAAATCAAGGCTGCAATGATGCAAAATGGCTTCCGGGCAGTGTTCACTTGTCTGCGTCGCATTGCAGCGCGTCCCCTAAATTTCCCGCCTGTCACTCAATCCAATCAACCGTCCAACGAAAACGGCTAAAGCAGCCACCGATTTCCAGGCACCGCTCTGAAACGGCCTGCCGCGGGCTGGACGCCTGTGCTCCCGCGGTCCCCTCGGGGCAGCGCGACGGCGTGTGGGTGCGGCCCGTGCAGGGACCCGCGGCCCGTGCAGGGACCCGCGGCCGGAGCAGGGACCCGCGGCCCGTGCAGGGACCCGCGGCCGGTGCAGGGACCCGCGGCCGGAGCAGGGACCCGCGGCCGGTGCAGGGACCCGCGGCCCGTGCAGGGACCCGCGGCCGGAGCAGGGACCCGCGGCCGGAGCAGGGACCAGCGGCCGGTGCAGGGACCCGCGGCCGGTGCAGGGACCCGCGGCCGGTGCAGGGACCCGCGGCCGGAGCAGGGACCCGCGGCCGGTGAAGGGACCCGCGGCCGGTGCAGGGACCCGCGGCCGGAGCAGGGACCCGCGGCCGGAGCAGGGACCAGCGGCCGGAGCAGGGACCCGCGGCGGGTGCAGGGACCCGCGGCCGGAGCAGGGACCCGCGGCCGGAGCAGGGACCCGCGGCCGGTGCAGGGACCCGCGGCCGGTGCAGGGACCCGGGGCCGGTGCAGGGACCAGCGGCCGGTGCAGGGACCCGCGGCCGGAGCAGGGACCCGCGGCCCGTGCAGGGACCCGCGGCCGGAGCAGGGACCCGCGGCCCGTGCAGGGACCCGCGGCCGGTGCAGGGACCCGGGGCCGGTGCAGGGACCAGCGGCCGGTGCAGGGACCAGCGGCCGGTGCAGGGACCAGCGGCCGGTGCAGGGACCCGCGGCCCGTGCAGGGACCCGCGGCCGGTGCAGGGACCCGCGGCCCGTGCAGGGACCCGCGGCCCGTGCAGGGACCCGCGGCCGGTGCAGGGACCAGCGGCCGGAGCAGGGACCCGCGGCCCGTGCAGGGACCCGCGGCCGGAGCAGGGACCCGCGGCCCGTGCAGGGACCCGCGGCCGGTGCAGGGACCCGCGGCCCGTGCAGGGACCCGCGGCCGGTGCAGGGACCCGCGGCCCGTGCAGGGACCCGCGGCCCGTGCAGGGACCCGCGGCCGGTGCAGGGACCAGCGGCCGGAGCAGGGACCCGCGGCCCGTGCAGGGACCCGCGGCCGGAGCAGGGACCCGCGGCCCGTGCAGGGACCCGCGGCCCGTGCAGGGACCCGCGGCCCGTGCAGGGACCCGCGGCCGGAGCAGGGACCCGCGGCCGGAGCAGGGACCCGCGGCCGGAGCAGGGACCCGCGGCCGGTGCAGGGACCCGCGGCCCGTGCAGGGACCCGCGGCCCGTGCAGGGACCCGCGGCCCGGCCGCGCTCGCGGAGACGCCCGCCGCCCAGGGCTCGGCGCCCGGTTCTCGCCCGTCTGCGCGGTCCCCACGGTCGTTAGGTCGGGGTGGTGCGAGGGCCGGGGTCGCGGTGCTGGGGTTAGTGCCATGCTGCGCCGGCCCTCCGTGGGGCTGGGGTCTCCGTGGCGGAGGCCGGTCATGGGCGGGTTCCCTGTCCGACCACGTCTCCTGGCCTGGCGACAAGGCCAGCGGAGCTTCTCGAAGCTCCAAGGTGCTCCACAGCACGTGGGTTTCAGCCAAGATGGGCCCGCATTTTGACGCTTCTTTAAACGGCTGTGTAAATCCAGAGCGCATGGCGTTCACTTTTAGGCCCACATTCTCGTAGAGATTAGAACTAGCTCGCAATAGCAAAGTCAGTGAAGCCTTAGAAAAAGTGTAGTCCTATCTTCTTCTCTGAAAGGCGTAAAAACTGTGACTCAGAGTGCTGCAGTGGGTTACCTAAGAACAGCTGGACAAAGTCCTGCCTCAAATCTCCTAACGAATCTCCGGCAGCCCCTTTGACGCTGAGCTCAGAGACAGTCCCCAGATATCATGACAGGTACTAGGGTGGGACCCAAAGCGGCGCGTCGGCGGGACGCTTCGCAATTTCCTACGCGCCGACGCGCGCTGTCATTAGCGTGCACTCATCCGAAGAAAGTCTCCGGGAATAGGCTCCTCATTATTGTGCAACAGAAACATTCATCAAATATTGAGGATAACCGAATAGGCTCCTTTGCTGCTGCTATTGATAAAGGTTTAGAGCAGAGGCTGGAAACAGACCATCACAGGCTGGATTCAGCCCTAGATGCATTGGTTTGGCAAACTGTAAGTTAGATATTTTTTAATTAACATTTTTAATTTGAGAGGTTTTAACGAATAATCAGAATATTTCTCATTTAAAAAAATTATATAGACTGTGAATTCTGCAAGGAAAAAAATCATATCTGTCAGCACAGGCACTACATAGCTCCGCAGTCACTAGAGCTGAGCTGCTCCTCTGCCCCAGACACGTGCTCCTTGCTTTACCTCTTCTTATTGTCTCTTGTTACTTCCAGCTTCTCCCATTTCTGTTACTTGAACCTGCCTGGTTCCTATGACATCTGAATTTGCAATATATGTTTTTTTTTTTTTTCTTGGAGACAGGGTATAGCTGTGCCACCCAGGCTAGAGTGTAGTGATGTCATCATAACTTACTGCAACCTCAAACTCCTGGGCTCAAGTGATCCTCCTGCCTCAGCCTCCCAAGTAGCTGGAACTACAGGTGCACACCACCATGCCTGGCTAATTTTTTCTATTTTTTGTAGAGATGGGGTCTAGCTCTTGCTCAAGCTGGTCTTGAACTCCTGGCCTTAAGCAATCCTCCTGCCTTGGCCTCCCAAATTGCTAGAATTATAGGCATGAGCCATGGTGCCCAGCCTGAAATATATGTTATAGTGTCTTAGTTGACAATCTTTTCCCCATGCTTTAAAAGATACAAAATATTCAAAGGCATTACAGAATGAAAATGTTTGAAGGAAAGTAAAACATTAATGGTATACCAGAAATAGTAACTCATTCTGGATTATTATAAACATACATCATTTTAAAAGTAAATCATTCATAAGCTCAGAACTACTGTCAGTAATACAGCCAACCCTAGATTACCTAGGATAGTGGGTGGAGGGGATTCTTTTTTAAAAATACTCAAACATAGTATAGAATGATTTAATATTAACTTATTTCATTAAATATTTACAATTCTACTTTTTTTACCCAAAAATGTCTAAAGGAATGCAAAAAAAAAATCTATGCTTAGGAGCACTGAATATCACATAAAATGCTAACTGAAAATATATGGCCCAAAGTTTCTGCTTTTTAGTATTCTGTATTACAACAGTATCCAAGTTAGTAAAAGATACAGTTCAGGACCAATGATCTTCCTTCTCTTCCCCTGTTTTAGAGTCAAAGACCTAAATAAATCAGTAGGTAGACTGTGTTCATATATGGAAAAACTCTATACTTTTAAGATTAAAAATCAGATCTCTCAGCCGGACGAGGTGGCTCATGCCTGTAATTCTAGCACTCTGGAAGGCCAAGGCAGGAGGATTGCTTGAGCTCAGGAGTTCTAGACCAGCCTGAGCAACAGAGAGATCTTGTCTTTACTATAACTAGAAAGAAATTAGGCAAACAACTAAAAAGAGAAAAAAATTGGCCTGGCATGGTGGCACATGCCTATAGTCCTAGCTACTGGGGAGACTGAGGCAGGAGGATCGCTTGGCCCCAGGAGTTTGAGGTTGCTGTGAGCTAGGCTGATGTCACGGCACTCTAGCCCGGGCAACAGAGTGAGACTCTCTGTCTCAAAAAAAAAAAAAAAAAAAAAAACAACCAGACTTCCCCAAGCTAATCCAATGCAACCCCAGTAAAAATCTGAGAAGGATTTTTTTTTATAGAAAGAAAAATCTGATTCTAAAATTTTTGTGGAAAGGCAAAAGATTTAAAATAAACAAAAAAGTCATTTTAAAAACAGGAAAAAGAGGACTCATATAACTTGATTTCAAGACTTCTTACAATAATCAAGAAAGTGTGGTACTGGCAAGAGGATAGGAACATAAATTATTGGAACAGAAATAGATCCACATATATGTGGTCAATAAATTTTCAACAAAGAGGCAAAGACGAGTCAATGGGAAAAGGGTAGTCTTTTGAAAACATTGCGTTGTAGTCCTAAAATTCATATGGAACAAAAAAAGAGCCCAAACAGCCAAAGCAATACTGAGCAGAAAGAATAAAGCTGGGGACATCATACTACCTGACTTCAAAATATATTAATATTACAAGCCTGAAGAAACCAACACAGCATGATATTGGTATTAAAACAGACACATAGATCGATGGAACAAAATAAAGAACCCAGAAATAAGTCCATGAATTAACAGCCAACTGATGTTTAACAAAGGCACCAAGAATGTACATTGGGGAAAGGACAGTCTCTTTGGTAAATGGCGCTGGCCGGGCGTGGTGGCGCATGCTTGTAATCCTAGCCCTCTGGGAGGCCAAGGCAGGAGGATCACTTGAGCTCAGGAGTTGGAGACCAGCCTGAGCCAGAGCGAGACCTAGTCTCTAAATAAATAAATAAACAGTGCTGAGAAAATTGGATATCCACATGCAGAAGAATGAAACTAAATGCTTCTCACCAAATACAAAAATCAACTCAAAATAGATTAAAGACTTAAAAGTAAGAGCCCTGAAACTATAAAACTACTCGGTGGAAACACCTCAGAACATTGGTGTGGGCAAAGATTTCATGGCTAAGACCTCAAAAGCATAGGCAACAATAACAAAAATGTTTTATTTACAATCACCAAAACTGGAAACAGCTCGAGTATTCTTTCACTGGTGAATGGATAAACTAACATGGAATAGAACATCCCTCAGCAATGGAAAGGAGCACAGTACTGACTCACGCAACAACATGGATGAATCTCAAATGCAATATTCGAGGTGAAAGAAGTCAGACTCAAATGGCTACATACCACATCAATCATGTGTGTGATTCCACTTGATATAACACCCTATAAAAGGCAAAATTAAAGGAACAGAAAACTGATAGTGCTTGCTAGTGGTTGGTGGTAGACAGTGGTTGACTCCAAGTGGGCAATAGAACATTCTGGGAAACTATGGCATTTTATCTTGATTGTGTATTGAAACTTTGGGGTGAGTCACTACCCCTACTACCCAAGCAGTTTTTCACTTGTACAATGAGGATATTCACACTTACGGAACACATGAGCACTTATTAAAATATCTCAAGGCATTTAAAAACAGTTTAATTTGTAAGATAGTGCATGTTCACTGTAAAATTTTTTTTTTTTTTTTGAGACAGAGTTTCGCTTTGTTGCCCAGGCTAGAGTGAGTGCCGTGGCGTCAGCCTAGCTCACAGCAACCTCAAACTCCTGGGCTCAAGCGATCCTTCTGTCTCAGCCTCCCAAGTAGCTGGGACTACAGGCATGCGCCACCATGCCCGGCTAATTTTTTCTATATATATTAGTTGGCCAATTAGTTTCTTTCTATTTATAGTAGAGACGGGGTCTCACTCTTGCTCAGGCTGGTTTCGAACTCCCGACCTTGAGCAATCCACCCGCCTCGGCCTCCCAGAGAGCTAGGATTACAGGCGTGAGCCACCGCGCCCGGCCCACTGTAAAAATTTTTAATATACAAAGAACATAAAGAACAAAATAAAAGCAATGCATTGTTTCACTAACTAGAGATAACCACTAATATTTTAGAATACACATTTTATCTTGATTTTATCTTGATTGTGCTGGTGGTAAAACACCTGTATAGGTGGTCCTTCATATCTGTGGTTTCCACATCAGTGGATTCAACCAACTGAGGATAAAAAATATTAGAAGAAAAAAAATAAATGGTTGCATTTGTATTGAACATGTACAGACTTTTTTCTTTGTCATTATTCTTTAAACAAGACCATATAACAACTATTTATATATCATTTACATTGTATCAAGTATTACAAGTAATCTAGAGGTGAATTTCAGTATACAGGAAGATGTGTGTGGGTCATATGCAAATACTACACCATTTTACCCAAGGGACTTGAGCATCCATGGATTTTGTTATCAACAGAGGTCCTGGAACCACCCCCCCATGGATACCAAGGGACAACTGTATACATTTGTCAAAGCTCATAAAATTGTACACTACAAAAGGTAAATTTTACTTATGTAACTTACACTTCAATTTAAAAAAACAGTTAAAAAAATGTCTAAGAAAGTTTCCAAATTATCAGAATTTGTGAACTCAGTTGATAGACCTTGAATAAATGATGAATGCTTCATTTCAAGCTGTTTCCCTGTAACTGGGCCTATAGCCCTGAACTGAAGTAAATTGTGACACAACCTAGTCCAGCGGAACTAGATCTCTCTGAAATATTCTAGCAATTGCAAGGGCTGTGGTACGCCTTTTATCCGTGTGGCCCTCTGCCTTCCTAATCTGGCAACAGCCTTGTAACTAAAGCAAATTGTGGACATTAACAGCTGCACCACTGATTTTGAGGCCATGCCAGGGGTATCCCCACAGGTGCTGAGTTTAAATATAGGCCACAGGGGCTGCTCTATTGCCAGTGGGCAGCGGGATCCAGACAACTTTAGTGCATTGAGATCCCACTGGGCCTGTGACATCTGCGTTCTGTCACCAAGGCGTAAGGAAAAGGCTTTCTCTTTCCCAGGCCATCACTTCTGTTTCTTTTATGATAGCTGAAAGTAAAGAAATTTCTTGGCATTTCATATGTAAATTTGTGTGGAACTACTCTATTCATCTATCCCTGTTATTTTAAAATTCCTCAAATGTTTTATTTCAGTCCCAAATCCCCATAGCTTAAATATGGCCTTTTTATTATTAAATAATTTGCTAATTTCCTAGTCTTGTGAGTAGCACACAAAAGAAAAATTCTTTCATTTATTTGCAGAACTTCCACAAAATAGCCCCAGCTCTCTCCTGGAGGAGCACTTGACAAAACCCATGCTTTCCATACTGCTTGGTGGAATGCTTAGAAAATTTAAAGTTTGAAGATGCTTCTCTACGTAAATTGTGATTGTATTTTTTACAGCCTTAGCCCAGGTCTACTGCTATCTGATGAGTACTCCCTACAATTTTCCATCTGATATTAACTTGAAAATAGAAAGTCCGTCTCAATTCAACAAACCACAGGGTCAATTCCAGCACTGAGGCGTCACACTGCCCTGAAAATTGCCAGGGGAATGGACTTCTCAGGTTCTCTTAGTAATGCAATAGTCGTTTTCAGACTCAGAATTGAAGACTGAAGAATAGCAATGGCACATAGACATTGTATTTATATAAATGCATTTTACAGTTTAAAAATGAGGCTTTATTATTTAGTGACTTAGGATAGGTGACTTACTATAAGATGAAGTGAAAAAAGCAGCATACAAGATTGTATATGATCTTTTGGTTTAAAAAAAAAGAAAAAATATTAGTGGTTATCTCTAGATAGTGAAACAATGCATTGCTTTTATTTTGTTCTTTATGCTCTTTGTATGTTAAAAATTTTTACAGTGAACATGCACTATCTTACAAATTAAACTGTTTTTAAATGCCTTGACATATTTTAATAAGTGCTCACGTGTTCCGTAAGTGTGAATATCCTCATTGTCCAAGTGAAAAACTGCTTGGGTAGTAGGGGTAGTGACTCGCCCCAAAGTTTCAATACTCTATCACTTTTGCCAACTTTTCAATGAATGCCCCCAGCCAACCTCACACTGATATGCCAGAGAAATGAAATGGAATTATGAAAAAAGCCTGGAGGAAGAGGAGAAGTGGGGGAGTATATATGTTTTATTCATGATTTTGACAAATTATAACTGAGTCAGTGATAAGTAGCTATCACAACCTTTCCAGAAGATCAGTGGAGTGAGGCATAAACTGTCCTGCGGAAAAGAATGCTCCCAATAGTTTGGTTTTGGTGAGAACAACTCCGATCAATTACTCGAACGTTAAAGGAAAGCAAAAGCAACCCACGTCACTGGCTGCAAGCTTACCGACAGCAGCCTGCTATGAGTCATTATTTTGGCAAACATATTGAGACAGGAATGTTTTACTTAGAAGTTTTGTACAGTTTAGCAATATTCAGAGGTTGTATCTCACAAGATTTCACCAGGGCCATATCACGTAAGTTTTGCAAATATATCCAAATTAATAATGAATGATGCCATGAATTTAAGCACATAATATATTACTAGAATAAGAAACTTCCTTTTTATTGTTGTTAGGTTAAACCTAGGAGCTACAACTGGAAAAATAGGAACCTTAGGATTTTTATTAAGTTGATTCACTTATTAATATATCATATTCCACTAATTGCAAAGCATTTCTCAATACAAATGCCCATTCTGAAAGCAAATTATGAAATTATTCTCTACTATACTCCACATGGATTAAGAAAAAAATATTGTGCAATAGGTACTGGCTTTGAAGAGAGACAGTTTTTTTTGTTTGTTTTGTTTCCATTCTTTTTGTCTTTTTCTGAGAAAAGTATCGCTCTATTGAGACTACACAATGATGTCATAGCTTTGATCACCATGAAGTCTGGTAAGTGTGTTAACGTGTTCCAACCAGAATTTCCTATATCAAATTTTTATAACATTGTGTGTGTGCATGTGTGTGTGTTGAGGTCCTGTTATGCCAGTTTCATGTGAATATTACTTTTTCTTACATTACTGACCATAAATAAAATATTAATACAAAAAAAAGGACTGTCACATTTTTTAGTTAAAGCTGCCAAACATTACAAATCTTCAGTCAGGAGTCACATCGTGAGGGTCCACAGAAGGCACTGGCGCTAATGCAAGCCGCGTGGCGCTGCTCTGTGGCCATTTTATTAGCATAATTATACAGATGGCAATTGCTTTTTCTTATTATAAAATAATCCATGTGTACAAGAAATTCAAACAAGGGAGAACATAAAGTAGAAACTAAAATCCCACTGTGCAATCACACTTGCCATCGGGAATAGCTTCACGTTCATTTTATCCGGCAAACCTTTTTGAGAGTACAGCGACAAACTTAGTTAAAGCTGGCATGCGTACGGCAGCCTCTGCAACTGACTGAGCTAGTGACCTTGAGCATGTGGAGAACACGACATTTTTCTGTCAGAGTAATTCATTCATTCATCGTTCATTCACTCATTCAACAAAGATATATTGAGGACCCCGTGGAGAGCATTGCGAATCTCTTCCCCAAACTTTCTACTATTGCTGAAATTTCATCCTTGGATACTCATTTGGGAGCATACACATAATTTTTCCGTGTAAAAAAAAAACTTATTCATAACAACACATTTATTTGATAATTACTACTTATCTGGCAGTAGATTAAACACTTTCCATGTGGTATTTTATTTAACATTCACACTAATGCCATGTGGTAGGGACCATCATCATGCAACAAATTAGCAAGTTTATCAGCAAGCACGAGGCCAGGGCAAAGCGCTGGGCTTGAGACTGCGGGGCCTCGCCTCTGAACCCCGGCCCTCCGGGCTGTGTCGCCCCCCCGGGAGCCCCGTCCAGCGGAAAGACCGCAGGCTAGCGCCCGTCTCAGGCTGCGTCGCCAGAAGCAGTGTAAGATCCTGGGCTATAAGGACAATGGACACCTTCCAGCTTCTGTTTACTGCTTGCTTGCTGACCGCAAGGCATTGTGAGTGTATTATGGGATGCAGAGGAGAAAGACAAAGAGAGCAGAAACCGGAGTCTCTCGGCGAGGGCCCGGAACAGGTTAGGGCCCATCAGGGGCAGGCTGAAGTGAAAATCACTGTGGGGCGGATGCATGACCAGCGTGTAAACAACTAAGTTATAAAAGGGGACTAACACACAAAGGAGGGTCCTTGCCTGCGAGAGTGGCCACTGCGTTGGTGCTCTGGGCTCGGACCCTGGCTAGCCAGAAAATAAACCTCCTCTTGTGTGATTGCATCCTCGATGTCTGCTCTTCTGTCCGGTGGGGCTGTGGAAGGTCGGTCCCTAACAGCAGACCCTGAGGAAAGGACTCGGGCGTTAGCCATTTATTTGAAAGTGACCCCAGAAAGCACCGGCGGGGAGGGAAGAGGGGGGAGAGGAGCGAGTCCGCGCAGGCCCGCGACGGACGGGGCGGACGGGGCCGGCTCGCCGGGTCGCCCCGGAGGGGAGGCCGGGAGCTCGCGTGCTCCGCTGCCGCTGAGGGCCGCCCTCGGCCGTGGGCAGCGACTCTTCCGAGGGTCCGGCAGGCTCGGGAGCGGGAGCGGGAGCCTCCGACGCAGAGCGGCGGCCGAGACGGGCCTGCAACCCGCGCGCCTCTCAGTCTGGGAGGCTCCGGCTCCCTTCTCCACCATAAAGTTGCCTTTTGGCAGAAATCAGAGCGACTGCCTTATAGGAGGTCCCAATTCGTATTTTGGTCTGATTGTTTCTTCTTCACTTTGTATTTTGGCATGATTCTCTGTTCTCCACACTCTCTGCAAACTGGCTGCCAGGTGTAGACGCTTGATCAGACTCGGGCTAAGTGCGCTGGCAGACCCCTTCGCTGGAGAGTCCGCGCGACTCGCGGCCGCTCCCCGGCCCGCGGCACCCGGCACCCAGGCACCCAGGCCCGCGGCACCCAGGCCCGCGGCACCCCGGCCCGCGGCACCCGGCACCCAGGCCCGCGGCACCCGGCACCCAGGCACACCAGGCCCGCGGCACTCGGGCCCGCGGCACCCGGCACCCAGGCACCCAGGCCCGCGGCACCCGGCACCCAGGCACCCAGGCACCCAGGCCCGCGGCACCCAGGCACCCGGCACCCAGGCCCGCGACACCCGGCACCCAGGCACCCAGGCCCGCGGCACCCGGCACCCAGGCACCCGGCACCCAGGCCCGCGACACCCGGCACCCAGGCACACCAGGCCCGCGGCACCCAGGCCCGTGGCACCCGGCACCCAGGCACCCAGGCCCGCGGCACCCAGGCACCCGCCACCCAGGCCCGCGACACCCGGCACCCAGGCACCCAGGCCCGCGGCACCCGGCACCCAGGCACCCAGGCCCGCGACACCCGGCACCCAGGCACCCAGGCCCGCGGCACCCAGGCACCCAGGCCCGCGGCACCCAGGGACCCGGCACCCAGGCCCGCGACACCCGGCACCCAGGCACCCAGGCCCGCGGCACCCAGGCACCCGGCACCCAGGCCCGCGACACCCGGCACCCAGGCCCGCGGCACCCGGCACCCAGGCACCCAGGCCCGCGGCACCCGGCACCCAGGCACCCAGCGCGGCGCGGAGACCGGGCGAGGCGCTGGCGGCCAGCGCGCTCTGACAGCAGGCTCTTCACTCACGGGAGAGAAATAGCCGCATGGCCGGATTCCCGTGAGAATTGAATAGCATAATCAAAGCACCCAGTGCAACTCATGAGCACAGTAGGCCCACATTAATGAAAAGTGCACTGTGTCTGGAATACGTACAATGAGAAAAGAAAGAAGGAACTACACTTGCATGTACCTTGACAGGGGACAGAATTTTAAGCTGAGTTTTAAGAACAGATAAGGCCGGCGCCGTGACTCACCACTGTAATCGTAGCACTCTGGGAGGCCGAGATGGGAGGTTAGTTTGATGTCAGGAGTTCAAAACCAGCCTAAGCAAGAGTGAGACCCCGTCTCTACTAAAAATAAAACTAAATTAGATGGGCGACTAAAAATAGAATAAAAATTAGCCGGGCATGGTGGCGCATGCCTGTAGTCCCAGCTACTCGGGAGGCTGAGGCAGGAGGATCACTTGAGCCCAGGAGTTGGAGGCTGCTGTGAGCGAGGCTGATGCCACGGCACTCACTCTAGCCTGGGCAACTGAGTGAGACTCTGTCCCCCCAAAAAAGAAAAAAAGAAAAGAAAAGAAAAAGGAGCTCTGATCACCAACTTGTGCTCGCGCCCGGTCACAGATCTGAGGACGGCACCGCTCTTGTGTGTGTTGTCTCCCTGTCCTCTTGCCCTGCTGCCTTCCGCCAAGAGCCTGGGTGCTCACTAGTGACTTCGTTTCAGGAATGCCTATGACTGAACGACGCCACCCGTCATGACGCCGGAGCTGACGGGACGTCCCTGTCCCCTGGGACGGAGCCCCGGGTGGCGAGGGCCGCGGAGGTGGGGACGCCGTCCCGTCCGGCCGCCGTCTCTGCGGGTCCCACGGTGGCCCCTGGCCGCGGCAGCGGGCGCAGAGAGCCCTGCAGATCCGAGGGAGGGAGGACGAAGCAGGCACTTCCTCCCCTCCCCTCCCGGGGCTGCCTCTGGCTGGCTGCAGCCCGAGACCTGCCGCAGGTCCTGCCGCAATCTCTCCAAGGCCCTCTCTTTTCAGGTTCCTGCGACAGCCCTCTCACTTTCCACCTCGGGCCTAAGGATGGGAGCAGCCCAAGTGTTCCTTCCTGTTGCCCTCACCCGAGCTGTTTATAAACAGCCCCTCACTACACCCCTCAGCTCGCCCTGCTGTGAGTGTGCGCGTCTGTCCTGCTGCGCCGCGACTGCTGGAATGACGCTGGGGTTCACGCGCAGGTGCACCGCAGAACACGGGAATCAACGGCAGGGGACTGGCCGGGGTCCTCCCTCTCTCAACAGGTATTCACCAGCACCTGCTGTGTCTTGCCGCAGGCAGCATCGCAGCAGCAAGGAGGAGCGAGGTCCTAGCCCTCAACTGTCTCCATTGTGGGAGACAAACAGTAAACAAATAAACAAATAAATGAGGCAACTTCAGATTGTTAAGGAGGTGAGAGCAGAGGAGCTGAGCCCAGTTCAGGTAGGTTGTGTATAGAAGGCCCAACTGAGGAAATGACAGAAAGGACACTGAGAAGGTGCAATCAACAATGCTGACTATTGATTAAATGTGGAAAATAAAGGAGAAAAAGGAATCAAGATAATCTCAAGATTTCTATCTGTGCAACTAGGAGAAAATAGCACCACCCGGTTTACAGTGGACGTGGAATAGGTCTGTACTCTCTGGCAAGGGCTGCAAACTACAAATATGTCCTTCTCCCTCCTTTTGTAAATAAAATGTTATTGAAATACAGCCACAGTCATTTATTTACATCTTGTCTGTGGTCGCTGTCACTCTACAACGGCAGAACTGTGCAGTTTCAACAGATGATATGCCGGCAAAGCTGGACACATTTACTATCTGGCCCTTTCCAGGAAAGTTTGCTGACCCCTTCTCCATGGCCTCTGGACATAGCATCGTAACTCATGAGGAACTGAGGGATAGTCCATTTCTCTAAGAAGATTCTGGTAGCTAGAGACAGTCTGCTTAGGTGACCTGTCATGCCTGTGAGCGGCTCGGAGGAAAACTCACACGCAGGCTTAACCAATAAACGGGGAGTGGGGTAATTCCATTTTCCCACCCCTCAAGTAAACTCGCCCAAGAACTCTACTGAAATAACCACAGTTAATAACAATGTATTGCATATTTCAAAACTGCTAAAGAATAGATATTTAGTTCCCCCCACAGAAAAATACCGGTAAGTTGGTTAGGTGAAAGTTAATTAGCTTGATTGAATCTTTCTATAACATAGACATAGATCAGAGCATCATTGTACCCCATAATATACACGATCATTGCCAATTAAAAATAGGTAATTAAAAATGTATATTTCAAAAACGAAAGAAAGAAAGAAACGCTGTGTTCCTGACGAGGAAGCGCAGGAAAGCAGGCCCGGCCGCCGGCGCAGGCCTGAGCAACCTGCGGCCTCCGGGCCCCACCCGCGCTGTTGGCTCCAGCGCTGACCACACGCGATCTGCCGCACCTGCGTCAGAGACAGGATGGGACCCGAGAGTCCTCCCGCCCGCCTCGCCGCCCCCGAGGGGCTCCTGCCACTGTCTGCAAGTTACGACTCGCTTGAGGCTTTAGCTTCCAGAGAAGGAGCAAGACTATCTGAATTTGGTCCCAGCTGTAGGCAAATCTGTTGAGACACTGTGCCATCTGCAAAGTAACTTGTTGCAAAGCTGAATTAACATTAACTCCAAGGACAGCTGATGTTTGAAATAATATAAAGCATTTTATTTCAAAATAAGACTGTGTCCACTGGATTATCCCTGCTCCTATTTTAAGACTTGAATCTAATAAGCAGCACAGGCTGCTCTGCCATCATTTGCTTAGCCCTGTGTCACTGCTTGTTTGTATCTATTTTTCTGTGTTACTATTTTTGGCTATCCTTTTAGCCACAGGATTGAGTCTGAGGATGATAAATCGTGGTTTAAGTTTATTCTCAAAGGGTGACGACCAAAACAACATTCTCCTATTTAAAGAGCACTCGAATATGCTTAGCTAATTGCCAATTTTGAGCAACCTAAAAAAATGTCAAATTTATAAGATTCTAGTCATAATGTTCATAGTATAAACCCTAGTATAAATTCATAAATATCAGAGCAAAATGCTATAGAGATTGGTAGCCAAGTGACAGAACACTAGATTTAGATATCAAGTGACCTGAGCATGAACTTGAGCTTGGCCCCTTACTTTGTTCTACCTGGGACAAGTCACTTAACCTCTTTATCATGAAGCTTCTTATTTGGAAAAGGAACGAATTGATTGGTTCAAAGAAGTACCTTCCAGTATTAAAAACCTATGAGTCTCTGTCTGTTCTAGTTTAATCACTCACTTTATAAATGCAGAAACTGACACAAAGGTGAAATCTAAGAAAGCTAGTGATATAGTTGAGTTTGGAATCAGTCTTTTAATATTTGTTTTAAAGTAAGAGAGTGTGTGTGTTCTAAAGAGCTCAAAATCATAGAAATGCACTACCCTGGCCCGGGGCCTATCTTGATGTGAATTTCTGTTCTTGGGCTAGAAGTAACCGCAGAGATCACACGGCATCACCCTGCCCGGTTCACAAGCAAGAACCTGTGGGTGGGCAAGCTGGGAGGGGGGCTGAGGGCGCAGCTCAGCCTGCAGGGCCTCCGAGCGCCGGCCGGCCGCGTGCTCTGTGTTGGCTCTCAGCGCAAGTGGGATTTCTCAAATTTTCTTAGTCATGAATGACTTATGAAAAAAGCTAGTGATTAAATGTCATTTGTTGAGTTTTCTCTAATTAAAAATCATTTTCTTGAAGTCATTAACTGCTTAATATAATGAGTTTATTGTGGAATTATTTTAATTTTACTTTAGAAATAAGGATTATACCAATTTCCTTAACCTCAGAAGTCTTGGAATGGAAAATTCTGCTTGTGGAACTATAATACATATTTATTGGATAATTTTAAAATAAAATTGCACTTTTATTTCATTTTATTTTATTTATTTATTATTATTTTTTGAGACAGAGTCTTACTCCGTTTTCCGGACTAGAGTGCGGTGGCGTCAGCCTAGCTCACAGCAACCTCAAAAAACTCCTGGGCTCAAGCGATCCTCCTGCCTTAGCCTCCCAAGTAGCTGGGACTACAGGCATGTGCCACCATGCCTGGCTAATTTTTAGTTGTCCAGCTAATTTCTTTCTTTCTTTCTTTCTTTTTTTTTAATAGAGATGGGGTCTCACTCTTGCTCAGGCTGGTCTCAAACTCCTGACCTCTAGTCATCCTCCTGCCTCGGCCTCCCAGAGTGCTAGGATTGCAGACGTGAGCTACCATGCCTGGCCTTAAAATTGTACTTTTAAATAGCACTAGTCTTCATCACATGAGATATTTCAGTAAGAACACAACCACAGTAAATTCTATTGTTCTGAAATGCAGATGTACTTTTACAAATTTCATTTAATGGCAAAGTCAATCCTATAACCAAACAATATTAATCCAGCCTATTTATTTAGGGTACTTTGGTCCTGTGTATAATTAAATCAAAATGTTGCTGCCCTGCAAATAAATTAAATGTTCAAAAGATGATTAGTTAAATATATTATGACACATTCATAAAGCAGAAGACTATCCATTTAAAGATATGTTTTAGAAAAAATGTTTATAATAGATGGAAATAATCATTATTTATTTTTTAAAAGGATTACAAACTCTCATGATCCCATTTTGTATGTCCATGTGTATAAAATTCTAAAAATGAGTTACATTAGAAATATCAAGTCAATTTTGAGCAAAGTGTTTCAATATTTTTAACATGATACTGGTTTTCTCCTTTGATCTGGAACAATTCATTTCTGTCATTCTCCCTCCCCCACTTCCCTTCCACCTACTCCACAAAAGCCACCATTTCCTTTGTCCTCATCAGAATTCATACAGTTTTAAAACTGTATCATTCCATTTCTTTTTACTCTTAATATTAAAGCTTCATGGTTCAATTACAATAAGAAAATCTGGGAGTCTAAAACAGATTTGTCTCTGGCTTGTTTTTCTACTTAATGAGGAAGTATGCTGGTCTGATACTATAAAATGATTCAATATGAATCAATTTTCAAAATACCATAAATCATAGATATTGCAACTTCAAAGCCAATGCTATTTCCTTGTATAACTGGAAACTAGGAAACCTCCACACACTCTGTCTCAATTCCTGACCCCTGAGGCTGTTTGTGCTCAAGAACCGCCACTGCCTGGCTTAGGTTCACAGAGGATGGCGTGGGGACCCCTTCCCTGCCCGGAAGAGCTGTTGGCCTACAGCAAGGAAAAGAAACGGCAGCGCTTGGGCGTCTTCTCGGTAACTGCACGGAGAAGGCTTTGCCTAAGGCTCTGGTTTTTTGGGTAGGTGGCCTTGGTGCCCAACCTGGGTCCAGGAATGTGAAGCATGGACAGTGACCTTGACCTGCATAAGGATGTAAGGCTCCATGGGTGCCGGTCTTGCTCCTCCCAGATCCACTTTACTGAGCTCATACACCCATTGCCCAGCTGCTAGCAGTGTTGGTTCACAGCCAGGCCCCCTTTCCGAGCCTCTGCTCACTAGGGTTGAGCCCAGGAGCTAGGTGTCCCTCTCCTCCCACCAGAGCCCACAGCCCACGTCTACACTGACTACAAGAGTGTGGCCTCCGTACTTCAAGGAGACGAGCTGCAATGTGGTTTTATGCTCAGAGCTTACCCCACACACACAGGCTCTGCGTTCCAGGGAGCCCGACCTAAGACAGGTATTTTGGCCGGAGGAAGAGAAGTCATTCCTCCTAGGTATCTGGGTTCATAGCTGAGAGGGAACTGCGAGTCTGAGTCCTGAGCATATCTGTCTGTGGGCCTCACTAGTTAACTGCTGACGGTGAACACGATCGCCCTTTTGTCCGGCAGACTGGAGGGGCGTGGGCCTGGCTCTGGAGTGCCGAAGGGCAGCCTGCAGAGTCTGGTGGAACCGCCCCCAGCACCGGCTGTGAGCGACTCTGGTCACCTGCTGCAGGGTGGCTCCCCTGGAGGAAGGGCTGGGAGCTACTGAAGGAGGCGGTGGGCAAGATGCTGTGTGTAGTGAAGCATTTCTCAGACGCAGCAATCTGAACGCTGCTCTCATCCCCCTCTGGAAGGCATTTCGCTTCCCGCAGCGCGTGTGTAAATGGCGCCCCCGACCGTGCCCTGCGCCCTCCGGCCCGCGTCGGCGCAAACACGTCCTGCCGCGGAGACGCTCCTCTCTCCAGCTTCAGACCGCCCTGCTGCTTATGCACTTCGCATGTCTCAGCAAGCATCGTTCCTCATGTCCCTAGTTATGTCCCTTCTCGCCAACTCCTTTAAAAAGTCCTCAAAGATAAGGGCGAAGCCTTACACAGAATCCCCCTAAATGTTATGCTCATAATAGACACCGTGTAAATATTTATTCATGACGTTGACATGTATATTTACTGCGTTAAAGGTGCAAAATGATATGTCTTCATGTGGATAATAGGCTTTTGTGGGGTACTGCTAATTAAGATCTTTTCCTGCCCTGAGAGATTACCAAATGATTGCAGGGATCAAAGAAGAGTTAGTGTTTTGTTGAAAGCAGAGTTAAGTTTCAAGAGGGCTCTGCTTGCAGAAATGAGAGAAAATGACCTGGTTTGACACCCTTTACTCACAGAGATACAAGAGGGAACTCTAGTGCCTCCAAACAGGGCTTCTCAGGGGAGGAAGGTAGTATTTGTAAGCAGAGGCCATCTTCCTCCATTGACATCTTTTTTCACTGCTTTCTGTCTCAAAAACTGTGAGCTAAGTTTCAGAAGACTCGCCTTTGACGTTCTTGTGATGCGGGAAATGTCAGGCGCTGGGCTGGGGCCACTTGCTGCCTCCCCGTGGCTCCTCATCCACCTGGGCTGGGCTGTGCTCTGCAGGCCGGTTGGAGGGCACGCTGCTGGGCCCAGCCGGCTGTAGTGCCCGAGATCCTGATTGGGTAATTTTTGAATCCCACTGTTGCTGATTGGATGTTAAAGCTTGGAGTTGATTGGACGCTTTTTGAGCCCTACCAAAGGTATAAAGGCCAAAGGAGACCAAGGAAGGAGGGTCAGAAGATCAGAAAACATGAAGAGAGCTGTGACACTTGCTGGGCTGAGCCTGCTGTGGAAGAATAAAGACTGTTCTCCAACTTTTCTGTGCCGCTTGGTTGTTTCCCTTATCAAGAGCTGTACGTTGCTGTGACACTTCGGCAACTGAAAGATGGTGAGAAATGGTACTCTGTTTGCCAATTAGGTGTTGTCTGAGCCACCAGACTGGTCAATCTGCCCAAGGGCTACTAGAGTACAGGGAGAATCAGCATGGCAGAGAGGGACCAAGTCATCCCCGGGGTGCACAAGGTGGTGCTCGCCTGTGCCCTCAGCCTCCAGAGTGGAGGCCACAGGGGGCATTATTAGAGACCTGGTCAACCGACAGCTCCCGCCCGCCCCGGCTAATGTTGCAGGAAACTGTCATCCCTACTAGCGACCGGCCAGAAGTGGTTGCCACGTCCCGGGGGAGATGAACATTACTTAGAAAAGCTCCTTCCGGTTGAGTTCCTCACCAGCAGGGTTGGGAGGGGCCTGCACCTGCCCACCCGCGTCTGCGGACAAGGAGGCAGAGTGACCGTGGGGAACAACAGAAGGCAAAGGCGTCTTCCCACCACGGACCAGGCTGTGCCATGGCGTCCACGGAGCGGTCTCGCCCGTCTCAGGCCTGACCCCGAGGAACTCAGGGAAAGGGAGGCGAGCACCCGCTGGCGCGAGGCTGAATTCACACGCGGTAAGACGGTCGCGTCGTCAGCAGGGCTGGCCACGCGACGAGCTCGGCCGTGCCAAAGGGAAGTGTGAGGCGCGCTGGGTCAAAAGGCAGGACACGTCGCCCTGAGAAGCGCTGAAATGGAAGCTTCTTTCTTTCGTCCACGGGCTCGCTCAGCCTGTGGTTCGCTACGAGTGTCACGCTCCCCTGGCGCCGGGCAACAGGGAGCGAGTCGGCCCGGAGGCCCCTGACCGCAAATGCAGGCGCACGCGCGCGGCCCCCCGCCCCGCCAGGCAGTGGCCGGGTCGGCAGCCTCAGCCCGCGGGGCCCCCCGGGGTCCGGCAGCCTCAGCCCGCGGGCTCCCCCGGGGTCCGGCAGCCTCAGCCCGCGGGGCCCCCAGGGTCCGGCAGCCTCAGCCCGCGGGCCCCCCGCCCCCCTCCCCGGGGTCCGGCAGCCTCAGCCCGTGGGCTCCCAGGAGTCCGGCAGCCTCAGCCCGCGGGGCCCCCCGGGGTCCGGCAGCCTCAGCCCGTGGGCTCCCAGGAGTCCGGCAGCCTCAGCCCGCGGGCCCCCCCCCCGGGGTCCAGCAGCCTCAGCCCGCGGGCTCCCCAGGGTCCGGCAGCCTCAGCCCGCGGGCTCCCCAGGGTCCGGCAGCCTCAGCCCGCGGGCTCCCCCGGGGTCCGGCAGCCTCAGCCCGCGGGCTCCCCAGGGTCCGGCAGCCTCAGCCCGCGGGGCCCCCAGGAGTCCGGCAGCCTCAGCCCGCGGGCTCCCCAGGGTCCGGCAGCCTCAGCCCGCGGGCTCCCCCGGGGTCCGGCAGCCTCAGCCCGCGGGCTCCCCAGGGTAAGGCAGCCTCAGCCCGCGGGCTCCCCAGGGTAAGGCAGCCTCAGCCCGCGGGCTCCCCAGGGTAAGGCAGCCTCAGCCCGCGGGCCCCCAGGGTAAGGCAGCCTCAGCCCGGCCGCAGAGCCGCCCGCCAAACAGGCGAGCGCGAGCCGGGCAGGGACCTCGGCCGCCCTTCCTGCCCCGGCCCTGCGCCCGTGCTGCGTTTTAGCCTTAAGCAGGTTACCTGGCCCTTTCCTGCCTCACGCTGTTCATCATATAAGACTGAGGATTTAAAAAAGCAATGAGTATAAACTGGACATTACCCTCCTCCTCAAAAATCTAGGCAGACGCCCCGCCAGGATGTCAGGAGTGGGGCATTCTATAATTGAGTGTAATTTAGTAATTCTCCTAAAGTTCAGATTGCCTGGCCCTAATAGATAATTTTTTCCAGGAGTGCTGATTGCTAAGATTTAGTCTCATCCTCTTATACGAGAATACACTGTTTACCCATCAAGGAGGTTTTGGGTTGGGGCCCAGAAGTGCTTGTGACTAGCCAGAAAAGGACCTTAAAAGGGCAGGAACAGAGAGCCCAGGAGATAGATAAAATCAGAATTCTAACCAATGAAACACCCTAACAATGTCCAGGGACGCATAAGGCAAGGCACTAGTATTAACATTTTGTAAATATAAATATGGTGCACTTTGTAATGTAAAAAAAATCTGCAGTACAGGGTTGTTCTTATAAGAAGGATTTTCTCTTTTTGCTTTATAGAGTATTCAATAGATAAATTTATCTAAAGGACATTCTGAATATACTCAAGCACGTGCACCATAGAAACCCAACAGATGCTAGAGAAAGGAAGCAGAACGTTTTAACCCATGTGTTTGAGTCACAGATGATCATAAACAAAAACCAAAACTTATTCAATGCCTTTTTAAGAGTTTGAAGAAACCTTGTAAAATACATAGGGCAAGCCCATTATTCTATACTTGTGGCTATTTAGGTTTAGTAAGGGCTAGCAACTTGCCCAAATTAGGGACAGAAGCAGCTGTAACTGGGTATGCTGCCTCTGGAGACAGTGCCCGGCCGCTGCCCTGAGGGCTGTCAGTCGATGCAGGCCATCGTTTGGCATATAATTGTTAAATGTATACATAAATTATATATGTATTAATATGTCTTAGAGTTGTGAATGTTTTATATATTAGATTAATATATACATGGTATCCATATGTTTTCTTTTCTATTTGTTTTTACATAATATATATGGCAAAGAAATATATGTTTTTCCTATCTGTAGATTTGTAGGAATATATATTCAGTCAGCACTCCATATCCATGGGTTCAACCAACTACAGATCAAAAACATTTGAAAGAAAATTGCACCTATACATGTACAGACATTTTTTCCTTGTCACTATTCCCTAAACAATACAGTATAACAACTATTTATATAGCATTTGTATTGTGTTAGACATTGTAAGTCATATAGAAATCACTTAAAATATATAGGAGGAGATGCATAGGTTACATGCAAAAACTATCCCATTTTATATCAGGGATTTGCGTGTTCATGGATTTTGGTATTCAAAGGAGGTCCTGGAACCAATACCCTATAGAGACCTATAGATAGCCTATAGATGAGGGGACAACTATGTACTACTTGTATACTATATTGAGTAATATAGATATACAGGTACCAGGTCATTAAGTACATACGAACTAATTTATCTCTGAGTGCCCAAAGCACTTAGCGGAGCAACTTGCACATATGACATACTCGATCAACTTTAAGACACGAGGAAATTGAAGGCAGTCCTCCTTCACACCCAGTGAGCCCGAGTCGCCCCTGGAAGGCGCCGGCGCAAGCCCAGAGGCTGCCAGGCCCCGCCAGGCTCCGCCGCGCGGTGAGCTCTGGGAGATGGAAATCAGGGACGCTGAAGGTCATGGTTATTGTCACAAGGCGTGTGAGTGGTGGGACTGGAGTAAAATAGTGTAGCTCTTCTTCATTAGGAGCACAGTTTATCATTTGGAACTTTTTATTCAAAGATAGTCTTCGTTCTCTTTTCTTAGGAAAGTGTTATCTTCCCCAACTAAATTGTGATCTCCCTAAGGACAGACATGAAGGCTTCTCTCGCTTCGTGCAGCCGCTTGGGCGTCCCTCCCACCGGGCATTTACACTCACTTGTCCACAGTAGTAATTAACAAAGAGGTTATTATGAAGCTCGGAGAGCATGATGGCTCTAAAACATTCCACTGAAAGGTGGAGTCTAACTCTCTCCTTGAATGCAAGTGGCCTCAGCGAGCCGCTTCTAAAGAACTTGAGGCAGCAAGGGTGTGAGCGTGTTTTCTGAGGCTGGGGCAGAAAAAGGGGACACAGCTGTGGCCTGGTGCGCACTCTCTCTCTCAAGACACACGTCTTAAAAGTCTTTTTGATATGCAAGAAGTACGGCTACCTGAGGCCACCACCCTAGAAAGAGCACATGCAAAGACAGATACAGAGAGAGATGCCCAAGGAGCCCCACAGCCCAGGCTCCAGCTGTTTGAGTCATCCCGGCCTCGCCCACGAGAGATAAATGAAACGATGATGCCAGAGCCAGTCTTTGAGACCTGCCGGCTGAAGCTGAGGGGAGCAGAGCCTTCTCCCAGGTGTCATGGCGAAATCCTGACCCACAGAAACCAGGAGCAAAATATAGGGTAGTTTTATGCCACTAACTTTTGAGGATATTTTGTTATATAGTGTAAGATAATTAAAATAAACAATAACTTGCCCAAAATTACACCACTAGTAAATAACAATATTAATAATTAGACGTTGGTTTACTGTTCTCACCACTGCATTATAAATTCTTTCTGGGAAATGCACAAAATTAAAATTTTTATTAAAACTAATTTATTACTTTTATTAAAACTATTTATGTCTCAGAAGGCATTGTGTTATACAGGGCCTAAAGACTTAAGTTCTGTTTTAATTCTATCATTAACTATCTTTTTAATACTTTATTGTTTACTCTGAGCTGGCTTTTGTGCTTAGCACTATACACATATTATCTAAAGACATGTGCCCTAGGAATTCCTTGCTGATATAAGAAGGATTTAACTGTCAACAGGTGACAACACCTCGAGAAAGTTAACACTACTGTTACCCACACTTTACAAAACAGAAAACTGAGGTATAAAGAGGTTAAGTTCTCTAAAGTCACACACCAGAACCAGAAATGTAATCCAAGTATGCCTGGCTCTTGCTCAGCTACATGCTTCCTCTAGTTTTGATCTCAGCCCATCCAAGTAAGTTCTCTGAAGCTCAGTTTGATCATTGTAAAGTGCAGTGATTATAAATACTCTACCTGCAGCATAGATAGGAACACATCCTCAATTTGTTTATGAACTTTAAGGGGCCAAAGGCCTGATCTTTTTAAATTGACATCTCTTAGCATAGTACCTGGTATGACAGCGGGTCCCCGAAGTGTGATGTTGATTCATTCAGTCTCACTTTCCCTGAGCACCTACAGCAGGCGTCATCAAACTATGGCCCACTGGCCACATGCGGGTGTTTTTGCCCGTTTGTTTTTTTACTTCAAAATAAGATATGTGCAGTGTGCATAGGAATTTGTTCATAGCTTTTTTTAAACTGTAGTCTGGCCCTCCAACAGTCTGAGGGACAGTGAACTGGCCCCCTGTTTAAAAAGTTTGAGGACCCCTGACCTACAATGAGCTGAGCCAAGCACTGGAACCTCAAGGAATAATTAAACATAGTCCTTGCCCTCAAGAGTTCTGAGTTTGGTACAAGTAGGAAGTATGAAAATGAACACTTTATAATATAACTTGGGCTATAATAGAAATCTGAACAAATTTTTGTGGGATTCCAGGGGGTTGGACGTTTGGGGAGATGGGATGTGGGAGGGCTCCTCAGAGGAGCCGACATGTGAGTCAAGTTTTTGAAGATCAAATAGAAGTTCCTAGGCAGAGAAGTGGCATGGGGAAAGGTGTCCCAGGGATGAGGTGCTCCAGGTGGAGAGAACAAGATTATATAATGATAATTATAAAATTAATAATATCACCAAAAAATAAAAATAAAAAGCATCTTAAGTTTCTGATGAAGCCTTTATTCAAAAAAAAAAAAAAAAAAAAAAAACCAGAGCAGCTGATCTCAAAATTTGATCTTTGGGGACCTGGGGGTTCTCCCCCAGAGTTGTGCTCTTTGTATATGTTTTTAATATCATTTACAGGAGGAAACGGCAGCTTGCGTTCACTCGTCTCTTGGGAGAGAGGCGATGCCTTTTATTAGACTCTCAGACTGATCCAGGACTCAGAAAAGGTCACGAGCCACTGTTCTAGAGTATAAATAGAAGCAGAAGAGTTGTGAAATAGCATCTTCACCAATAACCCAACTGAAACATAAACCTGCTGCCTGTGCTAGCATACCCCCGGAACCAGTGTGAGCCCCCGGAACCAGTGTGAGCCCCCGGAACCAGTGTGAGCTCTGTGCGCGAAGGGGGGGACCATTTCCCTGCAACTTCACGCAGCTCTTGGTCTGAATTCCTGCACCTCCTACAATTCTGATCCAGATTTAACCACTCGGCATTTACCACAGTGAGTCTAAACTCTGGTCCTCATTCTCATCCTTGCAGTATTTAAAGGCAGGTATTATGCTTTCCCCTCCTCCTAATTCCTTTCACCTTCTCAAAAAAGATCCTCACGAGAGCACAGTGTACTCTGTACGTCACCAGGTCTGCAGGGAGGGGCTGTTACTGTCCTCCTTACTGGCCCCTTGCGTGTATTAATACAACCTAAAATTTAATTTTATTTAACAAATCTATGAGTGTGAACCCGGTATTCTAGCATTTTAGGAATTAAAATCTGGCATTTCCCCAAATTCCTCACTACCTAGACACCAAATAAATGAATAAATGCAAGTTAAAAGAGTTTGAGAATTTAGGATAAGCAAAGGGAGCTGTAATAAATAAGGAAATTGCTGTTTTATTCTCACATTCCCCAAGTCAAAAAATAAAATAGATAGAAAGGAAATATGTACTGTCAGATTCTGGCTGGAGATGAGGAAGTGAGGATTTTCACAGAAGCAAATAAGAAAGAACTGCCCACGAGTCATTTTCATATTTAGTAATTTTTAAAAAGGAATCTCTCCCAGGACATCCCCCCCCCCACACACACACACGCACGCATTTACTTTAAAACCACCACCACCACCGTCACTGCCATAATAGAACATAGTACTGAAGAACTTAAATGTATCAGTTTGGGGAGTAGACAGAATTCTCTTAGCTGGGAAATAAAAAATAAGAGATTGACATACTTTATGGGCAACAAATTTAACAATACTGTGCCTGAAATAAACTTTTATCAATAATAATGATGTCTCCTAGAAAACATATTTTAATTATAAATCAACATACACTCAAGATTCCGTTCAATTATACCTTTAACTGAACTGTCCTACCTTATTTTTCCTTTTTTGGTAGATTTTCTCTTTCTGCTTCTCTTTCCATTTCTCTGGTATGACAAGAAATTGAAGAATATCACAAGTATTTGACCACCTTTTGCTTCACGTAACTGTGCCTTGTGTGTTTTCCCCATTACAGGCAAAAAGGGATTGGCACACAGTGTTTCCCACTGACGTCGTTTTGCTGGTGGATTGAATTGTTTAGTTGGCCTGTTGCCAAAAGTGTGTTCCACACCGGAAATCTCAGTGCCATCGCTCAGGACTGGAGCGCAGAGGAGGCCACCGTGCTCTGTGGCCGTAGCCACCTGGCAACTCCAGCGAGGACACTCACAGCAGCTCTAAGGTGTGGGTTTATATGCTTTTAAAAATATATCTGGAAAGAAACACAAGAACATTGATTCCTTCTAAGACAGGGAATCTGGTGGCTGGGGACAGCATTTAAGTCCTTTTATGTCTTTGGAGTTTTTTGCCCTGTGAATACATTAACTCTTCAAAATTAAATTAAATTAAAAGCATATAAACCCACACCTTAGGAGCTGGTGAATTCAGTTATGTCAGAAGTGGTGGCAAACTTAGAGCTCCAACGCAGTGGGAGGGTGGTTAGGAAGGTGTGGGATGGGCGTGTTCACCTGGAACAGGAACAGGACAATAAACCAGTCTGCTGGACACCGTGAGGGCGCAAGGGAAGTTCCTGGGTAAGTTAGCGGTTGAGAATTTAAAGTGAAAGCAGTCGGTCTGTTCGTGTGCTTTTTCCGCCATGTGCATGTGTATTTGGGGTGAAGTGCTGAATGTAACTGGGCAGTTTGAGGGATGCAGACGCCAGTGCGGCAGAGTAAATGGCCCCAGGATTCCCTGAGCCCTGGGGTGCAAGCCTCGCCTTAGTGTGGCCGGGCCTGGGACACGATGGGATGTCTCCCGCGGCGATGGTATCGTATACTATGTAGCGAGAGATTTGCCAGTCCCTCATCAAAAGGGGATTGTTCTGGATGGGCCTGACCTAATCAAACAAGCCTTCACAAAAGGCTTAGGCCTTGTCTGAGCTCAGACACTCCTGCTGGCCTCGCGGGAGCAGGCCAGTGTGGTTCCGCAGCGACCGTCAGGAGAGCGTGGAGGAAGACTGCATCTTGGCTGGTGCAGTGTCGTGGGCCCTGAGAAGCCTTGGCTAAGGTGCGCTTGGACCCCTGACCCATGGAAACTGTATAAGCATACATAGGTGTTGTTTTATTGCTTTGTTTTTGAGACAGAGTCTCACTCTGTTGCCCGGGCTAGAGTGCTGTGGCATCAGCCTAGCTCACAGCAACCTCCAACTCCTGGGCTCAAGCAATCCTCCTGCCTCAGCCTCCCAAGTAGCTGGGACTACAGGCACGCGCCACCATGCCCGGCTAATTTTTTCTATATATTTTTAGTTGGCCAATTAATTTCTTTCTATATTTAGTAGAGATGGCGTCTCGCTCTTGCTCAGGCTGGTTTTGAACTCCTGACCTTGAGTGATCACCCACCTTAGCCTCCCAGAGTGCTAGGATTACAGGCGTGAGCCACCGTGTCTGCCCATAGGTGTTTTTTTAAGCCACTCAGTCTGTGATGATTTGTTACTGGGCATAGAAAACTAATACAGAGGGAGAAAGAGGGAAGGAGTGAGGGTAGACAAAGATGGATCATAATGAAGGATTACAGAAACCAGGCTGAGGTAGGAGGGAAGTGGGAAAGTGAGGAAGGTAGGGAGGATCACTACATTTACTCTTCAGATATTTGTGGAGTATCTAAGACACACTAGATACTGTGCTAGGAGAGAGCTCCAAGGAAATGGTGCCCTCTGCTTGCTGAGGCAGAACTAGCTAGCATGATACTGTGGGAATTCGTACTGGCTTGAACAACAAGCTCCACAAGGCTGTGAAGGTGTGTGTCTGCAACCCAGTGTGATCTGGAACCACAAAAGATGGGAGTCCCTTCCTGGGAGAGGCAGATCTTGTGCCATGGCACTAGCCAGAATGCTAGGGGTTTGCGGCCTCCGTGAAGGGCTGTGGGCTCAGACGCTAAAGCCCCAGGAAAGCTCACCTGTTTGAGTAGATGCCCCTACCCTGAGGACCGGTTTCTGTGAGCTCCCACAGAGGAAGGGCTCCTTGCAAAGGTCCTGAAGCACAAGACAGGAAGAACGGCACTTCTAAAAACCGGCTGGAATGCACACAGGGGAAAAGAGGCATCCCATGGAGCTAGAAGGAGAATCAGGAGATTGACTCCATACTCGAAAAGGAGAAGCTCTACATACTTGGAGAGGGCAAAGCCCACTTAGTGCGACCACAGGGCAGGAATCATGTTTTGAAACCTTTAATTAAAAGATTAGGCACCAAAGTAGGCCGGGCGCGGTGGCTCACGCCTGTAATCCTAGCTCTCTGGGAGGCCGAGGCGGGCGGATTGCTCGAGGTCAGGAGTTCGAAACCAGCCTGAGCAAGAGCGAGACCCCGTCTCTACTATAAATAGAAAGAAATTAATTGGCCAACTAATATATACAAAAAATTAGCCGGGCATGGTGGCACATGCCTGTAGTCCCAGCTACTTGGGAGGCTGAGGCAGGAGGATTGCTTGAGCCCAGGAGTTTGAGGTTGCTGTGAGCTAGGCTGATGCCACGGCACTCACTCTAGCCTGGGCAACAAAGCGAGACTCTGTCTCAAAAAAAAAAAAAAAAAAAAAAAAGATTAGGCACCAAAGTGATTTTTAAATGACAACTAATCTTTTTAAAATGTTCTCAACTTAAAATGAATTACTAGCTCCAGGCCGGGCGCGGTGGCTCACGCCTGTAATCCAGCACTCTGGGAGGCTGAGGTGGGCGGATTGCTTGAGGTCAGGAGTTTGAAACCAGCTTGAGCAAGAGCAAGACCCCGTCTCTACTAAAAATAGAAAGAAGTTAATTGACTAACTAAAAATATATATACAAAAAATTAGCCAGGCATGGTGGCGCATGCCTGTAGTCCCAGCTACTCGGGAGGCTGAGGCAGGAGGATCGCTTGAGCCCAGGAGTTTGAGGTTGCTGTGAGCTAGGCTGATGCCACGGCACTCACTCTAGCCTGGGCAACAAAGTAAGACTCTGTCTCAAAAAATAAATAAAACAAAATGAATTACTAGCTCCATTGTGCACTGTTTCTCCTTTCAGCCTTACATCCCCAACAGCGGTGCATAAGGTTTCCTTTTTCTCCATATCCTTGTTTTCTGTTTTTTTGATAATAGCCATTCTAAAAGCTATAAAATGATATCTCATTGTGATCATAATGATATATTTTTCTTTTTAAAAAATTATTTTTAATTATTATGGGTCTATAATAGCTGTACATATTTTTATTTCAGAATATTACAGGGGTACAAATGTTTTAGTTATATGCATTACTTTTGTACTGCTTGAGACAAAGTTACACATGTACAGAATAATTTTTTTTACATTATCTGTCTCTCCACAATAACTAAGCTCACTGATGGCAGGGACTTTGTATTAAGTGTTGTGTCCTACATGGCTAAAATATTACCTGACACAATAAACTTTCATTGTATAGCATTATTATTTTAGAAATAAGAAACTAACACTTAAGATGTGTTTTCGTTTTCAATTGCTGATGCAACACATTGCCACAATTAGTGGCTTAAAACATTATCAGCAGAGCCATGTTTCTTCTGCAGGTTTCAGGGGAGAATTTGTTGCTTTGCTGCCTTCATTCCTTGGCTTATGGCCCCTTCCTCCACCTTCAGTGCACATCATTCCAAACTGATTTCAGTGTCCCATCTCCTTTTTCTGACTCCGATTCTTCCTTCATCCCTCTCATGAGGACCCCATTATGACACTGAGTCCAACTAGATAATCCAGGATATCCTGTCTCAAGGCCTTAACTTAATCATATCTGTAATACACAGACCCTCTTGCCATGAGAGGCAACATATTTACACACCCCAGGGACCAGGGCATGGACTCATGAAGGTGGGCGTTATTCTGCCTACCATGGGATGTTTAATTCACTTGTTCATCATCAATTGCCTAGTTAGTGGCAAATTTGAGCATTTTTAATTCCATAGTGCAAATTCTATGTCTGGTGCTGTCCTTTAAAAGCACACATACTGCCTCTCTTCCAGTCCTAGCAAAGCTGAGCAGTAGAAGTCTGGGCCTGGAACGGTTCTAAGACCCCAAGAAAGACCCAAGTGTTGTGGGGATGGTTCTTTTATCCATCAAGGTATGTTTACAGTATGTTACAAGCAAGCCCTATCACTCCAGAAAAGAGTCTAATATGTAGAGTCTCCTGTAAATGTGCAAATGATACACACTCACATAGATGTTACAAGGTTTGCTGAAGGTTGCTCTTACAACTGTGAACCATAAGACAGCACAGTCATACTGAGAGTACCTGACGGCTTCTGAGCAGTATTAATATTTCCTAGATATAGTCCCATGTTCATTATTTCATTTCACTCTTACTACAACCACAAATGATAGGTATTATCATTTTTGTTGAAGAAATTGATGATTTGATTTTCAAGCAGAGGTACACATAAAAAAAAAAAAGAAATTGGTGTTTATAGGTGTTGGGTGAATTACCATATCACTTCAAGCAAAGAGAGGGGAGTCCAAGACTGATCTGCCTGCCTCCAAAGCCTATATTCTTTCCTAGAGACTCAAATACCTTCCAGAGCAGAGGAGAGATTTCCTGCTGAACTCTTCAGTTATTACCAATAAATATAGGAAAAAGTTGAAATGTGGGACAGTAGTGAATTGCTTTCTGGGATTTTTTTCTTGGGAACTTCAAAGGAGAGACAGCAACTTATGTAGGTTTTGTAAATTACAGAATCCTGTCACCCACCGTGTGGGTTAGCATCGTGCCAGGAACACCATAAATGCTCATTAAATACTTGGTGAAGGTTATTGAATAAATTTAGATACAAATTTGCAAACTTAGATATTTAGAATTAGATATTTTTCATTGCTTCTACAAGATTACATGGGATTTAGCTGGGGAAAGAGACGATAAGCCCAGATAGTACACTCATAGCAGGATTCCTAAGCAGCAGGGAGGATGCTGTCATTGCAGTGTCCACACCCCATGGAATCACGGTTTTTGAAGTAGTTGCAGGGTGGAAACCACCATTGCACATATCCACCAGGTAAAGCTTTGAAATCCTTAAACCCTTACCAGTTTAGTCTCCGAACCTCTTCCCTCACCACTCTTCATTTATTTGCGCATGGAACTAACATATGTTAAATCCCTGCAATAAGCCAGGCTCTGCACTGATTTCGTGGGATTTAAAGATGATTAGGAGCCAGTCCCTGCCCTAAAGAAGGCAAAAACACAAAAACAGAAGATATACAAAATAAAGACATTAAGGTATTATAGGGGATACGCACATTTTACCATATACAGTGGGAAGCTCAAAAACAGGATGGTAAATTCTACCTGAAGAGAGGTAACAGTGGGGTCAGGAAAGGGTTCAGAGAAGCAAGCCTTTAAGGAATGTTTAGGTGCTCTCGAATTTGGGGGAAAGGGCAAAGGATAGGGGAGAAATGGAGATATTTCCAGATAGAGGAAATAACATGAGCAAGGGTGCAGAGATACTGAGCTATGTTTTACAGAAACTGAAAACAGGTTGATTTAGTAGCTACTTTTCATTTGAGAACATGAAAATGGTCACCAGTCAAAAACATAGTTCAATTTAACACAGCAGGCATTTATTGGTACCGCCACTTCTGCAATTTGTACTTGCTTTGGCTATGGGTAATTCTACCAAACTGCCCAGGCCTGCCTGCCTCTAGGCAAGCTCACATCAGGGTTTTCTGCCTCAGAAGCTTCAGGGCTGTGGCTGGGTGAGTCTCCATTCCGTGCCCGGTCAAGGAATCAGTCCCCCCCTCGCTCTCTTACCCACCTGCAGCAGCCTTCATTTTCTTCCTCCTTTTGTCTCCTCTGCAGCCCCACCTCCACTCTGTCTCTTCAGTGGAACCTTCCAAGTAGCTAACGTGAGCCTAGCTGCCCGTTCACGTTCACACGAGAGCCAATAGAACTAATCGAGGTAGCAGTAGAAAAACAAGCAGAGATTTGAGCCATCATTAAGCTAAACCAAAACACAGAGCCTCTGGGGATTGTGTGTGCCTTTCCTGTGCTCACAGACCTTAGAAATGAGGATGTAAGGTAAGTAATTAAGGGATAATTAAGGGAATTCTTGAACCTTGCATACTTTTCCCCATCTTGTATTTATTTTTGTACCCATCAATTAATGTACACAAAGAGAAGTACACAATAGGGAAATCCTCTACGAAAACTCATATCAACAGATGATTAAAATTTTAACTTGATTTACTTTTACATCTGCATCGCAAGCTTATTGAAGGATAAGTATCTTGGAAATACAGTATTTCCAAGTCTAAATGTCAAAAGCCAGTTCAAAAATAGCCCACTGGCGTGTTTTCCTCAAGCAAAGCAAATCCTCCTCCAAGTCCAACATATCAGGGATGTGCAAAGTTTAAAACAAGGACAGAAAACTCTACAATAAATCCCGGAATATTGGCAGGGCTATAAAAGATTTATGATCAGCTATGGATTATGAGATTCTATTTCCAGCACATTCCTCCCAAACAACAGGACTTTCTGCATTTGCAAAGAGCTATCCTAGATAGTCATCAAAAAGTAAATATCATGAGTAAAGATGTTCAAAAATAGAAGTGTAGTTTTAAAAACACTAATCATGAAAAAGTTCAAGCTATTTGTATTTCACTTCCAGTTTTCCTTTTTTTCTATTCAACTCTCATATTTCTATGTATCTCTGAGAAGCATGATTTCACTTCAGTTTAGATATCATCACTATATCTTAGAGTCAGAAGGGATTTTCAGTGTCATTTAATCCAACCCTTTCATTTCACACTTGACCAGTCTGGCAAATTGTGTGCAGCACCTGCTAAGAGGCAGTGTGCTGGGGCTGCAAGAGAGAGACTAGCTGGAAAATGCATCATTCCTTGAGTCATTTGGCAAAAATTATTTCATTTCTGCCTTAAAGAAGTTTTATATTTATTTGAGGAGACTGATAATGTATACCTATAGATTAAGGCAAAAAAGCATAACGACAAAAAAACTGATCCAAACCAAGTGTAATACAGAGACTGAAGAAGTGATTTTGACCAGTGGAATGTTGGAAGGCTATCTCAGGTAATAAGATTTAGACTAGATTTGAAGAATGGATATATTTTCACTAGATATCAGTGCAATATAATATGCAGTTATTTTCCATGGATAGAGTAGTGTGGATAAAGATTCATGAATTGTAAAGAACGTGTATGTCCCAAGAGTTCTGAAACCTGATTTGGCAAAACCATAGGCGGAGAAGTCATTAGGACTTGCTAATGCTGGAGTTTAGCAGGAGAGAACCTCAGCCTCAACAAATAAGGCCACTATTATTCTCTCATGTAAAAGAAGTCCAGAGGTAGTACTTCCAGAACACGTTAATTCAGTGGTTTATCAAATTCATCAGGGAAACTTGTTTTTTTCCATTTTTCACTATTTTGCCATTTTCACCACACTGGGTTGAATCTCTCCTCATATCACGGCTGGCTCTGCAGTCTTGGCCTTCCTGCAGGCACCATGGCATCCTGTATGAGAAGAGAGGCTGCTCCATCCCTGGGTCTCCTACTGGTAATGAGGAGACCTTTTCCAGAAGCTCTCTAGGGGATTTGCCATTGGCTAGAACTAGATCATATACTCACCCCTAAACCAGTCTCTGAAGAGGGAAGAGGATTACCAAAACTAAGCAGTATTTTATCCTTGAATCACAGAGGAACTGAACATTCAAGCAAAGTCAGGACTTTGTTAACAAAGAGAAAAGGAGACTGGCTTTTGAGTAGGCTACTCACAGTACTAAGTAACCACTGCATTCCCTCAACCCTGTTCCGGGAGAAGGTAAAGCAAAGGCCATCTCTTCTGACTGAGAACAATGGCTGCTCTGGAGCCTCTTGGCAGCAGCAGGCCAGTTTGATGGGGTGTGGGCCGTGGACCTTCACGTCCTGCTCAAATCTCTATGCAGGAAGGTGCAGAAGGAGGAGAGGCCCTGGGGGGGCGGGTAGTTCAAGGTTACGAGTCTTTAAAGAAGTCTGTACACTTAAGGAGTTCTCAAAGCAATTTATTATTTTCGCAGTCACTTTATTCATGGCACGACTGAGAGCGCTCAGCGCCCCGCGCCGCGCGTCATCGGCGCCCAGCAATCTTCGTGATCCTGTTCCCACATTGTCATTTTCGTGAGGAAATGATGATGCGTTGTAAAACCACATCTTCTTTTTTTTTCAGCCACTGTTTTTCACTTTATGATAAGAGAAAATTAAACACAAAAACAGAATGAGTCACTGCATTGCCGCCACTTCTTTTCCTTTCCTGTTTTCTCACTGGAGGCTGCCGTGAAGGTCACTTCTGGACTCACTAGGTTCTCAAATCAGGCTTAGATAAAAGCACTGAGATGTTTTGTCCTTTATTTGACAAATATTTGTTTCAGACATTATGCCAGAGAATAAAAATCCAAATAAAACACAGCCGTGCAGTCTGTCTAGGCAGCTATAAAAACGATGAAATGAAAGTACATTGGCAGGGAAAGACGCTCCCACTAAAGGAAAATATATGTCCACAGCACTGTTTACTTTTGGGGTGTGTGTGTGTCTCAGTCCTTTGGTGCTGCTACGAAGGAACACCTGAAGCTGGGCAGCTGAGGGAGAAGGGCTGGCGGGCGGCCGGGCGGGCGCGGCCTGGCCCCTCGTGGCCGCAGAGGCCGCGGGAGGCGGCAGGCCCGAGGTGAGGTGCGGCTCTTCTTGACAGCAGGCTCTTAAGCCCCTGCAGGAACTAACGGAGTAAGAACTTCTCACCTCCACACGCAGGGAGGGGATGGATCTGCCTCCATGACCCAAACACCTCCCGTGAGGAACCACCTCAAACACTGGAGATCAAATTTATTTTTCTTTTTTTCTTTTTAGTAGAGATGGGGTCTCGCTCTTGCTCAAGCTGGTCTTGAAATCCTGAGCTCCAGCTATCCTCCTCCTTGGCCTCCAGAGGGTGCTGGGATGTCAGTCGCGAGCCACTGCGCCTGGCTGGGGATCCAATTTCATCATGAGGTTTGATGGGGTCAAGTAGCCAACCCATAGCAGCACGCATATAGACCCATCAGGATTTTTGTGTCCATTATTCATAAATATACATAGATCCATTGAGGGTGGGGAGTGCTATCTTAAACATATAAATAAAAACCATTGCCTATAGTCCTTCTGTCTTCTAAGGGTTGATGTGGGAGTGGCAGAGAGTGGTTTAGAAGGTGGTCTCAGTTGCAAAATTCACACCAGTGGGAGAATACATCTCTGTCCTACTTTCTTTTGCCAATACAAACCTATACAAGAGGAGTCTTGCCTAAGAGTTTAATCAGGTTAAAAGAAAGATTATAATTTCAAAACTGAGAGTAGATGACTTCTGCCTAATATATTTTTACTTTCCAGCAAGGTACATTAATTGCATAACAAAAAATCTGAAATGATATAGTTTCTATCTTCAAGGAACTTTTCTAGAAAATAATATATAGATAAAATATTGCCACACAATATTATAACAGGCATTACAAGGGCGATTTTATGTTCATGTGAGTGTGTGTGTCTGTGTGTGCGTGTGTGTGTGTGTGTGTGTGTGTAAGCAGAGGAAGACATCAATCACTACCTCTGCTCAGAGCAACCCAGGAGGGCTTCCCCTAGAAGTTGGTCTTTGAATTGGGTTTTAAATGCAAAGTCCTGGGCCAGGCGCAGTGGCTCATGCCTGTAATCCTAGCACTCTGGGAGGCCGAGGCGGGTGGATTACTCAAGGTCAAGAGTTCGAAACCAGCCTGAGCAAGAGTGAGACCCCGTCTCTACTATAAATAGAAAGAAATTAATTGGCCAACTAATATATATAGAAAAAATTAGCCGGGCATGGTGGCGTGTGCCTGTAGTCCCAGCTACTCGGGAGGCTGAGGCAGGAGGATTGCTTGAGCCCAGGAGTTTGAGGTTGCTGTGAGCTAGGCTGACGCCATGGCACTCGCTCTAGCCTGGGCAACAAAGCGAGACTCTGTCTCAAAAATAAATAAATAAATAAATAAAAATGCAAAGTCCCTCAAGGAATAAACAGTACATGTTAAAGCACAAAGACAATACAGTGGGCCAGGCCTCAGAGGCACGCGTGTGCATGTGTGGGGGTGAGAGCACACGGGTCGGGGGTGTAAGTGGTCAGAAGAAGAGGCTGTAACAGTAAATGGGAGCCAGATAACGACAACACACACGATCTTCCAAAGTGCCGAAGTCACTGAAGACTGTATTTCCTTTAACAATAAAGTAAACATAATTTTAAGTGTTTTAATGTAGATTTTTTGTAATCATAGAACAAAGGAAATATAGAACTAACCTTCTGTTTATAACCTGAGGCTGCGGGCCGGGAGACCGGCTGTTTGAGAGGAGAGCGGCGTGTCACAAGCCTCCAGACTGGGGTCAGCCAGTAATCAGTTTTTCACTAGTCCAAGAAGAAATAAAAGAACTAAGTACAATGTGATGAATTTTGTATAAAACTAAATTTATTCAGTGTTTTAAAATTAGTTTTTGATGTCTGTCATTAGCAAAACAAAAAGAAAATTGGTAATCCCATGTTGTTGCCCCCTAATTTAATTTTACTTTCTTACCATTAAAGCTTAAGTTTACGGAACTACTGGACTATAGTTGTCTAGTTTCACTAGCCCTGCAAATAGAAAAAGAAAAATAAGCAGGGCAAAAATACAGGAAAAAGAAGAGAGAAATCAGTTAGAGGAAATTCCAATAGTCTAGGAGAAAGTGTAGAGATGAAAAAGGAATTAAATTTAATAATACATAAAGCATTTGTATTGGCCGGGCGCGGTGGCTCACGCCTGTAATCCCAGCACTCTGGGAGGCCAAGACGAGTGGATCACTCAAGGTCAGGAGTTTGAAACCAGTCTGAGCAAGAGTGAGACCCCGTCCCTACTAAAAATAGAAGCAAATTAATTGGCCAACTAAAAATAGATAGAAAAAATTAGCCAGGCATGGTGGTGTATGCCTGTAGTCCTAGCTACTTGGGAGGCTGAAGCAGGAGGATCACTTGAGCCCAGAAGTTTGAAGTTGCTGTGAGCTAGGCTGATGCCATAGCACTCTAGCCTAGGCAACAGAGTGAGACTCTGTCTAAAAAAAAAATAAAAGCATTTGTATCCTGCAAGGTTGGAACAAATATATTACTTTATTTTAAGAGAGACATAGTACATTCTTCTTTTAAATTTTTGATGCCAAATATCTAGTTTACACTTTTGTATTTTTAGGAGAATCATTTGGAGCTTAAAATACAAGGTGCATGTATGATTTCTTTCCTTTATGAGATACGTGTCCTCTACATAGCTGCCTATAAACAAAGTATTTACCTAAAATTAAAAAAAAAAGATTTGCCAGATAAATCTTTATTCTCCCTCCCAGTTTTTATTTTATTATATATATTTTTAGAATACGAAGGGGGGAAATAAGTTTCAATTTCTTTTTTCTTTTAGTTTTATATTTTTATTTTGAGACAGAGTCTCACTCTGCTGCCCGGACTAGAGTGCAGTGGCGTCAGCCTAGCTCACAGCAACCTCAAATTCCTGGGCTTCAGTGATCCTCCTGCCTCAGCCTCCCGAGTAGCTGGGACTACAGGCAGATGCCAGGAAGTCTGCCTTATTTTTCTATTTTTAGTAGAGACTGGGTCTCACTCTTGCTCAGGCTGGTCTCAAACTCCTCCTACCTCAGCCTCCCAGAGTGCTAGGACTATAGCGCCCACTGTACCAGGCCTCTCCCAGTTTTTAAATGCTGAAAAAACTCTCCCAGTAGATTGTGTTGTCAATACCAGCACGCCAGGAATTAGAATTCTGTTCTGGTTTGTGGAGTGCAGAGGAATTGCAGGATTTTGCTGGGTGTTTCGCCTTCTAATTCACTTTTCCTTTGCATGATCTTCTCTTTCAAGTGTTGTTCTTTTCTCTGTCCTATAGTCAGTTCACTTGCAGGCATTTGTTACTAATTTGTTTCTTGAGTGATCATATTCTATCTGCCACAGGCTTATAAATTTCTCGAGGCCAGTGACCTGGTCTTCTATGGTGTCCTTGCAGGGCGCCCAGGCCCACAGGCTCATTTAAATGTGTTTACCTGCCTTTTCTTCCCTCAAAGCAATAAAGATAATGACCTTAGCTTCATAATCCTCAACCCTGAATTATAGAACAAGGTATCCCATTAGTGGTTTTAATTTCCATCCTATCAAGCAATTGTGTTTTAGCCAGATATCGCAAAGTTAAACATTATAAAGCTAGATTTAATGTTAACTTATTGCTATATAAATGGAAATATCCTTTTCATATTTCACTTTCCATTTGTGTTGGACCATAATTAAATCCATCTAGCTCTAGCCTATGATAATGCATGTTTATAGACAAGAAGAATAGAAATCAGAAGGGTAGATTTGAAGACAGTTTTGAAAATGACAAACAGATATTCATTTCAGACTTTATTGTTTAACAAGCAAATATTTATGCTTCGTAAAATTCACTAGATTTGTTTTCTTATAAATTATAATAATAGGAAGATAAAATTTAAAACTACATTATGCAAGTTTTTAAAATGTTAATTTTTTTTCCCAGTAGAGATCATTCCATTGCATAAAATGTTAATTTTTGTCAGCTAAGAAAGTATTTTGGATATATGCCTGCCACTATTTTATTCTTTTCTTTTCAATAATTATTTTTAACATATAAATAAATTATAAGCATATTTTCATCATCAAAGGTTTAAGAAATTTGTAAGTATTTTCAGTAAAATAGGTAAGTTTTTATTTCTGTTCTGCTTTTTCCATTCCTCTACTTAAAAATAACTTTAATACTAGTTCAGCATGTATTCTTCCTCTTTGGGGTATATTTTACACAGCTAATAACAAATCTAATTTCTCAGAGAGTGTATCAGAAAGATATACCAATTAAGAATGGAGAATGGCAATTGAAAAAATACATAATTTACCATTTAGTGAGTTCTTATGGTGTGGCATGCACAGTACTAAAATCTTTACATATATATTAGTGCATAAATACAGACATATATAATATAATTTATTCTTTATAGCAACAGTATGGGGTAGGTGATTTTAAGCCCCCATATTACAGATAAGGAAACTGAGGCTTATTAAATGGGGATACTTGGTTAGTATGAGGCAAAGCCAGAAACTAAATTCAAGTCTATTTAACTCTAAAATTCATAAATAGCCTGGATAATTGTAAAACATGTAGGCTACAATCATTTGAGTTTGTACTCAAAATAGCACCCGACTTTGTCAGCCTTGCTATCGCTAGTGAGCAAACACTGCCACTCTTTGCAAAAACCATTTCCTACTTCCTCAATGCCTGGCTCAAAGGAACTGCTCAGTAGCTATATATTAAATAATAGCAATAATAATAATTATAGCAAATAGATAACACCATACACAAAGCACTTTTCTAACTTGTATATATTTTACCTCATTGAATTTTCATAACAAACCTATGAGGTAATTACTATTACTATCCCCATTTTACAGATGAGGAGACTGAGACACAAAGAGATTAGGTAACGTATGCTGAGTCACATAGGCAGTAAGTGGCAGACTAAGATTTCAAGCTCAATCAGTCTTTTTTTTTAACTGTCCTAAAGGCTTCTAATGGAATTAACAGGGAACATCCGCAGTGCTGGGAACGGTGCTAGACACGCGGTAACGCTCTGACGCATGCTAGCTAGGAGCCACGGCCGCCCCGGCCCTCAGCACTGAGCTGCGGAAACGCACATCACTCTTCAGAATGTCTCCTGCTGAGCCCGCAAACACCGTCAAGCAGTCTTGATTTATGCGTTCATAGTCCATAGCCTACATGCATAAATGAATGCATGAACCAGACTGATTTTTACCAACATAAATCAAACTGTTTCACTGCCGTGGTTGAAGCCCTTCAGGGACTCCTCATTTTATGTGGGCTAAAGAGAGAAAAGTCTTCGTCCCGCCTGCAAGGCCTTTCATGACCCTGCTTCATCTTTTGCCTCACATTCTGTGCCCCTCACTCTCTTGCAGTTCGAGTGCTCCACGCGTGCTGTTTCTTCTCCCTGGAAGCTTCTCCCTGCGCTCCTCACTGTTCATTCCGCCCGTCTGGCGAGCTCCGCCTTCCTGTAACCCGTGTCAGACGGCGTCTCTGACACCCGCTGTCCCTGCTCTTGTTATGTGACCCTACAGTGTTCGAAACCACCTCAAAGGGAGGGTGTGTGTGTGTGTGTGTGTGTGTGTGTGTGTGTGTGTGTGTGAGTGAGACTGTCTTTCTCCTTCACTACCCTGTAAATTTGATGAGGGCAGAGGCCATGACTTTTTGTTCTGTACAGGCCTGTTCTTGGTACTTGACAAAAGCTTGTCAACAGCAAAAATGAATAAATGAATGAATAAAAAGCTCAATAAAAGCAATCCCATATGTTCTGATAAGGTGAATCTTCATCAATGTAAAAAAAAAAAAAAAAGAAGGAAAAAAGACAAAACAATCCCATAATATGGCATGTGAATGAGCGTGACTGCCACTGCCAAACACGCCTGCCCAGCACTGACAACAGACACGCCCAAAGCACGTCCGCTGGGTTCCCCAAGAACTGAGACTGAATGTGGCCATCAAGTCAACGGTGTAACGAGAAGAAAAGCAGGTCTGCCTCCTCTTTCTCTCGCGGTGTGACATGCGGTAACGGCTTCACCTGCGCGTGGCAGCGCGAGCCTCCATGGAGACGGCCTGCACACCGCCTGTGGCAGCAGCGAGCAGGCCAGGCAGGGGCGAGCGGGACACGCCGGGACACGCAGGGGCGAGCAGGCCACGCCGGGACACACAGGGGTGAGCAGGCCACACCAGGCCAGGCAGGGGTGAGCGGGACACGCGGGGACATGCAGGGGCGAGCAGGCCACACCAGGCCACGCAGGGGCGAGTGGGACACGCGGGGACACGCAGGGGCGAGCAGGCCACACCAGGCCAGGCAGGGGCGAGCAGGCCACACCAGGCCACGCAAGGGCGAGCAGGCCACACCAGGCCAGGCAGGGGCGAGCGGGACACGCCGGGACACGCAGGGGCGAGCGGGACACGCGGGGACACGCAGGGGCGAGCGGGACACGCCGGGCCACGCAGGGGCGAGCAGGCCACACCAGGCCAGGCAGGGGCGAGCGGGACACGCCGGGCCACGCAGGGGCGAGCAGGCCACACCAGGCCAGGCAGGGGCGAGCGGGACACGCCGGGCCACGCAGGGGCGAGCAGGCCATACCAGGCCAGGCAGGGGCGAGCAGGCCACACCAGGCCAGGCAGGGGCGAGCGGGACACGCAAGGGCGAGCAGGCCACACCAGGCCAGGCAGGGGCGAGTGGGACACGCGGGGACACGCAGGGGCGAGCGGGCCACACCAGGCCACGCAGGGGCGAGCAGGCCACACCAGGCCACGCAGGGGCGAGCGGGACACGCCGGGACACGCAAGGGCGAGCAGGCCACACCAGGCCACGCAGGGGCGAGTGGGACACGCCGGGACACGCAAGGGCGAGCGGGACACGCCGGGACACGCAGGGGCGAGCGGGCCACACCAGGCCACGCAGGGGCGAGCGGGCCACACCAGGCCACGCAGGGGCGAGCGGGACACGCGGGGACACGCAGGGGCGAGCGGGACACACCAGGCCACGCAGGGGCGAGCAGGCCACGCAGGGTCGAGCAGGCCACGCCGGGCCACGCAGGGTCGAGCGGGCCACGCAGGGCCACGCAGGGGCGAGCAGGCCACACAGGGCCAGGCAGGCCCTGCCTCAAGCAGCAGCGGCCAAGGCGAGCGCAAGGCCCCAGGTGGCCGGTCAAAGCCCCGCGTGACTGTTAGATTAGCTCAGATTAGTGACGCTTCCTTTTTTGCCTTTGGAGTCACAGTTCTGGGAAGATTTATTAATAAATTTGTAATCATAGTAATCTCGTAAAATAATCTTGTAATATATCACAAGAAAAAGAAGTCAACGTGCTAACATAAACAGAAAGAAGCGGAGATGAGGAACAGAGAGAGGGAAACCTCTAGCATCATTTAGGCTCTCCCACTCAACCACACCTGAAGTCAGCTGAATGCCAGGCTTCCCAGGTATGCAGGACACAAGTGTTTCTTTTTGATAAAGTTGATTTGAGAAGTCTTTCTGCCACTTGCAGCCATGTGCCCTGATTTATACATCTTCCGAACCAACCAACTAACGTTTCTAATACTTGAAAACACAAAGCCTTGGAGCGCCCTGCTTCGCACTGACGGGGAACCTAAAGATTATGGGTTCGGCTCGAACTTGTGGAGAACTCACACACGACGGACAGCGACAGCGAACACTGTCATCATCGCGACACCGCACAGGCCGCACAGCAGCTGAGGAGGGTGGGATATCACTGAGGAAGGAAGCAAAGAGGAAGGAAATATCCCTCCAGAGAAGCTCTGTCCCCCTGTCCACTGAGGGCCGCTCCCGCACAGGGAGCCCCTGGGACCTGCTGCCCGCGGTTCCGCGCCCGAGCGAGCCCCCGCCCAGGCCTGGCCGCCGGGAAAAGACTGCCGCCGCTGTTGTTTCATCACTAGTTTAAACCTCGAGAACAGATAATCCTGCTGTCACCTGGCTCTCGTGGATCTCGCAACCGTTGCGATTTTACATCTGTTTGTGTGATGGAATTAACTTTCCAATACACCAAGCTTTTTATCCTTGTGCCCCGTGCTCCTCAGTGCCGCACTAAGAGCAAAACAAGGCGGAACAAGAAGCTACTGAGTAACTGAACAGATCTTTGTAACCCACAGCAGAAGCGACTGGCCGACAGCGAAGTGTGGGCTTATCTACAGATGCTCATTTTGTACACAAAATTCTGTGTGTCTATTTTTTTTATTATTCCAAGAGCTTGGTTTTCCAAAGAAAAAGGGATTCCAGTCATATTGCTAACATTTAGAGAGTATTTGCTATAAGGTAGGTGCTGCTTCTTGTTTGAACTAATTTAGCCTTTTTAATGATTTTAGTGTTGTCTTCACTTTACTGACGAACAATCTCAAAGAGGTGGCGCCGGCTCAAGCTCACACAGCTGTGCACCCAGGCTCTCTGCGGCGCTTCCCTCTGCCCTTCCAGGACCTCCCGCCCCCACAGTCGTCAACTCCTTCTCCTCTTTGGTGTGTCAACAGTTTTAAAGCTTTATATAAAATTTATTTATATTTATATAAAATTTATATAAAATCTTTATTTAGAGATTTGCATGAAATCTCTACCCTACACTTAGCTATTTTGTTCTATTTTCTGGGAGATTCCTCAATGTTACCATTTCTTTTATAGAATTTCTAAAAATTTTAATGAACATTTTCTATTTCCAAGAGCTCTTTTCTGGTTCTCTAAATTTTCTTTCTCATGGTCTCATCCCTGTGTGGATACAAATTAGAATTTATTTGTGTTTCTCTTTCCTTGCACTGTATCTATTTCCTCAGGGACGTTGGTTTATTTGGTTGTTTTTCACAGGTGCTAGATGCACAGTAGCCCCTTATTCTTCCTTCATATTTGAGGTTCTGTTAACATGGATGAAGTTTTTCAGCTGACTTGATTTGCTTAAGAGGATGACTCAGGGAACGAGCTATGATACCAGGGTTCCTAAATAACACCATTCAGAAGTCACTGGGTGGGGGCCACCGTCCAATTTATTTAGAGAAGAAACTTCTGATCTTCCAAGTAGGAATTAGGGGAAGTTAGGCCAGCACTGTGCACTGTAGCAGCTGACTATTGCATGCACAGTCTTCCATCTCCTTATTTTGAACCTTTGTCTGCAGAACCTATCGTCACCGGGTCCTGACCCTCTGTGGGTTCTGCCAAGCAAACTGTCTTTTTTCTTAGTCATGTCTTTTCTGAGACCTTCTTGGCTGCAGCTTCCCTGCTACCTCAGTGACGACTCTATTCACTTTTTGTCTTCTAGAATTGTGTTGGACTCTCTCATCTTCCCATGGCACCTCTCATTCTCTTCTGTGAATTTGCATGTATTTATTCTTTTGGAATCACCACATTACAAGGTCAGAAGGAAAGTGATAAATGCTGTCTTGAACCAGAAGTCTCATACCCACCACAGGTGCGTGGGACCTACCTCGCTGGTCTCTGTGGGACTTCACTCTGTCCCAACACCCACTCTCCTGCGCCTCTGCCCATTCCCTCTCTGATTGGCTTTTTCCAATATTCATCACATGCTCAGATCTCTATCAGCCAAAAAATAAAAAGAAATGAAAAAGAAACGGTATTTACATTCTACTAAACCCTCATGACAGCTTCTTTCCTCTCTATATAGTCAAACGTCATAAAGGAGTTGTCACCTTTGTTTCTCCACCTCCTTATTTTTCAGTGACTGCTCAGATACTGCAATCTGGCCTTCACTACCACCCCACAGGAACTGTCCTGGCCACATGACACCCTTTTATTAAATCTAGTTGATACTTTTCACTCTATACTTGAGCTGTTTGTAGCATTTGACACCAGTGACCAGGCCCTCGTTCTTCCCATTTTCTATGGACCATGATAACAAAGTTTCTTTCCTGACTTTCTATTATTTCACTCTCAGTATTTTCCATGAGTTCCTCTTCCTCTGTTATCCCTTAAATGTTAATAGTTTTCAAGATTCTGTACTGAGTTTCTTCTATTTTCATTTTTTAAAATTATTTACAAATTATCTCTTCTAATCTCGCATATACATTGATTAGCTATCTCTTAGTGACTTAAAAATTAGACCTTCGGTCCAAAGCTTTCTCTTTTATTCCAAATTCCTGTATCCAGTTACTACTGGGGATCTTAACTAACGCGGCCAATGAACACTCCAAAATCAATATCTCTCCTCCCCTCCCAATCTCACAAATCTGCTTTTTCTAAATTCTTATCTCAGATAGAGAACAGCATCATCTACCCAGGTGCCTAAGGCAAATACTTGTCAATCTTCCTGGAGTCCTAGTATCCACTCTTTTTTGAATCTATTTTATTCTGTGTGACATATCCCCAACTGATCCAGTTCCATTCAACTCTACTACTCTTGTTAGGCAACAAATACAATTTGTGTCTGTGTCTTGAATCTTATTCTCTAGAAGGCCTCCCTGAACTTCCTCTCTCCACCATTCCCTCCTGCCACGTTCCTCTTCAGCCCTGTGCTCCTCATTCACAGCACTCATCACAAGGATAAACAAATGACTCGTTATGTAAATAGTTGTTTGTCATTTCCGTCCTTCAAAAAATGTAAGTTTCTTGAGAGAAGAGAACACTCATAATATTTGTTGGATAAAGGAATGGATAAATCTTTCTAAAAATTCATTTTCCACACTGTCACCAGCTTAATCTTTCTAAAACGCAGACTAATTATGCCACTCCACTGCATAAAAGTCTTCAATGGGAAAAAGTTTGTGAAGTCTTCAGTGGGTTCCCACTGCCAATTGCTTACCTCTATAGTTTTGTTTTTATGATGACTACTTAATATCACTGCTGTCCTCAACCTTAGTGCAGATAAATTAAATACTTCAGAAATGAAAAAAGAGCAAAAACCATTCTTTTAATACCTTATTGTACTCAAATTAAAAAATAAATAATAAAATGATTAAATAAAGTCCGAAGTCTTTTTTCAGACAAGCACCTGAAATTACCTAAATCATCTGGGATGCTTGTTTATTAAGAAGCAAAGAATATTTCAGGTGAGTTAAATATTAAGTGTAGTGCACCCCAACAAGATTCCACAGCAAGAATTACTTAGCTGGTGTTACTCACTTTGGACATCAGAATCTTAAGGAAAGCAGAGACCATCTGGTTCAGGCATTGTGTTTGTCCATCTTGCATTGCTGTAAAGGAACATCTGAGCCTGGGCAGCTCATAACGAGAAGAGAGGAGGGCATTCGGCTCTGGGGCTTCCGGCTGCACAGGAAGCGCTGTGTCTGGGGAGGGCTTCAGGGAGCTGCCAGTCAAAACGGAAGGTGAAAGGGCAGGTGTCACATGGCGACAGCAGGCGAGAGGGAGGAGGTGGCTCTTTTAAACAGCCAGCTCTTGTGTGAACCAATAAGCTGAGAACTGGCTCCCTGGGGGCGCGCCCCAAGCCCTCCATGAGGGGTCTGCCCCCAAGACCCAAGCAGCCCCCGCCAGGCCTCACCTCCAACACTGGGGATCAAATTTTAGCATAAGATTTGGGGGGAACAAACATTCAAACCATAACAGGCATCTCTATGTATCTACATGTGAAGGACCTCATGAGGGTATAAAAGAATTTATTCAAAATAATTGAACCAACTGTAAAATGAGAAATATGTAAAATGGAATGATAATTAAAAGGAAATGCTTAAAAATTAAAAAAAGAAAAAACAAAATAAAAATAAAAACAAAGAATTACTTAACTCAGTAAATGGTCAGCTGCTTATTTCTAACAGACCCAAGTCTCCACTCTGCAAAAGGAGAAGGTGGCTGAACGTCTGTGTTCAGCTTCCGTCAGACCTAAGAAGCTAACTTTGCAAATTAGAGCACAGTAAGAACACATTTTTTCCTTCCTTAAGGATTTAATCTGTCCTTCAAAGAAATGCACGTGGGATTTGGGATTGGGAGGCAGATAATAGATTTAATAGTTATTTGTCAGACAAATAAAAGAATGAAGAGGCGTCTGTCTGCTCTGCGGTGGTGGCCAGGGCTGCAGCCTCTCTCTCTCCCAAAGGGGACACCGATACCCACCAAAGACTGTTCTGCTCGAGTCCAGGTTCTGTGTGGTTAATGTGGAAAACAAAGGGGCAGGAAGTAAAGGGAAACATGATTTCTCCCACATTTCTACCTTTTGGGTACTTCTCCCTTCTTTGAGAGCTGCTGCCTCCCAAGGGACCTGGCTCAGGACTAGCAAGGAGGAGAAATTTGGCTTGTAGATAGCTAGAGATGAGAAGGAAAACATGATCAGAATTGCTGGGTGGACAACTTGAGAGTGGTTATGAAACATCCTCCTATTTGACCCTAATATACCAGCATAAAAGGACTTTTAAGGAGAAGGAAAAAACAACACTTGGGTAGTCGCAGTTGTACCGAACAAGCTATTAATATATAGCGCACTGTCAGTGCCAGCTCTCACCAAGGCACTGCTGATCACAGCCAAGTAGTTTGCACAAGGGAATTGACTCTGGGCCCAGAGAACCTTTTTCTGTTCTCCTCAGGCTGTTCTGTTAAGATTTTGACTGGGCAGAGACGTCTTGCTTCAGGGTCCTGCCCAGATGAGTCTTTGTTTGTCAACCCCAGGCTCTTGGCTCGCTGGGACATTGGATCCATTCTCTGTCTTCTCGGGTAACTGCCTCCTCTAAACAGCATTAGCATTCTTTGATCTGACTGCTTTGGTTCTTGTTTGCTGTGACGATGGGGATGGGAAACGTTTAAATATTTTCTGGCCTAAAGAGACTCTTCCTGCCTAGAGACAAAAATGACAGCACACCTGGCATCTGTGTAGTGCCTCTGAGTGTTCCGGTAGCAGCAGCCACCGTGGTGGCGGGCGTGTCCCGCAGGCACTCCTGCAGCCCTGAGGCGCCCGCCTCTCCAGGCCCGCAGGGTGGTCTGCTGGCCTCACAGCTGAGTCCCTTCCCAGGAATTGCCCTCAGCTGAGGGAGCTGCCTGGACCACGTTTATGTCCTTTTCACCCCCCTGGGTCAGCCTGTATCCAATGGCTAGCCATTGTAGAAGTACAAAGTCCTGGCCCCCTTGTCTCCATTTAGAACAACTTTGAAGGGCCACCCTCGCTCCAGAGCTCCTAAGGGTTGGCTGAGATCTCAGCTGCAATCGCATGGCAGATCTATTTTTCTTTCTGCCTAATCCTGCCTTCCTCCCTTTTTTATATAAATCTTCTACATATCTTCCATCTCAGAGTCTGCTCCGTTGAACCCAATCTAATTACCAATATCATTAAGGTTTAATGATCCACTTAATTTCCAATATCTTATGGTTTACATTAGATTTACCCAAGTATAGAAACAAATTAATAATCGAGGATGGATTCTGCCATTATGAGAGAGTTGTCTAATTCATTATTTCAATCTTCTAAATTACCAATTATTTTATATTTAGCAATTTGTATTAATACATAGTTCGTTTAATAACAAGTTTACAGGGAAGATATGAATTAGATGAAAAGAGCACACACTACCTACTTTAAATCTTATTTAGTTCTGATTATTTCATTCATTCTAATTTTAGGGCAAAGCATTTCTGAGTAATTTGGAAAAGCTTATCCATAACTCACTTTTGTTTTTAGCTTCATAGCTTTAGGTTCAGTGTTAAATATGAAGACTTTTAAAGAAATCTACAAGTAGATTTATGACTTAGCCTGTCCAAAATCCCCACCTTTGCATAAACTCCCCACTCTGCAACTCGAGCGCCAGGCGAACTGCCAGCCCCGGCTGCCTGAACCCCGGCGCGAGCAGAGGCCCAGCGCCTTCCACAGCGACTAGCTGGGTGCGAGTTTATGCCCTAAACAGGGCTAATGAGATTCTCTCCTAGAATTTACATATGCATTCTGGGGGAAGAAAAGCTGTAGCCACCTTTTCTGGTGTGTACCACGAGCTCACAAACAGAACGAAGCCAATACCCAAAGAGAAGAACTAAAAGATGCAATCATTTGAGTGCTGAATACAGTCAGGAGTCCAGTCTGCCCTTTGGCCATCCCAGTTATATAAGCCAATAAATTCTACTGTACTTGACCAGTATGAGTTGGGCTTCTGTCACTTAGGAGACCTAACACAGGTTTTATTTGCACTCACATCATTCCTCTGAGGACCCAATTTCCAGCATCTCTTTTCCAAGAGCAAAGGCAAGGACGACTGTAGGCCACACCCAGCTAGACTGTCTCCAATCTTTGTTACACCCCCGCTAGTTATTTTCCTTCTGTATCCATGACCCCAATATTTCTAGTCAGCCAATACGTAAATTTGTTCCTTTTTTTTTTGAGACCAGCCTCACTATGTTGCCCAGGCTAGAGTGAGTGCCGAGGCGTCGGCCTAGCTCACAGCAACCTCAAACTCCTGGGCTCAAGCAATCCTCCTGCCTCAGCCTCCCGGGTAGCTGGGACTACAGGCATGCGCCACCATGCCCGGCTAATTTTTTCTGTATATATTAATTTGTAAGATACTGGGCTATAAGGACAATGGACACCTTCCAGCTTCTGTTTACTGCTTGTCTGCTAACCGCAAGGCATTGTGAGTACATTATGGGATGCAGAGGAGAAAGACAAAGAACGCGGAAACCGGAGTCTCTCAGCGAGGACCCGGAACAGGTCGGAGCCTATCAGGGGCAGGATGAAGTAAGAATCACTGTGGGGATGGATGCATGACCAGCGTGTAAACAACTGAGCTATAAAAGGGCACTAGCACACAAAGGAGGGTCCCTGCCTGAAGAAGAGGCCACTGCGCTGGCACTCTGGGGCCTCGGACCCTAGCTTGAGCTAGACAATAAAACTCCTTTTGATAATTACAGCCTCGGTGACTCTCTCTCTCAGTCCTGCGGCCTTGGAAATGTCGAATATAACAAGTTGGCCAATTAATTTCTTTCTATTTATAGTAGAGACAGGGTCTTGCTCTTGCTCAGGCTGGTTTCGAACTCCTGACCTCGAGCAATCCTCCCGCCTCAGCCTCCCAGAGTGCTGGGATTACAGGCGTGAGCCACCGCGCCCGGCCACACAAACCAATTCTTTACGCTTTTTCTGAAAATATAATTTCCTGCTTTCTAACATGACCAATTTCTAGTCAAGAGACTAAAGTCCTGCTGTGCTACATTTTCTTTGACTTAAAAATTTGTCTGTGTGAAGATGAGCTTTAGGACTGTGAAACTGCAACTAAAGCACATGGCTTCCCTGATGGCAATTTTCTCAAATTGCTGACATATTGATTAGGAAAAAATAGCCTCCATAGTGCGAAATTTGCAAACCCAGATCTAGTGAGGCAGCAAATATCACACGATTCATTAAAATAGTGAAGGGAAATCAATTGTGGACACCCACCATTCGAGCGTATAATAAATAAGCATCTTAACCACTCCGCAGGACTGGCTTTTTACGCCCTTTCAAAAGTGCCCCAAGAGTCATAGTGACAAGATCAGTTTATCAACAAATGATTTTCGCAGCTCCAGAGTAAAATTATTCCGTGAATGAGGAGCCTGTGCCTTGTGCTATGAAGCCAGCTCAGGTCGGCGCGCCTCTGTCAACTGCTGACGCTTCCCGGCGGCGCACGACGCGGGGCGGGCGCAGCGGCGGGCAGAGCGCGCGGGCGGCTCCGGCCGCGGGGAAGCCGCCCGCTTCACGCCGCACGACTCCGCCCTGTTGGCACGCAGTTCTCGGCTACCGAGCCGTGGGATGCTAGAACCCGGCAGCACGGGCGAGACCGTCCCGCTAGTTGAGGTCGCGGCTCAGGGGACGCAGGGACCCGCCCGCGCCTGCGCAGAGCCCGCTCCGCGCCGCGGCCTGGAGCTCCTGCGCCCGGCCCTGGGCCTGCGCCCGCCTCCAGCAACGGGCGGCGGAAAGAGCACTGGATGCAGGGGCAGAGAGAGGACTGAGATTTAAGTCCTGGCCTTGACACTTTCTAGATTTATGATCTTGGTCAAATTATGTGACCTTTCTAGTCTCTGTTTTTTTGCATTTTCATCTAATTCCTCTACCTCACAGGGCTATTAGAATTAAATGAAATGACACAAAACACTTTGTAAACCCAAAATTATTTTGCAGATACACGTATAATAATTATAACCAAATTGTAATAGTGGTTAAATGAAAAAATGAAGATTATAGTAATCATCAATAACTAGTAACTTTCTCAGCATAACACTGGACTAATTGTTCCATGAGGATTTTTCCCAGAGAAAGAATCCTTATCTACAGGTGTTTACGTTCCCAAGGACAACAAAGGAACAAATGGATTTCTGGAGGTTAAGTCAGGGTATTTTGCCTCTTAATGACATGGCAAATTTAGGAGACTGACATTAGATGCCTCTGGCTGTGAGTAGCAGAAAGCCCGGGTGCAGTGTCTGAAACAACAGAAGTAGGGCAGCTCCCGCCATGGCCTGTCAAGGCCCCGCTGAGCTTCTCTGCAATTCTATCGGTTCTTCCCTTATCCGTCTGTTGGCTTCTTCCTCAGCGGGTAGCAAGATAGCTGTCACACCCAGACTAGGTAAAGTTCAGAGGTTGAAAAGATCTGATTTTCCGGTGTTACCTACTTAAATGTGAAGAAATTTTTTCCAGAAGCCCTAGCCAACCTCTCCTCATATCTCCTTGGTCTGAAAAGGATACAGGGGAGCCACAATAAATGACGTAAAACAACTAGGATATATTTGCCTGAGTTGAGGATGGAGCCAACTGCTCTTTAAGCATAGGTTGTGTGGTAGAGGGGTGGATACGGAAGCAGAATTAGGAAGGAGGCATTCATAGGGTCTGATGCCTTACCTTTCCCACTGTTCTGTCTTTGTCACTAGTCCTGACTTCCAGGCCGCAATTAATAGCCAACAAAGGCGATGGCCCTGGTAGAAGCAGAGGGAAACTGACTATGTGTTAATACCAGTTCCATCTCCAGTCAGCCGGCTTGTCAACTCCAGAGCAATGGTGAGTACCTAGAAATTAAGCCAGTTTTGTCAGCGTTGTTTCTTTGTTGTACATTACCCTGCTCTTGCAGCGTTAGAGTAAACGGCCACATTGGAAAACAGTTGAGCAAATTATAAATAATTACGGTAAATTTAATGGGGAAAGCAAATATTCAGGAATCTAGAATGAAGAATAGCAGCAGTTTGAAGAATTGAGGAAAACAATTACCTGAGATACAGAAAATGACATTAGATAAATGCTAGAATGGCATAGAAAATGTGGCCAGACACCTTAGGAAGGACAAGCGAAAAAATGGATAATCAAAGAACAAAGTTGGCAGGGAATACCAACTGGAAGACCAAAGATATTCACATTCAAAACAATTTTAAAGAAACTGTAAATATCAAAAGAAACACACTTGAGAGATAGATTAATCTTTGGGCTGCCAATATATGACTGCTAGTAGGAGAAGGGAGGAGAATCATATGGAGATGTCTAATTTCTAACATCCAAATGTAGAGCCATCTGCAGAAATCTGAAGTTTAATTACTACTCTAAAACATTTCTGTCCTTGATTTAAAAAGAAGAAAAAAAATTAAATTGGCCACATACTCAAAACCAATTCTATTTGATTCTATTTCATTTGTATGGATTATTTCATATATAATATCAAATAGAAGAAGATTCTCTAAATTACTATCCCCAAAAGTTTTACGTCATCAAGGCTGATTCTCAACAGAAATAAAACAGCTCATGTTCCTTTGTGGTTAAGTTTTTTAATGCCCAGGACATTCGATTCTATTTCTCATTTCTATTCCAGTGGTATTACATCTGACAAGAATAGGACAAGGCTTTTTCCCTAGCCCGTGTGCCAAAGACGCTGCTTCCCACCTGTCTTCCAGGCACTCTGAGCCGCACGCCCTGCCCCCATCAGGCCAGGCGCTGCGGTGACGCCGAGCCGTTTATGGGGGGGTTGTTTTACAGCCAGGCTGCTAATGGTCAGCCCGCAGCTCAGCTTTGCAATCTTATTTATTTTCAACTTATCCTCACCCCGATTCAAATTACCATAGAAAACAACTGAAGTCACTTTCTCGAGGACGTCAGGAGACCAGAGAGATGATTACATAACTGTCAAAATAAATAAGCGTCCACAAATGCATAGAGACAGGACAAATGTACCTGAATCTATTTTTGGCTAATGAAAACTCTTACCATTTTTGGTGCGCCACAGTTCACGCACATGCAATCTCAGCTCAACGCAAACATGGGCAGCAGCTTTGATTTGTTTCTATGGTTTCAAATCACTGCAAAAGGCACTTGTGGTGCAGCTGACTGCAATGCCGTCTGCTAGAACTCAGGCTGCAACGCCTGCCTCCTCCTCCAGCTTTTTAGAAATGCTATCACAAACCTAGCAATTCTGATTCTCTGAGGTTTTTCTTTAATTACTACTTTAAGAAAATAACGCCTTTAAGTGCTTGATATGTCTTTGATTATGCTGTAGAGAGAAAAAGAGTTTGGATTGGGTTGATGAAATATTGGCAGAATTTAGGGGATAAATATGAATTGCAAGTTTTAAGAATAATACACTAGGTCTTCTCCTATATTATCTGACTGATTCTCTGGACTCGGTATCTTATCACTGCTTATATTGAACGAAGTCTCAGTAAGCCTACCCTAATCTTTTGTTAGGACGATATTCTACTATGTAATCCTTCACTTGGTCATTGAAGAAATGTAAGCAGAATACCAGATATGTAAAATAAATTAGGCTTTACCTACATTTAAGGAGCCACAACCAAGGTTAAATATATTAGTTACAATGAGGATAGCCAGAAAAAAGGGATTTCCGAATTTTAGATACACCACCTCCTGCCACAATAAATTTGTGACAGATATTTGCAAAGCGGACAGTCTGCAAAAATATACACTTAATTCTACAGGGCTTTGACTAGAAACTACTTATGAGATTCCAACTCTTATGTGAGTTAAATAGTGTCCCTCCAAATTCAAATAAGGTCCTTGCAGATACAATGATTTAAGATGAGGTCATGCTGGAGTGGGTTCTGAGTGGAGTACTAGGCCCTACATCCAGTCCCTGGTGTCCTTACAACAAGAGGACGGACACACGCACAGAGGCACACAGGGAAGAAGGCTGTGGGCAACACAGGCACATATTGGAGTGAGACAGCTACGTGCCATTAGCACTAATAATTGCCAGCAACCACCAGACCCACGGAGAGAGACACAGAACAGATTCTCCCTCCGAGACTCTAGAAGGAACCAACCTTGAGCACATCTTGACTTCAGACTTCCAGCCTCCAGAACTGTGAGCGAATAAGTTACTGTTGTTTTCAGCCACCAGCTTGTGGCGCTCTGCCATAGTAGCCCTGGAAACTAACGCGCCTGGTGGGGGCTGCACGGAGTATATGCCCGAGGACTCCCCTGCCCGTCTTCCCACGGCCCAGGCTAGAAGTTGGCCCCTTGGCTCCTCTCTGCCAGCCCACATCCTGCCTTTAGCCAGCAAGGCCTTCCACTCTCACAAAGGAATAACCCATCCAAAGAAAAGAGCGTTTTCTTAAAGACTAGAGCACACCAGCCTAACAGCCCAACCCATGCTGTCCTGCCTGCCGGACTCCACCCTGTCCTTGCCAGAGAAAGAGAGGGTCCCTTCCAAGTCCCACGCCCCGCCTCTCCCAGGGCCTTCTTACTATCAGCTGCATGGGACTCGGAGAAAGGAACAATTCAAAGCACAGTCCAAATAGAAGAAAGAGTTTTAAATTTATTTTCTCCTCACTCCAAATTCTCTGAATCCTAATTGTAGTTGAGCCTCTTCCTCTCACGTGGTTTGATAAGGAGAAAAGTTAAGCCCTCCCACGAGGCTGGAGTAGGCTAAAGAAGACGCTCTTTTCTGGGTTGATGATACGCATGTTCGACTGCAATGTAATTCAGAAAACATTAATGATCATCTTCATTGCTCTAGGCACTGTGCTAAGAATGAGGAATCGATACTGAATAAGATATAAACTCTGCCCTCCACAGGAGTGAGACAAACAGACCGATAAAATGCATTGCAATAATTGCCATGTTGGCGAAAGAACAGATCACTTAAGCCTAAGAGAAGACTTGCCAAGGATACGATATTCTGGAACAAGATCTCTCAACTTCAGCATCATTGACATTTTGGACTGGATAACTCTTTTCTGGGGGAGCTGTCCTGTGCACGGTGGGGTATTTAGCAGCATCTCTGGCAAAGACAGATTTTTAGAATGAGCATTTGCTGTGACACTGAGAATGTCCTCAAGTGGAGCACGGCTGAATACAGAAAGACCAGTTTTAAATGTCTGCTGTAATAATTCACACAAATCCTGAACTGACGTACGGCAGTGGGGATGAAGAGAAGTAGATGGACTGACGCAATGCCAAGCGAGTGTTATTCAGACAGACAGGGTCATGGGGAGAGGAAAGAATTGAGTTTCACTCTGTAATTCTGGCTTGGGATCTTGGCCTAAAGCTAGCACCACTTACTGGCATGAGAAAAGGTGAGGCCCCACTTCTTAATACACCACCTTTGGGGTTAGGATTTCAACATATGAATTTGGAGGGAACACAAACCATAGCACCAACTCAAACCAAAAGGAAAGAAAAGAAAGACAGATCAAACAGATGGGATAAATGGAAAATGTGAACTAAAATGGTAGATTTAAAATCAAATACAGCAGCAATTATATTAAATGTAATTGTCCTAAATGTCTCAGGTAAGAGTCAAACATTGAAAGCCTAGATTTAAGCTCTGTCATGTGCTGTTTATAAGAGATATCCAAAACATAAGAATACAGGATTGAGAATAAGAGTGGAAGAAATGTCTCATTCCAATACTAACTAAAATGATGCTGTAAATGACTTTGTTAAAAGCAAGATAAATACATTAATGAAGATAAAGAGGGTTCCCCCATAATGATAGAAAGTTTCAATACCCTGAAGATTAACAACTCTAAATTCAAATGTGCTTATTAATAATATGGCTTCAAAAGAATAAATACAATATGATTCATTTACATAAACTTTTTAATTTTATTTTGAGACAGAGTCTCACTCTGTTGCCGGGCTAGAGTGCCGTGGCGTCAGCCTAGCTCACAGCAACCTCAGACTCCTCGGCTCAAGCAATTCACCTGCCTCAGCCTCCCGAGTAGCTGGGACTACAGGCATGTGCCACCATGCCCGGCTAATTATTTCTATATATTTTAAGTTGTACAGCTAGTGTCTTTCTATTTTTTTAGCAGAGATGAGTTTTTGTTCTTCCTCAGGCTGCTTTCGAGCTCCGGACCTTGAGCCATCTGCCCAACTCAGCCTCCCGGAGTGCTAGGATTACCCCGTGAGCCACCACGCCCGGCCACTTTTAAATGGACTTTTAAAACAAAGTTATATTTTTTAGATATGTATACATAGGTAGTAAAACTAAATTTAAAGAAGCAAAAGAGGCATTACCACACACGCCAAGATAACAGCTACTTGGAGAGAGAAGAAAGGGCGGCATCGTGCGAGGTGACAGCCGGGAGCAGTCAACAGGACGCAGCCACCTTGTCTTTTCCGTATGTTTCCCCACGTGTTTGACTTTTCATTGTTCATTACACTGTACGTTTATGCTTTGTGCACTTCTCTGGCATTTTATATTTCATAATTCTGGTAATTTTTTAAAAAATTAAAGACAAGAAATTCTCTAGTGTGCATGTGCGTACATGCATAAGAGCTGAAGAAGGGAAGCGTGAAGCGGATCAGCGGCAGGAGCCTGGGCCAGGCCGGGCTGCCTGGGCAGAGTGCGGAGTGCCAGCGTGCTCCTGACAGGCAGGGACGCGGGCATTTGCAGAGCAGACTCAGAAGAGGTGCAGTTGCTGAGGAGGAGCAACCTCAGCGGCTGGAGAAGAGCAATGCAGAAACAAAGGAGCGGCATGTTTCCAGAGCAGGAAATAATATTGGCAAAGTCACTAGCACGGTGAAGATAAGACATGACAAGGCATTATGGACATGGCAGTTAAAATGTTGATTGACGTAGTACAAATAGTTTTAGTTTCTGTCAAAAACCATAATATAGAAATCAATTTATTGTCAGGTGTTATTGACAGATTTTCTATTGGTTTTACTTTATCACATGATTAATTTTACCGTGAATATAAATAGCCGATAATAGTGATTTACAGTTTGAAAAACCTAGCCCTTAAATACTTGAAATTCTGGTAAAGGAAGTGTAATTCAGCAGCTTAATCGTATAATGTGATAGAAACTGCCGATTTCCTTTCAATATCCACTCTCTCCTTCCTGAAAAGTACTCTAATTCTCTAGTTACTTTGCCACTCAACCAAAAGACATTTCCTGGCTTCTACGGCAGTTAGGAGGCGGCGGGGGACTAAATTCTGGCCACTGACATGTGGAGTGGAGATTGCTAACAGTACCCCAGTATCCACTCTCTTTTTTTCCCTTTGGGTAAAATAATATAAACCTCCCACCAAGGTAAAGCTATAGCCACGATGGCAGCCACGCCAGACCTGACTCTCCTCGGCCATGGGACTGAGATTGTACTGGCAGCCTCCTAACGACGGCAGCGCCGGCCTCACTCCTTCCTTTCCTTTCTGCTGGCTGAACTTGGCACTGGCGACAACCTCGGCAACCTTGAAGCCTCCACGCTGGTGTGGCAGAGCCACCACGAGAGCCCGAGTCTTCGGATTGCTTCATGGAAGAGAGTTCTACCTACCTGCCAGTGTATTTTCAGCTCTCTTTATTTAGCATATTAACAAGTTCTCTAAATAGTACATCTAAGTAAACATGTTACGTGGTATTTCCTGGGAAGTGCCTTAAAAGGGAGGAGACATCTTCTTTTAATCTTCACCCCTTTTCCTCCTTCCTGGAATATGGTTATTATAAGTGGAACTTTAGTAGCCCAGGAAAACTCCCAAGGAGGTGGCCTTGGAAACTGGAGCCATGTTTGGCAGAACAAGATAGAAGGATCCTCAGTGCTTGGTTCCATGGAACCGGCACACCTCCCCCGCCAACCTACCTCTGGAGCTGCCTTTCCTTTTTAAGCCACTACTCTAGGTATTTTGTTAATCACTGACACACACAGTGAGAGCATAGCCCTCAGTATGGAAAGATGGATGAAAAGCATAGCATTGCCTCCCACGGTCAAGACACACAACACAAATAATTGTTATTAGATCCATTTAATAGGGAAATGGAACATGAGAACAAGCATTTGTTAAGAGCTTATAGTCATCGTTTAAGCAGAGGCTATGTCCTCATAGTAATCTTGCAAGGTTGGCAACATCATCACTATTTTAAGGAAACTGAGACCTAGTGAGAGATTGCAAATTGCTTGGCGTCACCTAGTGTGTAAATGACATAATTCCAATTTGAGCACAGTTCTCTTGAACAGCATCCATGCTCCGTGCCATATCTTACCTTATTTCCACAATGAAAAAAGCGAAAGAGAAGACAAATTAACTAGAACAAAAATTGCTTTTGCAAATAACTCTGATTCAATCAGAATAAAAGATTTTCTGGCTCACTCTAGATTTATAGGACTTGGTTTTTTATTTTTTTAACTTCAAGTTACCATACTTTTAAGAAATAAATAGTTTTGTAAATTTATTACATGGAACAGAATTGTGTAGTACCAAGAAGAATTTCTTAGAGCAATCTGCTTTCCTGAATCAAGGTGAAAAGAAAGACCCTATTATATACAACATACTGCCTTTTATTTTCATCCTGGAACAAAAGTGCTTTTACAAAGGTGGAGTGTGGTAGTGGAGAACCACTGGGGCAGCTAAAGTAGGCCCTGCTGACGTCGTTTCTGTTATTTCAGATTCCATTTGGAATTTCTCATCTCCAGTGAGTACGAATGCGAGTAACAAATGCTATTTGCTTTTGTTACTTAAAAAAGGAAAAGATTTGGGAGTGTTCTCTATAAACTCCACACCTTGTCTTAATATCAAAACAGGGCAATAAATTTATTAATGGTAATGAAATGCATCCTAACCTTTGCATTGAAATCATGTAAATTAGCACACAATAATTTCCTTTTGTAATGAAAGTCACGGCTCTAAATGAGGACTTGGACTTTAAAGAAGTCTAATGAACAATGCTTTTTTCCACTGTCACATAAATTCTTCCTTCACCATTCTCTTATCCATTCGACAAATGTTAAGCACCTATGATAAGAAGCAGCACAGCAAGGTGGTCCAGAGCACAGACTATGTTTCAAATCTTAGCTCCTCTTCCAATTAGCTATTTGACTGTGGTTACATCAATTAGCATTTCTGCCCCTCCATTTCCTCATTTGCAAAATTGGGATAATAATATTACACTTCAATGGGCTATTGTGAGCACTAAATGAGTTAATATGAGGATTAAATATGTACACAGTAAATATATAACAAATGTTTATGAAAAATACATACAAATAACTGGACATTCTTTGGGGAGCTGGGAATATAGCAATGACCTATGCAGACATATTTTGTTCCCATGAACTTATATTTCAGTCAGAAAGAGAGAAACAGACAACAAACAGAACTACATAAAATGTGTGATAAATGTTCTATAGAAGACTAAAGCAAGTAAGAGGACACAGAACGATGGTGGGTGCTATTTTTCATAGGACGGTTTGGAAACGCTGTTCTAGTACACGATATTTCGGTAAAGATCTAGAAAAAGAGTGGGGCAGCCAGTCCTGGCCCGGAAGGGCCGGCTGGGGCAGAGGAAGGACGCGCAGAGGCGCGGGCGCGGGCCGGCGGGCGCGGGCCGGCGGGCGCCTTCGAGGAAGGCCGGCGGGCGCTGTGTCCGCAGGGACCCGCGACACGGAGAGGGACGCGGTGGAGGGTCAGGAATAGCAGGGTCTTCGGGTCACAAAGGGCTTTATCCAAATGTGATTGAAAGCTCTTGCAGGAGTTCGGGCAGAAGGACATTATTCCGCGTAGATGTTCAAAGGTTCTCTCCAGCGGCTCTGTGGACAAGAAACCGCGGGCCAGGGCGAGGCGCTGGCGGGCGGCGGCAGCGGGCGACGCAGGGCGGCGCTGCAGAGCCGCGTGCGCACGCGCACTGAAAGGCACGAACTGGCCGCTGGCTGTGGTGGCCGACAGGAGTCAGAAACAACCCGCGTATCTGCCTATGAGGAACGAGCTAGATGAATTGTATATTAGATGCTATGCGTTATGTATTAATAGCATATTAATATAATCAAATACCACATAGCAATGAAAAACGAATGAATTTTCTGCTGTATCAACAGATGAAATCACAGAATGAAGAATTCAAGCTGAAGAAAGAAAAAAATATGTGTGCATATTATATAGAAAAATGTAAAATATATTTGATATTTTATATGTAAAAATATTTTGTGTGTAGCCACGGGGGTTGTTTTGTTTTTCATTTGTTTTAGTTAGGTTTTTTAGTTTAGTTTTTTAGTCAGGTTTACTGAGATATAATTTACACCAGTAAAATCCGCCCTCTTTCAGCCCGTGGTCCTATTGATACGGAAAATGGCAGACGCCAGGACGCGGCTGCTTGCCACCTCCCCGTTGCGCCGCATCTCCGCAGGCCAGAGCTGCCGTGGCCAGTTGGAGGACATGCTACTGGGGCTGGACCCCCGAGGCACACAGCCGCCCAGGACCCTGTGTGCCGCTGGGACCCTCGCATGCTGGAATGCTCCTGGGCCCACAAGCCAGCTGCCTGTTTCCGCCACGCTGCTTCCGTGATCCTGATTGGGTAATTTTTGAATCCCACTGTTTTCGATTGGATGTTAAAGCTTGTTGTTGATTGGATGGTAAAGCTTGTTGCTGATTGGATGGTAAAGCTTGTAGTTGATTGGACGCTTCTTGAGCCCTACCAAGGATATAAACAGGAGGGGCAGGAGGGCAGGAAGGGGGAGAACATCAGAAGACGCGAAGAGAGCTATAACACTAGGTGTGCTGAGCCTGCTGTAGAAGAATAAAGGCTGTTCTCTGACTCTTCGTATGCCACTCTGTTCTTTCCCCGGTCAAACAAATGAGAGCTGTAACAAGAGCTGTAATGCTAGCTGTGCATGTTGCCGCAACACTATGAGGTCTGGCAAATGTGCACAGTCACGTAACCATCACCATGATCAAAACATCCACTAGTTCCATTGCTCCAGAAGTTTCCCTCATGCTTCAGTGCAGCAAATTCCCTGACATGGCTCCAACCCCTGGCAACCATTAGTCTGATTATTTATCTATAGTTTTTTTCCCAGAATATTATGTAAATGGAATTATATGATATGTAAGATTTTGTGTTTGCTTTTTTACTTTGAGATCCATATGTATTGTCTCAGAAATTCATTTCTTTTTATCGCTGAGTAGTATTCCATTGAATACTGAGTATGCATTCCATTGAACGCATGTAGCACAATTTGTTTATCTGTTCACCAATTAGTAGATATTTGAGTTCTTTCCAGTTTAGGGCTCTTAGAAATAAAGCTGCTGTAAATATTTATGTACATGTTTTTGTGTGGACATATGTTTTCATTTTTCTTAGGTAAATAACTATTAATATTAACTTTATGCCAAACAACTTTTTTTTTTTTTTTGCAGAGGATCTATCATGTTTCACAAAGTTCTTTGGGAATGAGGTAGTCTAGCATCCTGACTTCTGACCGGCACAGGGTCCAGAAGGAATCTCTCAATGCATTATTAAAACAGATTTGGAATACCAAGAGGGCATTGTCTTTGGGCTAAATATACAACATCTATCACATACACTTACCATGCATTTCCTTAATCACTGGATATGAAAAGTATAACCACTCTCATATTTGAGTCTATGAATTTTTTTACTTCATTAATATTGAAAACATAGGGAATACTGTCTAGAGCAGAACTAGGTTGCTTCAGAATCACCCAAGTACTGGTTCTCAACCTCCACCCCAACCTACTCAATCAGAATTTACTGCAAAGCAATTACAATAATAGCTACCTTCTATCAAGCACTGTCTCCTGCTCTGTACTGAGTACTTTGCACAATATACTTCATTCTATCCCCACAACCACCACACATCGAGCCTATGACTCAGATGAGGACAGTGACTTCTCTTGACTCAGGTTAAGTGATTTACCCAAGGTTACACAGTTTGTAATAAACCTTATTTTTATTCATCCATCTCTGCTTTTCTGTAATAATTAGTAGTAAGATCCTTACAATGATTCAAGACTATGGGTAGAGCTGGGGAAACTACTTCCTAATCCTTGGGAAGAAAAATCCAATAAATAAGAATACTGACTATGAAATGGGACAGAAAACAAACAGCAATATCTCCTTTCAATCTTTGTTTCCAAAATAAACGCAAAAGTTAGAATAGTAAGATGCAGCCAACATTGGGAATAAGAAGCCATACGACTGCGCCCACCAGTCAATGGGGAACATGCTCCAACCTGACAACACTGCAGTAGCTATTTCTGTCCTAATTGCGGACTCTAGTGAGACCCAGTGTTTTAACTTATGGAGGTTCCAAGAAAAGAGAGTTGAGAAAAAACCAAGAAGGAGAAGTGGATCTGGGAAAGGGGAGAAAGGGAGATGAGCTGTCAGGCACCATCTGCTCAGATTCTTGTCCCAAAGGCTCTTGGGCATTGGCAGAACTGTCTGCTGCAGCGCCCAGGACTAAGTGGCTCATGTTGCCCACAATACCGAGGCAATCATTTTCCATTCTTCGATAAGCTTACTTCCACCCCCAAACCTGATCTTGCTTAGCCAAACCCACTTATTCCGATCACTCAAGAAAGGGAACCCTTGTTGTTGCATAAGAAAGAAGAACCACATTAGGCTTTGCTTAACGTTGTTCCATTATTATAAGTCATGGCACTAATTAAGACTTACCTAAGAATTTTAAAGGTGCACATTCCTCTAGTGTAAAGTCACAGGGAGAGCTAACAATTTGCACGTGAAGATTATGAGTTGTGTAGATAGAAGTAATTGAAGCAAAGTGCCTCATCTGGATCAAAGTGAACACCTGTTCCAAGAGTTGCTCCACTCCGAGGCCCCCTCTTTCACAGATTCTCACCCAGCCGTTAGGGGTGGGAGCGGGTTGGGAGGCGGGACAGGCTCAGCAGCTGTTGTCAGCAAAGAGATAACTAGTGTTGAGAACGCAAGTGAGATTAGAAGGAAGAGGAAAAGAAGAAAAAAAGTGTGATAGGACAGATGAAGAACACTCTCCACTTACCCTTTTTAGTTAACAACAACAACAACAAAAAACAGGAAAAGGGGATCCATTCTGGGCTGCTTGGTCTGACGCAGGTTACTCCCGTTCACACCTCCTAGTCTGCTGGTGCCAGCAAGCTTCTCCTGAAGGAGCAATTCAATAATTTTATAAATATCAATGAAGCAGGAGCACATTAATTTGAAATTCAACAGCACCTTGGAAGAGAACACTCTGGTTAGCAGAATTTAAATTAAATAGGAAGAATCTAAAGTCCAGGTCAGGGTTGTATCCTTCAAGTTTAGAAAAAGTTAGCACCTAGCTTTATTTGCATTACAATGAATACCAGGGACACCTATTGTTTTGAATCTTAATAGATTTATAACTTTTCTTTGTCCTTTTTACCACCATCACATTCTCCCATTGTTGCTAGCAAGGCGTAGCATTTTTTTCTAAAGTTCCGTTTGTTTGACCAAGCACTAGAATTTTCATCTACTTCCTTCTTTAAGTAATGTGAGGTGCCAGAATCCTATAGAACCATGGAAGAGAGAGCAAAGATCAGACGGGAAGCACTGTAATCTGTATTCGTGGTTAGGATTATCATCAGCATCAGTGTGCAGACAGAGACCAGCCTAGCTCTTCAACATTGCCGTTAGCAGCCTCTAAACTGGCTACTCACTCTGTTAATAACTGCAATAAAAAATAAAGGGTAAGAAGAAGATATGTATTGGTTATAATTTTTAAAGATAGGAAGGCAGACATTAATCAAATATAGATTACAAACAGGCATATAAATGGAAAAATCAGCTTTTCGGAAAATGAGAACATGAACTTCTCTGGACTGCAGGATGAAGAAGCAGGTGTAGACTCAGCTGGGTCAGTGTACATGGGCGCCCACAATAGATCACTCCCACAATGGATCACTCCTACAATGGATCACTCCCACTATGGATCACTCTGGCTTAAGAGTAATCAGGGCCAGATCTTCAGATGCTGAAGCCCAGAAAAGTTTATGGTCCCTTCCACCTTCAACAATACCACATAAATATTATTCTTCAATGGTTTTCATTTTACGATGGCTCTTTTGGGATAGAACTTAGCTTGCCTAATGGGCACTCTAGTATAATAAAGGAAGACTTGGTCTTATGCCCACAGTCAGAAAAAGCTGTTAAGCCTTTTGAATCTGAGGAAATAGAATGCCATATATTCCCAGAAATGGGGAGAAGTCTAATTAGAAATCAAAGATGAATTAAAGATTTGAGCAACAATTTCTGTGCCACTCACTGCCAAGGCTACTGAACCCTTTAATTTGCTTTTCAAATTGGAAATGGGGAACTAGATGATCATTGGGATGTCTTCCTCATAGTTATAAATGGTCATGAATCTAAGAGCACATCTATAGGGGGGCATGGACGGCAAGACAGGAAACAAGGAATAGAGAGGAAAGAAAAGGAAGAGGTCCTAAATATGGCTTTACCTCCTCCTTCCCTTCAAAGTACCATTCTGATCATAAGCTCACAGTTCTACCCATGAGTTTTTGCCTCAGGGCATAGGCATCCACACTAGTTTATTAGAACCGGAAGTTATACTCATCTATACACTCTTTTTTTTTTTTTTTTTTTTTATACAGAGTCTCACTCTGCTGCCTGGGCTAGAGTGCCGTGGTGTCAGCCTAGCTCACAGCAACCTCAAACTCCTGGGCTCAAACGATTCTCCTGCCTCAGCCTCCGAGTAGCTGGAACTACAGGCATGCGCCACCATGCCTGGCTAATTTTATATATATATATATAATTTAGTTGTCCAGCTAATTTCTTTCTATTTTTAGTAGAGATGGGGGTCTTTCTCTTGCTCAGGTGGCTCGTCTCAAACTCCTGACCTCAAGTGATCCTCCTACCTCGGCCTCCCAGAGTGCTAGGATTACAGGCGTGAGCCACCTCGCCCAGCCTATACACTCCTTCTGTCAAGCCTAGGGGTAGAGAATAGAGAATGCAAAAAGTTCCACATTGGAAGTCTGATTTCATATCCCTATAGATATAATCATTATTATTATGCACCTTGGTGGGGTTTTCTATTCTTTCATTATTTAAGGATCAAATAGTCATTCAAGAGCTTAATTTCTTTTTTTTTCTTTTTTTTTTTATTGAGAAAAAAAACCTGTTGCCTGGGCTAGAGTACCATGGTGCTGTTGCGGCAGTGTGTACAGCTAGTGTTACAGCCCTTGTGACAGCTCTTATCCATTTGACCGGGAAAGAACCGAGCGGCCCACGAATAGTCAGTCGGAGAACAGCCTTTATTCTTCCGCAGCAGGCTCAGCACCTAGCATTTCAGCTCTCCTCGTGTCTCCCGATGTTCTCTCGATGTTCTCCCCTTCCTGCCCTTCTGCCCCTGCTTTATACCCTTGGTAGGGCTCAAGAAGCGTCCAATCAACTACAAGCTTTTCATATCCCTATGGATATAATCATTATTATGCACCTTGGTGGGGTTTTCTATTCTTTCATTATTTAAGGATCAAATAGTCATTCAGTCAGCAACAGGCTTTAACATCTACTCGAAAACAGTGGGATTCAAAAATTACCCAGTCAGGACCACACAAATAGCGTGGCCGGAAACAGGCAGCGGCAGGTGGGCCTGGGCATTCCAGCCCGGCGGCCCAGCAGGTGCCTCTCACTGGCCCCCGAGATGCGGAACTACAGGGGGGCGGCAACCGGCTGCCTCCCCGCACCTGACGTTCTCCACATCAGCGCCAGCCTCGCTCACGGCAACCTCAAACTCCTGGGCTCAAGTGATCCTCCTGCCTCAGCCTCCTGAGTAGCTGGGACTACAGGCATGCGCCACCCAGCTAATTTTTCTATCTTTAATAGAGATGGGGTCTCATTCTTGCTCATGCTGGTACTTTACAAACACACAAAGTTCACTTTCAGCGAATACATACATTATAGTTTTAAATGTGAATAATGCACAGGAGAGAAGGGAAGCTGAAATTTTAACATGGCCCCGCCAGTATTGGGTGGTGGCCATGGAAAAGCAAAGAAGGTGACGGTGAGTCATCGCAAAGGTGAGCTAACCCTCCGGACAGCCACAGCAGGGGGAGAAGGTAGACGACTACGACATTGAAGTTTTGCTGACCAGTCACCAGGAAGCGAACAGGTAGCTCAGGGGGGAAGACGTGAGAACATTTTGGACCATAGTCGATTTCAGATTACAGAAGAATATCCAGATGGAGTTTAGCGGGTGGTTTGAGAGGAACTTGGGCGGGAAGCCAGACTTTGAGAGTCGTCTACGCAGATGGTGAGTTAACCCCGTGCGAGCGGAGGAGACTCGCAAAGAAAACAGAACAGCACTGGAGGAGAAGCGCTGTGAATCCCTAAACGCACAGGACACCCCATCCCGCCTTAACCAGCGAGGCCTGCGGTCTGCGCGGGAGAGGACGGCGCGGGCGGGGCCGGGAAGGCAGCAGGGGCCACCGGCCCTTGTGGGCGGCTGCTGCAGGAGCCGGCATTCCTCCTGGACGCAACTACGTGCAGCCTGTTACCGATAGGGAGTTTGCTTTGAGACTCCGTGGAAGATTGTTGACCTGTTTCTGAAGCTGTCTCGCCCTCGCGTGTGGAGGGATGTGAGAGATGGTAGAGTGGTCTCGAGGACACTGCGGGAAGAACAGACAGGCTGGAAGCCAGGAGCAGAAGACAGCCAAGTCATCACTCAACTATGGTAGAAAGATGTCACCAAAAAGACACAGATGGAGACATAAGTGGACCAGAGTCACTTCCAATTGCAGGAAAAAACAGAGGAGAGAGAGAAAATGGGGGAAATGATTTGGGGGTATGCACAATTTTGCTGTGTGACTTTATGTGAAAATACTTTAAAAAGAAGTTTGAAGAGATTGCTGTTAGGGGCTTGTCTCATGATCAAGTGCAGTGTCCCCCAATTTCTCTCCAAATATCTGGAAAATGCAGAGTAAGTGAAATATGTTCTACAAGAATAGTGCTAGCTAATGAATCTTGGAGGGTTTGATTCCAGTTATAAGTCTGATAAAGCTGGGCTGAATGGAAACTATTCTAGCCTTAGCTCCCAGTCACCCTGGTCATTTCCTAAAACAGAGATGACCTAAGAAAAGAAGAAGAGTGTTCATATTCTTCTACTCTTTTTTAAAAAATTATATGTATATATATATATATATATTTTTTTTTTTTTTTTTTTTTTTGAGACAGAGTCTCACTCTGTTGCCCAGGCTAGAGTGAGTGCCATGGCATCAGCCTAGCTCACAGCAACCTCAGACTCCTGGGCTCAAGCAATCCTCCTGCCTCAGCCTCCCGAGTAGCTGGGACTACAGGCATGCGCCACCATGCCCAGCTAATTTTTTCTATATATTTTTAGTTGGCCAACTAATTTCTTTCTATTTATAGTAGAGATGGGGTCTCGCTCTTGCTCAAGCTGGTTTCGAACTCCTGACGTTGAGCAATCCGCCCACCTCGGCCTCCCAGAGTACTAGGATTACAGGCGTGAGCCACCACACCCGGCCCATATTCTTCAACTCTTTGTCCATAATTCTGATGCCCAGGTTCAGCACCAGCAGAAGAGGCTGCAGTCCTTCTCTGCTATTCGGGGATGGATCTGGAGCTCGGGTGCCCACCCCACTGACCATCCTGTTCACTTCCCTCTTCTTCTTCCTCCAGCCCCTACCCATCAATCAGTTGTGTTTCTGCCTCTTGCCATCTTTCTACAATCAAGCAATCCAGAAAATTAATCCATAAATCAACTAGGCAGAAATAAATAGTGACAGGTTATTTCTGAAAGATCAAGCCCCATGACATTGATGCCATTGTGAATGTAAAAGTAGTACCCTAGTAGAAGGAGGTCATGGAAATTACACCATTTCCATCATATTAGATCTCAAAACACCACAGTAACAGACAACACAAGTAGAAGAATACCAAAATAACAATTGGAGAAAAATTTACACCAAGTGTAACCCTCCTAGACCTGGTTCTTGGACTGGGGTAGCACTTTAGCCCATCACCCTGTGCCAGAGCAGATTCACTGACCATGCACAAAAAGCAGAAATATGGCAGCCCATTCTCTGTCTGAAGAATAAGAGAAAGAAATTAACACAGAATGGCCATCTCAGCCAAGGATTTCTTGGCTATAAATTACTTCTTAATTCTAGTCAAATAATTTTAATCATAAAGGGGTTATAAATTAGCAGTATGTTGGAATAGTTTATGTAACATATAGTTATAGAATGCATTCAAATATTACAAATAAAAACAAACTTTAAGAACCTTAAACAAATTAGGGATCCTGTTTTTCTGATGCAATAAGAAGTCCAGAGGTAGAACATCCAGGGCTGACATTAGCAACCAGCTCCTTCTAACTTTCAGCTCAGGCATGCTTGCATGTGAATACACCTCAGGAGCACACAATCAACCGCCAACATCACATATCAACATTCCAGGTAGATCACAAAGAAATCTTAATAAACTGAAAAAAACTAAATTGTATATAGATTATCTTCCCTGATGACAACAATTAACATCAGTAAATTAATAGGAAATTATAGATACCAAACACCTATCCAGTTAGAATTTCAAAGAAAAATGTCTAAATGACTTTTGGTCAGAAAGGGAATTAAATTTTATACTTTGAAATTAAAAGCAATGAATATACGATATATAAAAATTTATAAGATAGAGCCAAAGCTATACTCAATAGAGAATTCAAAACCTTAAACATATACATTAGTAAATAAGGATAAAATTGAAAGCATTAAGCATTCAAATGAGGATATTTAGGGGAAAAAACTATAGAAGAAACTTTAGGAAAACAGGAAAATAGAACTTAAAAATTTAAAACAAAGCTAAATAAATGAGAAAATACAAAATAGATAGCTGATTAATAAAACCAATATTAGATTATTTGGAGGAATAGATAAATTAGCTAAATAACTAAGATAAGTAAATTAGAAAGAAAAAACATTGATACAAGTGAAATAATAATTATGATAATATTTATACATCTCTGTTTAGAAATGTAAAATGTTAATAAAATATTTTACAATTCTTTTAAAATGTAAATTTATAAATACTACTCAAAATATTAATAGAAAAATTAAACAGATAGATATCTGTGGAAGAAACTAAAGAAATATTCAAAGAAATTATCTCTTTAAAAAAACAAAAAAAATCTGGGTACAGTGGCTCGCTCTGGGAAGCCCAGGCAGGAGGACAGGTTTCACTCAGGAGTTTGAGACCACTCTGAGCAAGAGCAAGACCCATCTCTACTGAAAATAGAAAAATTAGCCGGGCATGGTGGCACATGCCTGTAGTCCAGCTACTTGGGAGGCTGAGGCAGGAGGATCGCTTGAGCCCAGGAGTTTGAGGCTGCTGTGAGCTACAATGATATCACTGCACTCCACCCAGGGTGACAGAGCTAGACTCTGTCTCAAAAACAAAAACGAAACAATATAAACAAACAAGGAAAGCCTGATTCAAATGATTTCACTGTTGAATTCTATCAAACTTAAAATTTTACAAGGAACTGATTATTATCATTTATTTAAACTGTTTCAAGTCATAAAAATATATAGAATTTCTCAAATCATTTTGCAAAGAAATACAACACTGAAACCAATATCTGATTAAAAGCACAAAGAATGAGACAACTGCCAGTATGAATATATATGCAATAATCCTAATAAACTATCAAAAAAATCAAATCTTGCATTATATTTTTTAAAATCCCATAATCAAGTAAGATTTATTCTAGGAATGTAAAAATAGTTCAAATTTAGAAAACCTAGTAATATAATTCACCATGTTAAAAGGCCAAAGCAGAAAAAATACTGAATGATTATCTTGCCGTGCCTCAAAGACATTTTGATGGAATTAACCTTTCATAACTGATTTGGAGAAGAACAGCAGCTTAAACCTCCTAGTAAAGTGGGAGTAGAAGTATACATTCAAAATGCAACCAAGATATTTATTTATTTTTTAATTTTTTACTTTTTTGAGACACAGTCACTCTCTGTTGCCTAGGCTGGAGTATAGTGGCATCATCATAGCTCACTAAAACCCCACATTCCTGGGCTCAACAATCCTCCTGCCTCAGCCTCCTGAGTGGCTGTAGCTACAAGCACATGCCACCACACCCAGCTAATTTTTCTATTTTTGTAGAGATGGGGTCCTGCTGTGTTGCCCAGGCTGGTCTTGAACTCCTGGCCTCAAGAGATCCTCCTGCTTTGGCCTACAAAAATGCTAGGTTTACAGGCATTAGGCACCACATCCAGTAAACAAAAATAGTTCTTTTAAACCAATAGCCAAAAAATACTTAATGGTTTAACATGTTTTAACTATAGTGTGAAATGCCAGAGGCCTCTTAAACAAAGTAAAATACACCCTGGGAAAAAAATACTAGCAATAGATATGACAGATAAGTGGTTACTGTCTTTGTTAGAGATTTCAGATGGGGTGAATTGAGGTCATGATAGGTTAGGAAGATCCCTCCTGCCTCTACTGGACAGAGCTCCTTGTCATGCAAGGAGCTTGGATGCAAATGCCACCTGAGCTTGGATCTCACCCCTGCCACTTTCTCAGATACTTCACACTCTTGATTTTGCAGCCCTCTTTCACCCCTTCAATATCACTCTCTCTCCTAAATCCTTGCCATCACTATTTAGACACATTCCAATCTTGCTCCTTGCTGATTTACAAACCAGGGAACAGAAAGGGAGAGAGGGAGAGAAGGAGAGAAATCTGTCGAGATGTTATTATTTCTTCCAACTACTTCCACTATCTCCTTCAAAGCTCTTCTCTTTTTCATTCGTTTCCACACTTCCTACCCCTCATCACATTTATTCAAATCTCTCCTCTAATCTCAAACTCCACCAAAATAGTTCTTTCTGAAGCTAACTTATAAGTAAAAGAAATTCGCTTTCTATACATGCAAATGGATAGCCAACCACCATGTATTAAACAATCCAGTTCCCTATTGAATGAGATGCTTCCTTTACCATTTACTTTATTCCACATATACGGTGGCCAGGTTCTGGATTCTTCATCCTGTCTTCTGTTTTTCTTTTATTCAACAAACATTTCATTCTTCAGAGGTAGCAACATTAGGCAAAAATAAATAAATAAATAATAAAATAACATTTATTGAGTTCCTACTATGTGCCTGGCACTGTTTCAGGTGCTTGGCTACATCAGTGAACAAAAAGAACCCTGTCCTCATTCAAGCCTATATTCCGGCAAGGAAATACAAATAATAAACAATAAACATAATAAATGAGTACATTATCTTATCTGTTAGAAAGTGATAAGTATTATGAAAATGAAAAAAGATAATGAGAACAAAGGATAATTGGAGGTGCTGAGAAGTAGGAAATCTACACTTGAAATAGGGCTTAGGGTTTATTAGCTAACACTTGAAGAAGGTGAGAGAATTAGACAAGCAAATACCTGGAAAAATAATATTCTAGGAAGCAGGTACATCAAGAACAAATGCCTTAAGTCTGGGGTATGCCTGGTGAGTTTAAGGAATAGAAAGGAGCCCAGTGTGGCTAAGGCTGAGTGACAGGGTAAAGAAAGAGAAAGAAAGTTAATGACTGAGAAACAGATTGTATGGGGTCCTATAGGACATTGGGAGGATTTGGGCTTTATTCTGGATGAAATGGCCAATCACTACCATGTTTTAAGATGAGGGATATATAATCAGACTTAACTTTTTAGAAGTATCACTCTGGATAATTATCTGAAAATAATTTTTTGTGGGTATCAGGAGAGAGGAAGGGAAACCTACTAGGAGAAAATTGAGGTGATCAGAAAAGAGATGATGGTGCCATGAATTAGCAATGCGGGCAGTAGAAGCAGTTCAGGTCCTAGATATATTTTGAAGGTAGAGCTACCAGAATATCCTCATGGATTGGATGTAGTGTGTGAATGAGGAAGAGTCTGAAATGACTCTAGGTTTCTGGGCCAGAGCAACTGAGATGAATTAATAAGCCTGTAATTGCCGTCAATTGCAATGCGCACGGCTGCTGATGCAGCGTGTCGTGTGCGTGTTTGTGTGTGTGTGAGTGTGTGCGCGCGTGAGAGACAGAGACAGAGAGAAAGAGAAACCAGGAATTTAGGACATGTTGAGTTTGAGATGTCTATAAGACATCCAATTGGAGATAATTAATTGACAGTTGGTGTTGGGAAAGGGGCCTGAGCCAGAGAGACATACGTGGGCATCATCAGCAAATAAATATTTAAAGACATGAGTAAAGACGAGATCGCCAAGGTAGAGAGTGTAGATGGAGCTGGGAAGAGAGAGAAGGACTGCGCCTTGGGGCATGCCTACAGTAAGAGTGCGGGAAGAGGAAAGGGAAGAGGAAAAACCTGAAATGAGAACGAGTGGTTCGTGGAATAAACAAGAAAATCCTGGAAGCCACATGAAGAAAATTCACCAAGGCAGTAGGACTGGTCAACTCCGGCAAATACTGCTGATGAGTCAAGTACGATGAGAACAAAGACTGACCAGCGAGTTTGGCATCATGACGGTTACCAGTGATCGTAAAGAGAGAACTTTCCATGAGGGATGGCAAAAAACTATTGGTATGTTTGTAAGAGAAAAGGGAGAAAATTGGAGACAGTGAGTACAGACAATGTTTTTTTTTTTTTATTTTTTTAAAGCCAGTCAAATTTAGCAGTGGGGGCTTGAATACCAACTTTAGTGACACTAACGTTACTAAGTTCTGATAACCCGCTACCATCGGACCAGCCAAGACAATGTTTTTTAAGGAGATACGTTGCAAAGCAGAGCAAAGAAATTGAGTGATAATTGTTGAAAGAAGTAAAGTCAACACGCTTTTTTGTAAGCTGATTGGAATGATCCAGCAAAAAGTGAAAAAGTGATGCTGTAGGGGAGAGGAGAGATTGCGAGAATGCTGTCTGGCGAGGCGAGAGCAGCCAGCGCCGGGCCAGCGCAGAGACCCGCTGCAGGTGGGAGCGCGGGGCACATCCTGGCGGCGGAGACTCTGCAGGTGGGAGCGCGGAGCACATCCTGGCGGCGGAGACTCTGCGGGTGGGAGCGCGGAGCACATCCTGGCGGCGGAGACTCTGCGGGTGGGAGCGCGGAGCACATCCTGGCGGCGGAGACTCTGCAGGTGGGAGCACGGAGCACATCCTGGCGGCGGAGACTCTGCAGGTGGGAGCGCGGAGCACATCCTGGCGACGGAGACTCTGCAGGTGGGAGCACGGAGCACATCCTGGCGACGGAGACTCTGCAGGTGGGAGCGCGGAGCACATCCTGGCGACGGAGACTCTGCAGGTGGGAGCGCGGAGCACATCCTGGCGGCGGAGACTCTGCAGGTGGGAGCGCGGAGCACTACCTGGCGGCGGAGACTCTGCAGGTGGGAGCGCGGAGCACATCCTGGGCGGAGACTCTGCAGGTGGGAGCGCGGAGCACATCCTGGCGACGGAGACTCTGCAGGTGGGAGCGCGGAGCACATCCTGGCGGGGGAGACTCTGCAGGTGGGAGCGCGGGGCACATCCTGGCGGGGGAGACTCTGCAGGTGGGAGCGCGGGGCACATCCTGGCGGCGGAGACTCTGCAGGTGGGAGCGCGGGGCACATCCTGGCGGGGGAGACTCTGCAGGTGGGAGCGCGGGGCACATCCTGGCGGCGGAGACTCTGCAGGTGGGAGCGCGGGGCACATCCTGGCGGCGGAGACTCTGCAGGTGGGAGCGCGGAGCACATCCTGGCGACGCCGCAGAGGGCTGCTGGTGCTCTCAGCAAGTGGATGCACTGGCGGGAGTCTATGGAAGCTCTTCTGATTGTTTCCATTTTCTCAGTAAGAGAGGAGGCATGGTCATCAGCTGAGCATTAGAAAGGATGTTGGGATTTCAGTAAAATGCAAAAAGCCCGAAATAATCATCCGGAAGAGCGAGAGACAGAGCGGCGAGGCTGTGTGGAGTGTGTGCCTGCCAGCGCTGGGCCGCTGGGGATCCCGGCGTGGAGCTGGGGGAGGCCAGGAGGCGAGGCTGGGCGGCTCCCGCCCGCGCTCCGGCTCGGGTGCAGGCTCAGAACAGCAGAGGCCGGGCTCGCCAGAACGCGGTCTGCTCCAAAGAGCGGCGCGCAGTAGGAGAAGGGCGGAGGGACGAGGGCGTTTCCCAAGTGAGGGCTTGTAGGAACCCGCTCTGGCACCTCGGCTGGGAAGGAGAAAACACAAATACCAGAGCGGGTCAGTGGAGACGGCGTTCCGTCCCGAGCGGCGGGAGCCGCAGGGGAGGACAGGGCGCGGGAGGAGAGGGCGCGGGAGGAGAGGGCGCGGGAGGAGAGGGGGCAGGAGGAGAGGGGGCAGGGCGCGGGAGGAGAGGGGGCAGGAGGAGAGGGGGCGGGGGCGGGAGGAGAGGGCGCGGGAGGAGAGGGGGCGGGCGCGGGAGGAGAGGGGGCAGGAGGAGAGGGGGCGGGGGCGGGAGGAGAGGGCGCGGGAGGAGAGGGGGCGGGGGCGGGAGGAGAGGGCGCGGGAGGAGAGGGGGCAGGGCGCGGGAGGAGAGGGCGCGGGAGGAGAGGGCGCGGGAGGAGAGGGGGCGGGAGGAGAGGGGGCAGGGCGCGGGAGGAGAGGGCGCGGGAGGAGAGGGCGCGGGAGGAGAGGGGGCGGGAGGAGAGGGGGCGGGGGCGGGAGGAGAGGGGGCGGGGGCGGGAGGAGAGGGCGCGGGAGGAGAGGGGGCGGGCGCGGGAGGAGAGGGGGCAGGAGGAGAGGGGGCGGGGGCGGGAGGAGAGGGCGCGGGAGGAGAGGGGGCGGGGGCGGGAGGAGAGGGCGCGGGAGGAGAGGGGGCGGGGGCGGGAGGAGAGGGCGCGGGAGGAGAGGGGGCAGGGCGCGGGAGGAGAGGGCGAGGGAGGAGAGGGCGCGGGAGGAGAGGGGGCGGGCGCGGGAGGAGAGGGGGCGGGAGGAGAGGGGGCGGGCGCGGGAGGAGAGGGGGCAGGGCGCGGGAGGAGAGGGCGCGGGAGGAGAGGGGGCGGGAGGAGAGGGGGTGGGCGCGGGAGGCTGGAGGGCGGTCGGGCTGACCGTGAGCAGCCCTAGCAGGGACGTGGCCCCAGGAGAAGAGGTCGAAGAACCGGGTGGCAGGGACCCTGCTGAAGTCACAAGAATCAATGACAAGTGCTGTGTGAGAGTAAATTTACCATTTGGGAGTTAAAAGTGTAAAGACGTGAGGGGCGTTAACAACAATAAAGACGAGTCCTAAAATCCGATTACAGAAGACGCAGGATCTGCGCCTCTAAGGAGGATATGGGGGGAGACGCGCTGCGGGGGGCGAGGACGGGTGGGGGGGAGGATGGGGGAGGGCGAGGACGGGGGAGGATGAGGGAGGAGGGCGAGGACGGGGAGAAGGGCGAGGACGGGGGAGGAGGGCGAGGACGGGGGAGGAGAGCGAGGACGGGGAAGGACAAGGGAGGAGGGCGAGGACGGGGGAGGACGAGGGCGAGGACGGGGGAGGACGAGGGCGAGGACGGGGGAGGACGAGGGCGAGGACGGGGGAGGAGGGCGAGGACGGGGGAGGAGGGCGAGGACGGGGGAGGAGGGCGAGGACGGGGGAGGAGGGCGAGGACGGGGGAGGAGAGCGAGGACGGGGAAGGACGAGGGAGGAGGGCGAGGACGGGGGAGGAGAGTGAGGACGGGGAAGGAGGGCGAGGACGGGGGAGGACGAGGGAGGAGGGCGAGGACGGGGAGGACGGACGGGAGAGGAGGGCGAGGACGGGGGAGGAGGGCGAGGACCGGGGAGGACGAGGGAGGAGGGCGAGGACGGGGGAGGAGGGGGAGGACGAGGGAGCACAGGCGACTCCTGTCGGCTGGAGGGCAGGAGGACGTTTGCATTAAAAACGTTAAAAATCTAGGCTGAAGGCTCAGGATATTGCACTGGTAGCGGCCACGGTGACCCCGGGCGCGTCGCGGAGAGTGCCTGCGAGAGTGGGGGCGCGGGGAGTGCGGGCGAGAGTGGGGGCGGGGGAGTGCGGGCGAGAGGCGGGGGCGCGGGGAGTGCGGGCGAGAGGCGGGGGCGCGGGGAGTGCGGGCGAGAGTGGGGGCGCGGGGAGTGCGGGCGAGAGTGGGGGCGCGGGGAGTGCGGGCGAGGTGGGGGCGGGGGAGTGCGGGCGAGAGGCGGGGGCGCGGGGAGTGCGGGCGAGGTGGGGGCGCGGGGAGTGCGGGCGAGAGTGGGAGTGCGGGCGAGAGTGGGAGTGCGGGCGAGAGTGGGAGTGCGGGCGAGAGTGGGGGCGGGGGAGTGCGGGCGAGGTGGGGGGGGAGTGCGGGCGAGGTGGGGGGGGAGTGCGGGCGAGAGGCGGGGGGAGTGCGGGCGAGAGGCGGGGGCGCGGGGAGTGCGGGCGAGAGTGGGGGCGCGGGGAGTGCGGGCGAGGTGGGGGCGGGGGGAGTGCGGGCGAGAGGCGGGGGGAGTGCGGGCCAGAGGCGGGGGGAGTGCGGGCGAGAGGCGGGGGCGCGGGGAGTGGGGGCGAGAGTGGGAGCGCGGGGAGTGCGGGCAAGAGGCGGGGGCGCGGGGAGTGCGGGCAAGAGGCGGGGGCGCGGGGAGTGCGGGCAAGAGGCGGGAGCGCGGGGAGTGGGGGCGAGAGGCGGGAGCGCGGGGAGTGGGGGCGAGGTGGGGGTGGGGGACGTGCGGGTGAGAGTGGGGGTGCGGGGAGTGCGGGTGAGAGTGGGGGTGCGGGGAGTGCAGGCGAGAGTGGGGGTGCGGGGAGTGCGGGCGAGAGGCGGGGGAGTGCGGGCGAGAGGCGGGGGAGTGCGGGCGAGAGGCGGGGGCAGGGGGAGCCGGAGGCGATGAGCAGGGAGGGCGCGGGCCTCTGCCGCCTGCCAGTACCTGAACAGGCGCGAAGAGCTTAATGGTCCGCCTGTCCATCCACCCGCGTCCACATTTCCTCCCTCTTACCAGGTCTCTATCACAAGTGTGAGCCTATAAAAACTCAGATTTGACCTGTCATTCTATTGCTCTTACTGTAAAGATGAAAGTCCTTGGCATAACTCACAGAATCTTGCAGTCTGGCTAGTGTTACTCCTCCAGCTCGCCCCGCGCATCAGTGTTGTGCACTCAGTCGTGTCAGTCTTGTTAATGATTTTAAAGCACTAAGCTTTCCTTTCTCATAGCTTTTATTCCTTCTTCCTAGAATACTTCCCTCCCCGCACAAACCCCAGGTTTTGTCTACTTAATTCTCACTTGTCTTTCAGATCTCAGCTCAACTGTCCCCAGGTAGGTCAGGCCCCTCCGTTCTATGATCTCACAGAACTCTTCACTTGCACACACAGATATTGGCTTTTGTGACTGATTCATGTCTCTCAACCGCATCTCATTTACTAGATGGTAAACTCCAAGAAACAAAGATCATGTCTGTTGTTTTCACCATATATGCCCAGAAACTCACTCAGTAACTGACACCTAATATATATTTATTAAATGACTTTACCCAGAGGACACTGTCTTCAGCACTACAATCAGATAAATATTGATATTATTAGCCTCATGCCATTTATATCAATGGTTTCTCCTTTTTATTGACAGAAAACTAGATGGAAGAGAAGCATTATAAATAAGATTTAAGCTTTCCTTAAAAACCAATACTTCTTAATATCTAAAGAGCTATTATGCATGAATTAAAAAAATGCTAACACATCAATAGAAAAATGGGCTAAATACATGACAGCTACTTCAATAATAAAGAAATACAAGTAGAACTACCATTTGATCCAGCAATCCCATTACTGGGCATCTACCTGAAAGAACAAATGACATTCTATAAAAAAGACACTTGCACTTGAATGTTTATAGCAGCACAATTCACAATTGCAAAGATGTGGAAATAACCCAAGTGCCCATCAATATATGAGTAAATTAATAAAATGTGATATATGTATACCATGGAGCTCTACTCAGCCACAAAAAACAATGGTGATACAGCACCTCTTGTATTATCCCGGATAGAGCTGGAGCCCATCCTACTAAATGAAGTATCCCAAGAATAGAAAAACAAGCACCACATGTACTCACCATCAAATTGGTTTTAACTGATCAACACTTAAGTGCACATATAGTAATGACATTCATCAGGTGTCAGACACATGGGAGGCGGGAGAAGGGGATGGGTATATACACCCCTAATGGGGGCTGGACGCGCTTGAAGCTCTGACTCAGGTGGAGCAAAGGCAACATATGTAACCTAAACATTTGTACCCTTGTAATATGCTGAAATAAAAAAGAAAAAAATTACAAGCGGCCATTAAACACGCAAAAGATTTAACTCCACTAGCAATCAAGGAACATGAAAACGCAAAGAATACCACTACTGTAGAGATGATTACATATATTCCTACATTTTTATTGAAATTATTTTTGATTTTTCAAAATAATTAACTATGAGTAGAGCTTGAAAGTGTTTACACTATGGAAATGAACAGAAAAGGAATCCCAGTGTCTAGCGATGCTGGCCTAGTAGTGCTGCTTACAACAACTTAAAAAAAAAAAAAACCCAGATGAAATGAAGAACAAAGTACCAGTAGATAATAAGGAACCACCAGGCCAAAAGAGAAGAGAAAAGAACTCAAAGAATTAAGAGAATATGAAAGATACCTTTGCCCTATGAATATCTGCCAAACTCTGAAATTCAAACTTATTTTTATGGCCTCTCATGTCAACAGGAATAGAAATCAAAGCCCTGTCTCCCAGAAAATAAGAGTCTATTTGGAGACCCTTGCCATAAAAAATACTGGGCCCTCAAAGGACTACACACTCAGGGGCAGAGAGAACAATGCTTGCAGCAGCCCTCCCACGGTCTTGTCGTCTTGATGGCTTGCATCGCCTGAGCAGTCCCAGAAACTCACGTCTTCAGCATGGATGAAGGTCATCCCAACCTTGCTGAGACTTCAGGTGCTTGGTGTGACAATGTCAGTCTTTGCTGGAGGAAGTTACCTTCATCCTAGGCTTCAAAATATTCATACAAATAATTTTTCAAGAACAATCAATAACAAGGCACACACATGCACACACAAAGACAACTTGAGCAAGAGCAAACAGAAACCACAAAAATAAAAAGCAGATTCACAAAGACTTCAGATATTGGAGTTATCAGACTCAATGTGGCAGCATAACCTTAACATCAAAACCCAAGCAAAGCAGTGTGTTGAAAAGGCAAAATGAAAGCAAATATCACTCACATGAAAATAGGAGAAAAATTCTAGACAAGATATGAGCAAATTAAATCTAGTAATACAGGAAAATACATACTATAGCAGTACCAAATTGGCTTTATCCAAGTAATGCAAAGAGGGTTTAACGTTAGAATTGTCTGAGTGTTGAGATGAGAAATACTCAAGCATCTAGTAGATGAAAGTCTTCCTCAAGACACACTTCAGCAGATACTGTAGTATATCTGCACTTCTATAGTTGGCCATTTATTTTGTAGTAACGCTTGCTTTAGATATGATAAAATATTCATATATTCAATCATGTTATATTCCAGGTTGCTGAGTGGAGACTTGGGGTCTAATTCAACCCACAGATTTTTTTTTTTTTTTTTTTTTTTGAGACAGAGTCTCACTTTATTGCCCAGGCTAGAGTGAGTGCCGTGGTGTCAGCCTGGCTCACAGCAACCTCAAACTCCTGGGCTCAGCGATCCTACTGCCTCAGCCTCCCGAGTAGCTGGGACTACAGGCACGAGCCACCATGCCCGGCTAATTTTTTGTATATATATTTTTAGTTGGTCAATTAATTTCTTTCTATTTTTGGTAGAGACGGGGGTCTTGCTCAGGCTGGTTTCGAACTCCTGACCTTGAGCGATCTGCCCGCCTCGGCCTCCCAAAGTGCTAGGATTACAGGCGTGAGCCACCGCGCCCGGCCAACCCACAGATTATTTAGTTTGGCCTTCAGTGTTTTAAAGAAATTGAAGACAGCATTTGCAAACTGGGTTACTTCAATAAATCTTAATTTTTGGCTTTCCTCAAAAAAGTAGGACTATCTGCCAATATTGGGTCTACCTTTTCCCCTGGCGACAATCTGCTGCCGCGGCAGAACGGCGGCCCCTCTAGACAGGCGTGCTCTCCGACTTGCCAGTGCTGCTGCCGTCCGGCCACGTCCTATTCTCTCGGATAAAAGAAAACAGAAAATTGGACACAGAGGTGCCCACCTGTCAAGAGAAATGGGGGAAAGTATATACACTTGCGAAGAGAAGAATGTCACTTCCTGGTCACTATGCTACTCTGTCAGCTGCCTCGACCTGCAGGCATTAAGTTGATGAATTCTGGGTTATACTCACATCCAAATTGCCTGGGAGCAGTCAGCCTCTTTTTAGTGACTTTCTTATATTTATGCTATATCTGTTAGGTTTTTAACCTTAAAATTTAACTTTTAGAATGTAGTCTTATTTCCTTAATTCCAAAGTTCCTGGGAAGCACTTCACTAGCCCCCAAATGCTGATAAAATTTCAAAGTTGCAATTGCTACTTAATATCTATGTTGTAGGTAAAGTAAATTCAGCTAATACTCCTGTTCTCTTTTCTCCCCATGTTGCTCCTCCCCCAAATAAGCTGTTACTGAATTTGGAAAAAGAAAAAGTTGACAGAAATGTTTACACTGTGACCACTAAATATAATAGTAAGTCCGTGCCTCAAGTGGAAGTTGATTCTCATAAACATTTGTTCAAACTACAGGCATACCTTGGAGATATTGCAAGTTTGGTTTCAGACTACTGTAATAAAGCAAATGTTGAAATAATGAGAGTCATACAAATTTTTTGGTTTTGCAGCACTTGTAAAACTTGTGTTTATATTACACTGCAGTCTATTAAGTGTGTAGTTGTGTAGTAGCATCACGAGTAAAAAACAATGTACATACCTTAATTTTAAACTACTTTGCTAAAAATGCTAAAGATCTTCCCTGAGTCATAATCTTTTTGCTGCTGGAGGGTTTTGCCTCGATGTTGATAGCTACTGTCTAAGCAGGGTCGTGTTGCTGAAGGTTGTGGTATCTGTGGCAATTTCTTAAAATAAGACAATGAAGTTTGCCACGTTGATTGACTCTTCCTTTCGCAAAGGGTTTCTTCGTAGCAGGTGATGCTGTTTGATAGCATTTTATTGACAGTGGAACTTCTTTCAAGATTGGAGTCAAAACCTTCTCAAACCCTGCTACTGCTTTATCAACTAAATTTATGTAATATTCTAAATCCTTTGTTGCCATTTCAACAATGTTCACAGCATCTTCACCAGGAGTAGCTTCCATCTCGTGAAACTGCCCTCTTTGCTCATCCATAAGAAGCAACTCCTGGCCGGGCGCTGTGGCTCACGCCTGTAATCCTAGCTCTTGGGAGGCCGAGGCGGGCGGATTGCTCAAGGTCAGGAGTTCAAAACCAGCCTGAGCAAGAGCGAGACCCCGTCTCTACTATAAATAGAAAGAAATTAATTGGCCAACTGATATATATATAAAAAAAAATTAGCCGGGCATGGTGGCGCATGCCTGTAGTCCCAGCTACCCGGGAGGCTGAGGCAGGAGGATCACTCGAGCCCAGGAGTTTGAGGTTGCTGTGAGCTAGGCTGACGCCACGGCACTCACTCTAGCCTGGACAACAAAGCGAGACTCTGTCTCAAAAAAAAAAAAAAAAAAAAGAAGCAACTCCTCGTCCATTCACAATGTATCACGAGGCGGCAGCAATTCAGTCCTGTTTTCAAGCTCCACTTCTAACTCTAGTTCTCTTGCTGTTTCCCCCACATCTGCAGTGCCTTTCTCCACTGGTCTTGAACCCCTCAAAGTCATCCACGAGGGTTCGAATCAACATCTTCCAAACTCCTTCCTATTAATGTTGACATTTTAGCCAACTCCCATGAAGCACAAATGCTCTTTATTGCATCTAGAATGGTGAACCCTTTCCAGAAGGGTTTCAGTTTACTTTGCCTGGATCCATCAGAAGAATCAGTATCTATGGCAGCTATATCCTTATAGAATGTATTTCTTAAATAATAAGACTTGAAAGTTGAAATTACTCCTTGATGAATGGGCTGCAGAATGGATGCTGTGTTGGCAGAAATGAAAACAACATTCATCACATCTGCATCAGGGCTCTTGTGTGACCAGGTGCATTGTCTATGAGCAGTAATACATTGAAAGGAAACTTTTTCTTGAGCAGTAAATCAATGAGCTTAAAATATTTAGTAAACTACGCTATATACAGGTGTGCTGTCACCCAGGCTTTGTTGTTCCATTTCTGGAGCAAAGGCAGAGTAGATTTAGTATAATTCTTAAGGGCTCTGGGATTGTTGGAATGGTAAATGAGTATTGGCTTCAACTTCAAGTCACCACCAGCTGCCTTAGCTCCTAACAAGAGAGTCAGCCTGTCCTTTGAAGCCAGGCATTGACTTCTCTCTAGCTATGAAAGTCATAGATGGCATCTCCTTCCAACAGAAGGCTTGGTCATGTAATTGAAAATCTGTTGTTCAGTAGCTGCCTTTATCAATGAGCCTAGCTAGCTCTTCTAGATATCATAACTTGCTGCTTCACTTTGAACTTTTATATTATGGAGACAGCTTCCTTTCTTAAACTTCATGAACCAACCTCTGCTAGCTTCCAGCTTTTTTTTTCTGCAGCTTCCTCACCTCTCTCAGCCTTCATAGAATTTGAAGAGTTAGGGTCTTGCTCTGGATTAGGCTTTTGTTTGTGGCTGGTTTGATTTTCAATCTAGATTGCCCAAGCTTTCTTCATATCAGCAATAAAGCTGTTTCACTTTTTATCATTCCTGCACTCACTGGAGTAGCACTTTTAATTTCCTTTAAGAACTTTTCCTTTGGCTGGGCATGGTGGCTTATAGCTGTAATCCTAGCACTCTGGGAGGCTAAAGTAGGAGGATTGCTTGAGCTCAGGCGTTCAAGCCTGAGCAAGAGCGAGACCCTGTCTCTACCAAAAATAGAAAAATTGGCCAGGCTAATTAGCCAGGCTGAGGCAGAGGATTGCTTGAGCCTAGGAGTTTGAAGTTGCAGAAAACTACAATGATGCCACTGCACTCTATTTGGGGTAACAGAGGGAGACTCTAAAAAAAAAATGAATAAAAAAGAACTTTTCCTTTGACTTCACAACTTGGCTAGCTGTTTGGCATAAGAGGCCTGTTTTTCAGCCTATCTCAGATTTTGACATGCCTTCCTTACTAAACTTAACCATTTCTAGCTTTTGATTTGTGTGATTTTTCCTTTTACTTGAATACTTAAAAACCATTGTAGAATTCTTTTTTTTTTCCGAGACAGAGTCTCGCTTTGTTGTCCAGGCTAGAGCGAGTGCCCTGGCGTCAGCCTAGCTCACAGCAACCTCCAACTCCTGGGCTCAAGCAATCCTGCTGCCTCAGCCTCCCGCGTAGTTGGGACTACAGGCATGCGCCACTATGCCTGGCTAATTTTTTCTATATATATTAGTTGGCCAATTCATTTCTTTCTATTTATAGTAGACACGGGGTCTCGCTCTTGCTCAGGCTGGTTTTGAACTCCTGACCTCGAACAATCTGCCCGCCTCCCAGAGTGCTAGGATTACAGGTGTGAGCCACCATGCCCGGCCAATTGTAGAGTTCTTAATTGGCCTAATTTCAATATTGTTGTGTCTCGGGGAATAGGGAGGCCTCAGGAGAGGGAGAGAGATGTAGGCAATGTTTATGGGTTGAGTTTGCCATCTTATATGGGAATAGTTCATGGTGCCCCAAATAATTAGAATAGTAACATCAAAAATCACTGATCAGGGATCACCGTAACAAATATAATAAGGAAAAAGTTTAAATGCTTGCAAACATTACCAAAATGTTTGGTAAGTGACACATGCTCTTGGAAAAACGGCACTGATAAACTTGCTTGATGAAGGGTCACCACAAACTGCAATTTGTAAAAAACACAGTATCTGTGAAGCTCAGTGAAGCAAAGTGCAATAAAATGAGATATGCTTGTATATAAACATTATTACAGCATGTTGGGGCAAATTAGTCCATTTTAGACTGCTCTGTCTAGTGCACTGGCAACAGCTGCTTATCATAATGTTGTCCCTACTGTTTGGGGAAGTTACCCACCAATGAACATAATCCCACAAGGTCAAAACCCAGCCCAATCCTGCAGAATCATTAAGGAAACATGAGACAGGGCAAGACATGTCTTTCACCCACATATCCCCAACACATAAAATTGAGCCTAACTCAAAGTAATTAATAAATACCTTTTGATTGAGTGAATTAATGAAAGAATAACCAGGTGCTCAAGCATATCTTCAATCTCGACTCTTCTATTATAAAGAAAGGATTCATGTGGTATTTATAATAGTGCTTCTGTCCTGATATTTACTGATGTTAAAATATGGAATCCAAAATTTTTAATTGGTAATTCTATCACTAGGCCCCAGAATTGTCTACATTTATTTAAAAACATTTCCAGAGAAGAATTGGTTTTCCTTCTTGTGAATACATTTGGAAAGAAGCTATAAAGATTTGTATGTACAAATGACTACATACCAAGTTGGAAATGCTCTGTCAGAGCATTATATACTGCTCACACCAGCTTTATATTCTTTATATCATCTTAGAGGTTAAATTAGCAAGAAAGACTGCTTCAAGACAATAATATAAATTACATTTATAAGCTTGTAAGGTTGTTAGTGGGGGGCATAGGTTCCCAAAGTAGCATGATAATAGTTTAGGAAATGTGACCAAACTTTTTCTAAACTTCAAAATTTTTTTTAAGTTTTATAAGCCTGATTTCTTATGTTTTAACTTAACCATAAGAGAACAAGAAAGGCCCCAAAGAGTGTGTTTGTGTGTGTGTGTTCAGTACAATGAAGCTTTAATGGAGCAATATTTGTTTTAAGGTTTAGTCATATAAACAGATGTGGAAGCCATCTGTTTGCTCTATAAGTGTTATTTGAAATTTATAACAAAGGACAAAGTACTTTTCAGCAGATAATAGAATATAGGCCAAGATCACACAATAGGTAATGGCATAACAGAACTAGAATCCCAGGTCTCACAAGTCCAAGTCCAGGAGTCTGTCCCCCAACTTACTGCAATTGGAGTTATCATTTGAGAATAAAATAGTATGCACAAAGTTCAGTGTCTTAACTGTGAAGCTGTGTTTACCAACTTCAAGAAAGTTGGCAAGGAAATACAGTGGCCATAGAAGCTGGAGTGACCAAATTACTCATGGATGACACTCAAGTTAGCACACCATTTTTTTAATTAATTAATTTATTTCTTATATATTTTTCTTTTCTTTTTTTTTTTTTTTGAGAGAGAAGCCAAGTCTGATTAAAGCACACCATTGTTTTTGATTGCAAACATTAATTCAAGTAAATTTCTGCCTGAAATCTAAAAGAGTAACTGCATCACCCATTAACCATATGGCCACTCCAATAACAATCCTGTGAGCTCTACGAGAAAAACTTTCCACATTGTACTAATTGTGCAGAGCATTCCAAATTTGTAAATTAGATGTAGACTATTTCATGCAGAACATATTTAAAAAGGTCATATTGGCAATATTAGAATAGAAACACTGGTTTCTTATACCTAGATATTTCATAGATTATAGGAAATAGTCTGCTGATCTGGAGACAGTTTTAAAAACTATATTAAAGAGCTTCTCCAGATATCACTAAAAAAACAGATTAGAATAAAATTAAAATCAAACTTAAATTACAACACATTTGAAAGCATTTATTGACATAAGAGAGGAAGCAGGAAAATGTCAACCAGAAAAGTGAAAATTATGGAGTTTAAAATTTTGTCATTGTGTCTCTAGCAATGTGTAGAAGGATGCAGTAACATTTTGACCAAGGAGGTGTGTAGTGTACCAGGCAGATCTGTCTACTGTCTAGTATGGCAAAATATTTCACAGGCTATCACAGCCATTATCTCTGAAAAACAAATCATTTCTTTTGGACCAGTTCTATGGCCAGCCAACCTCCTGGTCTTAATTTGGTTTCCTTGATAAATTTATCTACCAGGGAGAGAATGTATTGATAGGCTGATAGGAATGTCTGGTCTGCTGGCAGTTATAATTGCAAAGTAAATTAATAAATTGTCTTTCAGGTGTCCATTAGTCTCCTGCAAGTTTTATTAAGTTGGCTTAACTATCCAAAGTCTTTATCACCTTCAATGAGGGTACTCAAATCATAAGCTGAAAGGGCAGATCTTGGAGCTTAGTAACCTTACTAGGAAACATAGCCTAGGAGGCCCAACCTAGATAGCTTGTTACCCTCTAATCAAAATCATTATAATTACCAGCCCTCAGGGACCCACTGGATCCCAGAACTCATGGTTACCACTTACCCTATGCATTCCTTAATAACTCAGAAAAGATCATCAATGTCTCCTACAAGGTTTCTAATGAATCCAAAGTTTCTCACATAAGCACCTCTACCATATAATTCTGTCCATAGTGCAACTTTCACCTTTAAGAATAATTTTCATGGGAAGAATGGTGGAAGTGTATAAAAAATGTGTACATTTCCTCCATATTTTCCAGTTTGTATGCATAAAGATTTTTGTAGTATTCATAAATTATATCTTGTATCTCTGTGGCATCAGCTGCAATTTCTCCTTTATTGTTCCTGATGGAGCTTATTAGAGATTTTTCGCTTCGTATGGAACCAGAGAAGACCCCATATAGCAAAAGCAATCCTAGGCAATAAAAACAAAATGGGAGGTATCAATTTACCAGACTTCAAACTATACTACAAGCCTATAGTAATTAAAACAGCTTTGTACTGGCAAAAGAACAGAGATATTGACCACTGGAACAGAACAGAGAACTCAGATATAAAACCATCCTCATATACCCATCTAATCTTTGACAAAGCAGACAAAAACATACACTGGGGAAAAGAATCTTTATTCAATAAATGGTGCTGGGAAAACTGGATAGCCACATGTAGAAGACTGAAACAAGACCCACACCTTTCACCTCTCATAAAAATCAATTCACACTGGGTGTGAACATAAACCTAAGGTGTGAAACTATTAGAATCCCAGAGGAAAACATTGGAAATATTCTTCTAGACATTGGCCTATGCAAAGAATTTATGAAGAAGACCCCAAAGGCAATCACAACAACAAAAATAAATAAATGGGACATGAACAAATTAAAAAGCTTCTGCACAGCCAAAGAAACTGTCACGAGAGCAAACAGACAACCCACAGAATGGGAGAAAATTTTTGCAAGCTACACATCTGATAAAGGGCTGATAACTAGAATCTATTTAGAACTCAGGAAAATCAGCAAGGAAAAATCAAACAACCCTATCAAAAAGTGAGCAAAGGACATGAACAGAAACTTTCCAAAAGAAGACAGAATAATGGCCAACAAACATATGAAAAAATGCTCAACATCTCTAATCATCAAGGAAATGCAAATCAAAACCACAATGAGATATCACTTATCTCCAGTGAGAATGGCCTTTATTAACAAGTCCCAAAACACTAAATGTTGTAGTGGATGTGGAGAGATAGGAACACTCCTACACTGCTGGTAGGACTGCAAACTAGTTCAACCTCTGTGGAAAGCAATATGGAGATACCTCAAAGCAATACAAGTGGATCTACCATTTGATCCAGCAATCTCACTACTGGGCATCTACCCAAAAGAACAAAAGACACTCTATAAAAAAGACACCTGCACTCGAATGTTTATAGCAGCACAATTCACAACTGCAAAGATGTGGAAACAACCCAAGTGCCTATCATACATGAGTGGATTAATAACATGTGGTATATGTATATCATGGAGTACTATTCAGCTATAAAAAACAATGGTGATCTAGCACCTCTTGTATTTTCCTGGATAGAGCTGGAGCCCATTCTACTAAGTGAAGTATCCCAAGAATGGAAAAATAAGCACCACATGTACTCACCAGCAAATTGGTTTCACAGATCAACACCTAAGTAGACATTTAGGAGTAACATTTATCAGGTGTCAGGCAGATGGGAGGGGGGAGGGGGGAGGGGTATATACATACATAATGAGTGTGATGCACACTGTCTGGGGGAGGGTCAACCTTGAAGCTCTGACTCAAGGGGGGGGAGTAAGGGCAATATACATAACCTTAACATTTGTACCCCCATAATATGTTGAAATTAAAATAAATAAATAAAAATCCAATTTTAAAACAGACAAAAAAAGTGTACAGATGAGCATCACAAGAAATCATTAAAAAGAAAGAAGTAGAGAAGGAGAGAGGGAGGAAGGGGGGGAGGAAGGAAAGAGAGGTAATACAAGTTCAAGTTTGAATCCTAGACTTACTAGCTGTATGAACTTGGGCAAGTTACTTAATATCTTAGTGTTTTATTGTCCCCCATCTGAACAATGAGAAGGATAAGATCTATTTCATAACTTGTGAAGATTACAGTTAATATGCAAAAGAACTTAGGATAGTACCTGGCACATTGTGAATAGCTTTGCATTTTATTTCTAATAAATTATACTTCTGCATTTTTTTTTTTTTTTGAGACAGAGTCTCGCTTGTTGCCCAGGCTAGAGTGAGTGCTGTGGCGTCAGCCTAGCTCACAGCAACCTCAAACTCCTGGGCTCAAGCAATCCTTCTGCCTCAGCCTCCCGAGTAGCTGGGACTACAGGCATGCACCACCATGCCCGGCTAATTTTATATATATATACATTAGTTGGCCAATTAATTTCTTTCTATTTATAGTAGAGACGGGGTCTTGCTCTTGCTCAGGCTGGTTTCGAACTCTTGACCTCGAGCAATCCGTCCGCCTCGGCCTCCCAGAGTGCTAGGATTACAGGCGTGAGCCACCGTGCCCGGCTTATACTTCTGCATTTTGCTACTGAAACTGTAAAAGTCCTACAACCAAATTTGTAAATGCAGAAAATAAAGCATAATGCCTACTGATTATAAGGATATTTATTCCCATAACTATAAAAATAACAAATGAAGTTGTACTTGTTAAATTTTAATAAGCATAAGGAACCAACTGAGCATCTTGTTAAAATGCAGGTTCTGATTCCATTGCTGTAAGGCAGGACTTGGAATTCTGCATCTTTAACAAGTTCCCGGGTGGAGGTGATTGCTGCTGGTCTGTGAACCACACTTTGAGTACCCAGGCTGCAGATGGTTTGATTCAAAGCGAAAAAAATAACTGGAAGAAAGAAAGTAGGGATTATTTATAAAAAATAAAGATACTACCTCATAGGGTTTTTCGGTTTTTGTGGGTTTTTTGTTTTTCTTTTGAGTCAGAGTCTCACTCTGTTGCCCGGACTAGAGTGCCGTGGCATCAGCCTAACTCACAGCAACCTCAAACTCCTGGGCTCAGGCAATCCTCCTGCCTCAGCCTCCCGAGTGGCTGGGACTACAGGCATGCGCCACCATGCCCGGTTAATTTTTTCTATAAACTTTTAGTTGTTCAGCTCATTTCTATTTTTTAAGTAGAGACGTGTTCTCGCTCTTGCTCAGACTGGTTTCGTACTCCTGATCTTGAGTGATCCGCCGGCCTCAGCCTCCCAGAATGCTAGGTTTACAGGCGTGAGCCACTGTGTCCAGCCTCTCATAGGGTGAATGTGAGAATAAACTGAAATATATTTAAAATGTTAGGAGAATGGCCACCAATGGGAACACTCCATAATCAGTAGTATTATTATTGCTAGAAAGGCATTATAGGTATTGCAGGATTAGATAATATATTACTCAAATATATGTGTGTCTGTGTATTTACACACACATTTGTTTGCATTAATATTTTTAAATGCATTTAGAGAGCATCTTACTGAAAGAAATCCTGCCAATACTTTATTATAACAATTGGCTTATTTATATATATGATTTACTTTTTTTTTTTTTTAAGAGACAGGGTCTTGGTCTGTGTCTTTTTTAAGAGATGGGGTCTTGGTTGCCCAAGCTGGAGTGCAGTGGCACAATCATAGCTCACTGCAACCTCCAACTCCTGGGCTCAAGTGACACCCGTCTCAGCCTCCCGAGTAGGGGGACTATAGGCATATACCACAACGCCAGGCTCCTTTTTTTAAAAAAATTTTTATAGAGATGGGGTCTGACTATGTTGCCTGGGCTGATCTTGAACTTCTGGCCACAAACGATCCTCCCACCTCAGCCTCCCAAAGTGCTGGAATTTCAGGAATGAGCCACATGCCCAGCTATTTACTTACTGTTTAGAATACAAAAGCAACATGTTCTGGTAGGAAAAATTAAATCATCTCAGAAATCTATAAATTTAAAAGGGAAAGTTCCCTTCAATCTTCCACTCCTAAGCCCTTGGGCTAATAACTTAAGAATTTGATACTTTAATATTTTCTAATTTTATATACACACATATAAAGTCTTTCTTCAGGAAATGGGTTCATACCACATTACTACAATGAAACTTTCATTTTCCTGAAAAATATATCATAGACATCCTTCCTTCCATGTTAGGACATAGAAATTCATCTCATACTTTTCAGTGATTGCATAGTATTCCAACATACGATAACTTACCCATTCTCTATTGCTGTGCTTTTAGATTGTCTCTGATTATTTGCTATTGCAAACAACGCTATGACACTATGATGAACTTTCTTGAGATCAGACAAGATTAGCTAGCTGTGTTCCGGATGGTATGGTTATAGACAATTTTTTTTTTTTCCTGAAACAGGTCTTACTCTGTTGCTCATGCTGGATTGTAGTGGGACAATCGTGGCTCACTGCAGTCTCAAACTCCTGGGCTCAAGTGAACCTTCTACCTTAGGTTCCTGGGCTTATAGACACCATCCGCCACACCCAGTGCCTTTTCTATATTTAACTTTTATTCAACATATATATATATATATATATTTTTTTTTTTTTTTTTTTGAGACAGAGTCTCACTTTGTTGCCCAGGCTAGAGTGAGTGCTGTGGCATCAGCCTAGCTCACAGCAACCTCAATCTCCTGGGCTCAAGCGATCCTACTGCCTCAGCCTCCCGAGTAGCTGGGACTACAGGCATGCGCCACCATGCCCGGCTAATTTTTTCTATATATATTTTTAGTTGGTCAATTAATTTCTTTCTATTTTTAGTAGAGATGGGGTCTCGCTCAGGCTGGTTTCGAACTCCTGACCTCGAGCAATCTGCCCGACTCGGCCTCCCAGAGTGCTAGGATTACAGGCGTGAGCCACCATGCCCAGCCTATTTTTATATTGACACTCCAGATCAACTTTCATAAACCATTTAATCATCAAACATCATTGGAAACTAATATTCTGAATTATTGCAAGTTGGTTCTGCCTGTATGCATTCTACTTTTAAAGTGCTGAATCAGTACTACAGAGAAAAAAATTCTCTTCATTTAGGTCTCTGCTTAAACATTATCTTTTTTTTTAAATTTTTTAAATTTTTTTTTTCCATTTTCAGTTGGCCAATTAACTTTTTTATTTTTTTATTTTTAGTAGAGACGGGGTCTCGCTCTTGCTCAGGCTGGTCTTGAACTCCTGAGCTCAAACGATCCACCCGCCTCGCCCTTCCAGAGAGCTAGGATTACAGGCGTGAGCCACTGCGCCAGGCCAAACATCATCTCCTTAATGGGATCTTCCAGGACCATCCTATCACACCTCAGCTCCCCCATCCTTTTGCCCTGCTTTATTTTTTACAATTCTTACTACCACTTGAAAAATTATGTAATACATCAGTTTATTATCAGTCTTACCATAAGGGCAGAGGCTTGATCTTGTTATACTACATCTCCAGCATCTAGAACAACTCAGATACAGGTTGAATAAATCACTGAATTGTTTTCAAAAAGTACTTTATAGTTAAGTAAAAAAAAAAAGTACCCAGTATACTAGAAGTGGTGAATCTTTACTCTGTCATTCATTGGGTGTAGGCCAGCTAACAATGTATTAAAAGAATAAATTAAATAAAATGCATGTTTGACTAATCTAGTAATTCACACTACTTTAAAAAAATGAAATCTTTGTTTTGGAAACAGGGTCTCACTCTGTTGCCCCATCTAGAGTGCCGTGACGCCAGCATAGCTCACTGCAACCTCAAACTCCTGGGCTCAAGTGATGCTCTTGCCTCAGGTTTCTGAGTAGCTGGGACCATAGGAAAAAATGAAATCTTACTCTAAAAATCAAACTATCCAGTTTTCCCATTTTAGGTATGAGAGGTTACATTTTTCTGCATTCTAGTATACAATTATCATTGTCCTCCAAATGGAAGTATTTTTCAGATTCTTGGTGAGCATCACAGAAAAGATTTCAGGACACACCACATAAGACAGAGCAAGTAGCTTTTACTAACAGCAAAAGTGAAAGCGCACTCTCTCTAGAGAAAAGGAGTGAGCAGGCTCGAAAAGAGTAGCTACCCTGAAAGGAAGGGGTTTTGGGGTTTATGAAGTCTCAGTAATTGAAGGGAGGGATATTCAAGGCTAAGAGGTTGGTTTTTACTAAGAACTTGGGTAGTAATTCCTAGGATTGGGTTCCCTCTCATTTTTATACTTTATATAATTTGTTTTGGAACCGTCATGGAAGAAATTTTAAAACCATAATGCAAATAATATTGCAATTAGCCAAAATTCATGTAAGGTGACCTAGATGGCTGACAAGCTGGTTGAAGCTGGTTCCTGTCTGTGGTTATCACCCCCCTTAGTTAGACCTTAATACCTGCACCCACTTTGCAAGCCCCTGCATCTGGTCTCAGCCCTGTCTCCTAATCTCCTTCTCTAACACAATCACTGGGATATCAACAGTTGTGGCAGATTCCTCACTCCTGGAACACAAATACTACCACATTTTCTAACATCAGTAGTTCCAATGGTGGACTCTTTTACTGTTGCAGAGGTAGTACTGTGGTGGGCCAGTACTATATGTTTTGCTGGGAATCATTTCTGAAGATTCAACTTCAGCCCACTCTTCCAAACTTTCCAATGACTTTGTAAGAAATTATGTAGTTTCAAAATTCCCAGTATTAATCCCCGATCCTCTTCAAATAGCTAGAGTGCTTTGTTTCCTACAAAGTAAGTCATCACTGATACAAAACAAAGAATTGTTTAATTTTTTATCAAGTTTAAAAATAATATAAACCACATAAAGCTATTTCAGAGTATAGGGAGGGCATGCAAGACTTACACACAAAAACATATGTGTCCACAAGAGAAAAAAGGATTACTAAACATACCAAAATGTTAATATTGACATTTCTCTTGGTAGAACTATAGGTAATTTAAATTTTAGTATTGCTTATCTGTTTTTTTCTAAATGTTTTTGTAAAATACGTTAAAAGTCATTTTTTTCTCCCAAACAAAAGAAACAACATCTTCCTACTGGGAAAAAAAAAAAAAAAAAAAAATATATATATATATATATATAAATGTATCTTGAAATTTTATAGGCAACTAGGATGATTAACTAAAGGTATCAATCTGCATACATAACAACATAATACACACAGAAGTACGTATCATGGTCCTAAATAGGGGAGTAAGCTCCCATGGTCATGATCCCAAAACAAATATTTGTCTATTCTAGTGGCACAGTCAAGCTGCCTGCTCTGTTAGAAAAAAGGCAGCTATCTTGAGAACTAAACATACGAGGTGAGACTAGCCAGTGCCACAGCTGTTGGCAAGCTTTCTTTGTAATAGCAGAAGTACATCCCTTGGAATTGGCTATTTTAAAAGGCATAAAACAGAATGGAAGTGCATTCACCTATCCAATCATTAAATGATATTTTAGAAAAGAAAGGGCAAACATGAAATGAACAAGAAACTTTCTTTAAAATATTCCTTAAAAAAACTTCCTTATATATTAATTCATGGACTATTAAAAAAAGTTCCACATAACTAACATTATCTATTTCTGGATTGATCTTTTAGTCTTCTATTTTCCCTGCCCACCAGCTTCATGACTTAGTTTCAAACTAAGCAATATACAGGATGCAGACAAAGATAAGTCACACTTTTTTTATTCACAGACAGAAGTAATCATGAAATATCACAATGCATTTGCAACCACCAAAGAAGATGCAGATAAAATAAACCATTCTTAAGCTTTGGAAATTCAAGGAACTGCATTAGAATTAGATTAATAAGAAAAAAATCCTTTATCTATTAACATAGTAGTTTTATAAAGCTATTTTTAAAATGTCATTTGATACTAGTTACTTTTGTTAACAGTGTCTTTCAGTGACAAGTTTTCAATTTTGATGAACTCTAATTTTGGATTTTTTATGGTTATTGCTTTCTGCAACCTAAGAAACCTTTTGGCTAACCCCTTAAGTCACAAAGATATTCACTTATGTTTTCTGCTAAAAAGCTTTATACTTCTTAGCTATTACATTTAGGTCTATGACCCATATCAAATTTATTTTTGTGAAGTAGGGGGTCATTGTTCATTTTTTTCCAGATGGATATTCAGCTATTCTATTCTGGTTCCATTAGTTGAATAGACTTTCCTTCTCTATCAGATTGCTGACACCTTTGTCAAAAGTTACGTGATCATATAAATGTGGCTCTGTTTTTAGGCTCTCTCTTCTATTCCATTCATTTATTTGTTGATCCTATGCTAGTACGATGTATTGACTAGTAGATACTACTTACTACAATAATCCTTGTATTGTTTTACAAAATTTAAGCCTCAATAAAAGAGGATATATAAATTAAGCTGAAATAAATGAATAGGATTAAGATGAATCTTCCTTAGGAAAACATTTTTAAAAATTGTATCATGGCTTTGAAAACACTACATAATTACTATTGTACCATGAGCAAAATATATTTACCCACAAATAACTGAAAAACTACATATTCTTCTTTATTACTTCCAAGTGAACTTATATAGGAAAAATATTTCATTAATTTTTCTACTCAATATCTTATCAGGTTTTCTCTCATTAGTTCTAAGTCAATTAATAACATCACAATTACTAAGCTTAAAACAATCCTCAAGAATTGATGTGTTGAAGATGGAAGGTGAGTACATACTCCTCCTAATAAAATGAATTCTGTTAAATTTATTTTACAATAAATGATAAAATGTTAAAAAAAAAAGGTATGTATAACTTCAGAAATGTGCTTCGTAAAGAAAAAAGTAGATAATTTCCATTATAAAAAGAAGTTTTATAAAATTTCCTTCAAAGTTTAATTTGGAAAAGAAGATTAGAAGCAAGAATACAGTATTATTTTATAAAACAAAAACCAAAGCAACTCCCAAAAGCAATAAAAAAAAAATCCATGGTAATAAAATTATACATGGCTCTTAAAAACGGTTGCCTGTACTAATTTTGTTCAAATTTGCACATTTTTCAATGTGCTTCCATTACCACTGCAGTCCTTTTTTTTAAAAGCATATAGTCAAAATTTCAATTTTTGACTGTCAAATTTTCAATTTTTCATAATGACAAAGCTTGTTTGAAAATCATGGCCAAATTAAGAGTAACACCAATACTCTTTAAGATGTATAATTTGTTCTTCACCTGAAATTTTGCTCTAAAGCATAAAATGCAGACCTTCCTAAAATAATTCTATAATACATAAATATAGAAAGTTTGCTAAAATAAAATTGGGATGTTTATTGCCTTTTCTACTGACAGCAGTACAAATCACTAGAAATTATATTTTTGTCCATTTCAAAGGATCTGCATTAAAATCATGTTTTCTCAAATAATTGGCGTTGGAGATAAAATTCAGTGTTAAAACAATATCAAAGATAAAAACACTGATAATTTTCCATTAATGATGGGAAGAAATAGAACATTCAGTTCAATCAAGATCTGATATTTATAAATTCTAAGTATTTAACTGGGCTAAAAGATCAAAAGATTAATTAGAATAATTACCAGCACAGAATATCATTAGTGCATTTTCTAGGTTCATTACGGTAGCTATCCAGAGAACTAACAGTTCTCAGATCCAATGTCAAATAATGGAATTTGGGCAAGCACTCTTAATATCATTTTTATTTAATATGCACTACATGCACATGATGCAGGTAGGGAAAAAGTTTATGAATCCATGCATTAAAGACAAGACAGACTGGTACTATTGACAAACGTGCACTGAGCCAATTAGAATGTTGCTCAAAGTTCTTTATACTTAATGGTTTCCATGAAATTAAGTGCAGAAGCAGAAATGTGTATACATTCCAAAAGATCCTCTTCATTTAGATTCCTGAGCTTTCTTTGCATTCTGTTTTTCTTTTGCCTAAAAATTAAAGACAGTATGTTACAAAATCTTAAAAGTCTGTGTTAGACAATAATAAAATGTGCTTAAGATGGTATATTCTCAAGCTAAAAGACTTGAAATGCACTGTTTCTGTGATTTCTAGAGCATTATATTTTATAGCCTGAGACTTGCAACAAACTATTTCTGGATAATTATATAGTTATTCTTTGCCCTAAATAAACAAGGGTCATGTTTGGTTTACAGTTATTCCTTTTATTAAATTGAAATGCATTATTACAATGTAATAATTTAAAAATATGTACTTACTCATTCCATAAAGTCAAACTCATTAAGAGTATTCCAAAGCAATATACATACATATTTGTTCTTATTCAAATAAGTATAAGAAAAACCCTATATTAGCTTCTGCATATTTGAATAAATGAGTTTAACAAAAAGTTTAAGTGAGTTTAACATAATGTCACTAAAGGATTATGTATCCGTGGTGTCAGTAAACCTTTCCTATATGATCTAAAAAATGTTCTCACATGTTATTTCAATTGCTCCTCATAACAATTAGATAGCTTGAACACACAGTAATTCTATTTTATTCTTTAGCAGATGAAGAAGCCAGAGCTCACAGATATTATCAAACTTGACCAATGCACACAGCTCATACATATAGTAACACCTCAATAAAGCTCAAAGACATGTTCCACAGTATTGCTTCTCATGTACATTGTACACACCAATGACCCAGGCACCCTGTTAAAATGCAGACTGATTCAGTACAATGCCTAAGGTTCTGCATTTCTAACAAACTCTCAGGTGATGCCAATTCTGCTGGTCTTCAGAAAATACTTTTTGTTTTTAATGATTTGGTGGCTGGAGGCTGAGCTTCAAATCCTGGCTTGGCCACTCATTAGCTAGATGACCCTGGTCAAGATATTTAATGTTTTAGAACCTTAGTTTCCTGCTCTGTGAATAATGCCTACTGTGTCTACTTCATTGGCTCAAATACAAATGCACAAATGCCTGTAAAGAAGAGATTTATAAACTCACAAGTGTTCTATAGGGTGGACTGGGATAATTACTATTATTGTGCCAAAACTGCATATCTTTAAGAACAGTATTTTTAGGTGTATGGAAAGACAAGAGAAAAAATTTTCAGAATCTGATACCTTGAGGTAGGTAGGCTTCCAAACCCTGACAGGTTCCCACCTCATTGTAAGAAGGCTGGAGCTAAGTCTTAAGGCTTCAACCCTCTGCCCAGGAACAATTGTAAGGCAAAGGAATCCTCCCACAAACCACTCCATCAGCTACCAATGTACTGTGAACTGTGTGTTCCGGTCACACAGAACCACTTTGAGTGAGACCTCCACAGGCACAGTGCTCTGTAAAGCTTTTGCACATGCTGTTCCCTATGCCTGGACTACTACTCCTTAGCTTTCCCATCTCAGCTCCATCTCCTTAGTACTGTTATGAAAAGAGTTTTGAACTCATGAATCACTTGAAAGATCTCAGGATACCCCAGTTGTTCTAGATGTCTGCTGATTGAGCCATTACTTAGCAAATATTTCTTACTTATATGTTTCTCTCTCTATCCTGCTCTCTGTCTCTGTCTCTCTTTCTCTGAAACTAAAATGTTCATTCTTTAAGTAAAAACAACTACAGAACATAGAATAATTGAGCCAAACCCACTTCCTAGTGCCAATAGTACCTTAGGAAGCAGACAACTAACCACTTCAAAAGAATTTACTATTAATTTTAGTGGAACAACTAATTTAGCAGTACTTTTCCTAATACTTCTGTTTTTTTCCCTTTTCCTTTCTGTAATATTTTAAGGCAAATCTCCGGCAATATATCATTTACCCATTAATACTCTGTATGAGCCTCTAAAGTATAAAGACATTTTCCTACAAAACTGTAATACCATTCTCACGCTTAATAAATTAACAACATAGGCACTTTATTTATGTATGTATGTATGTATGTATGTATGTATGTATGTATGTATGTATGCATGCATGCATGCAGAGTCTCGCTTTGTTGCCCAGGCTAGCTTACAGCAACCTCAGACTCCTGGGCTCAAGCAATCCTTCTGACTCAGCCTCCCGAGCAGCTGGGACTACAGGCATGCACCATCATGCCTGGCTAATTTTTTCTATATATATTAGTTGGCCAATTAATTTCTTTCTATTTATAGTAGAGACGGGGTCTCACTCTTGCTCAGGCTGGTTTCGAACTCCTGACCTCGAGCAATCCGCCCGCCTTGGCCTCCCAGAGTGCTAGGATTACAGGCGTGAGCCACTGCGCCCAGCCTAGGCAATTATTTAATACCATCTTTTAGCCAGTCAGTATTGAAATGTTCCCAACTGTCTCAAAAGGGTTGTCTTATAATTGGATTGTCCACATATTGCACTTGATGCTTATGTCCTTTTCCAGATAATACTTTTAAAAGCAAGATTTTAGAGTACTAGAATACAATGTTCTTTCCACTGTGCCACTTGAATTAGAAAGAAACCAATAAATTAGACTTTTGCTATTATACAACTTTTTAAAAACTTCCTTAGATAAAAAATAGAGTAATTAGAAAAATTACAATCTTTTTAATAATGTACTAGGTAGTATAAGTATCATGCAACAGTATGATAAAATTGAGTGCTATAACCTACAATTAATCTATTAAGAGCAAATAGGTTATATATCATATAAAACATAATAAAATTACATGAACATTTACAGTTAAGCATAATTTGTAATTTTCTAAATTTGTAATTTGTAATACATGAGATATCTATACCATATCTCATACAAAGTTTTGTTTTCGAATAATGAAAACACAATTCAGTTTTAGGCATAATTTAAAAGTATGTACGTACTTCTTTCCTTATTGATCTCTCAATATACTTAACAGAATGTTTACTGGATTAACAAGAAATGAATTTACTGGTTTGTGATATAAACCTTACAACATAATTAAATGAACAAAGACATGTAATGCAGAGAGTATACATACATTTATAAAATTGTAAAATTCAAATAAAATTAAGGGGTATGTAAAATAAATTAAAAATAATTACTACCATTAATTGAGCACATATTGTATACTTTATATATATGATTTTATTGAATCCTCAAGATGGTGAAATAGGTATAATTCCCAATTTCAGAATGAGAAATAGATGCTATAAGTAAATAATTGCCTAAAAGCACTGCTAATACATAACATATCAGACATTTTTTTTTTTTTTTTTTAAGAGTGTCTGTTGCCCAGGGCTAGAGTACCATGGCATCAGCCTAGCTCACAGCAACTTCAAACTCCTGAGCTCAAGCGACCCTACTGCCTCAGCCTCCCGAATAGCTGGGACTACAGGTATGCGCCACCATGCCCAGCTAATTTATATATATATATATATTTTTTCAGTTGTCCTGCTAATTTCTTTCTTTTTTTTTTTGGAAAGGCAGGGGTCTCACTCTTGCTCAGGATGACCTTGAAATCCTGAACTCAAAAGATCCACCCGCCTCAGCCTCCCAGAGTGATAGGATTACAGGCATGAGCCACCATGCCCAGCCATCATATCTGATATTTAAACTCAAAGCCTACAATCTGTTCTGCCTTTGTTAAAAAATAAAAAATACTATTATATTTCTAAATAGCACAGAAAAAATACACTGTTAAAAATATTTTCCTTCTACACAGTGTGCCAATGACATACTGAAAATTACTGAATCAAATCAGATAATCCTATAATAACAGATATTAATGTAAATATTACTGTGATTGGCTTTAACTATTCTTCTATCTTTTTTTTTAAATTTTTTATTTTTTTTGAGACAGAGTCTTGCTTTGTTGCCCAGGCTGGAGCGAGTGCCCTGGCGTCAGCCTAGCTCACAGCAACCTCCAACTCCTGGGCTCAAGCAATCCTGCTGCCTCAGCCTCTCAAGTAGCTGGGACTACAGGCATGCGCCACCATGCCCGGCTAATTTTTTCTATATATATTAGTTGGCCAATTAATTTCTATTTATAGTAGAGACAGGATCTCGCTCTGAACTCCTGACCTTGAGCAATCAGCCTGCCTCAGCCTCCCAGAGTGCTAGGATTACAGGCGTGAGCCACCGCACCTGGCCTATCTTATTTTTATTAAGGGATAGAAAAAGTAATTCTAAAGGTTGGTAACTTATTACCAATTATATCATAATGTCAGTAAAGTGTGCACAAAATTCAGTATCGTGAAGTTGCTTTGGGTCTCCCATAGCAACTGGGAATCTGTGTTACATTATGGTAGGTGGTTGGTGGTTAAAAACTTGGGATAGACAATGATTCAGAATTACATACAGGTTATTACATAAAGGTTAAGAAAAAATGTTTAAAGAATTATAACTATATGTAAATAAACAGAAGTTTCACAAATGGAATATTAATCTAGGTAATTTTATTTTATTTTTTTAAGGAATAGATTTGGTATATAGTACAAGGAATTTTATAACTGTATACTTTCAGGTTACCTCCTGAGCAGTTTTTATGTAATGTATACTCAATGAACTCATCAGATAAGGACAGAAGCCTCATCTGGAGGAATAAAAGCATGTATAATATGAAATCTTAGCCATGATTATTATAGCCATAAGCCCAAGGAAGAATCAAAGTCTTTACCCCTTTATGAATCATTCTGTAAAATGAAAAGATTTTAGTTTAAATACTATTATGCCATCATAGGCTATAGGCAACTGCCTCTGTTACTCAAAAATCTGATCCTGGACAGTCTTAGGGTAGCCACATCTTTCCTGTTTGGTTCCTTTTACCCCTTTAACACTTTGTTCCTTTGTTCTCTTACCCTATTTTTCCTTAAAAAAAAAAACACCAAAAACCCATCATTCCAATTTAATGATCTATTTTTGAATTCTGTAAGTATTTTTTCTTAGAAGTATTACTATTGAGTAATTAACTATCACTAGTAGAGCATTTTACATAATTAAAATATAAATAAAATCTAATCTTAATCTATTCTAATAATTTTTAACCTGCTTTGTTTCACTTATCATTTACATTTTCATTTATCAACAAGAAGTGATATTTTAATGCTGTACAATTTTTTTTTCAAAATAAGATGAACAAAATAATATCTGTATGAAGGAAGTTGATATTTTGATCCAAGTCAAGCATTTAATTCCAACCACAGGTTTAAAATTTTATGGACTGAAATTTTAAGTGGCTAAAAAGCTATTTAGGAGCTATTCTGTGCTGACCCAGGATCTTTAGCATGACTTCATTCTGGCACTTATCGAAATAATACTATTCATCACAGTATTATAATTATTTATTCCTTTTCCAAACCATATCATGAGTTGCTTAAGAGAAAAGAATATGTCTTAATTATGTGTTCCTAGACCTTAATAGACTGCCTGGAATATAGTTGCAGCTAGATAAATGTTTGATGAATAATTAGAAACATTTCAAGAATTCCAACCAAATGATGACTCTGAATTAGCTTCAGAACCTAGGGGAATTACAGGTATTGCATATATACAAGAAATAAATGTATCTCAACATTGGTTATGCAATACTAATTAAAGAACAGTTTGGAAAAACAGGCAAAATAGAAGGTCAATAATTACATCCTTTAAGAAAATAAATGCAAACACAATAACTGGGCTGGTGTTCCACTAACATTAGGTATTCATATACTGCCACCTTGTGTCAAAAATAATGTGAACTAAGGAATTAAGGTTCTAATGCAAAGTTGAAAGCTGCTGTTCTCTAACTATGCTCTCAAAAATAATCTAGGGATATAAAATCATTACAAATCAACAAGAGTGGCCCTTTTCCTAATTTTCACCAAAAATTATATTTACAGGCTAATTTTAAAGCAAAATTTATACACTTAAAATTTGTCTAGGTGTCCTTAACAACACGTATCTATATTTAAAATCTGATATTATCACTATTTAGTACATTATATAGTTATTTTGTTCAAAATTTTTAATAGAGAAATATTTCATAGTGTTTCATACAAACACCACCACATCTAGGTACTCTTGTTAACCAAACAATTTTGAAAACCACAAGATCCTAATTATTAATCTAAAAGTTTAAAAATCAGTTTCCCATCTTGGAATATGCTGAGATACATAAATAGAAAAACCTATGGTGGAAAAAAGAATATTTAGCAGTCTTCTGCAATAATTTTTGCATTTAATGCCAAAAGTTGGGTCACATGGTTCAAATAATACAGTATATGCAAAAAATTAAGTCACAACTCATATGATTTGGATTTATAATATGAAATAGCTTGGCTGAAATGTACCTTTGCTTTGTAAACTTTAAAATTAATAAGAAAAATATACCTACCACGTATTCTGGTCTTTAAGTTAATGGTCCAAAATTTTATTTGCCTAGTAGTGTCTTCTCAAAGTGTTTCTCAAAATGTACACAGACCAGTTGCATTAGAATCAGTTGGGGCATTTATTAAAGATTCCTTCCCCTATATCAGAATATCTGGAGGGGGCCGGGTAACATGTATTTTAAAGAGTATCCAGCAATGGTCACTTTCAGAAACACTAATTTACAGTATGAAACTTAAAAACAATTTAACTATATTTCATTTACTGAACAAATATTGAGTTACTCTTATTAAAGAAAAAAAATCACAGAAATCAGAATTTTTCACTAACTTATGCTTATTTTCCCTCAGTGGAAAGGAAACTAGATTAGGAATAATAAAACCTATTTCCTAGTGCAGACTACTCTTTTTCCTCCTTCAATGTCCATTCTAGTTCTAAATTTTACATCAACTCGAATTTTTGCTAAATAGGAAAAAACTATTACTGCAATCATTAGCATTAAAAACCTGTTTCTGCTGAAAGAAAGAATAGTATTTTAAATTTTAATACAGCATAATCTGAGTTCTTGACACTAAGAATTCTAGAAGGCTAAAGCAAGTGGGAAAATTCTTTATTCTTATTTTGTAGTATCAAGTTGAATTCTCATAGAATATAAAACAAGGGGCAAAAACAAAAGAATAAAAAATCAAAGCTTCAACAAATTTTATCTCTATTCATTCCCCCATCCCCCTGCAAGTATTTTAAGTTTTTGGAGAATCTAAATTTAATTTAAGTATTTGCTAATAAAATACTTACTTTTTCTACTAGTGGTATTAACTGCTGGTGTTCTGCTAAAGTCTTTAACAATTCCATAATGAAAGGCAGATAATTATGCTTCCTTCTGATATTCTCAATCTGAAAATAAAAAAGTCATCAAACCACACTAACATTTCTAAATTTAAAAAAAATTTTTTTGCATCCAAATTAAAATAAAAATGAGATAAAATCCTCCATATTCATAAGAAAAACTTTTAGAAATGAGATTCTATTCCCACTGAGAATAAAGACTAATAAAATAAAACATGTGGAGAGAGTTTCTTGGGCCTGGCTTTCTATATTTAGTTTCCCAAAAATATAGGCTTTTAAAAGTTCAATCTAGGATTAGTTATGAAAATGTAACTTATAAAAGCAATTTATGAAGGCCTACATGATAAATCCAACATTCTTGCTACTACACCCGTGCAAATAATAACGCCAAATCTAATGAGACAAACTCTATTTTGTGATCAAGAATAATCTTTGAGATTATTTTTGATCAAAAGGAGATAGACTGCAAGAAGAAAATTTGTGCTTCAGTAAAAAACTAGAGGACACTCTCCCAAGTTAGGTACTCCTAGGTTTTTGTTGTTATTGAGCTATCATATACTTTATCTGGTAGAGGTTTAACTGACTGCCCTTCTTCCATAGGAAAAAATAATTTCCCTCTTTTGTAAATTCATTCAACAGTTCTTTACTTTGATATAAGTTTGAGCTACTTTGAATTCTCCTTTGAACTAGTTGTGATATGATTCCTTCAGTTAATTAAATTACATCTTAACACATGATTATTTTTATATCAGTATGAGAATTTTACCTTTTTTATTTATTTTACTATTATTATTTTTTAAAGACCTAAATAGGAAAGACCATTTTACATTTTTTTAAACAAAGCATTCCCTAACAATGTAGCAAACATTTTGAAAACTTAGTTTGTATTTTATTTCAAGCAGATATTAAAAGTTAACTATATAACTCTGCATAATAATATATAAATTATGGGCACTTTGGGTTTTTTTAAAAAAATATCATGTGAAATGGAAAATAACTGCTAAAGGTTTCATTTCACACTTTCCTGTCCCCATAAACTTGGCCGGTTATTTTTCTTGCCGGGAATACTTTGGAACCTGCCTGTCCCTACCATTTCCACCTGAAGAAATCCTACAAGGCCCATTTGTTTTATTTAGCAATCATTTGTTGTCTGTTAAGTATAATGCAAAGCACTATACTGACACTGTGGTGAGCAACAAAAAGAAAAAGGACAATTCTTGCCTTCAACTGGGCTTCAAATGAAAAACAATCCGTTTTTTTTTTTTGGAGATAGGTCTTGTTCTGTTGCCCAGGCTAGAGAGCAGTGGCATCATTTCATCATAGCTCACTGCAACCTCAAACTCCTAGGTTCAAGTGACCATCCTGCCTCAGCCTTCTGAGTATGTGAAAAAAGCTTACCGGACGATTGCAAGTGAAAAGTGAATAATATTATTATTAAAGATAATCTTGCTTTCATATTTAACCCTGAATTATATAAATGTTTGATTTAATTAAATAAAATTAAATCAGAGTTTTTTTAAAGACCTAAAAAATCTGAGAGCAAAATCAAGAAGAAAAAAATTTAGGTAAATTTAAAATGTAGTAATTTGCCAGGTGCAGTAGATCATGCCTGTAATCCCAGCACTCTAGGAGGCCAAGGCGGAAGGATTGCTTGGCTCAGAAGTTTGAGAGTAGCCTAAGCAAGAGCAAGATCCCCGCCTCTATTAAAAATAGAAAAATTAGCCAAGCATCAAGGCACACACCTGTAGTCCCAGCTATTCAGGAGGCTGAGGCAGGAGGATCACTTGAGCCCAGGAGTTTGAGATTACAGTGAGCTATGATGATGCCACTGCACTGTACTGGAGTGACAGAGCAAGACTGTATCTCAAAAAAGAATTAATTAATTAATTAATTTAAAAATAAAATAAAATGTAGTAATTTGATTATATATCCAAAATGGGATATATCCTAAGGAATAAAATAAATTTAAGAAAAAACTTTTCAATTGTTATTAATAGTATTGGTACTATTATTCTGAATACTTTTATATATATATATACACACACACACACACATATTATATACACACTATACATACATGGCATAAAGCAAATAAGCAGTTAATGTTAGGAAACCTAGATTTTCAGCTTAAGAAATGTAAATTCTTAACTTCAAGAATAAAGCCCTTTATTTGAGTATTAATATGAAATTGCGATATATTTCCTCTTCAAAAAGAAAACAAGAAACAAAAAAACTGTATTTCTTGGCTCTGAAAAGACCTAAAAACAATCACCAATTAAGTACCACTGAGCACCCAGATAGTGGTTTCCAAATACCATTTCCCACTGAGGGAACCTAGGACTTCCTAAAAAAATGGCTGATTCCAAGTCTGAAGCAAGAAATGTACACGATGAATCTGAAACATCTTGTCATAATAGAAAGCAAGGAAGCTATCAAAAACTTAAAGGGTTATGTCCCAAGGACTTAGGAGTTAGCCTGAAATGGCCTCCAATGGCCAAAGATGAGATAATTTGAGCATCAATATGAATAGTAACTGCAATAAAGTAAAATATCAAATAGGTTAAAAATCTGTTCTAATAAAACTTCACAAAAATAAAAAGAAAGAAACCTCACTACTTATCTTGGTAGAATGCCAGAGAATCAATACATTACAGGGAAAACTAGCAAACGAGAGGAAAGCAATCAAACATTTAATATACCTTTATCTCAAAATATACTGCTCTACATTAAAACATTAAAAGAACACAGCTTTTAAAACATACCTTGTATCTTTTTAATTTCTGTACTTCTTCTTCAATAAGCATCTGATTTTTGGCAACTTCTGACTGAATAGCACTTAACATACTATTACCCTGATCTGTATCCATGGGTTCCTCCTTAGAGGAAAGAAAAAGAAATAGCAACCCTAATGATTGAGGCATAAGTCCAGGATATTTTAAAATGACAAACATAGTACAATTATTTTCAAATACCTGCCTAACAACAGCAATTAAAGGACAAAAGCCCTAAAAAGTGCCTTCCATATTTCTATATTCTAGAATACATACAAATTTTCACTTAAAAATAACCTATACTGTAATATACCATGTTGCTGTAATTGCCTATTAAGCTATAAATTTTCTCAAATATACACTTATAAAAATGTGATCAAAGGATTGTAAAAAAGACTTTGTTACTAAATCTCTAATCATCTTTACCACAGAAAGATAATCATAATGACTAGGAAATATTACATGTGAATCTCAATGTATCCAATTAACTTTTTGAGAAATACATTCTAGCTTGCTTAATTATGTAACAAAATCATAGTAAATAGTTAAAATATAATTATAATTCCACTGGGCACAGTGGCTCACACCTGTAATCATAGCACTTTGGGAGGCTAAGGCAGGAGAGAAGTGCTTGAGGCCAGGAATTAGAGACTAGCCTGAGCAAGAGTGAGACCCTATCTCTAGAAAAATTAGCCAGGTGTGCTGGTGTGAGCCTGTAGTCTCAGCTATTTGGGAAACTGAGGCAAGAGGATCTCTTGAGCCCAGGAGTTTTAGGTTGCGGTGAGCTATGATGATGCCACTGCACTCTAGCTCAACCCTGTCTCAAAAAAAAAAATTATAATTACTAACACTTAGCATTTACCATTTGTCAGTCGTTGTTTTAAGTGGTTTACATATATTTTCCCATTTAATCTTCATGACAACCTTATAAGATAAATACTATTATCCTCATGGTACATGAAAAAACCAAGGCACAAAGAAATATACTAAAGTTCATATATCCACTAAGTGGCAAAGCCAGGAATTTAATCTAGGCAACCTGAATGTAACTGAATCTTATAGATTATATTTTCTTAACCTCCACTCAGGATACTTCATTAAATCTATGTTAAAAAAAAAAAAAAAACGTAAATACTTTCCTGAGAAAATAATTAAGCTAGTACTTTATAATTAAAAACATGGCTACAAACCTCTGCAAGTTGTTTCTGTAACTCTGCTATTTTCTGTTCATATATCATTTTTCTGTCAGACACAATGGCCATTAAGTTAAATCGAATTTCCCCTTCGCTGTACCTAGAAGAAAGTTATTTGAAAGTTTATAATGTAATAAAGAATTATGAAACTTACTATTAAGATGATCTATTGTGATTACCTCATGATTCTTTGGGGCAAATTAAAATCTATCAGTTGGCTAATAATAAAAATTGATACTTTAAAAAAGCTTTCATATATGAAAGACAACCACAGCAAAAAAATTAGCTAAATTTAATCAATCACAAATATTTTTAAATGTTCTAAAATAATGTTAAATTCACTGAAAACATCTACAATAATAAATCTGAAATAATTTTTATCAATTTCCCTACTTTTATAAGAAATATGGCAATTCATTTACTTAAAATATCCGAAAAAGAGACTCCACAATTGTATTAATTATATTAACATGTAGATGGCAATTAACCATACTCTTTACTATTCAATTTGTTTGCAAGTCATGATATAGTTTCTATTTTAATTAATATATTTTAAATTTTTATTTATATTTTATGTATAAATATATAACATATTTATATAATATTTTATTAATATAGTATGTAATTATATTCTACAGTAAAATTTCTGAATGCTGTTTGATTTTCACTACTCTGATACCAGTGAAACACCTCTTAGCATAAGCTTATTCATGGTTGGGACTGACACTAAAAAATTTATCCATAGCATTTGTTAGTGGCACTTAAGATGAAAATATATAGAAAATGTAAGAACATTTTTCCATTAATTCATCTCTCAGAGTTTCTCATACATAGTTATATTCATTGAAAAGAATATGGCCGATATAACAATGGTGCTCTGAACTACGTAAAAATTTTTTTTAAATGCTACTTGTAGACGTTCCACGTCCCTAATCCTCCCACTAAATACAACTAAAAAACCCTATATATAATATTTTTAAGACAGAGAAAGAAAATTCTGAAGGGTGGATAAAAGGTGGACAAGCTAGGGAACTCAGGACCTAAGAATGAAACAATGGTGAATTCCCTGGGGTTCTCTTTCTGTCTCATATATCCCATACTTGGAGCTGAAGAAACCAGCAACCCAGAAATATCATTAGGGAGAGATAGAAAGCCCCAACAAGTCTGCTATCTCTAGCCAAACAGAAAGGGGGAAGCCTCACAAAATAGAAAACTTTTAGACAGTAATTACCCACACAAACAAAAACGGAGTGGAGACTTCCAACCTTACCAGGCTTTAACAAGGTACCTAGGTTGGGACTAAAAAAGGCTGAGTACATTCATCCCCACTAGGTGGTAATGACAACACCCATTTGTGGTATCAGAGGACACCAAATGGGAAGCCAAGACCACTTCAGGATCAGTGGAGAGCAATAATAGGCACTCCTACCCTTCTCAGCCAGAGCGGTATCAGTACAAACCCTGCTGAGGGGGCTGGAACTCCCACCACTGCCCAGAAATAAAGGAACCTCATTCCACCTCAGATGTCAGGGAAGGTCTACTAGGGAACCTAGATTTCTACTTCCACACCTGGCACTCAGGAGGCAATGCCTCCAATATACCCTGCCAGAAGCAGTGCCCATAAAAGCCAGCTGAAACAGAAGTTAAATAAGATCCAGAGACTTATTATACAATATTCAAAGTTTACAGCAATAATCATGCATTGTATTAAAAACTATGAAAATCTCAACATGAATAAAAAAGACACTTGATAGTGAGATGGCAGATATTAGAATTATCTGACAAAGATTTTTAAAGAGCCTATAAAAATGATTCAATAAACAAATATAAATACATTGAAAAACGAGTGAAAAATTTAAAGTCTCAGCAAAGAAATAGAAGATATAAAGAAGAACCAAATGGAAGTTTTACAGTTGAAATATATATAACCAAAATTTAAAAACCTCAGTGTTGGGCTTAATATCAAAGTGAAGGAGAGAGAGGAAAGAACCAGTGAACTAGAAGATAGAACAACAGAAATTACTCAATCTGAACAGAGAGACAAGAAAACAGACTGGGAAAAAAAAAAAATCAACAGAGCCTCAGGGATCTGTGGGACTAAAACAAGGATCTAACATTCAAATCCTTATAGTCTAAGAAGAGGAGGAGAATTATTGAGGTTGAAAAAGTATTTTAAGACATGGCAGCTGAAAACTTCCCAAATTTGACAGGATGTAAACTTATGATTTTAAGAAGCAGAGTAAATCTCAAACAGGATAAACTTTTAAAAGTTCACACCAAGATATATTACAGTCAAACTTCTGAAAACTAAAGATGAAAAAAAAATTATTGACAGCAGGATGAGAAACAACATTATGCATACAGGGGAAAACAATACAACTGACATTAGATTTATCATCAGAAACCAGAGAGGCCAGAAGGTAGCGGCCTAACAGTTTTCCAGTACTGAAAGAAAAGAGTGTCAACCCATAGAATTCTATGTGCAGTAAAAATATCCTTCAGGAATGAGAGGGAAATCAAGACATTCTCACATGAAGAAAAACTAAGAATGTATTTACAGAGGACCTACGCTAAAAGAATGGCCAATTAAAGTTTTCTAAACAGAAAGGAAATGATAAAAGGAGTCCTGGAACATCAGGAAGGAAGAACAATGGAAAGAGTAAAAATATAGGTACATACAATATGTTTTCCTTCTCTTTAAATTTTCTAAATTATTTGTTTTCAAATAATTTCATCATTGAAGCAGAAATTATAATAATATTTGATGTGATCTGAAAATATACATAAAAGAATCATTTTAAAAAGCCACACAAAGGGTCAGCGCAGCAGCTAACGCCTGTAATCTTAACCACTCTGGGAGGCCAAGCTGGGAGGACTGCTTGAGCTTAGGAATTCAATACCAGCCTGAGCAAGAGAGAGACTCTGTTTCTACTAAAGATAGAAAAATTAGCAAGGTGTAATGGTACATGTCTATAGACCCCAATACTTGGGAGGTTGAGACAGAGGGATTGCTTGAGGCCAGGAGTTTGAGACTGCAGTGAGCTATGATGATGCCACTGCACTTTACCCAGAACAACAGAGCAAGACTCTGTCTCAAAAAAAAAAAAAAAAAAAAAAAAAAAGGCCCTGTGCAGTGACTAACACCCGTAATCCTAGATCTCTGGAAGGCCGAGGTGGGTGGATCGTTTGAGCTCAGGAGTTCGAGACTAGCCTGAGCAAGAGTGAGACCTTGTCTCTACTATAAACAGAAAGAAATTAGCCAAACAACAAAAAACAGAAAAAATTAGCCAGGCACAATGGCACGTGTCTGTAGTACCAGCTACCCGGGAAAAATGAGGCAGGAGGATCACTTGAGCCCAGGAGTTTGAGGTTGCTGTGAGCTAGACTGACACCAGGACACTCTAGCCCAGGCAAGAGAGTGAGACTCTGTCTCAAAAAAGAAGAAAAAGCCATACAAAGAAATACACTAAAAAGCACTACAGATAAATAAAAATGGAATTCTGAAAAATGTTCAAGGAATTCACAGGAAAGCAGGAAAAGGAAAAAATAGAAATCAAAGAGAAAAAGACAAAATGGCAGAATAAAATCATAACATAAAATTATATTAAATGTACATTTAATTTTATATGTAATTTTATAAACCCAATACCTTTAATTTAAATGGTCTAAATACACCAAATAAAAGAGAGATTCTCAGAGTGAATTAAAAAACATGACTCAATACATGCTGCCTATAAGAAACTCCATATATAATACAGGTAAGTTGAAAATAAAAGAATAGAAAAAAATATATCATGCATTAAGCAAAAAAAAGCAGGAGTAGCTATATGTTACTATCAGTTAAATTTCACAGCAAAGAAAATTACCATAGAGAGAGACATTACATAATGATAAAAAGGTTAATCCACCAAGAAGAAATAGAGCCATCATAAATATGCATGCATCAAACAACAGAACTGGAAAATACATAAAGCAAATACTGATAAAACTGAAAGGAAAACGGACAAATTCAAAACTTTCCCTTTTTGCAAATGACATGACTGTCCATTTAGAAAATGCCATGGAATGTGGGTGAGTTCAAGGAAGGCCAAAGGATACAAGATAAAGAAGAAAAAAATTCAATTGTATTTCTACACACTAGCAATCATCACATGGAAATCAAAAATGAAAATACAATATTATCTACAATATCACTCAAAAGAGTATGAAATGGGCCGGGCGCGGTGGCTCACGCCTGTAATCCTAGCACTCTGGGAGGCCGAGGCGGGCGGATCGCTCAAGGTCAGGAGTTCGAAACCAGCCTGAGCGAGACCCCGTCTCTACCAAAAATAGAAAGAAATTAATTGACCAACTAAAAAATATATATACAAAAAATTAGCCGGGCATGGTGGCGCATGCCTGTAGTCTCAGCTACTCGGGAGGCTGAGGCAGTAGGATCGCTGAGCCCAGGAGATTGAGGTTGCTGTGAGCCAGGCTGACGCCACGGCACTCACTCTAGCCTGGGCAACAAAGTGAGACTCTGTCTCAAAAAAAAAAAAAAAAAAAAAAAAGAGTATGAAATGTTTGGGTACAGATCAAACAAAAACACGTACAGGACTTGCATGCTAGAAACTACAAAATGGTCATGAAAGAAAATCAGAGAAGATCTAAGTAAACAGACATACCATGTTTGTAGATTGGAAAACTCAGTATAGTAAAGATAGCAGTTCTCTGCCAGCAAATGGGGAGGGTGGCAAGAGGAATTAAAAAAAAAAAAAAAAAGATAGCAGTTCTTTTCAAATTGATATAAATGTTTGACACAATTCCTATGAAAATCCCAGTAAGGATTTTCACAGATAGAAGATTATACTAAAATTTATATGGGAAGGCAGAGGAACTACAATAGCTAGAAAAAATGTGAAAAAATTGGGAGGCATCAGTCTACCTGATTTCAAGACTTAACAGCAGGTAATCAAGACTCTGTAGTACTGACAGAGGGATGGGAAATAGATCAACGAACAGAATAGTGAACCCAGAAACAGACCCACACAAATATGCCCAATGATTTTTTACAAAGTCATAGGAGCAATGCAGTGAAAGAGGGATAGCCTTCAACAACTGGTGCTAGAGCAGTTGAATGTGCATAAGCAAAAAAATGAACCTTGACCTAAATGTCACATCACATACAAAAAATTAACTCAAAGTAGATCACAGGCTTGAATGCAAAATGTTAAACTATAAATTTTTAGGGAAAAAAAACCCACAAGAAAATCTTTGGGATCTAGGGCCAAATAAAGAATTCTTAGACTTGACAACAAAAACACAACTCATAGTGGGAAATACTGATAAACTGAACGTCATAGAGATTAATACCTTTAGCTCTGTGAGAGACCACGTTCAGGGCATGAGGGGAAGGGCTACAGACTGGGAGAAAATATATGCATGCAATGTATCTGATGAAGGACTATGTAAAGAACTTTAGGGCTCAACAATAAAAAGGCAAATAAACCAATCAGAAAAAAGGCAAAAGGCAAGAAAAGATTTTCAACATCAGTAGTCATTAGAGAAACGCAGACTAAAATCACAATGAAATATCACTATATACCTCTTAAAATGGTTAAAATAAAAAATTGTGATAACATCAAATGCTAACAAGGATGGAAAGAAACTAGATCACTCATACATTGCTGGTAGAAATGTAAAATGGTACAGCCTCTGAAAAAGAGTTTAGTAGTTTCTTAAAAAACTAAACATGTATTTATCTTACAACCTAGCAATGACACTTCTGGGCACTTATCCCAGAGAAATGAAAACGTATACATTCTCACAAAAATCTGTATAAAAAATTTTATTGCAGCTTTATTCATAATTGCCAAAAAATCAAAACAATCCAGATGTCCTTCAATGGGTGAATAGGCAAAAAAATTGATGTATCCATACCATAGAATACCACCCATCAATAATAAAAGAATGAACTATTGATATACTTGAAATCAACCTGGATGAATCTCCAGAGAATTATGCTGAGTGAAAAAAACAAATGCAAAAAGGTTACATATTACATGATTCCATTTACATAACATCCTTTAAATGTCAAAAATTACAAAACTTGGGATTAAGGAGTGAGGAGAATGGAGAGATGGAAAGAGGGGGAAGTGGTTGTGGCTATAAAAGGGCAACATGAAGGATCCTTGTGGTGACCAAATTTTGCTGTCTCCTGACTGTATCAATGCAAATATTCCAGCTATGATATTATACTATAGTTTTGCATGATGCTATTGTTACAGGGTAGAGAGTACATATGATCTCTCTGTTTAATAGCTTACAACTGAGTATATATAATTATCTCAAAATAAAGTTTAATTTAATATAAAAAATCCTTAAAACGAAACTCTACAAAATATCCGTTACAAATATCTAATAGTACAAAATATCTAACTTGACAGAGAGCTGCATGTTTAACTTCTCTCGATAAGATGACATGTTACTATGTGAAATTTAGAGATTTTCTGAATGCATTAAGTCACTCAAGAGTGGATGTTTAATACACACTGGTAAAATAATAAAAGATTTTTAAAAAATGCTTAAAAACCAGAATGTTATGCCAACAAGATTAGGTGAGCATTTACTTTTGTATTCTTTTTTCTATCACTGGCCTTACTGCACTGATCCAGTCATCTTGATTGCATGCACCTAGGAAGAAATTTTAAAACAGTTAAAACCAATAAAAATAAGAAATATTAACTATAATATTATTTCAAAGTTTGGTCCAATATATTTTTTGCAAATACTTTTGCAAATAAAGGATAGTAAAAACCATGCAGAACAATGTTAACTTCAATTCTTACTTTCTTAATAATGGTTAAAGAAAAGAGTATTATCATAATTTGATAATTTGCACTACCATATTACTATGTCACTTAGCAGGTACTAAAAAAATGTTTGAGAAAGTAATGAATTAGAGAGTTACCTCATTTAAACTCACACGATTAGGAGTCATCTCATTTAAACCCACAACGCTGTGTGTTTTACAGATGATAAAACTGAAGGCTGGCCAGGTGCAGTGGCTCTTACCTACAATCCTAGCACTTTGGGAGGCTAATATTGGAGGATTGCTTGAGGTCATGAGTTCAGGACCAGCCTGAGCAAGAGCAAGACTCCACAAAAAATAGAAAAATTAGCTGGGTGTGGTGGTACATACCTGTAGTCCCAGCTACCTGGGAGGCTGAGACAGGAGGACTACTTGAGCCCAGGAGTTTGAGGTTGCAGTGAGCTATGATTATGCCACTATACTCTAGCCAGGGCAACAAAGCAAGACCATGTCTCAAAAAAACAAAAACAAAACTAAAAACTAAGAAAAACCAGCCCACGTGTTAGTGGCAAAATAAGGATTCAACTCATCTGACTCCCCACAATAATAACTGTAATATAAAATACTGAAATCCACCCATAATGCAAAACCAATTTTACCCAGTTGTTTTAATCTTCTTTTTCATCAGAAGTTATAGCATAGCCACCAGATATATAGCAAAACTGACTGTTCTATTATATCCTTTACTTTTCCTTTGTTATTTATTTGATAGTTCTAATAAATAAAAAATGGCTGACTGGATGGAAACCAACAAATGCAGAGATGAGATCAACTACCAAACTAGAAAAAACTAACATCTACAGAATTGAAAGAACATTCTATTAATTTTTATAACATAGAAAAATAAATATTTTAAAATATAGAACATGTAAATTTGCATTAGATAAACTATTGGTTCTATACATGGGTCATGGCAAAAACTATCAACAAAATGAACATATGTTAAATTTTTTAAATTAGAGCATAGTTTTATAAACAGTATATAATACCAGATTCAACTAAAAAGTTTGTTCTAGGCCGGGCGCGGTGGCTCACGCCTGTAATCCTAGCACTCTGGGAGGCCGAGGCGGGCGGATTGCTCAAGGTCAGGAGTTCAAAACCAGCCTGAGCGAGACCCCGTCTCTACCATAAAAATAGAAAGAAATTAATTGGCCAACTAATATATATAATATAAAAATCAGCCGGGCATGGTGGCTCGTGCCTGTAGTCCCAGCTACTCGGGAGGCTGAGGCAGCAGGATCGCTTGAGCCCAGGAGTTTGAGGTTGCTGTGAGCTAGGCTGACGCCACGGCACTCACTCTAGCCTAGGCAAGAAAGCGAGACTCTGTCTCAAAAATAAATAAATAAAAAAAAAAAAAAAAAAAAAAAAAGTTTGTTCTAATTTAAAAAAAAGAAAAAGAAAATTTAATGAGGACAAAATAAGGAGTTAAAATTCTTTTGTGGGCCTATTTTTTTCAGTAATATTTCAGAACCATAGATTATACCCTCAACCTCAATAACTATTATCATTTTTGCTCATGGTTAGAGATGAGGTGAGATCAGGATAAATCTATCCTTTGGCACAAAGGATAGCACATTAAAGCACTATCTAAATAAAAACTTTTGAAAACAAATATTTTGTTCATTGTCAAACAATAAATTAAAGTAATTCTGAATGACCCAATTCCAAATGAAATTATTTTAATACAGATGGTAAGAAATATCTGCTATCACTTATCAGTAAGTTAAAATGACAAGAATAACTTTTACGAGTAGTTTTTCAAAGTTAAATGGAAAATAAATTATGTAACCTATGGGTTAAAAAAAAATTTTTCGTAGAAAAATCACAGGCCTCAACTGAACTATAGCAGTCAATATGTTCTTCCTATATGTTATTTAATTTCATAAAGTACTAATGAGCTTAAGGTCTTCATGATATTATAATACCTTGTGGTCAGTTTCTCCTTCAATATTTAAGTAGCACTGTAGCTACAATGAAGGTAAATTCCCAGCCTTTTTTCCCTTGTCAAAAGTGAAATACCAGGAATAGGAACTGCATTACCTAAATCAATTGGTCCTTCTCTTAATCCATCTAATTCATACAGTCTTCCATTAACAGGAACATAACTGACAAAGTGAAAAGCATCTTCTTCTTTTGCTGATGTTTTTGCATCAAACTCAAACATTTGCTGTCTATAGTAAAGATAAACATAGTGAGACAAAGAAGCAAAGAAAGAAACAGTATTTATTTAATATAAAGTCTCTTTACCTGGCAAAACTGTTGTGTACTTGTCGAATCACATCCGAATTGCTCAGTGCCAAACCTTTCATCTAAAATAATTTTTTAAAGTAGCCTATTAAAATAAGAACTATCACAAACAGGACATTTTAGGAATAATAAGAAGACTGTACTCACAGCTGCATCAAAACTTTGTGAAAATTCTTTAAATTCTGATAACGTCTCTCCTAAATGGACATCTTGATGAGTACAGTTCAATAACACACTTACTATGGCTTGAGTAGCACAAGCATTATTAATTACCTATAAAAAACAAAAGTGAAGATATCAATTTACTTTTTATAGAAGCTTTTAACTGGTGACAATGACCCCCAAAATATGAATTAAGTTAATAGATTTCAAATTTTACCTCACATGATCTTAGCACAAACATAATAAACATGTTTAATTTCTATTCTAGTCTATTTTCAGGAGTTTGCTATAATTCTGGAGTTGAAGATTCTAGGAAACCAAATAAATTGAATGAACTCGTAACATTAGTGAAAACCAATCCAGTTAAGAGTAACAAGACGAATCTTTCCTGATTTAAAACAGAGCTGATTAGGCCACAAAACTTGTCCTCCCCTCCTATTTACTTCGTTCTAAACTCATCTCTACCTACCCAGATGCATCGCATATTTTAGTACCCAGCACAAGCTTCAACTCACCTCTGTGGCTTTTAGAGAAATTGTGCAACAACTTATGTTAGTTTCTATTCTCATTTGAATTCCTAAAAGGGGTGTAATATTGTCCACATACTTTTTCACTCAGTTATGTACAGTCTTTACAGTGCTATCATCTAGTAGTTAACTGTTCATTTAACAAATTATGTGGACCTTACATTCTAGCCAGAGGAGAAAACATTTAGATAGCACTTACTATGTGCCAGGTACTTTTCTAGGCACTTCACATGTATTATTTCTTTTAATCCTCTCAACAACCTATGAAGAAGGAGTAATATTATTATCCTCATTTTACATTTGTAGAAACTGAGGCACAAAGAAGTTAAGTAACTTGCCCACGGGCACACAGCTAAGCAAGAGGCAGATAGTCTGGTTCTAGAATTTGTGCACTTGGTCACCATGCTAGGCTGACTCTGTGTATGTATATATGTGGTCTCTCCAGTAAGATTATAAACTACTATGGACAACAGTTTCTTCCATACTCCCTATAGCACCTACAGTGTTTAGATCATACAGCTGGAAAGAACCTCAGACGATCACTGCTGACATCAGTAAGCTTAATCACAGAGTTAAGTGATTCTTAAAATATAGCTTAGTCCTACTACTGTATTTTGTTACGATATTGTAATTAAATACCATTTTCTAATTAGACTTTCCAATAATGCTAATTAGCTTATGATTTTAAATTTTAGTAAATTATTTTTATCCTGCCTGATTTCAAAAGAAAAAATTTCAATTGTTTGATTCTTAATTTGACTCTTTAATTCTTAGAGTCCTCTACTTTTGTGTTGCTAGAGGCTTTTAAGGTCTTATGAACATATACCAGTTCTTGAATTTTTGACTACACTATGTTTAAGAAATTCCTCGATAAAACTACATTCTACATTAAGGAATACTCTCTTACTCTCAAATCTCAACAAATATGATACCAGTATACTTTTGTAATTCTTCTTTTTAGTATTTTGCATTCAATATTGTTTCATATTGATGAATTAGGCAAAGAAGGAAATTTAGAACCAATTACCATTGCTCCTGATTTCTATAAATATGTATTTTGAGCTGAATTTGGGTGAAAAATTTTAATGGTTAAAGGAGACTCCATATATGTGATTGACTAAAACTTTATAATATTTAGTGCTCCCTTATCTTGAGCCAAAATTGCCTGGGATGAAATTACCTGAGGATAAGGGTGCTAGAAGTAAAGTTACAGGAAGTTACAATTTATACTTATTCATAAATTCTTTCAAAATCATGACACATCAAAGATATAATATCTACCCAATGCTGGACTAGGTGGTAAGGCTATAGTAGAGAATGCTATCAAACATTTCTATGATCTAAGAACTGCAAATGTGTAATCCATTACTTTAGGAATTTTTTTTTTTCTTTTTTTGACACAGGGTCTCACTCTGTTGCCCTGGCTAGAGTGCTGTGGCGTCAGCCTAGCTCACAGCAACCTCAAACTCCTGGGCTCAAGCAATCCTCCTGCCTCAGCCTCCCAAGTAGCTGGGACTACAGGCATGTGCCACCATGCCTGGCTAATTTTTTCTATATATTTTTAGTTGGCCAATTAATTTATTTCTATTTTTAGTAGAGACGGGGTCTCACTCTTGCTCCGGCTGGTCTCAAACTCCTGACCGTGAGCAATCGGCCCACCTTGGCCTCCCACAGTGCTAGGATTACAGGCGTGAGCCAACTTTAGAAATTTTTTTAAAAGAAGTAGAAAAAAAGCTCCTGTAGTTACTGATATTTTCTCTTTTGATGTCAATAACAATTTACACTGTCCGTGATATATTATACCTCATTTTGTGTGTATGTGAAGAATAGTAATTACAATGTATGTGGGTATAAGAGTATCCCCTCCTTCAAGTTTAAAAATGAGTTTAGTGCCACCAAGTGGTTATGCTATAAATACCACAAAATTAGCAAAAACAAAAACAAAAAACAACAGTGTAGTCATTCATTCAAATATTTACCACACAACCACTGTGTGCCAGACACTGTGATAAATGCTAGACACACAGTGAACAAGAAAGATGTGGTCCTTGTCCTCACAAAACTCATATAAAAATCACCTTATAAACATCTATTTGAAAGAACTTTAACTTGTCACACAAAAAAAATCTATTGTAGTTTTATAAATTATTTATGTAGTCCCCAAATTTTTAAATCTTTCATTTATCCTGAGTGTTCTACTTTATATTCTGGCTTTTAATACATTTTTAAATAAAGTAGTAGAGTTCAATAATAGAAACGAGGCTAAGCTGGGCGCGATGGCTCACACCTGTAATCCTAGCACTCTGGGAGGCTGAGGCGGGCGGATTGCTCGAGGTCAGGAGTTCGAAACCAGCCTGAGCAAGAGCGAGACCCCGTCTCTACTATAAATAGAAAGAAATTAATTGCCCAACTAATATATATATAAAATTAGCCGGGCATGGTGGCGCATGCCTGTAGTCCCAGCTACTCGGGAGGCTGAGGCAGCAGGATTGCTTGAGCCCAGGAGTGTGAGGTTGCTGTGAGCTAGGCTGACGCCACGGCACTCACTCTAGCCTGGGCAACAAAGCGAGACTCTGTCTCAAAAAAAAAAAAAAAAAAAAAAAAAGAAACGAGGCTAAAGTAGGGGGTCCCAAGTAGGGCCGGCCCAGAACCGTACGAATTTGGTTTGAATTCCTTTGACAGGGTATAACTTCTTTTCATACCTTATACAAATGAACACAGTAGATGCCTGGAGTAATAATGCAAAAATAGCTTAAAGTACTGCATATGTAAATTACAGTTAATCTTCATTGAGTCATAACTATAACAATATAAACTAATAAAAATTTAATATTACTAGTCAAAGAAAAAAGGTTGAGAATGTAACTGTGGCTTCTAAAGGAAAAGTGATACTTTAAAAAAAAAAGTATAAGATAAATGCCATGCTCATGAAGAATCTGGAAAGAAATACATACACATAAAACAGACAAACAACTAAAAATTAAAATAGTAAAGGAAGGAATCATTTTAGATTGGAAATTCAAAGGTTTCTCTTAATGTGAAATTTTCATAGGGCTTTGAAAACTTGGTAGGATCTGAAGAACATAGAAGAAAATTCATCCTAACAAGTGAGAAGAGATTGAACAAAGGAATAAATTAAGATTACATAATATGTTCAAAAGACAGTGAGCACATTGGCTTGTATTAGTATGGTTGCAGTCATAGCGGGGGTTGTTCTTTTCCTTGTAAATCACTGGCCTCGAACAATTAGGAATTTATCCTAATAGTAAGAGATTTTGCATAGGGAAATAAAATAATAAAAATAGTGCTTCAGAAAGATTCAGTTTAAGTCAATTTACAGGAAGGACTGAAAGTGGCTGGAAATCAAAATAAGATCAGCTGGGTTTCTACCCTAATGCAAGTATAAAACAAAGCATGATAGATTAATAAAAATATATAAAACTACCCTCACACAACTATGCAAGTACGCAATCTAAGAGTCAGGAATATACCTAAAAATAAAATAAATTTAAAAAGAATAAGAGTCTACTAATAACAATATGAAACAATTTTGAAAACTTAAGCTGAAATGAAGAAATTCTGAAAAAATATATGTTATCAGAACCAACTCAAGAAGAAATAAATAACCTGAATAGTCTTTTAGATATTAAACTGAAGCAATAGTTAAAAATATTCTCACAAGAAAATACCAGGCCCAGATAGTTTTACAGGCCAATTCTACCAAAATTTGAAAAAATAGATCATCTTAATTTTACATAATTCTTCAAGACAATAAAAAAAGAGAAACTTCCAACTTATTGCATTGAGCTAGCATAACCCAAATACTAATACTAGTCAAAGCCATTACAAGAAAGAAAAATTAAGGCACATTTCATTCATAAATATAGATGCAAAAACTCTAAACAAAATAATACTGTATTTAACCCAACAGTACATAAAAGAGAATACATCATGACCAACTAGGCTTATCCCAAGAATGGAAGGATAATTTAATATTGGAAAAATTCATAAATATAATTTATGTATAATCAATCTATTAAAAGGGACAATGTAAACATAATCATCTCCATAGAGGCAGAAAATCATTTGAAAAAATTTAATATTTTTTATAATAAAGATACTTACTAATTAGTAATAGAACTTCCTTACCTGAAAAAGAATCTAAAAAAGTAAAAGAAAAAAAAAACTGGAGTAAATATCATCCTAAATGGGGAAATTGTAGAAGCATTCCATTTAAAGTTGCAAATGGTTTTACTGAAGGTCTTAGCCAAGAAATGAGACAAGAAAAATAAGTTAAAGCCAAAATGATTAGAAAGGAAGAAATAAAATTGTTATTATTTATAGATAATATAGTAATTTTGATAGAAACCCCCCCTTATTCCCTGAAAAAAGCCCAAAAAACAAATTATTAGAGATAATAGAAGAGTTTAGCAGGATGGCTAAATGTAACATTAATGCATAAAAGTGAATTGCATTTCTTTATACCAACAGCAAACACCTAGAAAATGTAATTGAAGAAAATTTACAAAAATAGTAGAGATCAAGGAACAAGAAATAAATCTAATAAAAGATGCATAAGACATCTACAGAGAAAATTATATAACATATTAAAGATAGCAAAGAATTTAAATAGAGAGGGGGGAGAGGAGCATGGGCAATATATGTAACCTTGACACTTATACCCCAATAATACGCTAAAATAAAAAAATAAAAAAATAAAAGAAGGTAAATAGAGACACACTATGTTCATGACTTAATATCATGAAGATATAAACTTTCCACCAATTGCCATTTAAGGCTATTCTAGTCAAAATTCCAACAAAATTTTTTATACAACTTGATAAGATGATTCTGAAATTTACATGAATTGCACAGGGCCAAAGATAGCAAGAATACTTCTGAAAAACATCAAGGAAAAGAAACATGACCTATTAGATATCAGAACTTATGAAGAAGTGAAAGTAATTAAGACAGTGTGGTAATGGCACAGAAACAGAGAAATTAATCAGTGGAACAGAGGAAAATCCAGAAAACACACACACACACATAGAGGTATGGTACTTTGGTATACAACAGAGATAGCCTAACAGATAAACAGGGAAAACAAATGTTCAATAAATGAGGCTAGAAAAAAATTATAATCCATATGGAAAAAGATAAAATTGAACCTCTACTTCACACCATATACCAAAATCCAACTCCTGATGAAGTAAGGACATAGATATCAAGAATAAAAATGTAAATATATAAGTATCTTTTATAACTTCAGATACATAACAATTTCTTAAATAAGATGCAAAAAGTATTAACTCTAAAACATAAAAGTCTCTTCATCAAAAGACACCTCAAACAATGTGAAACAATAAGGTGCCAACCTGGAGAAAGAGTGTCCATATTACATAAACAATTCCTACAAATTAAAAAGAAAAGCACATTAGCCCTGGAGAAAAATAATATAAACAGGAATCTCACAGAGAAATATATATGGCCACTAAGCACATGAAGAGTATTTTAATATGATTAGTGATCAGGAATATGTTAGCCAAGATAACAAAGTAGCATTTTAAAACCAATTAGATGGCAAAAATTAAAAATCCTAACAATGCTATGTCTTGGAATATGTGGCTTTGTAACAACTCTTATACATGCCAGTGGGAGTATAAATTGGAGCAGCTAGTTCAGAAAACATTTTGCTATTTATTCCCAAAGTTGCACATTTACATATTAGATGAAGTAGTCATTCCACTTCTAGGTATACACCAGGAGAAATATGCATAACTAAAATAGGACATATGTACAAAAATGTTTATAGCAGCACAACTCACAGTAACTCAAATGCAAAACCCAAATGACAATCTACAGAGGAGTAAACTGTTGTATGTTTATGCAATTGATATTATACAGCACGCAAAATTAATGAACTATCATAATAAACAACTTAGGGATGGATCTTAACAATATAACATTAAGTGAAAAAAATAAGTCTCCCAAAATTACAGAGGCATGATACTTTTTATGAAGTTAAAATTGTATATACATATATACCCTTTTTAAGATTACAAAAAATACATAAAAAAGGAGAGCAAGGATATGATAAACAGAATTCAACATGTGGGCTACACTAGATGGAGGGAGGGAAGATGAGGGTTACACTGGACAATGGGTAGGATATAAGGATGTAACTCAGTTACATAAAGTTTATTTGGGTGGTGAGTTCTTAGGCACTTACTATGTTTCTTAAAATAACCAACCAAATAGCCAAATAGGCCATGAGTGGACCAGTCATAAGTGTCCATCAACCAAGGATTATTATAATTCCATTCTCTGTACCTTAAGAGCAATTTTTTTAAAGGAAAAAAGACAATCAGGCATCATCATTGATGTCTTCGTCTTTTATCCCCATATTCCAATCCATTACACATTAAAGGTATTAACACTTTACCTCCTCAGTATTATTGAAATCTATTCACATCTATCTCTATTTCCAGTCTTTTGTTCACTCTGACAGGGACTTGTGCAAAAGTTTCCTGTTATCTACTCTTATCTACTTTTATACCCTACACACTTTTCAAATGCATTTCCAACACCATAGCCAAAGTGATCTAAATGAAAATCTGATCATGCCATCCTCCTTAAAACACTTCACTAACTTTCTATTACTCTAAGGTACAGACAAAACTCTCAATCACAGACTAAATACCCTGTATGATCTGACTTCTGTCTGTATCTGTAGGCTGATAGTTGTTGTCCAATATCTATCTTCTCCTTCTTACAAAGGATTAGAGTACTCAAATTTTATCTGGGCCTATAGCAACGTGGAATAAAGGCAATAAAGGTAGATGACTACCTTTGCTGCTAACCCAATTTACTGGGTTTTGGTCAAAGAGAAGTAAGCATGTGACATGGACAAATTCTTGTCCAAAATGTAAGGGAATATGCTGTCCCATTCCTGCTGTCTGATGTGGAATTGAGATAGAATGGCTGAAGATCCAGCAATTATTTTGTACTACAAAGCAACCTTTGGAATAGAAGACATATACAAAGGAGCAAAATGAAAGAGTATGCCGCCTTAATAATTCTTGAATATGAAAAAAAACACAACTATTTCTTACAAACTATTTGTTTCTCTAAACCTACCTGTGCCTAATCCATACAGCCCATTCAGCTTCGTATCTCGCAACATCTCCCCTTTGCTCTCCACACCTCAGCTACACTGGCTTTCTTCTAGTGCCTTTTATTGTACTAGTCCTACTCACTTTTGCTATAAAGCTGTTACTAATTTGGAATGATCTTTAACTTCTCTTACCTAGTTAATACCTACTTAACCTTTAGATTTCAGCTGAACTATCACTTACTTAGAGAAGCTTTCTCAGACCTCCCTAACAAAGTCAAGTCCCATTTTTATTTATATGTGCAGTAAAGAACTAAGAAAGATCTGGCCTTTGCCCTTGGCTCCTAGGAGGCAATCTCCAAGCCTTGGAAAAGTCATACCTGAGAAAAGTACCTGTTTACCTGGGGGGTTTGGGCCACACCGGTAGTCTAACAATGTGACTTAGGGGTAGCAATACTGGGTCAACATTAACAGCTCAACCTCCTATAGGGCTGGAGACTGAGGTTAGCCACATGGTTGGTCACTCAGGTCTATGTGACCAAGGTCCAATACAAACTTTGAACACCAAGAATTGGGTAAGGTTTCTTTGGTGGCAATACTCTGCACATTGTCACACAGCACTGCCAGGAAAGTCAGCACTGTCTGTGATGCCACTGGGAGAAGACAACTGGAAGCTCTGCCCATAGAACTTTCCTGGACTCTGTCCACCTGCCTCTTCCCTTGGTTGATTTAAATCTATATCTTTTCACTGTAATAAGCCATAACTGTGAGCATAACAGCTTTTGGTAAGATCTGTGACTTCTTCTAGCAAATTATAGAACCTGAGGATGGTCCTGTGGCCTCTTACAAACTTGCAATTGTTAGAAGTGAAGGTGATCTTGGAGACCCAAAACTCTAGAGTTGATGTTCAAAATGAGGGTAATCTTTTGGGTGGTTCCCAAACTTCATAATATAGTTTTCATTTCACTCCATGCAGCACTTATCACCACTGTAATTTTGCATTTAATTGATTAATATCAATCTCCTTCACTAAACTCTAAGCACCCTAGAGGGGAGGGATAATGAGAGTTTTTCATTCTTCAAAGAGCACCTGGCAGAGTATCTGGCCCATTGTAGGTATTCAATCATTCTGTCTCAAAAGACTGAACAAAGTCAGACAAACCCAGTACCACTGCAGCATTATTTTACGCGTGAATCATACCTTGCTTTCTCATCAATGAAATGGTGACAAGACAACACTGTTTAATGGAGAAGCATTACTAAAATATCATTTTGGGATGCTCATATACAAATTGCAATTAGTAGGATATAATTTCTTTTCTTGATAAATAAAATATCAATGATCCATGCACATAACATCTCCAATTAGAACATATGATCAACATAAGATGGCCAGCGTTACTTCTCAAAATTGATGCGATTCCATGTATAAATACCATTTAGTTAATCAGTATAACATTATCACAAATAAATATGATTCAGTTAAATTTTTTAAATTTCTGAAAATTTTCTTAAGAGTTCAGATACCCTGGGTTGGAAATCATTACCATAAGCCCTTAAAGCCTTAAACTAAGGATTATATATTTATTTATATACTATAAATTCCTAGCATAGACTCCTAAGAGTCATATACTAACAAGATTTACAGATATTATTGATGAATTGACTTGTCATTTTAATAAAAACTGTTAACATAATAAAGTAGAGTGATATTATTGGGGAATCACTAATCTGACATCTTAATAAAGGCAGCTAGAATACTATAATACAAATAAAACATTAAATTGCACTAAAATAGAAATGTAACACAGAACTAAAAAAATATTAAGGGACACCAGAAATTAAAAATTCATACCCTAGTATCATTTTTTTTCTTTTATGGAGTATTTTCTTACACCTTAAAAATAGGCCTTTCTGGGGGGCGGAGCAAGATGGCGGACGAATAACACCGCCAGACAGAGTGTCTCTGCAGAAAAGACAGATTCTAGCAGAAATTAGAGGAAAGAAGCAAGAAGACGAGCATACAGCGGACAAGGGCCAGAAGGAGGGGTACCTGAGATCCCGGGAGACTCCAAGGGAGGAGGCTGCGAAGGAGAACTGGAGGCTGAGACCACCGGAGCAGCCCGGAGACCAGCGGCAAGGGTAGGTGGATTTGCTGTTTCCCCTCCCCTGCATTCAGGACTGCTGGTGGGCTCCCCAGCGGGTGGAGAGACCTGCAGACACCAGCCCAGAGACCGCCGTCGCCTGCCAACAGTGAGCCTGTAGCAGACGTGGCACCAGGTTCCCAACTTCCTCCGTGTACACAGACCCGAGCCGCGCGCGGCAGGCGCCATATTGCCTCCTCCTACCCTCCGCCGACCCTACCCGCAGCTGCCCAGAGAGACAATACAGCCACCAGTCGGAGGCACCTCCAGGGAACGGGACCTTCCCTTTTGGGACCCCGCCCGCCCTCCCAGGTGCTGCTGGCACCGTGTTCCCAGGAAAACGGTGCCGACTCAGAGGCTGAGACATAGACCCAGCTTGGGCTCCCTGTGGGTGAATTAGGACCGGAAATCCTCTCCCTGGTGGGAATACAGTTTGAACTCTGGGACCCAGAGGTCGGACCTGCAGACCAGATCCCCTGCACTGAGGGCTAGCATTGCCCGGGGCACAGAAGGGTTATACGTGAATAGCCTACTGAGGTGTGTGTGCCTCCAGGGGCGGATCGGCGTCCTAGAGGGCAACCCTCCACCCAGGAGGAGGCCGTGCGCCCAACCCAGGTGGCGTTCCTGCGCAGGGAACTTCCCTGCCGGCATCACAGTCCGGGGAGGCCTGGTGGCTTGTGGTCTGGCCTGCTGGCAGAGGCCCAGGAGTAGCTGCGGAGTTGGGGAGGGTGGAAAGAAGCGAGGCCCGCTCCAGACTGCGGGTCTCAGACAGCCCCACCCCCACACACAGACTTTCTGGCTGAGCAGAACCATTCCAGCCCCGCCCTGACAGCTTTCCCTGGAAGCAGAGAACAGAACTTTGACCCCTGCTAACGGCCTGAGGGCAGGCTTACCCAACCCAGCTCCGCCCAGAACGAGAGCTGATAACAGGACTCAAAATCAACACCATAGCCTGTTCCTCTAAGCAAATGCCACCTACTGACAGGGACGGCATCTTGCACAGCCTTTCCATGGCACCCACTGACCCAATATAAAGGGAGCGGTCCAATTTCACCCACAGGCACCACCTAACGCCTCAGAAACTAAACAAGGTGTGTGAATACCCAAACAATAACCTAAGGAAAGAAACAACAACTGATCAACATGGGAAGAAATCAACGAAAGAACTCAGGAAATATGAAGAACCAAACGGAAAACACACCCCCAAAGAGGAGCACCAGCCCCCTAGAAACCGACACCGACCAAAATCAGGCAACCAATATGACAGAAGAGGAATTTCGTATGTGGATCATAAGAACACTCACCCAGCTGCAACAACAACTCAATAACCAACACAAAGAAACCACAAAAAGTCTCCAGGATATGGGAAAAGAAATAGATACATTGAAGAAAAGTGTAACCGAACTCCTGGAAATGAAGAATCAATTCAAGGAACTACAAAATACAGTGGAAAGTCTCAAGAACAGGGTAGATGAAACAGAAGAAAGAATCTCAGAGCTTGAAGATAACACCCTCCAATTAAATAAATCAGTCACAGAAATAGAGCAGAGAAACAAGAGAAAAGAGCAAAGCCTACAAGAGATGTGGGATTATGTGAAGAAACCTAATGTGAGGGTCATAGGGTTACAAGAAGGGGAAGAAGACAACACTCAAGGGTTGGACAAGCTGTTTGAAGATATAACAGAAGAAAATTTCCCAGGCCTTGCTCAAAATCTTGATATACAAGTTCAAGAAGCTCAGAGGACCCCTGGGAGATTCAACGCAAACAGGAAGACGTCACGACATGCAGTCATCAGACTGACCAAAGTATCAACTAAAGAGGCCCTTCTAAGAGCTGTAAGACAAAAGAAGCAAGTAACATACAAGGGAAAGCCAATTCGAATAACATCAGACTTCTCTAATGAGACTTTACAAGCAAGGAGAGACTGGGGCCCTATTCTCACTCTTTTGAAACAAAACAATGCCCAGCCTAGAATATTATTCCCTGCAAAACTAAGCTTCGTATATGAAGGAGAAATAAAAACATTCTCAGACAAGCAAAGGCTCAGAGAATTCACCAAGACAAGACCAGCCCTACAAGAAGTACTTAAAACAGCGTTATGCACGGAACATCATAATAATAACCCACGAATATAAAAACAACCAAAACCCAAAGATATTAAAGTCCAGATATTACAATGGCTCAAGACAGAAATCATAGCAACAACATCCAACCCAACAGAATGATCAGTAATCTACCTTACCTATCAGTTCTCTCAATAAATGTGAATGGCTTAAACTCTCCACTCAAGAGACATAGGCTGGCTGAATGGATAAGAAAATACAGGCCAAGTATATGCTGTCTTCAGGAAACACATCTAACCTGCAAGGATGCATATAGACTAAAAATAAAAGGGTGGAGATCAATATTCCAAGCAAATAGAAGCCAAAAGAAGGCTGGTGTGGCAGTTCTAATTTCAGACGATTTAGTTTTTAAAGCAACAAAAGTAGTAAAAGACAAAGAGGGTCATTATATAATGGTGAAGGGCACAGTCCAACAAGAAGAGATAACAATTTTAAATATATATGCACTCAACTTAGGTGCACCCAGATTCATAAAGCAAACCTTACTGGAGCTAAGCAAATGGATTAATAGCAACTCCATAATCGCCGGATTTTTCAACACCCCACTGACGGCACGAGACAGATCCTCCAAACAGAAAATTAATAAAGAAATAATGGACTTAAACAAAACTCTAGAACAATTGGGTCTGACAGACATCTACAGAACATTCTACCCAAAATCCACTGAATATACGTTCTTCTCATCAGCTCACGGGACATTCTCTAAGATTGACCATATCCTAGGACACAAAGAAAATCTCAAGAAATTTAAAAAAATAGAAATCATACCATGTACCTTCTCAGATCACAGTGGAATAAAAGTAGAAATCAACCCTAACAGAAACTCACATTTCTACACAAAAACGTGGAAATTAAACAACCTCCTACTAAATGATTACTTCGTAAATGAAGAAATCAAGACGGAAATAAAAAAGTTCTATGAAGAAAACGACAATGGAGAGACAAGTTATCAACTCCTCTGGGACACAGCTAAAGCAGTTCTGAGAGGAAAGTTTATCTCCATAAATGCCTATAACCAAAAGACAAGAAGATCACAAATAGACAATCTAACGAAACGACTCAAAGAGCTGGAAAAAGAAGAACAGACCAACCCCAAACCCAGCAGAAGAAGTGAAATCAACAAGATCAAATCAGAACTAAACGAAATTGAAAACAGGGAAGCTATTCAGGAGATTAATAAAACAAAAAGTTGGTTCTTTGAAAAAATAAACAAAATTGACACACCATTGGCAAAGCTAACGAAAAGCAGAAAAGAGAAATCTCTAATAAGCTCCATCAGGAATAAAAAAGGAGATATCACAACTGATCCCAAAGAGATACAAGATACAATTTATGAATACTACAAAAATCTTTATGCACACAAACTGGAAAATGTGGAGGAAATGGACAAATTTCTAGAAACACACAGCCTCCCTAGGCTCAACCAGGAAGATATAGATTCCCTGAACAGACCAATCACAAGAGCTGAAATAGAAACAGCAATTAAAAATCTCCCTAAAAAGAAAAGTCCCGGTCCAGATGGCTTCACACCTGAATTTTACCACACTTACAAAGAAGAACTAGTACCTATCTTGCAGAAACTATTCCACAACATTGAGAAGAACGGAAACCTCCCTGACACCTTTTATGAAGCGAATATTACTCTGATACCAAAACCAGGAAAGGATGCAACAAAAAAAGAAAACTACAGACCAATATCCCTAATGAATATAGATGCAAAAATTTTCAACAAAATCTTAGCTAACCGAATCCAGACACTTATCAAAAAAATAATCCACCACGACCAAGTGGGCTTCATCCCAGGGATGCAGGGATGGTTCAACATACGTAAATCTATAAATGCAATTCACCACATAAACAGAAGCAAAAACAAAGACCACATGATTCTTTGAATAGATGCAGAAAAAGCTTTTGACAAAATTCAACACCCTTTCATGATACGAACACTTAAGAAAATAGGCATAGAAGGGACATACCTAAAAATGATACAAGCCGTATATGACAGACCCATAGCCAACATCATACTGAATGGGGAAAAATTGAAATCATTCCCACTTAGAGCTGGAACCAGACAAGGCTGCCCACTATCTCCACTTCTGTTCAACATAGTGCTGGAAGTCTTGGCTACAGCAATCAGACAGGAAAATGGAATCAAAGGTATCCAAATAGGGGCAGAAGAGATCAAACTTTCACTGTTTGCTGATGATATGATATTGTATCTAGAAAACCCCAAGGATTCAACCAAGAAACTCCTGGAACTGATCAATGAATTTAGTAAAGTCTCAGGATACAAAATCAATACACAGAAATCAGAGGCATTCATATACGCCAACAACAATCTAATTGAGAACCAAATCAAAGACTCAATTCCCTTCACAATAGCAACAAAGAAATTATAGTACCTAGGAATTTACTTAACCAAGGACGTAAAAGACCTCTACAGGGAGAACTATGAAACACTGAGGAAGGAAATAGCAGAGGATGTAAACAGATGGAAATCCATACCATGCTCGTGGATCGGCAGACTCAATATCATCAAAATGTCTATACTACCCAAACTGATCTACAGATTCAATGCAATACCTATTAAAATCCCATCAGCATTCTTCACAGATATAGAAAAAATAATTTTACGCTTCGTATGGAACCAAAGAAGACCCCGAATATCAAGAGCAATTCTAGGCAACAAAAACAAAATGGGAGGCATTAATATGCCAGATATCAAACTATACTACAAAGCTGTAGTAATTAAAACAATATGGTATTGGCACAAAAACAGGAATATTGACCAGTGGAACAGATGTGAGAATCCTGATATAAAACCATCCTCATATAGCCATCTAATCTTTGAAAAAGCAGACAAAAACATACGATGGGGAAAAGAATCCCTCTTCAATAAATGGTGCTGGGAAAACTGGATAGCCACCTGTAGAAGGCTAAAACAGGACCCACACCTTTCACCTCTCACAAAAACCAACTCACGCTGGATAACAGACTTAAACCTAAGATATGAAAGTATTAGAACTCTAGAGGAAAAAGTTGGAAACACTCTCCTAGACATTGGCCTGGGCAAAGAGTTTATGAAGAAGTCCCCAAAGGCAATCACAGCAGCAACAAAAATAAATAAATGGGACATGATCAAACTACAAAGCTTCTGCACAGCCAAAGAAATAGTCATGAAAGTAAACAGACAACCTACAGAATGGGAGAAAATTTTTGCATCCTATGCATCCGATAAGGGACTGATAACTAGAATATACTTAGAACTCACGAAAATTAGGAAGAAAAAAATCAAATAACCCCATTAAAAAGTGGGCAAAGGACTTGAACAGAAATTTTTCTAAAGAAGACAGAAGAATGGCCAACAAACATATGAAGAAATGCTCAACATCTCTAATCATCAGGGAAATGCAAATCAAAACCACAATGAGATATCACTTAACCCCAGTGAGAATGGCCTTCATCAAAAAATCTCCAAACAATAAATGCTGGCGTGGTTGCGGAGAGAGAGGAACACTCCTACACTGCTGGTGGGACTGCAAACTAGTTCAACCTCTGTGGAAAGCAATATGGAGATACCTTAAAGCGATACAAGTGAATCTACCATTTGATCCAGCAATCCCATTGCTGGGCATCTACCCAAATGATCCAGTGACACTCTACAAAAAAGACACCTGCACTCGAATGTTTATAGCAGCACAATTCATAATTGCAAGGCTGTGGAAACTGCCCAAGTGCCCATCAATCCAAGAATGGATTAATAAAATGTGGTATATGTATACCATGGAGTACTATTCAGCTCTAAGAAACAATGGTGATATAGCACATCTTATATTTTCCTGGTTAGAGCTGGAACCCATACTACTAAGTGAAGTATCCCAAGAATGGAAAAACAAGCACCAGATATATTCTCCAGCAAACTAGTATTAACTGAGTAGCACCTAAGTGGACACATGGGTGCTACAGTAATAGGGTATTGGGCAGGTGGGAGGGGGGAGGGGGGCGGGTATATACATGCATGGTGAGTGAGATGTGCACCATCTGGGGGATGGTCATGATGGAGACTCAGACTTTTGGGGGGAGGGGGGGGAAATGAGCATTTATTGAAACCTTAAAATCTGTACCCCCATAATATGCCAAAATAAAAAAAAAAATAGGCCTGTCTATAAATCAGATATCATTAGCATCTTAGTATTAGTGAATTCTAGCATTCTTTGTTGTAATATTCTTAGATACGAACACGCTGCATTTATTAGATAACTACCACGCCAAGGTCTGTATATAAAAATAAAATCCCTATGCCCATGTTTACAGTTTAGTGTGAACGAAATACAATTAAATACACACACAAATAAGTAGAAAAAAAATTGTAAGAATGTAAATTGTTTTCAGCAGTTTTCTCTAAAGCAGAGTTCTAAGATACTTTTGTATTCTGTATAATATATTCTATAATGCTTAAATTTTTATAATGGGTATATATTCTTATATACATTGAAAAAAATAAAAACTTTTTTAAAAGGAGAAAAATCACCTGAAGGACTTTTATTTATTTTTTATTTTTTTTTTATCCCAACAATGCCATTGGTATGAAGGACTTTTAAAACTATCTGTCCCCTATCTTTTCTCTACTACTCTAATCTTAAAATTCACTAACAGTGGTTTTAAAATTATAATATTGTAAGTTCAATGATACTCACATAAGTACACAAATATTATAACATATAAATTGATTATTTGTGTTAGAAAAATAATTAGAAACTCAAAATGTTGACCATTAAGAGATTAGCTAAATAAATTATAGGGCGTTTATACCAAGAATACTTTTAAAAGAAACAGTGTGGTGATAAGGTTAAGAGTACAAACTTTAGAGCCCAGGTGCTTGAGTCTGTACCCCAGCTCTGCTGTTTGTTACTATAAACCAATTAATAACTTAAAAAATATATAGAAACACTTAACAAGCCTTTGATAAATGTTAACTAATACCTGTTATGTGTACTGAAATGATACAAAGTCAAACTTTTATTATTAAGTGAAAAAAGACACACAATATTTTAAATAATCCAATTTTAGTAAAAAAAATTATAAGGAGAACATGTTAGCATATGATTAGAAAATGTGGGAGGTGGGATGACATGTAGAATCACAAACTTGGGTTTTAGTTCTGGACTCACCACATACTATGTGTGTGACCTCAGGCAAATAATTTTTCAAGGCCTCAATTTCTTCACCTATAAAATGAGGGTAACAACCTCATGGGGTTGTTGCAAGGATTAAATAAAGAATATACCTAAAGCACAACACACAATATCTAGCACATAATAAGAGTGGTAAATGTTGGCTACTCTTGGTATTATCATCATTATAATTGTTATTAATAAGAAAAAACATGAATGTCTTGTTAACTACCATGTTTCCCTGAAAATAAGACCTACCCATAAAATAAGCCCTAGCAGGATTTCTAAGCATTTGCGCAATACAAGCCCTACCCCGAAAATAAGACCTAGTGATGGGCGTGGCTACACAGCATATCTGCACAACCCATGCATTTCGTCTCAGAGCAGTAAAGAAAATGAGCAGCCCTTCTCATCTGCCCCATGAGAGCTCTGTTGCTCGACATGAGAGATTGGGGCCAATGGTTCTAAAGGAAATAGAGTCGCAAGCAATACAGGATGGAATTCGGGGTTTGAAGAGTTAGGATGATGTTCCAGAAGAAGACAACTTAACTACATTTGAATAAATGTAGATTGTTGTACCATACTTAAAAAAAAATAACACATCCCCTAAAAATAAGCCCTAGGGTGTCTTCTTGAGGAAAAATAAATATAAGACCCTGTCTTATTTTTGGGGAAACACAGTATTATATACCTATTACCTAAAACAATGTCTTGTACAAAGTAGATACTTAATAACTACTTCTCAATTACAAGGATATTTGCTTTCATCACTATATATATAATTCTGTAATGTAAGTACTGCTATCAGAAAAAATACCAAATGATATATTTTTAACCAAACAATAATAAAACAATATTTTCCTTAAAGTAAAAGCAAGAAAGTTCTAATTTCTCTAAAACATTCAATTCAAAAAAATCAGGGGAAAATGGAAAGAAGCAATATGATAAAAGAAAAAAGGAAAACAAGTTACTTAATAGAACAGCAAAGGCTTTATCTCAAGGGCAATAATGAGAATAAGCAGTTTTATTTTTCCACCTTTCTAAAGGTTAGCCAGATTATTCTAAGCAATTTTTTGGGTCTCAGAACTAAGTGTAATTTTAAAACAGGTGCAATCACATTTAGCTTGCATTTCAAACATTAATCAAACTAATTAAACTAATTAATCAAATTAACCATTCTCTTTTTCAGCTTTTCCAAATAACAAGCCAGATATATGGAGGCATCGAATATGTGAGTTAAAACTTTTTCAAATCATTGTATACACTAGAACAATAGTTCTCAAGTGTGGTCCATGGATCTCTAGGAATCCCTAAGATCCTTTTCAAAGGGTCTGTGAGCTCAAAATTGTTTCCATTATAGTTCTAAGAAAGTTTTTGTCTTTTTCCTTGCTTTTCGATTTGCACTGTTGGCACAAAAGCAATAGTATATAAAACTGGTGGTATTTTAGCACAAATCTAGACAGTGCCATTAAACTACTTCACCGACATATAGTAATAAAACAAAAAGTCAGTTTTTACTGAAAAATGTCTTTGATAAAATAGTAAACGTTATTTTTATTAAATTCCTACATTGGAGTACAAGTCTTTAATATGCTGTGAAATGAAACAGAAAGTAGTACTAAAGAACTGCTGCTGCATACTAAAGTATGCTAGCTATCTCATGGAAAGGCACTTGAGCAATTTAGTTGTGAACTAAATCGGCAGCTTTTTTCTTGAAACATCATTTTTACTTGAAAGAAGAAATGACAGACAAATACGGTTTTCCAGACAAGGGTATTTGGCAGATATTTTCTTCAAAATGAGTGAAATCAGTCTGTGGCTTCGGAGAAAACACCTGATGATATTTGTTGTCATTGATAAAGTTTGAACTTTGAAGTAAAAATCACAACTTTATAAAACTTGGATCCATCACTGTGAGCTTAAAAATTCCTTGATATTTAACAACTTTTCTGATGATATCATAGATGATATTAACAAATGTGACTTCTTGTCAAATCATATCATTGTCAAAGCATATCAAATGTATCAACACTTAGAAGATGTACATAAATCAGTAAGTTTTCCAAATGACCAATGTACAATGGTACAAAATTATGCAGGAATAAAAGACCCATCTGAAGGGCAAGATAATCCAGAGGATTTTAACAAAAGGATTTTACAAAGTACAAATTTCACATTGCAACTAACCTTTAAGAAAGCAACACTTTTAAAGTTTTGACATAGTATCAAAGAATATCTCATTTATCAGAAAAAGATAATAATCCTCCCTTTCCAACTACACATACATGTGAGAATGGATTTTCTTTATATATTTCAAGCAAAAGCAAAACAGAACAAAAACACTACAATAGATTCAATGAAGTAACAGATAGGAGAATCCAGTTGTGTACTATTACGCTAGATATCACAAAGATTTGCAAAAATGTAAAACAATATATATTTCTGATTTTTTTGTTTTGGTAAAAAGTTATTTTTCATTTAAAAATATGTCATATATGTAAACATGTAATGAGTTTATTATTTTTAACTCAACTGATAAATATTTTTAAATGTTTCAATTTTAATATATTGATCCATAATCCTATAAACAAATGCTCTTTGGGGAATCTCAATAATTTGTAAGAGTATACAGGGGTCCTGAGACAAATAAGTTTGAGGATTGCTATACTAGAGACACACAGTAGTAGACTGGACTCCTATTTCGAAAAAGGGTTGCTCTTGAGACTTTTCAGAGTATTCAAGGACCATACCTGCTTGGCAAAAAATATTGTGTCAAGTCTGGAGTCCTGAACCACAGAGCCTGCTGGTTCTTCTCCTGGCTGCCACTTGAAAAGAAAAATTAATCCATGAACTGGCCTACAAAATAAAACACAAATTAGTGACACCAAACCTTGCTTCTTTTATAACACGTTGTTAATATATGAAATTTTAGTCACTTATTTAACAAATACAATGCAAATGAAGTACATTAATTAAATATGAACAAATTTTTAAAGATTGATATTGCCATTCATAGTTACTAAAATGTTGCCTTATAATACGCTAATAAAACTTTACATCAGGCCGGGCACGGTGGCTCACGCCTGTAATCCTAGCACTCTGGGAGGCCGAGGCGGGCAGATTGCTCCAGGTTGGGAGTTTGAAACCATCCTGAGCGAGACCCCGTCTCTGCTAAAAATAGAAAGAAATTAATTGACCAACTAAAAATATATATACAAAAAATTAGCCGGGCATGGTGGTGCATGCCTGTAGTCCCAGCTACTTGGGAGGCTGAGGCAGGAGGATCGCTTGAGCCCAGGAGTTTGAGGTTGCTGTGAGCTAGGCTGACGCCACGGCACTCACTCTAGCCAGGGCAACAAAAGTGAGACTCTGTCTCCAAAAAAAAAAAAAAAACTTTACATCAATTACAATAAAATCATAATTAAAGGTTTATTCTCAGATCTGTGGACTACTCATTTCTGCCTTATATCACCTCTCTTAAAAACAAAAAATTAAAACATAGCAAATCTAGAAGCTGTTAACCCTAGACTGAATTCAAAGATATATCAATAAAGTTCATGTAGGCTGTTTACAGATAAATGGCTGATAGTGTATGTGTGAATATATATAACTGATATTAAATATAGGAAGCTACCTCTCTATATTATTAGATTCATGTACAATCCTTCATACTACAGTACGAATGGATGCTGTCATCTCATACATAATGAAGTCATCCACTTTCCTAAAGGAACTGTTGTTGCCAATGAAACATTAAATCACTACTTTAGGATTACCTACAGTCTTTCACAACTGCCTTCTACTCAAAACAAAAAATCTTTCCTATCCTTTTAAAGATAGTTCAAATGATACATTAAATTAACCTTCACTGATCTCAGACAGAATTGATCTCATTCCATCTAAAGTGATTGTTCTTCTTGAAGGGAAGAGGAAGGTAGGAAGCAGCAAACCACCTTCTATTAAAAACAGTTGTCTGCCGGGTGCGGTGGCTCATACCTGTAATCCTAGCACTCTGGGAGGCCAAGGTGGGCAGATTGCTCGAGGTCTGGAGTTCGAAACCAGCCTGAGCAACAGCGAGACTCTGTCTCTGCTATAAATAGAAAGAAATTCATTGGCCAACTAATATATATAGAAAGAATTAGCTGGGCATGGTGGCACATGCCTGTAGTCCCAGCTACTCGGGAGGCTGAGGCAGGAGGATTGCTTGAGCCCAGGAGATTGAGGTTGCTGTGAGCTAGGCTGAGGCCATGGCACTCACTCTAGCCTGTTCAACAAAGTGACACTCTGTTCTAAAAAAAAAACCAGTTGTCATATGCCTAAGTCCCCATTTTCCCTTTTAAAGCCTATTCCTTGTCCCTATTCCAAAATTCCAAGAACTCTCCCACCAATGAAAACTCTGATAGCCCTCCATTTGCAGATACAGTGTCAGTGTTTGAGAGCATGGAGGTCAGCAGTAAGAAGCTCAGAGAGGTGATTTTGGTCTGAAAATTGGGGATAGGGGAAGGTTCTTCCTGGCATCAACATTTGAAACTTGAACTGTAACTTTCCCAAGAAGCAATGTGATAATGTGTAGATAAGTTATGAATTAATACTTAGATATATTTTCTATTAAATATGCTTTTGTAGACTGACCTATTATTCATGTTTTTTATGTTAAAATTTCCATGTTCTAACACTATTGATAGATAAGTGAATTAAAAAATCAACCAACGAATACTGTGGATATGGAATTACAGAAACAGGTTTGAATGCCTTGCAATTTATTTATCTATCAGCCTCAGGTTCTTGGTTATAAAATGTAAATAATAATACCTATCTCAGAGGATTGAAAAGAGACATAAAGGAGACAATGTATTCAGCCTAGAGTAATCCAAGTAAAATAAACAGACAAATTTGAGTATCTTTTAAAAGTTTGCTGAAGTATAGACATATTATTTTTAACACAACCAAAATTATACTTACTTTAATTTTTCAAAATTCTCAGGCTCTAAACTCCATATTTCTTCTACTTGGGCTCCTCGGCAACCTGAAATAAGAAATTATCCTCAGAAGACAAACAAATTATCTTCTTTATTTCTTTTCAGAAAAAAATAATTCATTTTTTCTTTACTATTAAATATTAATCGAAAGAAATGCACAATTGGTAGCAATAAGAAATGATAAATTAAAATGGCAAAACTGATAAAGCTCGCAAATTCTATTATTTCCTTTAAAATTTCCCAATTATTAATATTAACAATGGCAACATATTACTTTCATAATTTTAAAAGGTTTCAATAGTTTTCATTGAATCACCACCCTATGACTATTTCTTCTGTCTCTCTCAATCCCTGGTTTCTCTTCACTCTTTTTACTCACATGTTAAGTTTCCCCATCTGTCTTTAACCTTCTTTTTCTTACTGTTCACCTTTTGGGGGTCAGGGTGGGTAGGAGAGCAGAAGTAAATAACTACCACTTAACAGTGACTTTCAAATCAAATCTTTAGTTCTGACGCTTTTCCTAAATTACAATTATACATCTTCAACTATGTCAAAGTCACCTCCCTACCCCCTCCCTAAATATGTTCTTCTTCTAGAACAGTTGTTCTCAACTATGGTGAATGTACCCAGCAGGGAACATTTGGCAAAGTGAGTGACATTTTTTATTGCCACTGGAGTGAGGGTAGTTTGCTACCCCTATCTATTGGGTAGAGGCCAGGGATGTAGATAAACATCCTACATTGTTCAAGATTGCCCCTGACAGCAAAGAATTATCTGGTACATGCATTCCCAGTTACTTGGGAGGCTGAGGTGGGAGGATAGCTTGAGCTCAGGAATTTGAGGTTGTAGTGAGCTATGATGATGTCACTACACTCCAGCCTAGGCAAGAGAATGAGACCCTGTCTCAAAAAAAAAAAAAAAAAAAAAAAAAATGATCTGGCCCAAAACGTCAACGGTGCCAAAATTGAGAAACACTGTCCTACTAGCATGTATCACTGTAATAGTGTAGTGGTTAAGAAGTTGGCCTTTTCTGCCAGAGTTTGAATCCTGGCTTCTCCATTTACTAGCTACTAGCTGTATGATCATTTACCTCTCCATTCCTCATACTCACAGAGTTGTTGTGAGGAATAAATAAGATAATGCATGGGATATGTTTAACATAGTACCCAGCATACCCTAAGGGTCCACCATATGTTAGCTAGAATTACCATCACAATACAAAAAACAACCATATTTACCAGGGTTTTTTATGTCTTTATGTCTACGTAAAATGCTTTAAATGCATTTTCCCCAATCCCTGAAAGGTAAGATAAAGAAAGAGGCTTTGGATGTTAAGTGGTTTGCCTACATTCACTACAGCTAGTCGGAGCCAGAAAACTAATTAAAAGCCACATCTGGTTCTAAAGTGTGGGCACTTTCTAATATTTCAGATTATTTTCAAATGAGAGCTAGAGATACCTTTATGCTGCCTACAAAACCCAATGGTTTAAAAAAAAAAGTTGAGTCAACCAAAAATGTGACCTTGGGCATTCATATCATTCTGTACCTCAATTTGCTCTGTTTAGCAAATATCTACTAAGTGCCCATTCTGGTATTAAAAATATTGTACAAGGAGAGTTACTACATGCTATGTTGTGAAGAACTGGAAAAAAAAAAAAAAACCTGAATGTCTAGCAACATATTGACCATAATGGACATTCATATATATCAAGGTGGGAAAAACCTCATAAATGTGAACCTATGCTTGTGTGAGTGTAAGAAGGGCATGGAAAGACGCTAATGCAATTGTTAACATTGGTTACTCTTATGGGAAATCAACTGTGTAAAAACAAAACAAAAAAGCCAAACATTAAAACATTCTACATATCATACCACCACCACCACAACAAAAAAACACTAAATAAAAGTGCCCCAAAATCTTCTGCAGTTAGAATTTCAAGCGGTGACGCTGTTTAAATAATCACATGTTAAACATACACACGTCTCTTTATTTAAGGAAAATATAGTACTCAACTACTAGCACCTATCTCCTTATATATTCAATATCTAATACAGTATGGCATAATGGAAAGAAATAAGCAATGACTCAAGAGACCTAGGTTCTAATCTCAGAACTGCCTCAAAGTTCTTAACCTTGAGAAAGAATACAATTTCCTTGAGCCTCACTTTCCTCATGTATATATAAAATATTACCTGCTTCATCCAAAGCACAAAATTCTCATGAAGTATATAAGGTTATCAAACACTAAACACTAAGAATCACTTAATATAGACTCCCCTAATATGTATTAACTAAGAAGTTGGGGAGGAGAGGTTTTTAAAAGTTAATGAAATACTAGTATTTACCAAATATCTTTTGTGTGCCAAGCATGGGATTAGGCCCTGGGAAGAAGAGAAATTAATAAACTATTGCCACAGTACTTAATAACCTCACAATCTAGTAGGAAACAAGCATATACAGTTCAAAGACAGTGTAGCATGCATAAATTACATATGAAGGGTACATAGGATATGTTCTAGAAGTTCAGAGGTAGGAAAGAACACTACTATCTGTGCTGGTCAGAAAAACTGTAATGGATAATTGAACTGGGTCTTAAAAAGGATGATCATATATGACTTGTCATCCAAACCAGAACACTGTTACAAAGCGAAAGAGGGTGCTAAAATTAAAACATTCTGAAATATTTATGGATCGACTAACACATTCGTATTGGTACGTTAGGTCTATAATAGTTCTATTCAGAAACTAATTTTCTTAAAAATATACCTGGAGCATTCCTCCCTAAGAAAAGTACTCTTGTTGAGCTCTCCCAAATTGTTGCCAAGTGCCTTAAATGTAATCCACTGCTAGGTAGGCTATCTTCCAACAATGTTGACAATAATTTGTCATTCCCCTAACCTTACTAACAAGTCCATCAGAAGCAACAGGGAGGATCCTAGCTTCTGCACCTTCCACAAAAAACACTCCCAGGGCCCCCAGGTGTCTTCCCCAACCCCATACTCAGACATTCCTTGGTACAGATAAATCCCATTTGGGTGGCAATGTGACCAAATAGAAAAATCTGAATTAACAGTCCTCAAGCATCTCTCCAAAAACAAAGATTCAATTATCTGAACAGAATTGGCAGCCCTAAATTGGAGGCATTGTTAACTTGTACCTCTAAACTGAGTCTGCCTCAACTTGCTTCCAGGGGCACCATATGCACCCCCAAGAATATATTTCTATTTCTTGTGTGAAAGCTAGGCATTAACTTGCCTCTCTCCTCAAAATAAGGTGAAATTCACCTTAGGAGCAGTCATAATACACCTTCATGTTAAGGCAACATCACCTTGGACCCCAAAGTCATTCACATTTACCTTAACTTATGGGTCAGAGTTGTTATAGATGATGGAATTATTCTAACTTCCTCTGCATGCCAAGGTAGAGGCCGCAAAATCACTAATACACCTTGCAGTACCTGGATAAACAGACTGAGCCAAGAGGAAAGGTCAATACAAAAACTTTAAAAAGCTACCTGGCTTTCTAAGGTAAACACTACCAGAGATAAACAGAATTGGCACCAACCCCGTCAGTCAGGTCAGATTAGTCAGAATGGCTGAGGGAATAGCACATTTCATGTGGAAAGGGTGGGTATTTGGGGGACACAATTCTCAATGGGTTTCTCCTGTTTCTACATGTTTTCTGAGAGAAATTACCAGCTTTGCTCTGGACTATCTTTTCAAGGATGTTCATATAGTAAACAGACGTGGAATATAGAGATAAGCATCTCTCTCTGGAGCAGAGGGAAGATTTATTTGCTGTCCAAGATAATAAAAAGAACAACTACATAGAAGCAAAGGTTGAGCAGGTTTGCTAATAGCCCCTTTATAAGATTACAAGTTCCCTAAGCTCAGAGTTCCTCAGGTATTGTACATACTTACTATGTGTGCAGCCTCCACCTGACTCTGCCTCCATCCCCATGGACTTGTAGGACAAGGGAACCAATATGCAAATGTAATCTCATGCTGCCTACCACAACGTATGTAATAAAATCCTTTATCTCTAAACCAAAAGTTGTCTACTAGCATCTATGAAACTGGTAAGCTAACTGTTAACTGGCAAGGAGTATAAAATACAACATTTCATAATTCTTAACAGATTTTAGATTTTGTCAAATGCATTTTGCATCTATCTATTCACATAATCATGATTTTTTTCCTTTTTGGTTTCCTAATATGGTGAGTTACATTAATTTTTTAATGTGAAACCAATCCTAAATTCCTGGGATAAATCCCATGTAGTAATGATGTATATTTATCCCTTTAATGTATTTTGTTGGATTCAATTTCCTAAAATTTTGAATTTTTACATTTATGTTAATGTATATAGGCCTGCAGTTTTCTTTTCTTGTAATGTCTTTGTCTGGATTTGGTGTCAGAGTAATGTTGGCTCTCACAGAATAAGTTAGGAAGTATTCCTTCCTCTCAAATTTTTTTGGGACGAGTTTTTATAGAATTTGAATTATTCCTTAAATATTTGATAGAATTTACCAGTGAAACCATCTTGGCTTGAGTTTCTTTGTGGGAAGATTTTAAACTACAATTTCAATTCCTTGGGGTAAAGTTATTCATAATATTCCCTTATTATCCTTTTAATACCTATAAAATATGTAGTGATCTCACCTCTCATTCCTGGTAATTTGTCTCCTCCTTTTATGTTCAGTCTACCTAAAAGTTTACCAAATTTTATTGATCTCAAAGAAACAGCTTTTGGTTTCATTTATTTTCTCCATTGGTATTTTTCTCTTCACTAATTCCACTCTGATCTTTCACTAATTTCCACTCTGATCTTTATTATTTCCTTTTATCTGCTAACTTCAGTTTTAATGTGCTCTTCATTTTCAAGTTGCTTAAAATGAAATCTGGGGTCATTGATTTATCATAGGAAAAGTAAATCCAGTTTCCATTACTCCATCTTAGCCGGAAGCAGATGTTTATAGCATCTATTTTTATTAGTAAACTATCACAGTTTGTTTGGCAGGTTTATGTATTATGTATGCACCATACCAATTAAAAGTATAGTTCTGCTTCATTAGTTTCCTACCTGAATAAAAGCTTGGTTTCCATTAATCTTTGTATTTATATCTTCACTGCATCCACAAATAATTTCCCCTCAATGATGGAACTTTTAAAATGAGTTTACAATAGCACTCACAGATACTACACTTTTGAAAGAATCAACTTATAAAAGCTTTTTTAAAGCATGAATTAGATGGGAAAAAAATGGAAATGATGGAAATGACTGGAATAAACTGATTTTCTCTTTGAAGCATTTGATAAGACTGCCATCGCTTAAATTTTTGCAAAGTTTTTCTGGTAATAAAGCCAATTCATTAACAGTTATTGCTTTATTTTTCAAATGTGCAAATGCATAAGGTACATTTACATATCATTTTTGATGCCTGACTATATAATTTTCAATTACAGATTTTCTGCACATATGAAATTGACAGCAGTAGCTGTTAAAAGACTGAATTAATTTTAAAATAAAGTTACCTAGTACAATATTTCTGAAAGTTAACTTTAATACGTCATAATAGTTAAGGTTCTAAAGGTAAAATTTATGGCTAAACCTGCAGACATCTGAGACTCAGTGCATATCCAAAACTGAACAAGCTAGCTCTTCACTTGTAATTGTACTTCACCATCCCCCCAAGCTAGAAATCATGGAGTCATTTTTGTCTCTTTTTCCCACATCAACTCAGTCAGCAACGTCCTGATGACTTTTTTTCTTTTATGTAAGAGTAATATACTACTACTCAACCTTTACTGTAAGGTTGGCAGCCCTGAGAACTCCTTTTTTAATGTAGCATGTTATGGATGTATTTCTGCTCCCAAAGGAAGGAGGAGCAGACATTTCCAACCATGCAAATGTTGATTTAAATTCTGCAAAATTATTGAATCTACTGCCTTCTCTCTAAACCACTACTTTATGTGAAATCAATCACCTCAGACTCTGACCATTTTAAGAGACTTCTAGCTTCTCTCACTTCATTCCAATCCACCCTGCCCCCTACAAGCATAGTAAACCTTAATTATAAAAGTAATGTCATTTAAGCATTTAAATATTTTTGACAGTTAAGTCCCCAATTACTACAAGGCAAGCCAAACTATACAACAGGGAATACAATCTGGCCTTAGTTTATCTCTTCAGCTTCAGATCCAAATACACTCCTCCAATCTGTTACATTTTAGTCCTTTTGCTAGCTGTTGCCTAAACCATATACTTTAACACCACTAACACCATGCTTTTCTTTCTGCCAATGCTCTTCCACAGTCTGTGTTCTTACATTTTGTACATACTCTAACAGAGCAAGTACCATACAATTACATACCATATTATAGTTTGTGAGATTTTCAGAACAGCAGTCATGGTTTATTCACATTAAAAATTGCCAGTCATTACCACTGTGCCTAAGATATAGTAAACAATATATGCTTGATAAATGATATTCCAAATATTCAATACCTATATCAACATTTAATTGTTATCTAGAGTACAAGTTTTAACATAATAGGTAGAATTAATAATACTTGGGAAATGGAACAGATAAAAAACTTGCTGCCCAAAGAGGCTGGGAACAAGAGAAATAGGGAAGGATAAAAAGCCAAACGTGTTGATTATTTACAATAGAAGGCAATAAATATAGCCAGAGAGAAATCATGAGGTAAGTAGGTGGCCTCTAGTATAGAGCTAGCTCAAGAAAACTCACTTCACCGGAAGCCAGAAATGAGCAGAGAGCTGAACCAGTCAGCGTGTGCGGACGTCCTGTCCCAAAGAGCTAGTCACACATTCAAGGTGTTCTGCTTTGAGTAACTAGAATCTCGAGTTCCTTGGCGGCCTGGGCCTTACACACCCCATCCTTGAGAGAAGGCACACCCCAAGCTGGCTTTCTCCCGCAGGACTAATGGCCCGAGCGATGCACCTGACCACACGAGCCCGCGACAGGGAGCGCTCCGCAGAGAAGGGACAGCGGAAAGGAAAATATATGCATAAGGGATCGAGTAGGGAAGGCCCTCGAGTCAATTATAGCATTTGGGTGCTAAGACCTGATGATATAGCAGGGCGGAAGGCAGACACGATCCTCGTCCTCATGGTGTGGCTCTCAAAGCTACCGTGGAAACGTGACTGCCACGGGCTGAGAAGGGGACGGAAGACCTACATTTCCCCTGCCTTGACTCCAGGTTCCTGAAGTCCCCTCTCTTCAGACGCGAGGCGGCGGTGGCTGCAGGGAACCACTCCATGCCCAGCTTGGGCCTCCTCCCGTGACCCTCGGCCCAGGACAGTCCCCTTGGTTCTCACCGAATCCTTTAATGAGCTCGGTGAAGACCCCGGGGTCGCTTTCCATGAGGCACCACTCCCCGGCATTGCCCGTCATGGCCCCGGCCTCACACCGCCCCTCTCCACCTCTTGGTCGCGGCCGCCCCCAGCACCGGCTGCGGCCGACCACAGATCTCAGCAAACCCGCCGCCGCGCTCGTCAACCCCACGTCACCCCGCCTACTTCCCGACAGCCTCCGGGCGCCGTCACCTGCTACGCGACGGAGCGCGGGAGGACGCTCTAGCCACCCAGGAGACGTCGAAACTCTTCCTAGGCCTTGCAGGACCCGTAGCGATTCAGAAGGGCGGGAGCCTGAGAAGAAAGGGCGGGGAGCCAGAGCGCCGAAGGAGGTAACATCCGGGATCCTCGCCACTCTGGGGGGCGGGGCAAGAGGAAAGGGGTGGGACTCGTTCCCGGGAACCGAACCTGGAAGTCCCCGCAGCAGTGAGGCTGGAGCTGGAGCTGTGGCCGCCCGTCAGGCCACCGCGTCTTGTCGCTTCCCGGCGCTGCGCAGGGCTTCTCCCGGCGGCGCTGCTGGGCTGGCTGCGAGGCACAGGTGAGGAAATGGCGGGAGGCTGGTTGCCGGGCCCTTTGTGCGGTCTGAGCAGCTCACGGTCTGACCAGTCCTCCGTCTCTCATCCCGCGTCCCGCCGGCGGAGGCCCGGCCGACACCGCGACACCGTCGTTCTCCCCGCTGCGCGTCTGCGCCTGCCCACGCTGGGTAGCGGAACCGGCGTCGCTGTGGGGACATCCTCGCTGGGCCGGGCCGACCGCTCTGAGGGTGGGGCCTTCCCGAACCCGGTACCGCTCCTGCTCGCTCGGCTCGCGCAGGCGGGCGGCAGGAGGCCTGCTTTCCTCCTCCTCCTCCTCCCGCGGCTTCTGCGCCGAGAGGCGTCGACCCGGATCCGGGGTTTTGGGAGAAGGATCTTTGTGGGAGACAGGCGAATTTATCCTAGAGGGAATAACATGGGGAGAGGAGAAAGATCTGTCCTGTAGTCCATGGGGATGATACATTGGCCAAGGGCATGCGATGCTCAAAGGAAAATGAGCTTGAAAAAAAGTGTAGTATATTAATCTAAAAACATTGGGGATGGTTGTAAGACTGCATGATAAATTAAACCAAAAATATCTATTTTAACTAAATCGTTATCATTCAACAGGCTCTAACAGAATATTGTAGTCGTTAAGAGTATATTTATATTTTACTTCTTAAAATCCACATGTATCAAGAAAGGACTTTGGCTTCCAGGAATGTTTTAGTGGATGAAATTCTGACTCCTTCTTAAACAGGTGACCTGTGCCCTCGAGTTAGGGAGCATTGTGCTAAGGAATATGTGAAGCCACAAAACAAACATGGTAAATTTTACGAGGGGAACAATAAAGCAACTTTTGTATTAAAATAATCATGAATATGGTATGGAGTAGAAGCCAAAATTTGTGTGGAGTATTGGTTAAAAAAAATTTTTTTTTTAATTTCTTCCTAGACACTCTGCCCTCAGGTTGGTGGGGGTGTTCTGTTCAGTACCATATCTGCCCTTGAGATACTTAATAGGAAAAGTTTGAGAAATGCAAGGGTGTCTTGCCTTATTTCGCTATGAACCATAGCTAGAATGATGGGTATCAGAGCCCAAAGCAGTTTGCAGTATTTTTTAATCTGTACAATTGCTCGAAAATGTTTTCTGAGCTAAATAAATACATCAAAAGTAAATTTTATGTGATACCCAACTTAATGTGGTACTTATTGTAGAAAGACCAACCTGAAAATGTAGCCTTTAACACAATCTAGAAGTAATCAGAAAGGGGGCTATAAATTCTTTATGATAACATTTAGTCCCAGCCGAGCAAGGTGGCTCATGCCTGTAAATCCTAGCACTTTTGGAGCCTGAGATGAGAGAATCGCTTGAGGCCAGACTGAGCAAGAGTAAGACTGCCTCTCTAAGAAAAACAGAAAAATTAGCGGAGCCTTGCCTGTAGTCCCAGCAGGAGAACTGCCTCCCAGGAGCACAGGAGTTTGAGGTTGCAGTGAGCTATGATGATGTCACTGCACTACAGTCTGGGTGACAGTGAACCCTATCTAAATAAATAAATAACGTTCTCTAAATTAACAAACATACATGCATACATAACATTTGGCCCTGAGGGTTCACTTAAAAAGCCAGATTTCTGGATCTTTGATAAAAATGAGATCTGGCAATAAATACTAGGTCCACATCAGTTGCCTGCTCCCTTCAGACTATCGTGCTGTCATTTTTGCCACAGTTCCTCAACCACTTTTTATTGCATCACACTTGACTTGATCTACTCATTTACATGACCAGTATGATACAGGTATTTGAATTTGTGGACCCAGTTTTTGTAGTATTATTTCTTTTCATTTGTTTTGCACTCTCACAGATAATGTCAGCTTTGACTTCATTTTTAAAATAATAAACTGCAAATTTGTTTGACTTCTTGGGATGAAAAGTAGCATTTTAAAATAAATTATTAAGAGACTTTGGAAAGATATTAAGATGTGTAAATTCAAGAAAAATGTGGGAATCCTTAGAAATACCATATCATTAGTGCTGTTAGAAGATGCTATACATGTTGTAGTTCTGATGAATGTGAAACAGAAAAAAGTGCTATTATCTAATGTGTTTTACTAGCATTTACTGATTTTGTATTCTAAATTAAGTCAAGAAACAGAGAAATGGACAATGTATAAAATATCCACAACCAATTTAAAATGTGGCTGTGCTTTTATTAGTATTGTGATCTCTTCAACTTCTTTCCCAAATTTTAATTTATAGAGGTATAATATGCAAGTTTAGTTATATTAAATTCTTTGGAGTGGTGTGCTTTAAGAGCACTAGATAGGTCAGGTCAACCCAAAGAAGTATTAACTGTTTTTTTGTTTATTTGTTAATCTGGATTTACAACACTTGATTATTCAGTAATAGATTAACTGATGACCAGGCTTTGACCTCCCTTGCTACCCAACTGCCTTCTAAACCACTGATAATGGAGCTTAAGCTTTGAGGAGGCAGATGATGGCATTTGGAGAGAGAAGAAATTAAGTTGCTGTATATGTCTGTGTATCTCAAATTGCTTTCTAAAATCAAATATAAAATTTGTAGGGCTAAGTATCATTTTTGTGTAATGAATACTATTGCTGCTCTCCACTCTATAGATAATAGAGTTAAATAAATGCTTATTTGTTTATATAACTTCCGAAATATATTTCAACTAGCCAATTTTTAACTTTCATATTTTTATGAGATTTTTAGCATATAAATTAATGCCAATAAAATTCACTATTTTAAAGTATCCAGTGCAGTGGTTTTTAGTATATTCACTGAGTTGTACAACCACCACCACTAATTTCAGAACATTTTCATCATCTAAAAAGAAATCCCTTACCCATTAGCAGTCACTTCCTAGTCTTCCCTCCTTCCAGCCTCTGACAGCCACTTAATGGTTTTTATTTCTGTGGATTCAACTATTGTGGATATTTCATATAAGTGGAATCATTATATAATATGTGACTTTTTATGACTGGCTTTTTTCATTTGGCATGTTTTCAAAATTTGTTTATGTTGTAGCATATATCAGTACTTCATCCCTTTTTATTGGCAAATAGTAATCCCTTGTGTATATATAAATATATATACACCATATTTTTAATTCATTCATCAGCTGGACATTTGGGTTGTTTCCACTTTTTGACTATTAGGAATAATATTTATAAGAACATTTGTATACAAGTTTATGGATACATGTTTTCATTTCTCTTGGGTTTGTAGTGGAATTCCTGGGTCCTGTGCTAGCTATGTTCCCTTTTGAGGGACTGCCAGACTATTTTCCAAAGGGGCTGTATCCTTTTACATTCCCACCAGCAGTGTATTAGGGTTCCAATTTCTCTAAAGCTTCATCAACACTAAATATTATTTTTCTTTTGATTGTAGCCATACTAGTGGATGTGAAGTAGTATCTCATTGTGGTTTTGATTTGCATTTCCCTGATGAGTAATAATGTTCATCATCTTTTTATGTGTTAATGGCCATTTGATAATCTTTGGAAAAATACCTTTATGTTCCTTAGCCATTTGTATATTTTCTTTGGAGAAATGTCTGTTCAAATCCTTTGCCTATTTTTTAGTCGGGTTATCATTTTAATATTGAGTTGTACATGTTCTAGAATATATAATATTCTAGATATAAGTCTCTTATATGTGTGATTTGCGAATATTTTCTCTATTACATGGGTTGTCTTCACTTTCTTGGTGGTGTCCTTTGAATCATAAGTTTTAAATTTTGATAAAGTACAGTTGTTTTTTTTTTATTGTGTCACTTGTGCCTTCATTCTATGTTCCAACACCAGCTGGCTGTCCTACAATTCAATTTAATTCTTACAGTAACTACCCAGAGTTAGTATCAGATCCCACAAGTTAAAGAGCAAGGCATCCAACAAGACTGCCCTTAATTCAGACACCAACTGCAAGTTGTGTTCCCAGACTACCCACACTTCTGTCTTGGCAACTACAAATTCACAGCTTCCCATAACCCCCTCAAGATTAATAATTCACTAGAATGACTCACATAACTCACTTACTGGAAGTGCTATCCTTTTGATTAAAGTTGTATTATAAAGGATACAACTCATGAACAGCCAAATGGAAGAGACACATAGGGCAAGGTCCAGGGGCAAATCTAGGCACATCACCTTTCTAGCACATCAGTTTGTTAACCAATGAGGAAGCTCCATTGAGCATCAGTGAACAGAATTTTTGCATGGAGTTTCATTACATGGGCATGATTGATTAAGTCCAAGCCCCCATCCCTTCCTAGGATGTTGGTCTAGCCAGTTTATTCCTCTAATCACATAGTTGGTCTTTCTGGTGACTAGCCTCTATCCTGAACCTATCTAGGGTCCTACAGTGAGTCACCTCAGTAGCATAACAATCACTTAGGAAATTCCAAGGGTTTTTGAAACTCTACCCAGGAACCCTGTACAAAGACCAGATATTCTTTATTCTCCTAATGTCACCTAGCCGATTTTAAGAATCTCATGCTCCACCCACTGAACTAGCCGGGCTACATAGCCAATTTTAATTTGTATATCAGCACTCTATGACAAAAAAGAGAAATCACTCTAGGTATTTTAAAATGTAGGGAATTGGTTGTCCTGATGTTCCAAAGGCACAAAAGAGACACTGAGTAATAAATTCAGGAAGCTACCTACTTCCCTACCCCACCCCTCACTCCCCAGCCCCAACCCACCCCCAGGGTTGTGAGAACAAAGGGGAAAGGGTGGGGGTTACTAGACCTAGCTTGGGACATGCTGCCATTCTGTTTTCCATCTCTCACTTTAAAAATTTGACCCTGACACATTTACACAAGCAAGTAGAGAGGTGCCCTGGCTATTAATAATGTGACCTTCTTTTCCACTGTTTCATATTGCACCTTGGAAAGTATAGTCACAGAACCATATGAAAATTAAGTAGTTCTGCTGCAGAAATATTGAAAGCGTATGTCTTCATGGTTGTCATTAATATGATAATATGCATAGGGAAGATTAGGTAGATATAGCTATGAATAAGTAACTAACTTCATTTCTTATAATAGAGATTACAAGGATTACATTTAGGGATTACCTCTCAAGACATCCTTCCTAGATTTAAAAGTTCATTTTGCTGCTTGCTCTCGAAAAGATACTTGAATACCTAATATTAAATATATAAGAAAAATTTACAAAGAAATTGTTCTCTGATGACAGTTTTACTTTTCTTTGTAACTTTTTTTCTAATTATATTTCCATTACTTACATATGTATATATTTTTTTTCTCATTACAGAATTTATCTTAAAGGCTTACATTAAGTTTTTCATTATACATGTTGAGGTTTTATTTTCAAAATAAACATGTTCTAGGAAAGAAAAACCCATCTTACGTAATTCTTAGGCAAATGGTTTAGGAAATCACCTTTGATACTATTTAATTTTCATTAAGTATGTATTTATTACTAATTACTTAAAAGCAGTACAAAGAGGGAAGGAAAAAAAAAGACCTGATCCTTATTCTCAAAGGAACTAATGATGTACTAGACATGGTAACAATGAATAATACAAGGAAAGAGAATTTTGAGTTTTGGATTGGAACCTTTCAGTTCCCACCCCCCCCCCCCCTTGAGCCTTTGTGCAGGAAAGCAGGTGTAGTAGAATAACCTAGTGTTAAATGTCATTTCAATGTTATTTATCTAATAAATATAACTAATAAGGAATAGGCAGATTGAAGTACCACCTGAGACTGTTTTTGTAAAAGCTAAGGGAGAGGCTAGCAATATCTGATGCAATGTTAAGATCAAATAAGATAAAAATTTTTTACTAGAATTGATAGTTAAGATGTCAGTCTTTGAGAAGCATATTAATCTTCTCAGAGTTCTTTGGATTGAAAGATAGAGGTGAAAGCCAAATTGAAAAGAGGAGAAGAATAAATACAAAAGGCATCCACTGTACCAGGAGTTTCAGCATATGCTGTATTCAGTAAATATAAATACATCCCTAATGACTAATGTGATCATTACGTCTCTGATACCACCTAAGGCCTATTACTGCACTAACATAAGCAAATTTATACTAGCTTTTTATTTGGAATATTGACACTAATATTTCTAACACAGTTCAAATCACTGTCCCCCCTTAGTCACATTCAAAATGTCAGACTCTCCATCTTCCCATGCACTTATCCCCACACCATTATGTCTTCCCTCTGAGACCCAGTCTTTCATTGCTCCCATATCTACCATTTGGGACTTTACATCTCTATCAGATGGGAACTTCCTCAGTTTACTTATCCCTCACTCAAATCTCTATCTTCACTATACCCTTTACCCTCATTGAAGGGTGAAGAAGGTATCTCCATGTTAGTAGGCCAGTTTCAACCTGGATGCTCTAAGCTCATTGTTTGACTTTTGGGACTCTCACTCCCTCAGTTATGCCCTATCTCCACTGTGTCTTCAGCTCTCCAAATTGAATCTTTCAAAGTCAGTGTTCTCTCATTGAAAAAAAGTAAAGAAGTTTTTCTCTAGGTCCCATACTCTCTCTTACCTTTCCTTCATAGTTTATTTATAACTATGCTTCTACAAGAGTAGTCTACCTGTGAAGTCTCCTGCTCATTGCATACCCTCCCTATTTCACTGTAATCATGATACTATTTGTACCTTTCCACTGCAATTGCTTTTCCTAGTCACTCCTGTTCACTAATTCCAAAGGTTGTTTTCCAACCCTTATTTACTTGATCTCCAATTATTGGACATCACCAGCCATTCACTCTTTGAAATTCTCTTCCTTGTGGTCCATGATACTACTCTCTCCTGGTTTTCTTTAACTCTGTTGCCTCCTTTTCTGTCACGTTAAAGGGCCCTTCCTTCCTTAACTCTTAATTGTTAATATTCACCAGGATTCCATCCCTAGAATTCCTCACAATATATAAACATGCTCAAGTAGATTTTATTTTCAAAACTTCTTTTACCCTGTATTCCTCTTTAAGCTGTTGTCTCAATCTGTCAGCATGTCTTTATGGCTATGCCAGTACCTTTAGACAATTCCTTTTCTGGAATATAAAGACACAGAACAGGATTTCAGAAACCTCTTCCTAGAATGCCTCCCCCAAATTTACTAGTTTTTTAGTTTGCCTTTTCTGCACAAGTCTTTCTGGGTTATGAGACAGCATTATTTTATTCTCCCTTACTCATAGTAATTTTCTACTATGGCACTTAATTACAGTTTGCATTTTAATTCTACCTCTCCAAAAGAATGTGACTTCCCCTAAGAGCAGGAAAACAAAAATTTTTTGGTCTTTTTAATGGATCATTAATTTCCTTCATATCCTACACATTGTATGTATTCAATAAATACTAGTTGAGGTTTTTTGTTGGTTGTGTTTTTGTTTGTTTTTTGTTTTTGTTTTTTGCCACGGATGGGCAGAAGCCCAGTGCACTATAATAGTATAGGACAGATAGAGAGACCTGGATAAACGGCTCTACTACAATGAGAATCTTAGTGGACTAATGAAGTAGTAACAGTTGTGGTTGCTCCATTGGGAGGGTAGAGAAGGATATTGTTGCCAGATGGCTAGTTCTAGTAGTTTTAGAGATAATGGAAGGAAGAAATTGAGGGTAGTTACAGATGACCTAAACTATAAGCAAGCACAGTTGATAGCATATTAATCAGGATATGCTCAACTACAGGTAGCAGAAAATCTAAAAATGGCTTGAACGATAAAGATACCTTTATGACATAATAGGAAACTTGTAAGTAGGAGAGTTTCAGGTATCTTGATGATATCAGGGGCCCAGGTTCCTTCTGTTTTTTCTGTTCTGTTGTCTTTATATGTCGCTGTGTCCTCTTAAACTGGCTCCCCTCAAGATCTCAATATGGCTGTCACCACTCCAGGCTCACTTGCAAATGAAAATGTCTCAAGGCAGAAAAGGGAACATTCCTTTTTAAGAGCCTGAACCCCCTTTTAAGAATGAAGAAAATCTCAAAAGTATTCCTAGCAGACTTATCATACTGGTCAGAGTCATGATTCATGCTCAATTGCCTGTACTAGTCATGTGGCAAGGGAAACGAGAACAGCATTATTGGACCTGGATTCAGCATCAGCAGCATCACCTGGAAACGTGATAAGTATACATGCTTAGGCCTCACCCCAAACCTACTGAATTATGAAAGAAACGTGGAAGGGGTGGGGTGTGGAGGGGAGGGATGTGCCGGTGGTGATCCATCAGTCTGTGTTTTAACTAGTACTGCCGATACAGAGTTTGATAATCACTGACTTAGAGCAGTCAAGATTCAACCCTTGGGGCTAGGGAAAGGGCAGGAGACCAAGAAGGGGGAGGAATGAATGTTGGATAGGCAGCCAAGGCTACACAGTTCTTCAGGGAGTGAGATCTTTCTTAGTGTCAGCTACTAGTGCTGCCTTCCCTTCCTCTCCCTTTTATTCTTCTCTATACCTCAAAACACCACACTGACCTACCTGCTTAATCTCTGAAGCAACACAGCATACCACAAAAATGTGACTCCTTAGTTGTTGCTCTGATTATCATACCACTGTGCCTATAGTCTGGCTTAATTGTTTACTTTCAAGAATTCTGAGTTTTCTTAGATTATGAAAATATATACAAAACAAAAAAACTTTGAAAAAACTTAAGATATTACCAGTAGTCATTTCTAGGAGGTCAGATGTGGGTTTTTTTCTTTCATTTTCTGCCTTTTCTAATTTTTCTTCAGGACTTTTTATATTGATTTTGTACAAAGAGAGAAATTTAATGAGCTTAAGAGATATTTTTAAACTAAAAGTTCATAACTCATATTAATAAGCATAGATTAATAAATAATTGTTTCTGTAATTTTATTGTGCCCATCTAATTGTAGTAACATTTTGCCTTTTTGACAGGTTTCCTAAAAGACAGAAAAAAATGGAGGAATCTGTAAACCAAATGCAACCACTGAATGAGAAGCAGATAGCCAATTCTGAAGATGGATATGTATGGCAAGTCACTGACATGAATCGACTACACCGGTTCTTGTGTTTTGGTTCCGAAGGTGGGACTTACTATATCAAAGAACAGAAGTTGGGCCTTGAAAATGCTGAAGCTTTAATTAGATTGATTGAAGATGGCAGAGGATGTGAAGTGATACAGGAAATAAAGTCGTTTAGTCAAGAAGGCAGAACCGCAAAGCAAGAACCTATGCTCTTTGCACTTGCCATTTGTTCCCAGTGCTCTGACATAAGCACAAAACAAGCAGCATTTAAAGCTGTTTCTGAAGTTTGTCGCATTCCTACCCATCTCTTTACTTTTATCCAGTTTAAGAAAGATCTGAAAGAAAGCATGAAATGTGGCATGTGGGGTCGTGCTCTCCGGAAGGCTATAGCAGACTGGTACAATGAGAAAGGTGGCATGGCCCTTGCTCTGGCAGTTACAAAATATAAACAAAGAAATGGCTGGTCTCACAAAGATCTATTAAGATTGTCACACCTTAAACCTTCCAGTGAAGGTAAGCATAAGATCTTCATTGGGTGAGGGATGGTGAGGGTTTTCCAAAAATAGCAAATTTTTATTTGACAGATAATTATGTAATATTTTCTAGAAATAGCCTTTCATTCTCAAAATATACATTGATTGTCGAATTCAAATATGTTTGATGCCAACCTGGAATTAAACACCTACCACAGGCAATCCAGACATTAATAATTAAGAATCGAATGACAGATTTACAGGTTAATATTCTAAATCTTAAAACATCACCATGCTAACTAGAACATTCATCCAGGTGATTGTGGACTGTGAAAGCAGCATGGACAAGATAGCAAAACAGCTCCTTGTCTGTGGGTGGCAGGTGGCCAAGCTGTACGTAGTGCTCCCCCCTTATTTTTTTCCCCTCCCTGTCTTCATAGGACATATGTTCCATGGAACCTAAAGGCTACCTGAAATAGTGATGAACTTAATTCAGGATGTTAATTGTCTCCAGTCAGCCGGGGCACATGGTAACTTGGGGTAGTTTTTCTATATCTGCGGGAAGAGACTTTTGTGAAGTTACTTGGATCTATAATAGTAATAATTACTAGTCCTTAAGGAAAACTCTTAGGCAGATATAATTTGAAGTATAGACTTCCACAAAAATCAGCATGTCCAAAATTTGACATTTTTTTCCAGAAATAAAACTTGAAAAGATAGCCACTCAAACTGGTAGGTTCAGATTTCAATTCTGTGTCCTTAAGCCAAATAACCTGTTTTTGTACCTGCATCTATTTAAAAAGGCACAAAAAGAATAACCTTTCAACTATTGTGACTGAATATGATAATGTATATTTAAAAACTTAGCACAAAGTTCCTAACATGTAGAAGTACACTGTTGGTTCCCTCCCACTCCTCTTCCAAGTACGAGTCCTGCCCTTCAAAAGAAATCTCTGTAGGAGAAGCTGAGGCAGAAGGATTACTTGAACTCAGGAGTTCAAAAGAAACCACTGTAGGAGAGGCCGAGGCAGAAGGATTGCTTGAACTCAGGAGTTCAAAAGAAATCACTGTAGGAGAGGCTGAGGCAGAAGGATTGCTTGAACTCAGGAGTTCAAGACCAGCCTGAGCAAGAGAGAGAATCCTGTCTTTACTAAGAATAGAAAAATTAGCTAGGTGTCATGGTACACACCTGTAGTCCCAGCTGCTCAAGAGGCTGAGGCAGGAGGATCACTTGAGCCTAGGAATTCAAGGTTGCAGTGAACTATGATGACACCACTGCACTGTACCTGGGGCTACACAGTGAGACTCTGCCTCAAAAAAAATTAAAAAAAAAAAGGAAAGAAAAAAATCACTATATATGATATGTTTTGTTTTTTTTACTGGTGAGAAATATACCTTTATTCATATTCTTAATTAGACAAACTTTCTATTAAAGTTATTTAACATTTTTTTTATGTTTATTTGCTGTATGCCCAAACAGTTTGATATGTCTAATAGTACTAATGCTACCTAACATGATTTTATTTTTTGTTTTTTGGGTTTGCCTTTTTAAAAATTTTATTTATTACAGATATATAATATTTCTATATCTTTATAGGGTATGTGTAATGTTTTGATACAGGCATACTATGTGAATTAATCAAATCACGGTGATTGCAGAATCCATCCTCTCAGATGTTTATCATTTCTTTGGGTTAGGAACATTCCAGTTCCACTCTTTTAGTTGTTTTAAAGTATATTCTAACTTATTGTTGATTATCATCATTTTGTTATACTATCAAATATTATTCATTCTATCTAACTATATTTTTGTACCCATTAATCATCCCCACTTTATCCCCCCTCCTGGCTACTCTTCCCAGCCTTTGGTAACCATCATTGTACTCTCAATCTCCATGAAATCAATTGTTTTTAATATTTAGCTCCCTCCACATGAATGAAAACATGCAAGATTTGTCTTTCTGTGCTTATTTCACTTACCATAGGGTTCTCCAGTTCCATCCATGTTGTTGGAAATGGCAGGATTTCATTCTTTTTTGTGACTATATATATGCTGTTGTGTATATGTACCACAATTTCTTTAGCCACTCATCTGTGCATGGACACTTAGGTTGATTCCAAATCTTGGCTATTCTGAATAGTGCTGCAATAAACATGGGAGTGCAGATATCTTTTCCATATACTGAATCTCCGTCCTTTGGGTATATACCCAGCATTGGGATTGCTGGGTCATATGGTAGTTCTAGTTTTAGTTTAAAGGAACCTCCATACTGTGTATGAATACACTATAATTTATAGTAAGAGACAACAGTTAAGTAGATTCTAGTTTTTTATACATTATAAAACTACTACAATGGAAAAACATGCATAGAATAAATTTTTTTATAATGGCTAAAACCACAAACAATATATGAAAAGTGATCACTTTCCCCACACTTGAATACTAACTGTTGTCACTGTTTTTAAATCTCTGCCAATAGAATAGGCGACAAATTACATCTTATTCTATAAATTTACATTTTTGGGCAAAAACTCATCTTTTCACATGTTTACCAATTTTTTGTGTGTGAATTATTGTATTGCTCCTTATCCACTTAGTTATTGTTTTTAAAAATATTGATTATGGTCATTACTCATTTAACAAATATTTATTTTTTTTTTAAGCTATCATCATAAGTTGTAAACAAATATTTATTGAATACCTACTATAGATGGAAAATATACAAATTTAGAATTCATATTATAGGAGTTAATAATTTATTATATGCAATACATGCATTTTTCCTTTTTTTTGTCTTTTAGTTTTTTTGGTGGGGAGGTTGTTTCTGGCACACTGAAGTTTGGAATTTTACTGTAATCAAATTACTCTATGTCTTCATAGGTTTCTGTTTTGTGTTAGGTTTATAAAAGCTGTTTCTAACCTAAAGTCATAAAAATACTTACCTATGGTTTTTTCCTTACATATTCATAATTAAGAAACATTATTTTTCACCTACAAATCTTTGATCCATTATAAGAAATATATACACATCCAGCTTGTTTGTTTGTTAAGACATTACTCCCAGTTCTAATTGGACAAATTAGTTTCTGAACTTAAGAAAGTTATCATCTGTGCTTTGTTTTCTTGGTTTATAAAATGAGGAATTAGCAGATGCTCCCTAAACTTACTCTCATACATAGGATTCTTTAATTCCAAATTGTTGAGAGCAGAACTCATACTCGAAACTTTGTTAATAATAGCAATGGGCCTGGCGCGGTGGCTCACACCTGTAATCCTAGCTCTCTGGGAGGCCACGGCAGGCGGATTGCTCAAGGTCAGGAGTTCAAAACCAGCCTAAGCAAGACCGAGACCCCGTCTCTACTATAAATAGAAAGAAATTCATTGGCCAACTAATATATACAAAAAATTAGCCGGGCATGGTGGCGAATGCCTGTAGTCCCAGCTACTTGGGAGGCTGAGGCAGGAGGATCGCTTGAGCCCAGGAGTTTGAGGTTGCTGTGAGCTAGGCTAACGCCATGGCACTCACTCTAGCCTGGGCAACAAAGTGAGACTCTATCTCAAAAAAAAAAATAGCAATGTCATGTTGGACATATAGAATCCCTTGGTTTCTCAGAGTGAACATAATTTTGAAACAAACTCCAAATAAGCTATAGAATAAGTAATATTTTAATGCCTTAACTGAAATGTATATTTATAACAGATAAAACAAGTCAAAATATGATTCAGTTAATCTCGTATTATTGTGCGACTACTATGTGGCCAGCACAGTTATAAACTGGGTAGAATAAAACTGCTTTAAGGAATTTTTATTTTCATTGGAAAGAAAATCATCTTTTGTACCAAAATTTGGAAGATAGCAAGAGTCATAATACTTTAGAAGTTCCTGCATGTTAATGTTAACTTTTGATCAGATTATTTAAATTAGAGTTCAAAAATAACCATAGGCTCAATCTGGCTTAGATAATGTATTTCATTTGACCTACAGTATTTCAGGGGAAAAAATTAATTTTTTGTCAGTATTTTTAAAAACCACAAGACATAAAAATCCATATTCTGGCTTTTCTTGAAAATACATTTTTTTGGCAGCACTAAGCCAATACTTGGCTAAAACACTTGCCAAGGCATACTCTCTTCAGTTCATCACAGTGCTGACAACTCTCTACTATATCACCATGGCTTGTTTCATTTTTTTATTTTCACTTGCCTTTCCCTCATAAACATTTGAATTTGATAATTCAACCCACACCTTTTACAGAGTTGGAAAGGAAGACCTACTTCTTGACAGTGTAGATAAGAACCCAGATTTTCTCAACTCCAATCCAAAGTTCTTCTTCTGTTAGAAGAAATTGCAGAAGAAATGAACAAATTACTACTTTCCTTTTTAAAAAAAATTTGGCTTATACTACTCAGCTACTAAAACACAATTAAAAAGGACCTATCTACCCATCCATTTCCACTTATCTCTGCTGTTCGTAAATGTATATTTATGCAACAACAATAAAGGATGAGTGAATATCTCAATTGAGATAGCTCTGTACTGTTGTGAGTAGTTCTGACATTGTAAACCTGATACAGGCACTGTCTACCAAAGTTTTTAATGCTAGTATCTCAAGAAAAGAAAAAAGCCTCTAATTAAATTACTTAGGATACAGGAAGGCTTTCCCCCCACAAAGTCTCACATTTAGACTGGAATAATGGAATAGACTGTAATAATGGAATAAGCAAAATTGGAATAATGGAATAGACTGTAATAATGGAATAAGCAAAATTAATTAACTCTCCCATTTACTTAAATTTGTTTGTTATATCATAGAAAACAGCATCCTAGTTTAAGGGTGTTAACTCCTGTGTATCTAGTTATGCTTATCCATATGATACATTCTTAGGAAATATGTTCTGTTTTTTACTTGGTAACTCTACATGCTTTTTCAATTCTTTTATCTTGTTGAAGGACTTGCAGTTGTAACCAAATATATTACAAAGGGCTGGAAAGAAGTCCATGAATTGTATAAGGAAAAAGCACTTTCTGTGGAGACTGAAAAATTATTAAAGTATCTTGAGGCTGTAGAGAAAGTGAAGCGCACAAAAGATGAACTGGAAGTCATTCATCTGATAGAAGAACATAGATTGGTTAGAGAACATCTTCTAACAAATCACTTAAAGTCTAAAGAGGTAAATTATTATATGTTACAACGTGATTAAACATGAGTTATTATAAATGTTAAAAGGATAAATTTTGGGTAACTATACTTTAAGAGAGAGAAATTAATTAAAATATATCTTAAAACTGATGTTTATTTAAAACACCTAACATGATGCCCTAATGTAGTTAGCATTCATAAATGTTAGTTCTGCTTCAGACAGTATGCTGCCTTGTTAATTAAAAAAAAAAAAATCATCTACGTATTTCCTTCCTAAAATAGACTTCACTTCCTTATTCTAGTAAAGAATAACTTAGCTTATTTGAAAAGCCTTTGACCAATTAAGATAAATTTTCATTCGGAAAGTTACTCTGAACCTCAGATGAAAGCCTTATAGATATATTATATTGTTATTGATGTAGTTATGTTATACTGATTCATTTCCCCTTAATTCCTGATATTTCTATCAACATTATTGCAATAGGTATGGAAGGCTTTGTTACAAGAAATGCCTCTTACTGCATTACTAAGGAATTTAGGAAAAATGACTGCAAATTCAGTGCTTGAACCAGGAAATTCGGAAGTATCATTAGTCTGTGAAAAACTGTGTAATGAAAAACTGTTAAAAAAGGTAAGCATTATCAGTGCCCTTTGTTAGCTACTACTGCTAACTGGAAAAATTTAGCTCCTAAATTTTGGAAATACAATCAGTGCATATTTTAGATGTTCTGAGACTTTTATTATACCAAATTGCATTTTGACTCTTAAATCTAAGTTTAATACATCCTCATTTTTCTCCTTTTCTATGAAATGTATTTATTAACTACAATAACATAAAAATCTAATGACACATAATTACTATTTTTTACTGAAATTTTGCATTTACTTTTTCTTTGTCTGTTTCTAGGCTCGTATACATCCATTTCATGTTTTAATTGCATTAGAAACTTACAAGACAGGTCATGGGCTCAGAGGAAAACTGAAGTGGCGCCCTGATGAAGAAATTTTGAAAGCATTGGATGCTGCTTTTTATAAAACATTTAAGGTGATGGTTTGATTTTTGTTTTAAAACAAATGACTCAGTGCATAATATCTTTTGTAAAAATACATTTTAAAAGTAGCATCAATGGTTTAATCATTTTTTATGGTTTACTCTTTGTTTGGATACTCTTTGTTTTTCTTTAGTTCATGTGAGGTGGGCATATAATTAACATTGTAAGTTTATGAGTAAAGTATTTTTTCTTACCCTTCAGATCCCTTTGATAATTTTAAAATTACTAAATTTAAAAATTTGCATTCCCATGGGGTCCTTTAACTTGGTATTTGTCCTCTATTTTTCCCATTAATTGGTAGATGGATCTCATCAATCTTGATAGGAAGTGAGTTTTTAGGGAGGGCAATCTCACTTCAGAGACATAAGTTAAAATTTTTGGTTTTAAAAGTTTCTTGTTGGCCGGGCGCGGTGGCTCACGCCTGTAATCCTAGCACTCTGGGAGGCCGAGGCCGGCGGATTGCTCGAGGTCAGGAGTTCAAAACCAGCCTGAGCAAGACCCTGTCTCTACCAAAACATAGAAAGAAATTAATTGACTAACTAAAAATATATGTACAAAAAAAATTAGCCGGGCATGGTGGCGCATGCCTGTAGTCCCAGCTACTAGGGAGGCTGAGGCAGTAGGATCGCTGAGCCCAGGAGATTGAGGTTGCTGTGAGCCAGGCTGACGCCATGGCACTCACTCTAGCCTGGGCAAGAAAGTGAGACTCTGTCTCAAAAAAAAAAAAAAAAAAGTTTCTTGCTTTTACAGATATCTTAAGAGTAAAAAATATTAAAAAAAAAAAAAGTTTCTTGCTGTACAAGAAAATACTAGCAGGCCGGGCGCGGTGGCTCACGCCTGTAATCCTAGCTCTCTGGGAGGCCGAGGCGGGTGGATTGCTCGAGGTCAGGAGTTCAAAACCAGCCTGAGCAAGAGCGAGACCCCGTCTCTACTATAAATAGAAAGAAACTAATTGGCCAACTAATATATATAGAAAAAATTAGCCGGGCATGGTGGCTCATGCCTGTAGTCCCAGCTACTTGGGAGGCTGAGACAGAAGGATCCCTTGAGCCCAGGAGTTTGAGGTTGCTGTGAGCTAGGCTGACGCCATGGCACTCACTCTAGCCTAGGCAACAAAGCGAAACTCTGTCTCAAAAAAAAAAAAAAAAAAAAAAAAAAAAAAAAGAAAATACTAGCAACCAAATTCTGCAGCAAATTAAAAGGATTATCTACCATGTCCAAGTGATATTTATCCCTCGCATGCAAGGATGATTCAACATATGAAAACAAATCAATGTAATACATCACAGTAGAATGACAGGACAAAAACCACAAGATCATCTCAATGGATACAGAAAAAGCATTTGACAAAATTCAGCATCCTTTCATGATAAAAAAAAAAACCTCAATAAACTAGGAATAGAAGTGAACTTTCTCAACATATGATAAAGTCATAGAATAAATAATAAAACAAAAACCCATCATATATTCAATAGTGCAAGATTGACAGCTTTTCCCCTAAGATAGGGAACAAGACAAGGCCACTCACCTTTTCCATTTAGATTCTACATAGTAATGGAAGTTCTAGCAATTTGGCAAGAAAATGAAATAATAAAACATCCAAATTTGAAAAGAAGAAGTAAAATTATTTCTGACCTCAGATATTGTGATCTCGTATGTAGAAAACTCTAAAGAATGCACAAAAAAGCTATTAGAGTTAATGAATTCAGCAAAGTTGCAGAATATAAAACCAACACATAAAAATCAATTGTATTTCTATATACTAGCAATGAACAATCCAAAAAGGAAATTTACAAAACATTTCCATTTGTAACAGCATCAAAAAGAATAAAAGACAAATTTAACTAAGAAGCTGCAAGATTTATACACTGAAAATTATTAAAAATGTTACTGAAATTAAAGAAGACATAAATAAATGGAAAGACATCCATGTTCATAATATCCAGAATATAAAGAACTACAGTTCAACAGCAAAAATACAACCCAATTTAAAACTGGGCAAAGTACTTGAATAGATATTTTCCCAAAGATACACCAATGAGTTATAGCACATAGAAAATGCTCAACATCATTAATCATCAGAGAAATGCAAATGAAAACCACAAGGAGATACCACTTCACGCCTAGTTGGATAGCTAATAACAAAAAAGCAGAAAATTACAAATATTGAGAAGGATGTGGAGAAATTAGAACCCTAATGTATTGCTGATGGGAATGTATAATGGTACCTCCCATCTGGAAAACAGTTTGGTAGTTTTCAAAATAGTTAAATATAGAATTACCGTACCATCCAGAAAACAGGTATTCACAGATACTTTTGTATACCATTGTTCATTATAGCCTAATTCATAATAGCCAAAAGGTAGAAACAACCCAAGGGTCCATCAACAGATGAATGGATAAACTAAATGTGGCATAGACATACAATGGAATATTATTCACCTTTACAAAAGAATGAAATTTGGGCTGGGTGCGGTGGCTCACGCCTGTAATCCTAGCACTCTGGGAGGCCGAGGCGGGCAGATTGCTCAAGGTCAGGAGTTCAAAACCAGCCTGAGCAAGAGCGAGACCCCGTCTCTACTATAAGTAGAAATAAATTAATTGGCCAACTAATACATATAGAAAAAATTAGCCGGACATGGTGGCACATGCCTGTAGTCCCAGCTACTTGGGAGGCTGAGGCAGAAGGATCGCTTGAGCCCAGGAGTTTGAGGTTGCTGTGAGTTAGGCTGATGCCACGCACTCACTCTAGCCTGGGCAACAAAGCGAGACTCTGTCTCAAAAAAAAAGAATGAAATTTGATACAAGCTACACCATGAATAAACCTTGAAAACATTATGCTAAGTGGAATAAGCCAGATATAAGAGGACAAGTATTATATGATTCCATTATATGAGGTATATAGAATAGGCAAATTTATAAATACAGAAAGTGGAATAGAAGTTACCAGAGACTAGGTAGAGGTGTAAATGGGGAGTTACTACTTTTGGTACAAGTTTCTATTTAGGATAATGAAAGAGTTCTGTAAATAGATAGAGGTGATAGTTACCCAACATTGTGAATGTACTTAACACCACACAACTGTACACTTCAAATGGTTAAAAAGGTGAATTTTATGTTACTTATATTTTACCACAATAAAAAAAATTCTTGCTCAAAATTCTCATTTTAGTTCAATGAGAAAAGATTAAAAAAATAGGATGGTGGCCGGGCGCTGTGGCTCACGCCTGTAATCCTAGCTCTTGGGAGGCCGAGGCGGGCGGATTGCTCAAGGTCAGGAGTTCAAAACCAGCCTGAGCAAGAGCGAGACCCCGTCTCTACTATAAATAGAAAGAAATTAATTGGCCAACTGATATATATATAAAAATTAGCCGGGCATGGTGGCGCATGCCTGTAGTCCCAGCTACTCGGGAGGCTGAGGCAGAAGGATCGCTTGAGCCCAGGAGTTTGAGGTTGCTGTGAGCTAGGCTGACGCCACGGCACTCACTCTAGCCTGGACAACAAAGTGAGACTCTGTCTCAAAAAAAAAAAAAAAAAAAAAATAGGATGGTTATTTCTTTAAATAAAATTATTGAATTCATTATATTATTTCCTTTGCTTTGCCTATAGTAAGAGCTAAGCATTTTTAAATAGTTGTCAGTTAACTGGTGTATCAAAAAATCAGAAGGTCTTTTTACCTTAGTCTTTTGAATGTAAGATAAGTAAATATGAGTTGTTAGAAATTTAATCTACTTATAATTTCTATGGTTGCTTTTAATGAAAATTGTTTTATTTTGTTTTCTCTTTAGACAGTTGAGCCAACTGGAAAGCGTTTCTTACTAGCTGTTGATGTCAGTGCTTCCATGAATCAAAGAGTTTTAGGTAGTGTACTCAACGCTAGTACGGTTGCCGCAGCCATGTGCATGGTGAGAACACCTAAGACAATTTTGCCACTCTAAAAAATGTTTACTATGGAGCAAAACTATAAAGTTGGATACGATTAAGAAATATATATTCAAAAAAAGTATATATTCACCTATTTTTGTCATTTTAGCTTATTTAGCACTTTTTAAATTTTGTATCTAAAGATAATTTTGTAAAGCCAACTTTTAAGTGTATTGGAAAAGCATGTCTAAAGAATAGTCAGAATAGAAATTTTAATTTTTACAACAAAAGATTAAATATTAATGGTATTTTTTAGAAAGCAGATAATGCTTAGAAAACTTATCTAATGATAGAAAAGTTAAAAGATCAGAGAACTAAACAGTATAATGGCACACACTTACAGTCCCACCTAGTCTGGAGACTGAGGTGGGAGGAGGATCACTTGAGCCCAGGAGTTAAAGACTAGCCTGGGAAACATAGTGAGACCTGGTCTCAAAAGAAAAAAAAAAATCAGAGAACTAATAATAAGAGTCAGGAGATTGTAGATCTACCCTGACTCTGTTGTGGAATAGCAAGCAGATGAATAAGTAAACTTTTTAGCTTCTTTTTTAGCTTTTCTGTGCCTTTCTTTTTTTTTTTTTTTCCAAGACATATAAAAGTAAAATTTATTTTATCCTTTAGAAGGACAGGGGGTGGCTTTATTTATTTAGTAAAATAAGAATATATACTCTGTTTGCTTCAAAGGATTATTGTGAAACCCAGCTTCTTTGTAAGAGTTTGTGAAAATACTTTGAAAGCTATAGTACTGTTACTATATAGTTCTAAAACACAGTAATACACATTAGAAATAATAAACATCACAGTGTTTCTTTTAAAGATGTATAAACTTCAATATATGGTATTTATCCCAATTTGCTGAAAATTACTACCATTGAATTTTTCAGGTTGTCACACGAACAGAAAAAGATTCTTATATAGTTGCTTTTTCAGATGAAATGGTACAATGTCCACTGACTACAGATATGACCTTACAACAGGTTTTAATGGCTATGAATCAGGTAAGAAACTGTTTTAAGTTTTCTTAAATTAGTAAGTTTACTTAACATGTATTGTATGATTTCATATTGATGTCATGCATGGTACTAATTTATAAGAACAAATTGTTTTATCTTGATTTTCTCATGAGAAGCACAAAAACCAAAAAATATATACAAGCCTTGGGAAGTCCTATGTATTGGTGCTAAACAAAACAATAATGTAAAATATAGTATTTTTAAGTGTTTATTCTTATTCATGTTTTTTTCTGAGTAAGATCCCAGCAGGTGGGACTGATTGCTCTCTTCCAATGATCTGGGCTCAGAAGACAAACACAGCTGCAGACGTCTTCATTGTATTCACTGATAATGAGACCTTTGCTGGAAGTGTCCATCCTGCTGTTGCTCTGAGGGAGTATCGAAAGGTAAAACTAATTCTAATATGGTTTCTTACCCATGTAATACTCAATTCTCATTTACCATGTTTTTCAAAAAATGTTACTAATGGGCCAGGTGTGGTGGCTCTTCTAAAGCTCACATATTCTTCTGGCCTTAAAAGATTGACTCAAAAAAACACTGACTTTGTAATAAAAAGCTTTAGGAGAGATACTAAAGCGTTTTTTGGGGTTTTTTTGAGACAGAGTCTGTTTGTTGCCCAGGCTAGAGTGAGTGCCATGGCGTCAGCCTAGCTCACAGCAACCTCAAACTCCTGGGCTCAAGCAATCCTCCTGCCTCAGCCTCCCAAGTAGCTGGGACTACAGGCATGCGCCACCATGCCCGGCTAATTTTTTCTATATATATTAGTTGGCCAATTAATTTCTTTCTATTTATAGTAAACACGAGGTCTCACTCTTGCTCAGGCTGGTTTCGAACTCCTGATCTCGAGCAGGAGGCCCGCCTCGGCCTCCCAGAGTGCTAGGATTACAGGCATGAGCCACTGCGCCCGGCCCTAAAGTGTTTTAATTTTGGAGGTTTGCTTTTCCTTATATATAAGTTTTTAATATATATTTTGGGTCTTTTTCTTACAGAAAATGGATATTCCAGCTAAATTGATTGTTTGTGGAATGACATCAAATGGTTTTACCATTGCAGACCCAGATGATAGAGGCATGTTGGATATGTGTGGCTTTGATACTGGAGCTCTGGATGTAATTCGAAATTTCACATTAGATGTGATTTAACCATAAGCACCAGCATGATCTTAGAGGTCCATTGCCATCAGTGATCTTGCTAAAAATATGCAGCTACTTCCCAGCTAATCTCAATCTAAAGATGATGGTATAGTATGTGTATAATGGAAAGTTACGTACCAAAAAAAAAAAAAGAAGAAGTAGAAGCAGAAGAAGAGCCCAAAGTTCTGTCTACTAAACTAGCTCTTGGGAAATAGCTTCAGGATAATGTAGATTCCTCTATCTAATGGAGAATTTTTTGTTAATAGACAATGTAAACTAGTTTTGCTTTGATGAATAATACATTTGTATTTAAAAGAGGTGAGAGCCAAAAGTGTAATTCCATATCATGTCACTTGTTTGAGAAGTGCTTACATTTTCTTAAATGTTTTCATTGGGAAAGACAGCTTTGATAATGCCCAAATACTCTGAAATGCACTAGACCATGTACTGTGATGGAATATGAAACTCATCTGTAAATTTTATACTAGGGTAAAAAAAACTAAGACATTTGATTACATTATGAATGAGTTTTACAAATTCCTTTCAGAGTTTTCTAAGATCACATAAATAACAGCTTTCTTATTCAATGAAAAGATACTTTCATTTCTAATGTTTTATTTGTACTTGTAGAATATGTTACCATTAACCAGAAATATAATGGCAGCCCCTAAGAAGAGACTATTTGTGTTGGTTGAGGAATTCTATGTTTTACTTTTTTGTTTTGTTGTATTTTATCTCAGTGAGTGAGGGTTTTGACTTGACAGTGATTTATAGCCAGATAGTCACACATTCCTGTTTTTCATACTCTTAAATGAAAATAACACAAATGTTTTAAGCATTTAAGTCTCTCATTCTAATATTGAAATTAACAATTAAGGTATTAACTATAACTAGATTAGCTGTTTCCTTTTAAAATAAAAATTGTTTCAATTACTCTTAACTATTTTTTTAGTCAATTGTAAAAAAGGGATTTTAGATATTTTCTAATTGTAAACATGTCAATGGCCTCCTATCTCTTTTGTTCATGATTCATTTCGTGGCAAAACGTTCTTTTGACAGTATAAAGAAATAAAGCAATCTAGGCCCTTCAGGTTTGAAAGGCAATTTCTGAGTATCGTATTACCAATTAACCATCTGTAGGACATTTTTTCTCAATTTTATTTATGTGTTAAACTTTTTTCATCATTACACTAAAGTGCATTATTTTCTTGAGCAAGTATCCTTTTTTCCTTATGAAGTTTAACATTAATCTGTTGAAATGCCATTACCTTTGCTCATAATTATATTACGTCTAAGATAGCTCACACTTAAAACTTCAGTTGTATGTATTGTTCTTTAAATATTAATTAAAGATTTAATAAGGGTTTATAAAGTCCTTCTTGCTGTTATGTGAAAAGTCAAACTTTAGTTAATGTAAATTACAGCCTTTTAGGTGCTTGGGTGTTAGAGGTTTTATGTTTTTTGGGAAAGGGGGACTTTAGTAGTGTGAGGATTTGTGTATTGTTTCATGGGAAATTTGGGCTGCGGGAGTAAGAAAATTTTCCATTCAAATTTATTTGACATATTAATGCTGGCTTTGATATGTACCCATTCCATCAAGGCAACTGGTAGCAGATTTTAACAGACATGTTTTTGGCCAGCAAAGCTCATGGCACCCCTCTTTCCCACAAATATGTATTTCGTCTGATGTTACTGTTTTTAACCTCTGTCAAGCATTAGATTTAACATGTCAGCTACTTTTGATACATTAATATATTATGTTCAGATTGAATTTAAAGAACCTAATTACATTCTTTAAATAAACCCAAGATCTTCTGAAATTAAAAATTATGACATCTAATTTTATTCCTAATATAAATGTTGAATATAGGATAAAAATTTATTTCCTTCAGCTACGTACTCTTTCAATAGTGCTTTTAGACAAATATATCTAAGTGTTAATACTTTCGTATTAACCCCATATTCTCTATTAACCAGTGGATGCTGTGAGAAGATATATCACTTTACCAAGGTCAAACAGCAACTAACAAAGGTCGGCGTCCAGGATGGTTCTTCACCTGCCTCAGTCTTTTCCACATTTAAAAACAAACAAAAACCCAAACCCCAAATCACCCCCCTTCCATCAGGAAAATAAGATTAGATATGACCTTTTTGAAGTATGGAGGGAAGGTCTAATGAAATAGATTAGGATAACATTTAGGAAAGAAAGAAAGAAAACAAAGAAATGAAAACTGAAAGAAACCACCACTGAAGGTAACTTTATTTCCAAATGATGAACATTAGAGCTGGAAGAAACCTTAGAAATGTAAAAACTAACATTTTAATTTTGGTTTGAGAGCTGAGGTCCAAGACAGTATGATTCTGAAATACCATGACGTAGAAATCTTGGTCTCTTCATTCCCATTCCAGTATTTATTTCCCCTCAACATGGGAACACACTGACTCAGAAAAGTAAGGTATAAAAGAGAATATGTCAAGACTTTTCTTTATAGCTATTAGGAAGTAATGTATATACATGATTTTTTTTTAGGAGTACAAAAAGATCGTGAACATGTATAATTTTGTTAATTCATAGCAATCCTCAAGCACAATTAATGTTTTAATAACCTGCATTGCTATATAACTTAGTCCTATTAAAAAAACAAAAACTTTACCTCATTATGAATAAAATATACTTAAGTGATAAACAAGTTTTTTATTTTCTGAATTACTTTTAGGATTATTGTTACCTTAATATTTGAGGAAATACTGCTTTTTAAAGCATTCTTAAGTAAATAAACTTTATTTCCTATATCTTATGTAAATATTTCCAGGATAAGACAGCAACTAATCATATAACCTCACCCTTTCTTCTTAGTTAAAATTTCTTGGAAATTGCATTTATTAAAACATTTAGTTTAGTAACTTTTATGAGAATATTAGTAAGGCAAATGCTAGTGAATGGAATTTAGCGTTACCCCTTTCGAACCTCTTTTGCTGTATCTAACTTATTGTGTGACTGTAGACAACCAGTTTAACCTAAGTGATTCGATTTTGCTGTCTTTAAAAAGTAACATTATCTGATGCTTGAATCATAGAAGAATCAATGACAGTATTCACATAAAAATTGAAACTGGGAAGAGAGCTTGCAATACAAGTTAGAACTTTATTTTTTTTATTTTTTTACTTAGAAACGTTCTTGTTAATAGGATATGTTTTGCAAGATAAAATGTTTTAGAAAAAAATAGCTCAATAGGCCCAATACATTTTTAAAACATTCCTGTTCAGAGTGGGAAAATGTAGAAGAAAATTTTTTACAGTTGAATTATTGACTAACATGTCACTATTCTCTGATAAAGGGGAAAAAACATATTCCAAGTCTAAGATCTTGAATAGACATAGAAAAACTCGTATTCTAAATGAGGAGATGCTATTAGCAAACATTTGCTTAATCTTTTAAAATAAGTAAATCTACAGATGATAAAATATTTTATCAGGGTTTCTTTTCCCTCATTTTCTAGATTTTGTAAAAACAGTATTAAAATTACTTTGGAAAGATAAGGCAGAATTCCCTGGCTGACAATTAAGTGAGAAACATCTTGAAAAGCACAATAAAGTTAAAACAAAACAGTAATTAAAGGCTAGATCATTGTAATCTTTTGTTGGACTTACTTTAATTTGATCTAAAGGTATTATAGCCACAAATGCAAATTTCTTGGTAAGTGATGCCCTTACAATAAGTATCAAAATTCTAGTCTTGCATATATCACAGGTTTGCTGTGATTTGTTAAGACAATATCCCCTCTAAAAAATGTATAGCCTCAACGTAAACATGCACAAGATTTAGAAAAAACGATAGGTCAAAAAATGACAGGTTAAGCTATGAGCTTAGTTATATTTACTGTGTGGATTTTATTGTTTCCCAGATACCTACTCCCTAATCTCTTATTTGTTGGAAGATTACTTTTATACCTCTTTTTTTTTTCTTTTAAAATTCCTTTCTTCTGACATTTCTGTCCTCTTTTTTTTCTAGTCTTGCTCTAGCCAGGTAATAAAATGAACAACAGGAAAGTCACCCACATTTAGGTTTGGGATGAATCTTCTACAGACTGCTTTTTGTTTCATACAGATGTAAGATATTTTTTCAAATTAATGGGCAAGTTTCTTAGAACAATAATTGGGTTGATATATTCTCTCCCCAAATCAAGTTATATACTTTTTGTATTAGTTGTTTGCAGAAATTTTGTGGCTTTTGATTAAGATCAATTATTCAGCCACTGTTTGCAATTATAGATGTATCTAGCTGTATTGAAAAGAGAATTGCTCTACTATTAAGCACTCTTAAAAAAATAATTAACTGCATACTCTTTCAGAAAATAGCATGTCCCAATGCTTATATTTCCATAATTATAAGTGCCACTGTCAAAATCTTTGGTTTACTAAATAGTTCACTGAACATATGTAGATACATGCTTTGTAGCATTAAAAACCTTGTAAATAACTTGTATTGACATTCAGTATTTTTTCATTGGTATATTTTTTATTTGCTTTTTTGAAAATTATGAAGTTAAAAAATTCTAAGGTAATGTTTTTCATGTAGAAAAACTAATAACATAAGCATACTATCTGAATAAAATTGTAATAAATGGCACATTTTCTTAAACTCTGAAAATACCAAGTTATATTGGAAAGTGGCAGAAAGAAACAAACCGGAAGAGAATGTTACGAAATTCTGTTGCTGAAATTAAGGTGATTATTGTCAGTGAGAATGAATTTGTAAATACAATGAAAATATACAAAAGTTAACTATTTCTGATCCTAAAGATTTTTCCCTTTGCTTCTATTTACTTAGCCCTGCCATGTATCATGTTGATTTTATGAATATAGTGAATTTCGATTTTAAAATGTTTAAATTTGTACACTTTTAGAAATTATCAGAATCTGTGCTTGAACAAAGGAAATAGTAAATTTCTACATTTCTGCTGGTTTCACTTAATGAATAGGGATTGTTAAGGAGAGTGAACCTTGCTGTTTTATATAGATCATTACCACGTATAATTTAATATATCAATACAAATATTGCATTGAAACTTCCATTTAAATTAGACTTTATTTGCAACGTAAACTATTTAGAATCCATACATAGCCAAATTAAACTAAAATCATTATATAATTTATGGATAGTAACCAAGTAATTATGGATAGAGAAAATGTTTTTGTTACAATATTATTTTAAATATGGACTTCATATATTTGGTACCGTGTGACTAGATTTAACTTTCGTAATGTATCTGGGTGATACTTTCTTCCTTTTATTGCCACCTTCTGATAATAAAGAAATTATCCAATGGGGTGAGATATGTGAACTCATCTTCTAAAAAGTAAAAATTTGCTGGGGGTGGGGAGGTAAAGAGGAGAGTGTTATAATCTAGTTCTGAGCTGTCCATTTCCTTTGTATAAAGGCTTTGATTTTCAAAATTGACCATTTGATGAGTATTTAAATTACACAGAATAAAGTCTGCATAGAATAAATTTAAGTACTCAAGAGCCTTAAAGTGAAAAAATGAACTTTTTGACTGCCTTAAAATATGACTTGCTCCTCCAATTCAGGCATACTAGTTACTTTCCTTGGGGTCTGTTTATTAATTAATGCCTTAATAGTGTTCTAATGTTTCTGAAATACAGAAAGAACTCAAAAGGTCTTTTAGAGCTTTTAATTTTACATAATGAATGGGAATTTAACTACTAAGTTTTAAAACCTGATTGTATCTTGGTAATTTAAAAGCCCATTAACAGTATAATCTGGGTACACTGATGTGTTATACATACATGACTGTTAAGATTTTGTGGTCGTTTAAGGTTTTTTTTTATCATTTTGTATAACAAATTATCCAAGAAGCTGGACTTTATGACAATAATATGACCTCTAAGGACCAAGATGCATATTTAATGCTATGAGGACAAATGCAGTTGTACAGTTCCAAAAATGATTAATTTTTAAAGGGAATTTTTCAAGACAAAAGGAAATATTTTGTTTCAAAGCTACAAGTATTCATTCAAGAAAGTGAATATATAGTAATAAAACATCAGGACTATTGCAGTAAAAAGTATCCAGGCTAGTGATTTGTTTAATTACATTCATATTTTTACATCCACTTTGCCTTTCAAAGCAAGAATACTTTATAAAACTGAAAGAAATTTTTAAATTGTCAAGCTGGTGCTTAAAGGTATATAAAGTTTTATTTATAACAAGTTTATTTCATTTCCAAAGAAAGGATCCTGAAGGCAAGGGGGGCCAGGGAATTTCCTAGGTCTGTTGACAAACTTAACTGATGCTTTGTCAAGTCTTCCAAGTTTTCACTGTAAATAATACACTTAACAATGTAACTTTGCTGTTGTCTGATAGGGAATGGATGAATATACTAATGTATTAAGTTTATTTCATGATAAAACAGTTTTCACTGATACTGTGAAATCTTGACTTTTCTAGCCTTCCAAAATATCCTACTGAATAAATCACTTTAGACATGGAGTGCAGGTGGGCACTATGTGATCCAGTTCTGGTCACTTTATTATTGTAGAAATTCATAGGTATACCAAATAAATTCTATGCACATCAAATAACTGACTTCTTATTTCTTTCAAGAAGTATGAATTTGAGGATTATCTAAGGCCTTTAGGAATTAATTTATTATATTTGAAGAGGTAAAATTAAGTTTTTCAAATTAAGTTTATTACATTAATAATTAACATTGACCTTTTAATGCCTCTAATTGTATATAACTATTATTTAAGTAAAGTATATGTGGTTGAGGATTCTTTTCCAGTGGAGTTCAGTTACAGGATCAAAACAATAAGATTTAATCCAAATGCAAATTCTTAAAAGAGTTTTAAAACAGCGTTTTTTTGTGAAAAAAATCTACTTAGAATTGCCTTTGGGAAAAATTAATCATGCTAACACAAAAAAAGTCAGCTATGCAAATAAAAAAACTTTGCTTCAGTGCCAATTTGCAGAAATTTTTCTCTCAATTCCCATAAATTCTACAAAGTTCTAAGATCTAGTTGTAGGTAATACAGAAGGGTGAGTCACAGCAAGTTACATCAGAATATACCCACCCAAACTTCAAACATTTCGTTGATTTCACAGTTCTCTATTTAAAGATAGAGTCAACAGTTGTAAGGAAAAAGAAAGATTCCAAACTACCTATCTTCTTAAAGAAAACTATATTTAATAAATTTTAACAATATTAAATCTTACCAAGCAAATCTGACTTTAAAAATATTATTATTCAAATAATGACTTTTACAATATTAGTAAACAATAAAATCTAGATACAAAAGATCCCTTTTTTTCCTCAATACCTTCCTAATTACAGATATTTTGGCAATTAAAATATAAATTAGTGATAAAAATGAAGACAAATGGCCCATTTTTTAATATTAATAGACTCCAGTAATAAACAGTTTTTCTTTCAGATCTTAACATTAAAAATAAATTAGAGGACTAGAGAAAAAATTAAATTTCCTTAGATTAGTCACCATTCTCTTCTTTCTAGCTGTGGTTCTGGAAAAAAAAGTAGATCTGCTCAAACAACCTAGTGTGCTTTAGGTTTATATTGTACTTTTATCCAGCTATAAGGTATGGAAAGGGAGAAGAAATGGAAATCAACATCCAAGGCAACATGAAAGCTTAAAGGCTCCCCCCTGTCCCTCTAAAACTTTGACTAGTCAGGCATGGGGGCACCCTGGAAAACTCTGATGGGTCCACAAAAAAACCACACATATATCTGAACAATCATGATTAACAGTAGCCATTACATTTTGAGCATCGACTCTCCCGTGAACACCATTCTGAGTAATTTACCTGTATTATTTCTATTCCTCAACACAAATCCTAAAGAAAGATGTTATTATCCATATTTTATAAGAAACCTGATGTTCTGGGAGGTTAAGTCACTTACCTACTGGTTACACCATTAGTGATTTGAATTCTTGTCTGTCTTGCTCTAATAGCTATTATATACTCAGAAAGTACCCAATATTTTTTCATTGGTGATTTAGTGGTTTTATGCTGTGGTCCCCTATCTAAATCCCTCTCCTTTAACCCCCAGCTTTGTAATTAGTCCCTTGAATAAATAGTTAAAATTAAAGCTCTTAGTATTCCAGAACTGACATGTTAGGGTAGCTGTTGGCTTACATCCTCAGATTGTGTATACTGGTTTTGTTTTCCCTCTTGAAGAGATCATGTACTTTTTTTAAACCAGCCTAGCCCTGCATTTAAAAAAAAAATAAATTTTTTTTAATATTGTATCCAACATTTTAAATGTTTTAATGTGGCAACTTTCTTGTTATTGTTTTGGGGTTTTTTTCCAAAAGCATTTAATGTGCCATACGGCCAAAAAGAGGTCAGATTTCTCATATTTTTGTCATCCCTCAGCATTTAGCAATTAGGAGAATCTTGCTATGGTTTTTAATGCAGTGCTAGACCTTCAAAGCCCTCAAAAGTTAACAATCTTTATTTTCTTTTTGAAGAGGCAGGGAATACTCTTTCACCCCAGGCTGGAGAGCTGTGGCACAATCATAGCTCACTGCAGCCTTTAACTTCTGGGCTCAAGCAAGCCTCCTGCCTCAGCTTCCCATGTGGGTAGGACTATAGGCACATGCCACCAGACCTGGCTAATATTTATCTTTTTGTAGAGATGGGGTCAAATTCCTGGCCGCAAATGATCCTCCTGCCTCGGCCTCCCAAAGTGCTGTGATTACAGGTGTAAGCCACCACACCCAGCCACAATCTTTTTTTATTATTCACTAAGTATAAAGACCAGAAGACTAAGAGGCAGGCTTTAGAAGGGTTTATTTCTTCTTTTTTAAATAAAGCCACAACTGGGCCAGGCACAATGGCTCACACCTGTAATCCTAGGACTCGAGGTGGGAGGATTGCTTGAGCTCAGGAGTTCAAGACAAGCAAGAGTGAGACCCCATCTCTATTTTAAAAAAGGACAAATAAATAAATAAAGCTACAAGTGAGAATCTCTTATCATATTACCTTCACTAGAGTTTTTGAGCCTCTTGATGATAAGGTTTCTCTCCTTCAAACTGAATTATTTCAAGATCTAAACACAATCAAGAATCAACCAACACTCTCCCCTCACCCTCCTTCCTTTTACCATTCTAGGAAGAGTTGGGAAAATATGTTTCTTCACAGTTGAGCACTATCAACACCACTTGGTCAGTGTCTGTACACCTTGAAGCAAACTGCCTCTACCCTTGATACCTAATATGATTAATAATGATGACATACAATTACAGTTTTATCTTTCTCATAGATAATAGACTTCTTCAACTCTATCAAAGATTTTTACAACATAGCAAGCATGTAAAATTTGTCATGACATAATGCAAAATAAAGAACTAAAGACATTCCATTTTCTGTGCTATTCTGTGTTATAATTCAGATTATCACATGAAAATGAAATAACCTAAATTCTTGCTTTACCAAGTCTCCTAATGGCAGTTTAAGTTTATGTAGGAAATATCACTGATGGCAAATGGCCAAGAAAGCCACCAGCTCTCTTCTTCAGGACAATACCAGATTCCCTGGTCTTTCTGACCAGAAAGCAGAAGCATTCACTCTTGAAATCCATTTTCCTTCCACTTCAAAGGAAGAGTTTTCTCTTCTCAGAATCTGGCAATCTGCCTCACATGTGGTATCAACTAATGACTTTCTATTCTAGGCACTTAAAAAAATCTTGTTGATATGAAGTTAAATATATGACTTATTCAATAAAGTATTAAAAGTACTTTCAGGCCGGGTGTGGTGGCTCACGCCTGTAATCCTAGCACTCTGGGAGGCTGAGGCGGGCGGATTGCTCAAGGTCAGGAGTTCGAAACCAGCCTGAGCAAGAGCGAGACCCCGTCTCTACTATAAATAGAAAGAAATTAATTGGCCAACTAATATATATAGAAAAAATTAGCCGGCATGGTGGCGCATGCCTGTAGTCCCAGCTACTCGGGAGGCTGAGGCAGGAGGATCGCTTGAGTCCAGGAGTTTGAGGTTGCTGTGAGCTAGGCTGATGCCACGGCACTCACTCTAGCCTAGGCAACAAAGCGAGACTCTGTCTCAAAAAAAAAAAAAAAAAAAAAGTACTTTCAATTATTCTAAAATAAGGCTTCCTCCTGTTTCAGTCCTCCACAAAAAAAAAATAAAATAAAAAAAATAAATAAATAAAATAAGGCTTCCTATAAGATAAATCTTGTTTGATAAATCTATCTGAGATGAAATCAGTTTGATTTCCCAGCCAACAGAATTGTACAATATCAACATCAGAAATGACTCTAGGGATATTCAGTCTAGCTTCCCATCCAATACCTGGTTCCCTTATGTAATGTCCAACAGACGTTAAACACATTCTGGAAAGCAGAACTCTTCACCTCAGAATATAACTCAAGTATATTCCTGAACTGTTTCAAAAGTGCATCCTCATAAAATGCTGAAATCTTCCATTTAATTTCTGCTCATAGGTATAGTTCTGTTCCCTGGAACTACTAAGACACATTAAATGAGTAGTTTCTCTAAGATAAATTTCATTCCATGCTACAAATTTAATATGCTTCTATTATTCTACAAGTACAAGATGTGAAGGCTTGTCACAAAATGGTACAAGATATCCCTACCTACTTCACAACTGTATCACTGAGAGACATTAAATTCTAAAGAGAAATCACAAATCAGTCCTTACCACTGAAAGCTATGGAAGGTAAAGAATTAACTCTGAAAACTATAGAGAATAAAGAATTCCAAATGCTTATCTTCTATCAGTTGTAAAATTCATATATAAATTCCTAATAAAACATATTCTTTCCTTATCTTTTAAATACTATCCCTTTTACTCAAGAATTGGCAAGTAGGAAGATGAGGTTTCCACTGCAATTTATTGTTCATTATTTTTACATCTTCATGAAGAGAATTAATATAGTTAAAACATCCTCATTATAAAGACACTCTCAGGCATTATCACTCTAAATAACTGATATTTACTAGCAAAGTTTTGAGTACCTATGTCACTGAGATTCTTTCCTCTTACTTTTTTTTAAATAACACTGATGAACTAATGGAAGCAATTTCCCTTCTTTGTGAAGCCTATGAGTGTCAGTTGCACCTCCAATAAAAGTTCCATTGACAAATATTCTTGGAACCTGTTGGACAAATAAAAGATAGATTAGGCTTCCCCCAGCATCAGAACTGTAAGATCATTTCACATAATAATAGATGTTCACACTCTGGGTACTTTTATGAGCCAGACACCACACTAAGCTCTTTCAAAAATTAGCTTTTTAAATCTTTATAACTCTTGGAGTAGGTATCACTTTAGCATGATTTTGGAAGAAAATGAGGCCCAGGAACTTGCCCAAGATCACAATGATAGTAAATGAAAGAGCTGAGATTCAAATCCAGGACAATTTGATTCTAAAACCTTTCTTCCTAATCACTATGGTTTATAAAAGATAAACAAACTAAGCAGTCTAATTATTAATAATGTTTAAATGGTTATGTCTTACATTTGTTTACTAAAGGGGCAGAGTAGGCTATAAACTTCTTCCATGCATAATAAACAAGAAGGAAAGTGGCAATATTGTATATTTTTATTATGCATATTATGGAAAAATCTACATGTAAGAGCCTATAAACATGAAGCATTAAAGCACTCCTATTAGCACAGTACTTGAAGGCCAACTTCTGGTCTGTATTGTCCAAGGGCAGGAGGGATACCTTTATCTTGCAAAGATTTCCAAGAGGACCTTCAACACCATAGACAAGCTCTTATGACAGCACCATTACCCCACCTGCTCCTGTCGACCCCCACGCACGCATGCAAGCAGGTGCGCATACACACACACGGTAAGAATAAAAAAAAAAAAGAATTAATTCTGCTGTTTGCTACTCCAAGAATCTAGTTCCCAGATCCGCAGTTTCTTTATCAATGTAAGATACTCAGACAATGTCTGGCTCATTTTCCTAACACAGATTCTAAGCTCTGGGTAATCCAGGGCACAGCCTATTAATGAGGAATAGTACCACAGAGGTTATACTCACAGTTCTTTCACCAGTCATTTTGTAAAGAGCATCTTGAAACTGGCTTCCATATTCAAGCATGTCCAATTCCACCACTTTATAGTTAACATTCATGTCATGGAAAAGCTTTTTTGCCATTTTACAGTAAGAACAGGATGTTTTTGAGAAAATCACTACACAATGATCAGAAATTGTTTCCTGAAATAAAATTTTAAAAAATCATCTTAATTCTAGACATTAACTCTTAGAATAATATCATACTATTGTAGCAAGGGTATAGATTTTGGAGTCTCATAATTCAGGCTCAAACTAAGTCTCTATCATCTATTTTTTCACCTGTAGACTGAGGGTATTATTCACTTCAAAGGAATGCTATTAGGAAAAAAAGATATAACAAATAGAAAGTACCAGACATGGAATAGTAAATGTTAATGATAATGACAAATAATAATCATAGCCAATTCATATTGAGCAAACATTTCTATGTGCCAGGCACCATTCTCAATACTTTACCTTTTACTAGGCCATTTAAGCATCACTATAATCCTGATACAGGTCCTGTTATCATGCCCACTTTGTAGATGAGGAAAATGAAGTACAGAGTAAGATAAAATAGTAAGTGGGAGACCTGCAATTTGAACCCAGGCAAATCTGGCCCTACAGTCCAGCTACTTATTCTCTGATATACTGCTTCTCTAATATTCAGTAGGCACTCAGAAGGAGTTAACTCCTTACCTTCTATACATTTCTTTTTTTTTTTAAACACCAGAAGATATGATTTATTGTATACTTGTTACACTGAGCCACAACTGAGACTAGAACTAGTCCAAAATGTCAGGTCCAGGGCAAAGGACCAACAAGGACTGTTTTGGTATGAGCAAGATGGCTCTCTTAGAGATGGTCTTGGCGATCGGATGACAATGAAGTTCTAGATCCACTGAGAGGTTAGTTCTAGACAGTAGCATGCAGCCCAATAACCTGTACCAGCGTCCCCAGGCTCTGGCATTCCATGTTTCTGCTTTTGTGGCCTTCACATGTGCACAAAAAGTGGGACACTTGGATCTCTTCCTTTTGTGCTTCAGCCTGAACATTCATTTCTTCTTCCACTTGGCTCTCATGGCACAGAAGTTTCTAGAAAGATGATGCTAAGGCCAAGAGGGCACCTTCCATAACTTTCAGTGGCGAGGAATAATGTGTGAGCTCTCTTTAAAATGTGAGGCTTTCACTGATGCAGGTATAAACAATCACATACTCCTCCACTTTCATGCCTTCCTACACATATTTATAGTGCGAATGCTGTTGTTACTGCATTGATATTCTGGTACCACTGGTCCTGGAAAAGCTACTTCCAGAAGTGCTGATTCAGTGACTTTGAGACAGAAGTCAATAACTATAGTTTTTGAAAACTTTCCCAGATGATACTTATATCATCCTGGTTTGGAAACTAGTCTCCAGACCTTTACCACAATGACCATGAGATTTTGCTATGCATCTGCACAGCCTAAGTTTATTTGGTTTTTTTGTTTTTAGATATATGAATGGCTAGGTCCTTTAAGAAATTTTAAATGGATAGATTTAGTAACCAGGCATTTGTCTAAGTTGTTCTTCTGTGGTAAGTGGTCATAGCAGCACCTTCGAGATGAAGGCCAAATATCAGAAAGTATAGTACCCAGACAAAGCGCTTCAGAAGTTGTACCCACCCTTGGGTGTCATAAGGGTCCTAAGTTATAGCCTAGCTGTCTGCAAGTTGTTCTGTTTTTATACTTTCCCTTCTGCTTACTCATAATATTTAGTATAAAAGTCTATCTCAGGGAGGGCCAGCCATAAAAGAGAGATGTATAATATTAATGAATCCATTTTACAGATGACAAAACAGGCTGACAGGTTCACAATACCAGGATTTGACCCAACCCTGTTATAATACCAAAGCAGTGCTCTTCCCCCACCATGCTGCTCCAGGTTCCAGGCACACTGAGACCACTGTTAGAGAGAGACGAGTGCCATGGGTGCTGATGCGTAGTAAAAACGCTGACAAAGAGATTCCAAAGTGAGCTGAAACTCAGGATGACAATGTCAGGGTTTCTTGAACCCTCTTCCCAACTTTTCCAAAAGTTTATATTTCATGATGTATTTTTTATGAACTTTATATTTCATGATGTATTTTTTATACTTTATATTTCATGATATATTTATTTTTTAAAAAAGGCAATTCCCTCTCAGGTTTCTAGTATTACTGTTACATTCAACAGCTATACGTTTAGCCAATTCAATTAAAGGCAAATTTTTTTTTAATGTGGTGATAGTGGGTGGTAAGCAAGAAAGAAAAAAATGAATATGTTGGCTAGGCAAGGTGGCCCACGCCTGTAATCCTAGCACTCTGGGAGGCTGAGGTGAGCAGATCACTCAAGGTCAGGAGTTCAAGACCAGCCTGAGCAAGAGCGAGACCCAGTCTCTACTAAAAATAGAAATTAATTGGCCAACTAAAAATATATATATAAAAAAAAAATTAGCCGGGCATAGTAGCGCATGCCTGTAATCCCAGCTACTCAGGAGGCTGAGACAGGAGGATCGCTTGAGCCCAGGTGTTTGAGGTTGCTGTGAGCTAAGCTGACTTCACAGCACTCTAGCCCCGACAACACAGTGAGACTCTGTCTTAAAACAAAAACAAACAAACAAAAAAAGAATATGTCTTATAAGCTGCAAGGGAAGAAAAATATATAAGAGAAAGTTTCTGAGGCAGAATAACTAAGCTTTGCAGTAAAAGAGAGAGGACAAGAGAACACAGTATAGCATGCCTGAGAGGATCATTTATGGAGTAACTACTGCTTGTTCTATGGTAGGGAAGAAAGCTGTTAAGCAGCTGCCCAGGCCAAGATCAAATAGGATCCCTAGCTAAGGGCAGCTTGACTGGTATCAGGAACAGGCCTGAGGTGGGTCTGATGAAAAGGAGCAGTCAAGCTCATAGATCCAACTTAGAGGGAGTGAATACTTCATTACAAATAAATCTCACAAATTTTGTTAACAAAATGATCTCGGACTTCTTTGTTACATGGATTATTTTGACAGATTTTAAAATAATAATTTAGTAATTCATTTTTTGCTAAATTATATTAAGTCCGGATAGTGAATAAGCAAAGTAAATATGTAAAATAATTCGTTTTCCACAAAGGAAAGTTTTTTCCCACATCTCCCGTATCACTCACTTGGATCTGGTTCATAGGAGCAGTTGCTGACTTCCCCAAAGATGATGATATGCTGCTCCCCATCCTAAATGGAATTAAAAAGGTCAACATAGTTCATTAAGCATTGAAGGTAATTTATCATGAGTCCTATTTGAAGAAAATCTTATACATAAATATATCCTAACCTAAAAAATAGAAAAAAATTTTACTTATTATCAGTACAAAAAATCAGTTTACAAAGTATTTGTTTACTAAAACCAAAAGGGCCTAGGTGCTTATCTAACTAGCTTTCCAATGCCCTAAATTATTTAATAATATCATATTTACTGTGTTTAAAGCCCGTCACATTTTCATTTATGACCATCAAATTTCAAATATTGTGTCCTATTTATTGGCCATATGACCTGACCATTGGTTTAAAAATATAGTTTCCATTTTCTTATTAAAACTTGACAGAACTCCATGAACATTCTGTGAGGCAGAGAACCTACAAATATTTAAAGATTTTAAGGAAACTAAGGTAGCTCAACCACAACAGTCTATAGCTCCAAATATTCCAGTCTATAAAATGGGTACAGCAATCACTCTCATCTCTCAGAGGGTTTTGTGAGGCTTAAATGAATTGATATACAGAAAGTAGAAGAGTGCCTTACATATAGTAAGTGTTCAATAACCTTTGACATTACTACCATTACTTACTGCTTATAGGGCCCCTCATTATCTCAGTATTTATTATCCAAAACCTAGCTGCTGGGAGCTTATAAAAGAAAGCATTTGTTGTCAGGAAAATATTCACTAAAACACCATTCCATTTAACACTGTCAGATCTGTTTGTCCCTAGCACCTTTCTTTCCCCATCCACGCATCGTGACTTCTTGGCCAGCCAGGCCTTGCTGCACTGTTGGAACAGTGTCACCTACCATGATGCACACTAACTGCAGAGGGAAATTATTATACAAATATCACAACAGCATAAGATATAACAGATGCTTCAAAAGAGAATTACTCAAATATTGAAGAAGAGAGTAAAGAATTAAAGCTTCAAATATTTTAAAAAAATATCCTGATTATCTTGCAAAACTCGAATTTTGATAGAAAAATTTTTTCTCCAAATTAACAATTTAGTCATTCATTAGTGAGTGCATTTAAACTTCAATGTCCTCAAATATGAGTTACTTTTTATAATGTTTTCTTTCACTTTTTCAAAGTTAATCCACTCTAAATGGCTCTAATAAATGTGATCCTTGGATGATGAACATCTGCTATATATAAGTTTCCCCTTATCTTTAGTTTCAGTTACCAAGGTCAACTGTGGTCCAAAACTATCAAATGGAAAATTCTAGAAATAAACAATTCATACGTTTTAAGTTCTGAGTAGCGTGATGAAATCCTGTGCCATCTAGCTGTGTTGTGCCCAGGATGGAAATTCTCCATTTGTCTATCACATCCACGCTGTATACCCTACCCACCCATTAATCACTTAGTAGCCCTCTGGGTATGGCAGTGCTTGTGTTCAAGTAACCCTTATTTTACTTAGTAATGGCTCCAAAGAACAAGAATAATGATGCTGGCAATTAGGATATGCCAAAAAGCAGCCCTAAAATGCTTCCCTTAAGTGCAAAAGTAAAAGTTCTCCACTTAATAAGAAAGAAAAAATCATATGCTAAGGTTACTAAGATCTGCAGGACAAGCAAAGCTTCTGTGCAATTGTGAAGAGGAAAAGAAATACATGCTAGTTTTGCTATCACACATCGAACCACAAAAGTTACCGGTCCATGATAAGTGTGTAAAGCATTAAACTTAGACACATGAACAGAAAATGTGTTACAATGTTGGCAATGTGTTAAGCCAGAAAGCATTCAGCTTCTACAAAGATTCAGCAAGGGGCTCTTGAAATGACTGTTTTATTATGAAAATAATTGTTCTGCTTTATTGTTATAATTGTTCATCTCTTAATTCTGCCTAATTTATAAATTAAACTTTATCATAGGAAAAAACATAGTATATACAGGGTCCAGTTCTTTCTCTTTCCCTCCTTCCTTTCCTTTCTCTCTCCCCCTCCCTCCCCTTTCTTTCTATTTTATTTTATTTTTTCTCCCAGAATTCCCTGACAGACAGGTCTCAGTACTATCTGTAGCATCCACTAGGGGTCCACTAGGGGACCAAGCATCCACTAGGGGTCTTGGAATGTATCCCTCATGGGTTAAGTGGGGGGAATACTGTATAGCGATACTCCACACACTTAGAATAAGGAAGCTATAAGAAACATCACCTTCAGTTATAACAAAGAGTAAGAGAGACAGGAACTACTGCAACTAAACATTATAACTACCCAATGCTTACAATCTATTATTCCTTGCTTCCCAATAGATTAGCAAGAAAATCTTCAAAACAAAAAAGTCCTGTGTGTTTAACTAAGGAAGGAGTTAGGAGCAGCAAGCTGGGGGGACTGCAGCCAATTGGGGGGGGGGGAGTGCAGCTTTAACTCTTTGCACTCAGATGTCTAGTGTGACTCGACATTGGTAGCTGTAGCAACTCGTATGTCCACACTAGCCACACCTGACACGTAGTTTCACTGCGGGGGGGAAGGGGGATTTTTGTCTATTTGTCCAGTATCTTTTCTTGTTTTCATTAGCATGAAAGGACAAGTAAAATGTAAATGCAGAGATGGTACACTAACTTCCAGGGGTAGATTATTATCCACTAACTTAGAGCAACGTTTAGATGGAAAGCTCCATATAATCACACCTCACCTTAACAAAAAACACAAAGATTGTGTTGTTTGTTCTAACAGAAAAATCAAAGGAGGAAGAAGAGAGACGCTTTATATTTGTGAAGCATGTGAATGTAAACCAGGTCTTCATGTGGGTGAATGTTTCAAAAAATACACCATGAAAAATTATAGAGATTAAAATTACTCTTTGAATGTATCAATAATTTGAAATATTAAAAAATCCAAATAAATAAGTTTGTATGAAAAGAAACTCCAGTTTTTTATTCTACTGCCACGCTTTATAAAATCTGGGGTATTTAAAAAATTAAATCCTGAGTAGAATAAAGAAATTGAGAAAAAAGCAAGTGAGTGCAAAGGGTTAAGAAAAAAGCAGGGTTAGTTCCTGACGCCTAAACCAGAAAAGAAAAGGTTAGGCAGCGGGGGCCTGGACCTAAGAAGGAATTTTGGTGGAATAAGTCAGCAATCTGTATCTGGTTTATCAACTAAGAAAACAAACCCTTTTCATCAAGTCCAGCATTTAACTGTCATCCCAAACCATGTGTCACAGCCTTCTTTTTAATTTTTTTTTAGCAGCCCATTGGAGTAATGGCATTTTTTATTTACTTATTTTTCCACACTATTATCGAACAGGCTCTCCAGTAGAACTTTGATAACAGATTGCTTCCTTGGGTAGTGACAGGAGATAGTAGGTGCACTTTTAATCCCCTTCCCAGCCAAATAAAAGAGAAAGTTTCTGGAAGGCAGCCTTCCTCTTCGATTCCTAGTTGACCTCTGTAAAAATTATCACCTATGCATCCACAGAGGAAGTGAGTGCACAGCGAACATTTCAACACTGATGAAGCACCAACTAGTCATGCTACGTTTACGGAGTGCCCAGCATGTGCTAAGTGGGCAAAGTGCCACATGCCCCAGGGACACATATCAGAAAAAGCACCACGGGACCTCAAGGATCTACCAAACAGTTAACACCACGTGGTCAGCGCGTTCCCGAGGGGGTCCCCACCGGCCCGGGACCCGCAGAGGGCCCAGACGAAGACAACGGGGAGCGCCCCCGAGCGCGCATGCGCCGTGGCAGGCCGCGGGGCACACGCTGCAGGGAGGTGCGGATAGCACCGTTCTCGTCTCGCCGGGGGCGCCACCAGCACAGGCCCCGGTCCTCAGGTCCTTGGCCACTTCGTAGGACTCGTCACCTTCCCCGCCCGCGGAGCGGTGGCCAGGTCTAACAGAGAAACGCAGGACGACCGATTAACTTGGAATCTCAGATGACAGGGTGCCTCCTTTGCTCCAAGCACGTCCGGTGCGACATCCGAGACGCGCTCGGCCTAAAACCACTCACTGTCTATCTGAAATTGCGATGTGTTAGGGCGCCGGGCGAGGAGAGCGCGGCTCCGGCCCGTCCCCAGGCCCAGCGGGCTGCCGCGCACGCCGCCGGGCTCCCTCCTGCCCGCCGGCCCGGCCCGCCCCGCCCCAGACCCGCCCCGCGCAGCCGGCGCGGCCAGTACCCAGAGGCCGCCGCGCCGCCGAGCCGGCCTGCCGAGCAGCTCCCGCTCCGAAGGAGCCGCGTCCCCGCCAGCGCCGCGCCGCGCCAGTACATGGTCACGTCCCTCGGCAGCCGCGAGCGAGGCGGCCGGAGACCGCGACGCCGGAGAGCCCGCCTCCTCCGCGCCCCGCCCCGCCGGGCTGCCCGCGCCCCGCCGGCCTCTCGGGCGCCGCCGCGCGTCCTGCCTCCTCGGCGGCTCGCGGCGCCGCGCGGCGGGGAGCGCGGAGTCCGGCGCGTCCCGGACGCCCCTCGCCGACCTCGCCTCCGTCCAAGCCCCGCCCCTGTTCCGTCAGGGTGGGCGCGGTCGCGCAGGCGCAGGACGCCGCGCGGGAGGGCGTGGCCGACGTTCTGGCGAGGCGGCCGAGGGAGGAGGGCGCGAGGCGCGCTCGCGGTGCCTGGCGCGGCTCCAGCCTCCTGTCGCTCAGGTCTCCGTGAGGACGCAGGGAGAGCCTCGCTGCGGCATCTTAACGTGAGGGCTGGAGCGGCGGCCCGTGTACATCGTGGGCGTATTGGGCTTTACGTTCAGAATTAAAAGAGAAAAGCAATCCAGTGTTCATTGTTTATTAACAAAGATTATGGTTTCAAAATAAAAATAAAATTAGAAAACAAAAGAAAATAAAATAGTTCAGAGATGTTTTCCAGGGCTTTAAAAATGAGCGAGAGCCGCTAATGACAAGATTGTTTAGGCCTCTCAGTGATGGTAATAATGGCTCTTTGTGTAAGGTCAAGGAGATTAGCCTTTATTTTTATTCACTGAAGACACTGAAATCTATTTATTAAAGTCAAAGGTCAAATGTCTACAATTCTAAGCAATTATTAAAACGATCCATACCTTTTTTGTGATTGTTCATATTCAACTAAGTATAAAATTCATGTTACCAAGGTACAAAATTAGAACTTCTATTTCTGAAAGTTCTTTTTCTACTTTCAAATGGGCTATGTTTGACTACTTCATAAAAGAATGGAAGTTAGTGGCAAAAGCAAATGCTTCCAGAGGTTGTGAAGTCATTCCTCATAAATCCACATTTAACTTAAAAATTAACTTAAAAGTTTAACTTAAAAATTAGGTATGTTATCTATAATGTTGTGGAGCTTTTTTTTACAACAAAGACCTATTTGGGAAATTTACTATGTTGTTTTAGTTATTGATATAGAATTTTACCTTAGTGTCAAATTTTTACAGAATAAAAAATTTGAAGCAATCATGTTACAATTTAATTTTAATACCATATAGATACATTATATCAAGCACATAATTCATTGGACAGATTTTTTTTTTTAAAGGATTCCAGAATCCAAGTACTTCAGACAAACGTGTTATGCCTGAATTAAGCAAAATATATTGATGACTTTCAACATCTTTGTGCTTCATGGAGTAGCTACAGAAGTGATGACTTTTGGTTATAGTTGTAATGATTACAATAACACATTAAGAAGTGTGTTGGCAGAGCATAGAATAGTGGTTGTCAGGGGTTGGGGGAAGGAGGAGATGAGGAGATGTTGGTCAAAGGGTACAGAATTTCAATTATGAGTTGTTCTAAAGAGCTAATGTACCGCAATGTGACTGTAGTTTAAAAAGCTATATGGGGCCGGGCGCGGTGGCTCATGCCTGTAATCCTAGCTCTCTGGGAGGCCGAGGTGGGTGGATTGCTCAAGGTCAGGAGTTCAAAACCAGCCTGAGCAAGAGCGAGACCCGTCTCTACTATAAATAGAAAGAAATTAATTGACCAACTGATATATATATATAAAATTAGCCGGGCATGGTGGTGCATGCCTGTAGTCCCAGCTACTCGGGAGGCTGAGGCAGAAGGATCACTTGAGCCCAGGAGTTTGAGGTTGCTGTGAGCTAGGCTGACGCCACGGCACTCACTCTAGCCTGGGCAACAAAGCGAGACTCTGTCTCAAAAAAAAAAAAAAAAAAAAAAAAAAAAGCTATATGGTATACTTGAAATTTGCTAAGAGGGTAGATAGTAAGTGTTCTCATAAAAAAGAGAAAATGGTAAACGTGAAATGTGATGGATATGTTAATTAGTTTAATTGTGGTGATTATTATACAATTATGTACTGCTACAGTTTAAAATGTTTCTCCGCTCTGAAACTCATGTTATAATTTAATCTCCAATGTGGCAGTATTGAGAGGTGAGCCCTTAAGAGGTGATTGGATCATGAAGGCTCGCCCTTGAATGAATGGATTAGTGGATTAATGAGTTATTATGGGAGTGGAAGTGGTGGCTTTATAGGAAGAGGAAGAGAGCCCTGAGCTCGCCTGCTCTCAGTTCCCTGGTCACTCCGTGCCTTGCAGAGTCCCCACCAGCAAAAACGCCCTCACCAGATGAGCCTATCAGCCTTGTACTTCTCCATAACTATAAGAAATAAGTTTTGTCTCTTTATATATTACTATTTCAGGTATTGTGCTATAAGCAACAGAAACAAACACATATACATATATTAAAATTATTTAATTTTAAAATTAAATATGTAGGCTGGGCACGGTGGCTCATGCCTATAATCCCAGTACTTTGGGAGGCTGAGGTGGGAGGATCACTTGAGGCCAGAAGTTCGAGATCAACCTGAGCAAGTGTGAGACCTTCATCTCTACAAAAAATAGAAAAATTATCCAGGAGTGGTGCTGCATGTCTGTAGGCCCAGCTACTGAGGAGGCTGAAGCAGGAGGATTGCTTGAGCCCAGAAGTTTGAGATTGCAGTGAGCTATGGTGATAGCACTACATTCTAGCCAGGGTGACACAGCAAGACCCTTTCTTAAAAAAAAAAAAAAAAGTAACATTAAATGCAGTATATATAAGTTCATATTGGAAATTTAATAACATTTGTTAGAACAGAATGCTGATGATTTTCAGGAAAAAAAGGAACTATAATGATCTTTTTATTCATAATTAGTTAAAATCTATAATTATTTCTACAATACAAATATGGGAAAGAAGAGAGCAATGCTATAGGAAGACAAACTCTTTTTTTTTTTTTTTTTTTTTTTTTTTTTGAGACAGAGTCTCACTTTGTTGTCCAGGCTAGAGTGAGTGCCGTGGCGTCAGCCTAGCTCACAGCAACCTCAAACTCCTGGGCTCAAGCGATCCTCCTGCCTCAGCCTCCCGAGTAGCTGGGACTACAGGCATGCGCCACCATGCCCGGCTAATTTTTTATATATATATCAGTTGGCCAATTAATTTCTTTCTATTTATAGTAGAGACGGGGTCTCGCTCTTGCTCAGGCTGGTTTTGAACTCCTGACCTTGAGCAATCCGCCCGCCTCGGCCTCCCAAGAGCTAGGATTACAGGCGTGAGCCACAGCGCCCGGCCTAGACAAACTCTTTGAATCCATTCTAGCTCCTTTTAATTTAATCGAACTGCTTATCAAAGAGGCCTTCTCTTGTAATATTACATAAAATAGCTAACACATTCTACACTCCCTATACTTCTTATTGCTTTATATTCCTCCAGACTATTTTATCTCTTCTGCTTGTTTGTATTTATATTTATTATCTGTCTTCCCCAAAGAATATAAGCTCCCTAAGGGCAAGGGCCTCAATTATTTGGTTCACTACCAGATTTCCAGGTCCCAGAACTTTGCATATCATGTTGCAGACATTCAATAAGTACTTGATAAATACATGACTTATTTCATTGCATTTTAGTATAGAATATATATATATATTTTTTTTTGAGACAGATTCTTGCTCTGTCACTCAGGCTGGAGTATAGTGGTATCACCATAGCTCACTGCAACCTCAAACTCCTAGGCATAAGCTATCCTCCTACCTCAACCTCCTAAATAACTAGAACTGCAGGCATGCACCACCATGCCTGGTTAATTTTTAAATTTTGTTAGAGATGGAGTCTCACTATGTTGCCCAGGCTGGTCTCAAATTCCTGGCCGCAAGCGATCTGCCAGCCTCAGCATCCCAAAGTGCTAAGATTATAGGCATGAGTCACTGTGCCCAGCCTAGAACATAACATTTTAATTTAGTAGTCATCAAAAACAAATTCACTGCTATCTATTGAAAAATGATAGAATTTTCATTACAATATCTTATATAATGTAATTATTTTACTATGGTTAACCTAATATTTAGTTCTAGTACATAAATCATAGAAAAAGAAGTATTTAACTCTAACATTTCAAGAAATGAAAATTTTATCATTTGCTTATCCAAACTAGATCATCTAGTTCAGGGGTGGGGAACCCGTGGCCTTAAGGCCACATGTGGACTTCTAGGTCCATAAGTGCAGACTTTTGACTAAATCCAAATTTTACATAACAAATCCTTTTATTTTTATTAACACATTTTTGTTCTTTTATATTTTTATATTATTTTTTAAATGAATGTATTTAAAATACTAAAGAATAAAATAAGTTTCAACAAAATAATCCTCCCAGATTGACCAGAACAATTAGAACATAAGTAAGCCATATACGGGAGAACTTGGCGACTGCTATGCTAATGGTTTAGTTCTAACTTCCCCCTCATGACTGGCGCCACTACCACACAAGGCTTGTTGACCAGAGTTTATGGCGGTCGAGTAGGCCAGTCTTTTATCAGCTTTTGACAACAATGCACTATGTTTCTGTTGAAAGTGGAATTTGTGAATAGATGCAGAGCTCTATGGCATTTTTTAATTCTGTCTACTTAACAGCCCATCCTGTCAAAGCAGATGAAGAGAACACTGAAGGAAGAAAACAGATGTTTAAATGGGGATTGGCAATTGCAATATTATCTTGTTTCTGCTAAAAATAAGATTATTTGCTTGCTGTCTGATACTGCAATATCAACATTAAAAAATTCAATGTTCATCATCATTAAAACACTCATAAGGACTGCAAATACTTTAAATTGGAGAGATGTGAAAGGTTATAGTGCAGAAATTAAAAGATGAAAAGCAAAAGCAAAGACAATTATTTCAAGCAAGAGTAAGACCCGGAAATAATGCCACAGAAGCAACTTATAAAGTAGCTTATATACTCAGAGGAAAAAAGGGAAGCCATTCAGTGATGTAGAAACTGTGAAAGAATGATGCACTGGTGAAGTTGTAGGATGCTGACACCCTGACGACGTTCGGAACTACAAACAACTGCATCTTTCAAGGAGAACCATAACTGATCAGAAGCATGAATTAGCCTTTGACTGAACAGAACAACTTCATGCAGTACTCCAAAAGGAAAAAATATACTATTCAATTGTTTTGGATGAGTTGATACTACTGACTCGATGAAGGTTATACCTCACTTGGGTCATAACAGAAGATTTTCTTTGGGTGCTCTTGGGAACTGAACATGGGGATAGGCATCTTCAACAACTCTCAAGATAAATGTGAAGTTGGACTGAATTTGGTAAATGTAGTGTGTGTATGTACAGATGGTGAACCTTTCAGGACAGAAAAACATGAAGGGTTTATTGCACAGATAAAAAAAACTATTAACAGATCCAGATGCTCTCAATTCTTTTCATTGTATCTTGCATCAGCCAAATCTCTGTGTTAAAGCTACTATTTTAAGTGACACAATGCAACACAGCATCTTCAGTTTCATAACATGCTAAAGTTTAAGGATGACATATTTAGAGTGGATTTGCCCTATTATTCTAAAGTGCATTGGCTATTGCTGGGACAGGAGTTAGCCAAAATTTTATCTCTGTGAGAAAAGATAGTTAAATTTTATGAGGAACAGAATCAGCAATGTGAATTATTGAAAGAAGATTTGTATAGGAATGCAGCATTTCTGTATGATATCATGTCAAATCAAAATGACTTGAATATTTCTTTGCAAGGTAAAATTAAGTCTATACATGATATATGGCCCCAAATCCAAGCATTTTGAAAAGAGCTATCTTTTTTCAAAACACTTCTTCAAAAGGAAATTTCAGATGAACATTTTTTCCAGTCATCAAAGGTCATCGATGAGCAGGATGATATATGCAAATTATTTGAAGAATACACAGCTATTACAGACTTATTAATTGGAGAATACAATGAAAGTTTCATTGACCTTGAGAATCATGACACCACGTTCAGATCAGCATTTCAGCCTCACCTACTTGATATCACCAAGGCACTTAAAGAACTACAGATGGACTTGATTGAGCTGTAAGTAGATGATATTTCATTGTTTGATGCTAAGAAAGATCCAGCTGAAATTTGGAAAAATGTAGTGGAATATCCACACCTTAGCAACATCCCCAAAAAATGCTTTCTTGCTTTTCAACCACTTATTGCTATGAATCTATATTCTCCTACCTCACCCAAATAAAAAATGCCCTTAAGGTCACAAATGACTAATACCCATGCAGAGGATCAGCTGAAACTGTGGACATCCATGCTGCAACCAAATATTAATATTCAAATTATTTCCAACAAAAAGCAGACATAAAGTCATTAAAAGTTTAGTTAGGCCAGGCGTGGTGGCTCATGCCTGTAATCCTAGCACTCTGGGAGACCGAGGCGGGGGATTGTCAAGGTTAGGAGTTCGAAACCAGCCTGAGCAAGAGCAAGACCCTGTCTCTACTATAAATAGAAAGAAATTAATTGGCCAACTATGTATATATAGAAAAAATTAGCCAGGCATGGTGGCGCATGCCTGTAGTTCCAGCTACTTGGGAGGCTGAGGCAGGAGGATTGCTTGAGCCAGGAGTTTGAGGTTGCTGTGAGCTAGGCTGACGCCACGGCACTCACTCTAGCCTGGGCAACAAAGCGAGACTGTCTCAAAAAAAAAAAAAAAGTTTAGTTAACTTTAAAAGTAACAAATAGTTTTAATTTTTTGAAATTATTAAGTGCATAGTAGTTAGATTTTTACAAAATAATGTACATTTTTAAGTATATCTAACTGAAGCTTCTTGAATGGGGCCTTATTGATTATAGCTAAAGTAACATGGCCTCTCAACATGAAAAGGCTCCCCACCCCTGCCCTATTTCCTTTTATCTCAAAATGTGTAAAGTGAGATCAATGCCATTAGTAGCTGTAGAATCTCCTTTAAATTGTCAAAAAAAAAAAAGTTAAGAACATATACTGCTTAAAAAAACACACACTACTTAATAATCATCATGATTACTCTTATTTAGTGTTGGATTAAAAAATGTGATTTTTTTAAACACAGCAGATGATTTTGTGTGGACCCAAAGCTATATTCAAGTAGAAAGATATTAAGCATATATGAGATGGTTCCTACAATTAAGCAACTGTATAATTCTCAAACTAAAATTCTGTTACAAATAAAATCTCCTTTAGTAATAATAACTGAAAACATTCAACTGTGATGTTTTCTTTTCCTTTAATAACTCTTGTCATGACATATATTTTATACCTTTTTACTTATTTGCCTTGATATAAGGTGAATTCACTTAGTATGGATTCTTCATTTATTTCATAACATAGTTTTTATGTTTTTTCAAACATAAAATAAAAATAGTTTTTTTAAAAAAAGAATACAGTTATGATTTAAAACCAAAGAGCCTGTACTCAAAAAGTAATTTCCCACTGTGAAAATAAATGAAGACTACCCAATAAGACAAGAAGAGACAATTTATTCAGAGCTTGCTATTGCAAGGGAGGCCATCATAACTTGCAGGTTGACAGCAACTCAAAGGGTGGCAAGGGAGTGGGAAAGCTTCATCATGAGAAAAAAGGAAGGATTCATTATGCACTGATTAGAGGTCATTGGCTTGAGGAAGCTGGAGTCAAGCTAAGGGAAGCATCCTGTATGACTGGACAGTCCTGACTGTTCTGGTTTGTTTGCTGTAGCAGTTATGGGCCAGAGTTCTATTGTTGTGTAGTCTGGCCATTACCCGTTTCTATCTTCAGTCTCTCACCATTAAATGATGGGATTCCACAAAGAGTTACACTTTTGTTCCTGACTTCAATAAATTGTATGTGCCTACCATATGCCAGGCACTGTAGTGAATAGTACAGAAATGATATTAGCATTTATGAAAATCTAGGAGAATGCATACGAGGAGAGCCTAGATTGAATTTGAGGATTTGAAAAAGCATACCGTAGGAGGTAACTTCTAACTTGAAGTGTTAACAACCTTTGAGTAAGAATGGATTTAACATTTTTAAAGGGTTAAAACAAACAAAAAAGAATATGTGAATGAGACTATATGTGGCTTGCAAAACCTGAAATGTTTTCCATTTGGCCATTTACAGAAAAAGTTTGCCAATCTCTGTTGTAGAGAAAATGAAGATACCCAATTATAAAATTACTTCTGCTTTGTGACAGGAACCAATGCAGATCAAAGGCCCACATCTTCCAGTGCTCTTCAGAATTACCTATCACAGACTCAAAGTTGAGTGAGTGCACTCTAGCATCCTCCTACAGCAGTACTGCACAGATACACATAATGTGCTGTCTCCTTTTTTTTTTTTTTTTTTTTTTGAGACAGAGTCTGGCTTTGTTGTCCAGGCTAGAGTGAGTGCCGTGGCGTCAGCCTAGCTCACAGCAACCTCAAACTCCTGGGCTCAAGCGATCCTCCTGCCTCAGCCTCCCGAGTAGCTGGGACTACAGGCATGCGCCACGATGCCCGGCTAATTTTTTTATATATATATCAGTTGGCCAATTAATTTCTTTCTATTGATAGTAGAGACGGGGTCTCGCTCTTGCTCAGGCTGGTTTTGAACTCCTGACCTTGAGCAATCCACCCGCCTCGGCCTCCCAAGAGCTAGGATTACAGGCGTGAGCCACAGCGCCCGGCCTGTGCTGTCTCCTTTATAGCAATCTGTCAATAAACCCGACTTTGTTTGACTAAGACGTGTGTCAAGAACAGGGGTCAGCAAACTGGGGCCAAATCCTGTCTGTGGCCTGTTTTTGTATGGCCTGAAAGCTAAGAATAATTTTTACATTTTGAAGGGTTGTTTCAAAACAAACAAAGAAGAATATGTGACAGAGACCAGGTATGGCTTATGAACCCCAACATGTTTACTATTTGGCCCTTTTTAGAAAAAAATTGCCACCACTTAGTCAAGAACTGTGAAGAGTCTGAGATTTTATTTTACTTGCAAGCTGACAAGTTAGTTTGTCACAGTTTCGTGGATGCTGGCAAAGACACAAGATTCTTGGGTCAACAATGAAGAACTCTTTATTATTATTATTATTTTTTTTTTTGGAGACAGAGTCTCGCTTTGTTGCCCAGGCTAGAGTGAGTGCCCTGGCATCAGCCTAGCTCACAGCAACCTCAAACTCCAGGACTCAAGCAATCCTCTTGCCTCAGCCTCCCAAGTAGCTGGGACTACAGGCATGCACCACCATGCCCGGCTAAATTTTTCTATATATATTAGTTGGCCAATTAATTTCTTTCTATTTATAGTAGAGACGGGGTCTCGCTCTTGCTCAGGCTGGTTTCAAACTCCTGACCTCGAGTGATCTGCCCACCTCGGCCTCCCAGAGTGCGAGGATTACAGGCGTGAGCCACCACACCCGGCTGAACTCTATTATTGAAAGCAGTAGCCAGAGTGTTGACATATTTGCACTGGTTTCCTGAGTCCCAATTCCACAGGAAGACATGGAGGGTCAGACGACACCAGCATACACAGCAGGTTGCTTTACAAAAGAAGAAAGCAGGGCCAAAGGCTGAGGACTTTTTGAGCAAGCAGCAAATATTCCAGCAAGATGCAATCAAGCTAGCCCTCCTCTCCTGAGGAATGAGCAGTAGTCATGCTGAAGTTCGCCTTGATGCGTTTAGTTACCCTGTGTGACTAGCTACAACTACTCAGGATCAGGAGATAGATTGGCTTGCAGTTTGGCACCCTCAGCAAGAACTTGCAGGGATGCTCAGGGCCGATGATAGACTCCCTCTCCCCACAGTGTGCATCTAGTTGTGTTTGTTTGTAGGTCATTGACAGAAGTAAAGTTTCCACCAAGATTCAGCTGAGACCCTTGCCGCTGCAGAGTAGGACCTTAAACTCCCTAATGTGGACGTCTGGAATCTTACATATCCTCCCAGGCCCAAAGTCTGAAGAAAAGTTCACACTGAATTGAGCACCAATGTTTCGTTGAAGTCCTTCATATTGGATTTTATTTCGGTTTTCCTAGAAATAAGGTCCTCTGGGATCCTTCCATTATCTTATCAGACTTGTATTGTTCCTCAGTGAAATTTTTTTCTAGCCTTGTAACATTTTCTCCTATGATCTGTCTGCTTGTCTAGTTGTTGATTAGAGGAAAAGTCCATAGAAAGAGATCGGGCAGAGGCCCTATAAGTCTACCCTTATGCTGGTCCTGACGGCTGAGAAGTTCAGGTCTCCCCAGACCAGTGTCTTTGAGCCAACTTTGCCTTGAGTCTCCATTATAGATTATACAAAGACATCCTCCTTGGTCTTGCCTTTGTGTCTCTTTGTTTAATTTTATCTGCTTTGATCAGGAGTTTTGTCCAATCTGTATTTGGTGACTATTAGCCTTTGGCCAATTTCTAGAGATATGAAGTGCACAACTACCATTTTGGGGAACATTGTAGTACTCATAGGGTCTTCTCAATTGAAACCAACCTGCCTCTTCTTTGCCAAAAACCTATATGCCTTATGTCTTCACACTGTTATGTTAACTTGTATGCTTACTACTCTAACCAGCACAGTTTTAACAAGGACAATTTGGGGTTACAGTAGCCACTTTAGCTACTTTTGACAAGAACAAGATTGTTGCCGGGAGCGGTGGCTCACGCCTGTAATCCTAGCACTTTGGGAGGCTGAGGCGGGCGGATTGCTCAAGGTCAAGAGTTCGAAACCAGCCTGAGCGAGACCTTGTCTCTACCAAAAATAGAAATAAAGTAATTGACCAACTAAAAATATATATACAAAAAATTAGCCGGGCATGGTGGCGCATGCCTGTAGTCCCAGCTACTCAGGAGGCTGAGGCAGTAGGATCGCTGAGCCCCAGAGATTGAGGTTGCTGTGAGCCAGGCTGACGCCACGGCACTCACTCTAGCCTGGGCAACAAAGTGAGACTCTGTCTCAAAAAAAAAAAAAAAAAAGAACAAGATTGTTCATGTAAGAGGTGCTTTAGAACAAAAAAGAAAGAGGCTTTCATGAAGAAGTTTTCTTGTTTGTCTAAAACAGAGAAAGAACATTTTAAGGTAGGAGACAACTCCTCCTTTGTGTTCTTATTTTGAAAATTAGTAAGTGCTGGCTTTTTCATTGTATGGCTTTATAAAATTGTCAAGAAATGAAGTTATTATTTAAATCAGTTATAACTATGCTTTTTGTGTGTGTGTACTTGCTACAATGAGTATTTCTGTATCTAAACTTTCTCCTTTTTGTCTTTTCCAGAAAAAGCATAATTAGCTTTTTATAGTGATAATTTCATATTTGTCTGAAGCCAACTCTTTCTCATTGTATTGTTTCTCTTTCTCTATTTTAGCTCTGTCTTCAAAAATTTTAAAGATTAATGGATCAAAAAACAAAAACTTTCAATTACTATGTGCTCACTCTAAGAATATCTAGTTTAGATAAAGTCAAAATGTATAAAAGTAAAATAAGTTGTCAAACTCTTTGTGTTGATGTTGTGAACTCTGAAAATAATATTTACTGAATAGCTCTGGTTACCATAGTTACAAGGTAAGAAAACAAGGATTTAGTTAATTCCAAGGTAAGAAAGAAATTTTTCGCATGATTCAGAATCTTTAAATTTTAATACCATATAAAAAATGTCAATAAAATATTTTGTTTCGAACAGGACCATGGTTAAATTTCGTATGATTTGAGCTTCCTAAGTTTCCTATGTTGGTTTTGTGAATTGAATAATTTATCACTGTTTCTATAACATGTTTAAATTTACATATGCAAATGTATATATGTGTATATACATATATAAATAAAATATATAAGATTGTATTCAATGAAATGAAAGGGGATTAACATATCCTTTTTAAGGGTTAAATTCTATTAAAATCTTACAGTGCTAAAAACATTAGGATTTAATGTGTTAGCTAAAATTGTGAATTCCAGACACTTAACTATCTTTAGGATGTTTAGCTGAAAAGTTAACCAATAAATAATCTTTCAATGCTTGAACAATTTCTAAGTAAAATATAGGCATGTCAGGTTCTGCACGTAAGGAATTTGGAAGTTGCCATTCTGTCCTAACATCAAATGAAAAGGTGAACAGATTGAAAAATTAATAACTTCTTGGATCGATAAAAGAAGTGAGGATGTAAATCAAACACTGTCCCAAGATGGAAGAGACAGGTGAATACAGGGAGTCACAGCTCACCTAAGCAGAGACACATGTGTGGAAATGGCCACAGGAACCAGGGCCAGAGTAGGAAATTTCAACTGTAATTGATGAATTGTTGGAAGCTCAGTGTGGACAAGTTAGAGAGTTGAAAATTCCAGAGTGATCCAGTCATGGTGGCAGCCTCATACTTCTGTGATTCTTATGTCCAGGAGCTTGACCAGGTTCTCACAGTATGTATGGGAGGAGAAGAGTAACCATTTTGAAATATACCAGAGCACTGTTCTTCTTAACGAGGCCTGCCCTCAGGAAAAACTAGTCAACCAGAGTCTAAGCTGCTGGGGTTTTATCAGAGCCTAACTGAACAATGGGATGGGAAATACCCAGCTCTAGCCAGCTCTAGTCATCTTGTCCCACTGATAGGTGGTGGGAGGAGAGGGAACTCAGGAACACTTGTGCAATCCATAGTCTAGAGGCACAGGCTCACTGAAAGACTGACACCTAATCAGGACTATAGAATACTTCCCCTCCCCCACACCATACTACTGCATTACTGAAGGCCTATTTACATAAACTCTTTTTATCTGGTACATCATGTCCAGCTATCAGGAAGAAAATTACAAGGCTTACTGAAAGGCAAAAAACAGACTTGAAGAGGCAGAGCAAGTATCAGAATCAGATATAGCAGGGAAGTTGGAATTATCAGACCATAAATTGAAAACAATGAGTAATAAGCAAGGGCTTTAATGGATAATGTAGACAGCATGCAAGAACAGATGGGCAATGTAAGTAAAGGAATGAAAATCCTAAGAAAGAACCAAAAAGAAATGTTAGAGATCAAAAACACTCTTAAGAGAAATGAAGAATACCTTTGATGGGTTTATTACTAGAATGAACATGGCCAAGGAAAGAATCTCTGTGCTTGAGAATCTCTCAGAGGAAACCTCCAGAATGGAATAGCAAAGAGAAGAAAGATTGAAAAAACAGAACATGATATTTAAGGACTGTGGGATAACTACAACAGGTGTAATGTATATATGATAGGAATCTCAGAAGAATAGAGAAAAAAAGACTGTTTCAAACAATAACCAAGAATTTCCCCAAATTAACATCAGATACCAAACTGCATATCCAAGAAGCTCAGAGAACACCAGGCAAAATAACTTCGAAACAACAAATGCTGACGTGGATGTAGAGAGGTAGGAACACTCCTACGCTGCTGGTGGGACTGCAAATCAGTACAAGCTCTATAGAAAGTAACATGGAGATACCTCAAAGAACTAAAAATAGAACTACCATTTAATCCAATAATCCCACTACTAGGCATCTACCCATAGGAAAAAAAGTCATTCTATAATAAAGACATCTGCACTAGAATGTTTATAGCAGCACAATTCACAATTGCAAATATGCGGAAACATCCCAAGTGACCATCAATAATTAGTGGATTAATAAAATGTGGTATATGTATACCATGGAGTATTATTCAGCTATAGGAAACAATGGTGATATTATAGCACCCCTTGTGTCATCCTGGATGGAGCTGGAGCCCATTCAAAGTGAAGTATCACAAGAATGAAAAAATAAGTACCACATGTACTCACCACCAAATTGGTACTAATTGATCAACACTTATGTGCACACATGGAAGTAGTATTGATTGGGAGTCGGGCATGTGGGAGGGGGTGGAGGGGATGGGTGCGGAGCACACTGTCTGGGGGATGGGCTTGCTTGTAGCTCTGGCTTGGGTGGTGCAAAGGCAGTATATGTAACCAAAATGATCTTACCCCCATAATATTGTGAAATTAAACAAAAACCCTACACTTTGGCATATCATTTTCAAACTACAGAAAAACACAGATAAAGAAAAAATCCTGGAAAAAGCCAGAGGGGAAAAAACCTTACCTGTAGAGGAATAAAGACTTTTATCTGACTTCTCAGAAACCAGGCAAGCTAAAGAGTGGTGTGAAATATTTAAAGTGCTGAGGCAGAGATTGATCAAGATGGCGGACGAGAAACACCGCCAGAAAGAGTGTGTCTGCAGAAAAGGCAGATTCTAGCAGAAATTAGAAAAAAGAAGCAAGAAGGCGAGCATACAGCAGACGAGGGCCGGAAGGAGGGGTACCTGAGACCCCGGGAGACTCCACGGGAGGAGGCTACGGAGGAGAACTGGAGGCTGAGACCACCAGAGCAGCCCAGAGACCAGCGGGAAGGGTAGGCGGATAAATCACCTTTCCCCTCCCCTGCATTTGGGACTGCTGGTGGGCTCCCCAGCGGGTGGAGAGACCTGCGGACACCAGCCAAGAGACGGCCGCCGCCAGCTAGCGGTGAGCCTGTAGCAGACACGGCACCAGGCTCCCAACTCCCTTGGGACACCTCCATGTGCACAGACCCGAGCCGCACGGCAGGCGCCATATTACCTCCTTCTACCCTCTGCCGACCCTACCCACGACCCTACCCGCGGCTGCCCAGAGAGACAATACAGCCACCAGCCAGAGGCACCTCCAGGGAACGGGACCTTCCCTTTTGTTTGGGACCCTACAGCTGACTAAGGGGAACTCAGACTGTGAGCTCCCTACCCGCCCGCCCTCCCAGGTGCTGCTGGCACGGTGTTCCCAGGAGAACGGTGCAGACTCAGAGGCTAAGAGACAAAGACCCAGCTTGGGCTCCCTGTGGGTGAACTGGGACCGGCACTCCTCTCCCTGGTGGGGATACAGTTTGAACTCTGGGACCCAGAGGTCGGACCTGCAGACCAGATCCCGTGCACCGAGGTCTAGCATTGCTGGGGCACAGAAGGAATATTTGTAAACAGCCTCCTGAGGTATGTGTGCCTCCAGGGGCAGATCAGTGTCCTAGAGGGCAACCCTCCCCCCAAAGGGAGGCCATGCGCCCAGCCCAGGTGGCGTTCCTGCGCAGGGAACCTCCCCGCCAGCATCACAGTCCGGGGAGGCCCAGTCCCATAAGGTCTGGCCTGCTGGCAGAGGCCCAGGAGTAGCTGCGGAGTTGGGGAGGGTGGAAAGAAGCGAGGCCCGCTCCAGACTGCGGGTCTCAGACAGCCCCACCCCCACACCCAGACTTTCTGGCTGAGCAGGACCATTCCAGCCCCGCCCTGACAGCTTTTCCTGGAAGCAGAGAACAGAACTTTGATCCCTGCTAACGACATTGGTGGTGCCTGAGGGCAGGCTTACCCAACCCAGCTCCACCCAGAACAAGAACTGATAACAGGACACAAAATCAACAGCATAGCCTGTTCCTCCAAGCAAGCGCCACCTACTGACAGGGACGGCATCCTGCACAGCCTTTTCACGGCACCCACTGACTCATTATACAGGGAGTGGTCGAATCTCACCCACAGACACCATCTAACGGCTCAGAAACTAAACAAGGTGTGTGAATACCCAAACAAAAATCTAAAGGAAAGAAACAATAACTGATCGACATGGGAAGAAATCAGCAAAAGAACTCAGGAAATATGAAGAACCAAACGGAAAACTCTCCCCCAAAGAGGAGCCCCAGCCCCCTAGAAATGGGCACCAACCAAAATCAGGCAACCAAAATGACAGAAGAGGAATTTCTTTCTTTTTTTTTTTTTTTTTTTTTTTTGAGACAGAGTCTCGCTTTGTTGTCCAGGCTAGAGTGAGTGCCGTGGCGTCAGCCTAGCTCACAGCAACCTCAAACTCCTGGGCTGGAGCGATCCTTCTGCCTCAGCCTCCCAAGTAGCTGGGACTACAGGCATGCGCCACCATGCCCGGCTACTTTTTTATATATATATCAGTTGGCCAATTAATTTCTTTCTATTTATAGTAGAGACGGGGTCTCGCTCTTGCTCAGGCTGGTTTTGAACTCCTGACCTTGAGCAATCCGCCCGCCTCGGCCTCCCAAGAGCTAGGATTACAGGCGTGAGCCACAGCGCCCGGCCTAGAAGAGGAATTTCAAATGTGGATCATAAGAACACTCACCGAGCTGCAACAACAACTCAATAACCAACACAAAGAAACCACAAAAAGCCTTCAGGACCTGGAAAAAGAAATAGACACAATGAAGAAAAGTTTAACCGAACTCCTGGAAATGAAGAATCAATTCAGGGAACTACAAAATACAGTGGAAAGTCTCAAGAACAGGGTAGATCAAACAGAAGAAAGAATCTCAGAGATTGAAGATAACACCCTCCAACTAAATAAAACCATCACAGAGATAGAGCAGAGAAACAAGAGAAAAGAGCAAAGCCTACAAGAGATGTGGGATTATGTGAAGAAACCTAATGGGAGGGTCATAGGGTTACCAGAAGGGGAAGAGGACAACACCCAAGGGTTGGACAAGCTATTTGAAGATATAATAGAAGAAAATTTCCCAGGCCTTGCTCAAAATCTTGATATACAAGTTCAAGAAGCTCAGAGGACCCCTGGGAGATTCAATGCAAACAGGAAGACGTCACGACATGCAGTCATCAGACTGACCAAAGTATCAACTAAAGAGGCCCTTCTAAGAGCTGTAAGACAAAAGAAGCAAGTGACATACAAGGGAAAGCCAATTCGAATAACACCAGACTTCTCTAATGAGACTTTACAAGCAAGGAGAGACTGGGGCCCCATTCTCACTCTTCTGAAACAAAACAATGCCCACCCTAGAATTTTATTCCCTGCAAAACTAAGCTTCATATATGAAGGAGAAATAAAGACATTCTCAGACAAGCAAAGTCTCAGAGAATTCACCAAGACCAGCCCTACAAGAAGTACTCAAAACAGTGTTATGCACAGAACACCATAATAAAAACTCACGAATATAAAAACAACCAAAACCCAAAGATTAAAGGCCAGATAATACAATGGCTCAAGAGAGAAATCAAAGCAACAACATCCAACCCAACAGAATGAACAGTAATCTAACTTACCTATCAGTTCTCTCAATAAATGTGAATGGCTTAAACTCTCCACTCAAGAGACATAGGCTGGCTGAATGGATAAGAAAATACAGGCCAAGTATATGCTGTCTTCAGGAAACACATCTAACCTGCAAGGTTGCATATAGACTAAAAGTAAAAGGGTGGAGATCAGTATTCCAGGCAAGTGGAAGCCAAAAGAAGGCTGGCATGGCTGTTCTAATTTCAGACGATTTAGTTTTTAAAGCAACAAAAGTAGTGAAAGACAAAGAGGGTCATTATATAATGTTGAAGGGCACACTTCAACAAGAAGAGATAACAATTTTAAATATATATGCACCCAACGTAGGTGCACCCAGTTTCATAAAGCAAACCTTACTGGATCTAAGCAAATGGATTAATAGCAATTCCATAATCACCGGAGATTTCAACACCCCACTGACGGCACAAGACAGATCCTCCAAACAGAAAATTAATAAAGAAATAATGGACTTAAAAAAAACCTTGGAACAACTGGGTCTGACTGACATCTACAGGACATTCTACCCACAATCCACTGAATATACGTTCTTCTCATCAGCTCACGGGACATTCTCTAAGATTGACCATATCCTAGGACAAAGTAAATCTCAAGAAATTTAAAAAAATAGAAATCATACCATGTACCTTCTCAGATCACAGTGGAATAAAACTAGAAATCAACCCTAACAGAAGCACACATTTCTACACAAAAACGTGGAAATTAAACAACTCCCTACTAAATGATTACTTCATAAATGAAGAAATCAAGATGGAAATAAAAAAAAATTCTATACTCCTACACTGCTGGTGGGACTGCAAACTAGTTCAACCTCTGTGGAAAGCAATATGGAGATACCTTAAAGCAATACAAGTGAATCTACCATTTGATCCAGCAATCCCATTGCTGGGCATCTACCCAAAAGATCCAATGACACTCTACAAAAAAGACACCTGCACTCAAATGTTTATAGCAGCACAATTCATAATTGCAAGGCTGTGGAAACAACCCAAGTGCCCATCAATCCAAGAATGGATTAATAAAATGTGGTCTATGTATACCATGGAGTACTATTCAGCTCTAAGAAACAATGGTGACATAGCACATCTTATATTTTCCTGGTTAGAGCTGGAACCCGTACTATTAAGTGAAGTTTCCCAAGAATGGAAAAACAAGCACCACATATACTCACCAGCAAATTGGTATTAACTGAACAGCACCTAAGTGGTCACATAGGTACTGCAGTAATAGGGTATTGGGCAGGGGGGAGGGGGGCGGGTATATACATATATAATGAGTGAGATGTGCACCATCTGGGGGATGGTCATGCTGGAGACTCAGACTTGTGGGGGAAGGGGGGAAATGGGCATTTATTGAAACCTTAAAATCTGTACCCCCATAATATGCTAAAATAAAAAAAAAGGGAAAAAAATAAAGTGCTGAGGCAAAAGAAAGCCACCAACCTAGAATTCTGTACCTTGCAAAATTATCCCTCAAAATGAAGGGGAAATAATGACTTTCTCAGACAAATAAAAATTGAGGGAATATTTTTACTAGCAGGTCTGCCTTGCAAGAAATGGTAAAATAATTTTTTAGCAATAATAAGAGTAATATAGGTCAGAAACTCAGTTCTTCATAAAGAAAAGATGAAAAATGTACATGATTATGTATGCTTATGCAGATATCTTATGTATATATGTATATGTATATATTCTTATGTATGCTTATATAGAAGTGAAATGAATGACAACAATGATAATAAAGCACAGGAGGGAGAAATTAAGATTACTTTATTGTTACAAGGTACTCATACTACCTGGGAAGCAATATAGTGTTATTTGAAAATGGATTAGTTGTAGATGTATATTGCAAACTCTAGGGCAACCACTAAAAGAAGTAAAAAATGTATAACTGATATGCTAAGAAAATGGAATCATACAAAATGCTCAATTAAAACCATAAAAGGCAGAACAAGAGTGGCAGACATAAAGAAGAGGCAAAGGCAAAGGCAACAAATAGAAACAGTAACAAATATGGTAGATATTAATCCAACTATATCAATTATCATTTTCAACATCGATGGTCTAAATGCACCAACTAAAAGACAGAGATTGTAAGAGTGGATTAAAATATGAAACCCAAGTACATGTTGTCTATAATAAATGCACTTTAAATGTAAAGATACATATAGAGTAAAAGTAATTGGGTAGAGAAAAGTACACCACACTAACACTAATCAAAAGAAAGCAAAGTAATATTAGTTTCAGATACATCAGACTTCAAAGCAAGGAAAGTTATGAGGGATAAAGAAGAGCATTACCCATGACAAAGTGGTCATTTCTCCAAGAAGACATAACAGTCCTTAATGTGCATGTGCCTAACAGCAGATAGTCAAATTATGAGGCAAATACTAAAAGAATCACAAGGAGAAACAGATGAATCCTCTATTATAATTGGAGATGTTACCACCTCTGTATCAGACATTAACAGAACAAGCAGGCAAAAAATCAGTAAGAATATAGTTGAACTTAATATCATCCATAATCATCTGGATATATTTGGCATCTATGTACTACTTCAATCAACAACAGCAGAATAAACAATCTTCTCAAACACACATGGAACACTGACGAAGATAGAACACATTCTGGGCCATAAAACATACCTTAACAAATTTAAAGGAATAGAAATCACTCAGACCACAATGGAATTAAACTAGAAATCAACATAGCTGGAAGATTCTAAAATATGTGGAGATTAAACACCACACTTCTGAATAACACATGGGGCAAAAGAAGATATCTCAAGAGAAATTTTAAAATATTTTGAACTAAATGAAAAGGAAAACACAACTTACCAAAATTCATGGGATACTGCAAAAGCAGTGCTTCTAGGAATATTTATAGATTAGAATGTATATATTGAAAAAAAAGAAATCTAGAAATCAATAATCTAAACTTCCATTTTACCCGGGTGTGATGGCTCACACCTGTAATCCTAGCACTCTGGGAGGCAGAGGTGGGAGGATTGCTTGAGACCAACTTCAGCAAGAGTGAGAACCTGTCTCTACTAAAAATAGAAAAAATTGGCTGGACAACTAAAAATAGAAAAAAATTAGCCAGGTGTGGTGGTGCACACCTGTAATCTCACCTACTCAGGAGGCTGAGACAGGAGAATGGCTTGAGCCCAGGAGTTTGAGGTTGCTGTGAGCTAGGCTGATGCCACGGCACTCTAACCTGGACAAAAAAGCAAGACTCTTTCTCAAAAATAAAATAAAATAAAATAAAATAAACTTCCACCTTAGGAAACTAGAAAAAGAGCAGATTAAATCCAAAGGAAGCAAAAGAAAAGAAATAGTAAAAATTGGAGCAGAAATCAGTGAAACTGAAAATAGAAAACCAATGGAGAAAATCAGGGAAACCAAAAGCTGGTTCTTTGAAAAGATCAATAAAATCAATGAACTTCTAGGCAGGCTAGATAAGACAAAGAGAGAGGACACAAATTACTAACATCAGAAATAGGCCAGGCATGGTGGCTCATGCCTGTAATCCCAGCACTTTGGGAGGCCAAGGTGGGAGGATCACTTGAGGCCAGGGGTTTGAAATGAGTCTGGGAAACATAGCAAGACCCTCATTTCTACAAAAATTTTTTAAAATTAGCTGGGCATAGTGGTGCACACCTATAGTCCTAGCTACTGAGGAGACTGAAGCAGGAGGATCTCTTGAGCTCAGGAATTCTAGGCTCTAGTGAACTATGATCATGCCATTGCCACTGCACTCCAGCCTGGGCAACAGGGCAAGACCTTGTCTCTCAAGATAAATAAATAAATAAAAACTAAAAAAAAAAGGACATCAGTATGGATCTCTTAGACATTAAAAGAATAATCAAGGAATGCTATGAACAACTATGTCCCACAAATTTGACAACCTAGATTAAATGGAACAGCTAGTTGAAAGACACAATCTGCCAAAACTCACACAAAAGGAAATGGACAATCTGCATAGACTTATGTTTATTAAAGAAATCGTATAAATAATTAACCTTTCAGGGCCGGGCGCGGTGGCTCACGCCTGTAATCCTAGCACTCTGGGAGGCCGAGGCGGGCGGATTGCTCCAGGTCAGGAGTTCGAAACCAGCCTGAGCAAGAGCGAGACCTCGTCTCTACTATAAATAAAAAAGAAATTAATTGGCCAACTAATATACATAGAAAAAATTAGCTGGGCATGGTGGCGCATGCCTGTAATCCCAGCTACTCGGGAGGCTGAGGCAGGAGGATCACTTGAGCCCAGGAGTTTGAGGTTGCTGTGAGCTATGCTGACGCCACGGCACTCACTCTAGCCTAGGCAACAAAGTGAGACTGTCTCAAAAAAAAAAAAAAAAAAAAAAAATTAACCTTTCAAAACAAAAATTACCAGATCTATACAAATTCACTTGTGACTTCTACCAAATATTTAAGGAAGCAATGATACCAATTCTCTACAGTCTCGTTTAGAAGACAGAAGCAGAGGTAATACAATTGACACTTGAACAACAGAGCTTTAAACTGTGTGTATCCACTGCAGATTTTCTTCTGCCTCTGCCACCCATGAGACAGCAAGCCCAAGCTCTCCTCTTCCTCTTCCTCCTCAGCCTACTCAGTGTGAAGACAATGAGGATGAAGGCCTTATGATGATCCATTTCCATTTAATAAATAGTAATTACATTTTTCTCTTTTTCATAGTTTTCTTAACATTTTTTCTCTAGCTTACGTTATTGTAAGAACATATATAATACATATAGTACACAAAATATGTATTGATTGTTTTTGTTATCAGCAAGGCTTCCTGTTAATAGTAGGTTATTAGTAGTTCAGTTTTGGGGGAGTCAAAAGTTATAAAAGGATTTTTGACTATGCGAGGGGTCAGCACCCCTAACCTCCTTGTTATTGAAGAGTCAAATGAGTCATAACTTGTTCTATGAGGCCAGCATTACATAACTAATATCAAATGGAACTTATCCCAAGTATGAAGGCTGGTTCTACATTTGAAAATCAGTTAATGTAATCCATTGCATTGATAAACTAAAGAGGAAAAAATCACATGATTGCATCAATGGACTGAGGGGGGGGGACATTTAACAAAAATCAAACACCATTTCAGTAAACTAGGGGAACTTCCTCAACTTGATAAAGAATATTCACACACACACACACACACACACACACACACACACACACACACACACAAAGCCCTATAGATAACATCATACTTAATGGTGAGACATTGAAATCTTTCCCACAAAGATCAGGAATAAGCAAACGATATCCCCTGTTAGCACTACTTTATAACATCATACTGGAAATTCTAGCTAATGCAATAAGAAAGTAAATAAAAGTCTTGTTAGATTGGAAGGAAGAAACTATCTTTGTTCACAGATGGACATGGTAGTCTACATGGAAAATCTGAAAGAATTAACAATCACAGCAAAAAACTCCTGAAACTAATTAGCAATTATACTAATAGTAAGGCTGCAGAATACAGAGTTAATATATAAAAGTTGATTGCTTTCCTATATATCAGCAATGAACAAGTGGAATTGAAATTAAAAACACAATACTATTTACATTAGCATCCCTCAAAATGAAATACTTAGGTGTAAATCTACCAAAATATGTACAAGATCAATATGAGGAAAATTACAAAACTCTGATGAAAGAAATTTAAAAAACTAAATAATGGAGAGCTAGTCCATGTTCACGGATAGGAAGAGTCAATATTCTCAAGATGTCAGTGCTTTCCAACTTGATCTATAGACTCAATGCAATCACAGTCCAGATCCCTGCAAGTTATTTTATGGATATCAACAAACTGATTCTAGGTTTATACTGAAAAGCAGAAGACCCAGACTTATCAACACATTGTTGAAAAAGAAGAACAAAGTTGGAGGAATGACACTACCTGTTTTTAAGACCTACTATCAAGACAGTGTGGTATTGGCAAGAGAATAAACAATAGGTCAATGGAGTAGAATAGATAGCCCAGAAATAGAATCACATAAATATAGTCAACTGATCTTCAAGAAGCAAAGGCAACAATGGAGAAAAGATGGTCTTTTCAACAAATGGTGCTGGAACAAGTAGAAACACACACAAAAAAATGAATCTGGACACAGACCTTACACTCTTCACAAAAATTAACCCCAAATGGATCACATACCTAAATCTAAAATGCAAAACTATAAAACTTCTAGAAGATAACATAGGAGAAAATCTAGATGAGTTTGAGTTTGTTGATGGTTTTTAGATATAACATTGAAGGTGTGATCCATGAAAGAAATTATAAGACAGACTTGATTAAAATTAAAAATTCCTCCTTTGTGAAATATACTGTCAAGAGAATGAGAATACAAGCCACAGACTGGGAGAAAAATATTTGCAACAGATATCAGATAACAGATAAAGGACTGTTATCCAAAATATACAAAGAACTCTGAAAGCTCAATAAGAAAACAAACAATTTGGTTAAAAATGGACCAAGGACTTCACCAGGTATCTCACTAAGATATACAGGTGGCAAAGGAGGATATGAAAAGATGCTCCACATCATATGCCATCAGGGAAATGCAAATTAAAACAATGATATACCACTACAATCTGATTAGAATGGCTACAATCAAAAACAGTGACAACACCCAATGAATGGGAACAGGAACTCTCATTCATTGCTGGTGGGAATGCAAAGTGGTACAGCCACTTTGTTAGACAGTTTGCCAGTTTCCTACAAAACTAAACATTCTCTTACCATATGATCCAGGAATCTTGCTCCTTGGTACTTACCTAAAGGGATAGAAAATTTATTAATACACCCACACTAAAACCTGGACACAGATCATTTATATCAGATTTATTCATGATTGCCAAAATTTGGAAGCAACCAGTAAGTCCTTCAGTAGGTAAATGGTTAAATAAACTGTGGTACATTCAGACAATGGAATATTATTCAGAACTAAATGGGAATGTGCTATCAAGCCATGAAAAAACATGGAGGAAATTGAAACACACATTACTAAGTGAAAGAAGCCAATCTGAAAAGGCTGTAGACTGTATGGTACCAACTGACATTGTGGAAGAGGTGAAACTATGGAGACAGTAAAAAGTCCTATAAAATGGATAACGAAAATTTGCAGATGCTTTGTTATTATGTAAGGACAAAGCCATAATAAAAATGGATCTTAATGATTATAGTTTGTGATATTAAATACAGTATCAGAAATAAATTGCCAATGATCTGGAACCGACATTAGTGGGGCAATTGTAGGGGGCTTGCTGAGGATGTCCTTGGCCAATGAGCATTCTATTGGCCAAGGACATAATGCAGGCAAGACTAAAGGTAGGACACAGAAAGAAGCCAAGTCTTTGAGGGCCCTTTGAACACTGCAAAATGTATTAACACCAATTCACCCAGGAATAAGCTATGAATATGTCCAAGTTATTGTTTGCTTATTCTCTAAATGGGCTGAGGCTTCTCCTTGTTGGAGAGCTATAACATCATGCCCTTACACAAAGTCTAGAAAAAGTAAAAGAACTAATGAAGTCTTAAAACTAAAATTATCAAAGTTCTCAAAAATTTGAACTTTCATGGTCTTTCATGCTGCCATTAGCCTTGATGGTAATAATCTACCCCTTTTGGTACCCACAGTTTACATCTTCATCAATCAATAGCCTTTCCCCACCCATGTATTTGAAAAATTTTCTTCCAATTCTAGGTTCTGTTCATTACAGACTAATGTAAATAAATGCTTCATGAGACTTAGGTTACTTCTAGAATTATTGCTAGCAGGTTCAAGTGTATTTCCAAAATAACTGCCTAAACAGACCATAATTAATCTAAAATTTGGGGATCTAGTCATCTGAAACAGCGCCAGAATAAAACTGCCATTGGGCATAGACATAAAGTACCTTATCAAGTACTATTAACAACTGAGGTAGTGATTAAACTCCAAGGTAATGATCTTGGATCTAACTTACCACTTTCTTCTGATTGCCAGACATTTATTCTATCAGAAGAATTCAAACTAAGGATTGTTAGGAATTCTTCCAGAGCTGATGACTGGAGAAGCAGGCAGTTTTTTCCCAAAACAAAGAAACAAGACTATTTTTCTAATTTGGGGGGGGGTCTGCTACTACTAATACTATCTTTTGTTATATCTTGACATCCTCCATTGAACCAATAGTAGTGGGTCACTTAAATAGATATTTATATAAAAACAAAAATGATCTGCAAATTTCAGTCATTTAGCTGTTAAAAGCAACTAATTACTAACGACATATCTCACTATTTTAAGAATCAATCTCAAAAACACAATTCATCCAAAAAGAGAGATTATTTGGCTATTACTTGAGTATGAAATAAAACTAAATATCATTTGAGAGGGCTATAGTTGACTCTCCTATCACAAAACCTTGACTTCCTTGCACTCATCCATTTATTACTTCAACATTTACTAGGAGCCTCTACCCATTTATTAACCTCATCCATTTATCAATATTACTAGGTTCCTAGTACCCAAATGCTGTGCTAGACACTGGGATACGATGGCATAAGTCTACAGCCCTTCGGTTTTGTAGGAGGAGGCGGGCAAGTAAACTAATACCGGCAATCAAGCAATGTGGATCTGGGTGCCCCACTACTGGTATGAACACAGTGTGGGGGAAAGATAAGAGCAGTCAGTTCTTTCTAATGCGTGTGTTTGGGGTGAGGTTCAGGAAAATTCCACAGAGGTGAGAACATTAGTGGAACAGAAAAATTTCGCCAATTCACAGTTGCAAAATCGCTAGAGATAACAGGAAATGAACGATGTATTCTATAGCCACACTTCTCTGTGCTGCACATAAAAATTCTTTTTCCAAAACATGTCAAGGAATTTGGTTATATAAGCAACAAAGTTGTCATATTTTTTCTTTTGATATAGTAAAAGGTATTCGAAAAAATGGGACCCGTGGGATGGATTATTAACGTACACAGGCCATAAATTTACTTCAGCGTTCTCAGCACTGTAAGGGCACCACTGAGCCTTTTGAGTGCCATAAAAAAACTGGGTAGTCAGAAAGTATTCTAATTCGGAAAATTTGGGGTTCTGTTAGAGTAAGTTTCCCATTGACACCTTGGAACAGGGCCATCACCTTTTGTGATTGGCGCAGAGAAGAGACCGCGATGGAAAAAACATGTAAGAAAGCGAGCTGGAAGATCCAACATTTGTGATACTTTGTTGACTTGCCAGAGGCTTTCCCCTTACGCTGGTGTTAACCCCTGTTCTCCAGCAACCAGCGGACGCGGTGAGAAGGTTCGCGACTTGACCAGGGCACACTGCACTGATGAAGAGCGGCGCGACGGCTCTCCACTCAAACCGGCAGAAACAAAGCTGAGTCTTCCTGCATCGAAAAGGAACCCCCCACCCCGCTCCACCCCCCACCCCCTCTACCCCCACTCCACCCCCACCCCGCTCCACCCCCACCCCGCTCCACCCCCCACCCCCTCTACCCCCACTCCACCCCCACCCCGCTCCACCCCCCACCCCCTCTACCCCCACTCCACCCCCACCCCGCTCCACCCCCCACCCCCTCTACCCCCACTCCACCCTCACCCCGCTCCACCCCCACTCCACCCCCATCCCGCTCCACCCCCACTCCACCCCACCCCACTCCACCCCCACTCCACCCCACTCCACCCCCACCCCGCTCCACCCCCACTCCACCCCCATCCCGCTCCACCCCCACTCCACCCCACCCCACTCCACCCCCTACCCCTCTACCCCCTCTACCCCCACCCCACTCCACCCCCTACCGCCCTCCACCCCCACTCCACCCCCACCCCGTTCCACCCCCACTCCACCCCCACCCCGCTCCACCCCCTACCCCCCTCTACCCCCACTCCACCCCCACCCCCTCTATCCCCACTCCACCCCCCACCCCACTCCACCCCACCCCCTACCCCCTCTACCCCCACTCCACCCCCTACCCCGCTCCACCCCCTACCCCCTCTACCCCCACTCCACCCCCACCCCGCTCCACCCCCTACCCCCTCTACCCCCACTCCACCCCCACCCCACTCCACCCCCTACCCCCTCTACCCCCACTCCACCCCCACCCCGCTCCATCCCCTACCCCCTCTACCCCCACTCCACCCCCCACCCCTCTCCACCCCCTACCCCCTCTACCCCTACTCCACCCCCTACCCCCTCTACCCCTACTCCACCCCCACCCCGCTCCACCCCCTACCCCCTCTACCCTCACTCCACCCCCCACCCCACTCCACCCCCACTCCACCCCCACCCCACTCCACCCCCTACCCCCCTCTACCCCCACCCCATTCCACCCCCTACCCCCTCTACCCCCCCTCCACCCCCCACCCAACTCCACCCCCCCTCCACCCCCCACCCCACTCCACCCCCTACCCCCTCTACCCCCACTCCACCCCCACCCCACTCCACCCCCTACCCCTCTACCCCCACTCCACCCCCCCACCCCACTCCACCCCCACTCCACCCCCACCCCACTCCACCCCCTACCCCCCTCTACCCCCACTCCACCCCCACCCCACTCCACCCCCTACCCCCCTCTACCCCCACTCCACCCCCACCCCACTCCACCCCCACTCCACCCCCTACCCCCACTCCACCCCCACTCCACCCCCACCCCACTCCACCCCCTACCCCCCTCTACCTCCACTCCACCCCAACCCCCCCACTCCACCGCCACTCCACCCCCCACCCCACCCCCACCCCCCCACCCCCCCCACTCCACCCCTACCCCCACCCCACTCCACCCCCTACCCCCCTCTACCCCCACTCCACTCCACCCCCTACCCCCACTCCACCCCCCACCCCACTCCACCCCCACCCCCCCACCCCACTCCACCCCTACCCCCACCCCACTCCACCCCCTACCCCCCTCTACCCCCACTCCACTCCACCCCCTACCCCCACTCCACCCCTACCCCACCCCACTACCCCACTCCACCCCCACCCCACCCTACTCCACCCCCTACCCCACCCCACTTCACCCCCCCACCGCCCCACTCCACCCCCTACCCCCACTCCACCCCCCACCCCACTCCACCCCCTACCCCTCACTCTACCCTTACCCCACCCCACTACCCCACTCCACCCCCTACCCCACCCCACTTCACCCCCCCACTCCACCCCTACCCCACCCCCCTCTACCCCCTACCCCACCCCACCCCCTTCACCCCCCACTCCACCCCCTTACCCCCCATTCCACCCCTACCCCACCCCCAACCCCCTCTCCACCCCCAACCTCACTCTACCCCCTACACCACTCCCACCCCACCCCCTACCCCACCCCACTTCACCCCCTACTCCATCCCACTCCACCCCCTACCCCCCTCTGCCCCCACCCCACTCCACCCCCTACCCCACCCCACTCCACCCCCCACCCCACTCCACCACCCCCCACCCCACTCCACCCCCACCCCACCCCACTCCACCCCCACCCCCCTCCACCACCCCAACCCCACTCCACCACCCCCCACCCCACTCCACCACCCCCCACCCCACTCCACCACCCCCCACCCCACCCCACTCCACCCCCCACTCCGCGCCCCCCAACTCCCCATGCCCCCCACCCCACCCCACCCCACCCCACTCCATCCCCCACCCCCCTTCTGAAGGGCGCGTCCCAGCACCGAGACCCGGAGGCCTTGGCGAGGCCTGGGTCCTGTCCGGAAGGCTAGGTAAGGCTAGCGCTCCGCAAATCCTTCGCTAAACCGCACCCTGGCCAGGGGGGTCCCCAACCCGGCCCCAACCCGCAGCCGCCGCGAGCTCTATCGTTGAGCACTCGGCACGCGCTCCCGCGACGGCAGTTCGCCAGCCCGCGCAGGTGCGCGCGCACCTGTCGCCCCGAGCGCGCGCCGCGGGGCAGAGGGCAGGAGCTCCGCGCGGGCGCGCGCCCGGCAGTGTTCGCGTACGTGCGCCGTCCGCGGGCGCGGTGTCCTGCGCGGCGCTCGGGCCGGGGGCGGGCGCGTGCGGAGCCCGGGCGGCGTTTTCCAGGCGGCCCGGCTCCCCCTGGCGGCAGGCGAGCGCGCCGCAGGAGCGCAGTCAGGCGTTCTCCGCGGGCAGCCGGCGGCGGGGCCTCGCCCGATCGCGCGGGGTCCTCGGCGGCCCGGGTGGCTAGTTCCCCGCTGCTGTCGTCGGCGCGGGCGGCCGCGGGTGCTGCTGCTGTTGGTTCGCGGCGGCGGCGAGGAGGAGAGGAGAGGGCGAGGCGGCGGGAGGAGGAGGCGGCGGCGGCGGGGACGCCGGGCCGGCGGCGGCGGGAAGATGGCGGACGTGCTCAGCGTCCTGCGACAGTACAACATCCAGAAGAAGGAGATTGTGGTGAAAGGGGACGAAGTGATCTTCGGGGAGTTCTCCTGGCCCAAGAATGTGAAGACCAACTACGTGGTTTGGGGGTGAGTCCGGCGTGGCCGAGGTCTGGGTGGCAGCGCGGCGTGCGGCGCCCCCAGGCGACCTCTTTGTAACCCCTCCCCCCGTTTCCCTAGGGATGGGCCGAAACGGTGCTCTGGAAAAAGTTTCTCTCCGGAGCGAAAGTTGCACTTCTAGGGTGAGGAGGGAGAGGACTAGGAGCTCCTCTGGAGCGGCCCATCCCTTTACATCTTTGAGAAGTCAAAGGGAAAGGTACCCCGCGAGTTTCCGAGTTGTCCAGCGCGGTTTTGCGCGCACGCACCAGGTGCGGGCGGCGAGTGGAGCTGGTGCGCGCGTGTACCTGAGCAGAGGTGCACAAAGGGCGCGCCGTCTCGGGCCGGAGACGTCTCTTTTTCGTCTTTATTTTTTAGAGGCTGCCATGTGTTGCAACCATCTCCGCTGGTCCTTGAAGCTTCTGGTCTGTTTCTCCTTTGGTTAGTGGGGAGGGGGTTGCCTCTCGACAAGAGAGAAGGGCATCAACTATGTGAAGTCAGGACGGGAAGGAAATTTGGTGTGTTGGGAAGAGTCGTCAAAATCTGTGTTAGAGGTGAAGGCAGGAGTTTCTCGGGAGAAAGTTACTGGTGAAACAGAGTGAGCTTTTCAGATCTAAGAAATTGATAATGAGTGTGATTTTGCGAAGTGTATTTTAAAGGGAAGTGTTTTGGAATGTTGGTCCACGTGGAGTTTTATGAATTTAAGTCATTCAAGAAAAACATCTAGTCACTTTCATTGGTGCTTCATTTGGTTCATTAGAACCTTTAGCCAGAATTCCCTGCTCATTTTGTTTGATTGAATGGAGCGAGCTTTAAGACTCGATGAAAACTAGTGGAAATTTTTGTTTGTTGGTTGGTTTTGTGGTTTTTCTGTTTGTTTGCTTTTGGCCTTGTGATTTAGTTAGCTCTGTGAAATGTTGATTGATGTTATTCTGAGTTTCCTGTGTTTTTACTCTTTGAAAGAATTTGCATAGATAGAATTACATTTGATTGGGTTTTTAGTGGATTTTTTTCTTTAAAAATTGGTTAAGGAGTATCTAGAGTGTATTTCCATACAGAGTTCATTCTGAGAAATAAAAATAAATTCTAACATCCGGGGATTCCTGCCTGAAAGGCAGGAACTTAATCTGAATTGAGGAGATTAAACAGATAACTTGATATGAAATGTTTTCTAGCTTTTAAGAAGAGAACAATCACTTCTTGTTGGAGGTGTTTAGAGAAGATTCTGTAGAAATGTGTTTGACATGTTTGTATCAAACAAAGTTTTCTTGAATAAATGAACAAATGAATAAGCTTTAAAGAATAAATAGGAATTCTCTGGGTGAAATGGTGGATTAAGTCTTCCAGGATAAGTGAACTCTATGCTTAAAGGAATAAGATCTGGAAAGGAAATGGGTTGACAGAAATTCAGTGAACCCAGTGAAAAAGGAATACTTAGAACAGTAGACTTCAAACTTTTTCAACAGTGATTCACACCAAGAAATTATTTTTATTTTCTGTATGCTGTGTGCACATTTAAATATGTGCATATATAAAAAACACTAAAGACATTTATGCATGCAGTGCATTCTCCAAGGTATGGTTGTTACCCATGTATTGGATTTCACAGTACAATAATTGATAGTGGTGTGTGGTTTAAAATGCATATGTTTAGAGAAAAAGTGGGAATAGAGATTAGACAGGTAGGTTTAGGGCAGATTATAATGAGCTATATTCAGATGAATTCTGATAATACATTGACATTTCTAGATGGGGAGAATGTAGGAGTAGGGTGGGATTGAATACTAGGTAATATATGTGCTTGGATCAGAGAGCTTGCACCCCCAGACTACTTGTTTTATCACAGGTAGAATTACATTTTGATTTTGTATCATTGGTCTAATTGGAGGGATGTCCTAAGAATCATACTTGTGAAATTCAATGTTATATTTACTGTAAGAATGTTGTTAAGGATGTTGTTCAGCAGTATCTTATTTTGAGGGAGCCACAGGATAAGTTTTTTTAATACATTTAGCACCAGTGATGGTTGTGCTTCTCCTAAGTAGTTTGTTTTCTCTGATGTATCCTCATCAGTCTGTAACTGGTTAGTATTTTCTCTTTATTGACAAAGCGCAGAGCATAAATTGGGCCTAGTTCTAAAAAGCATATAGTACCTTAGAGAATGAATTTTGTGTACCTTCTCTATTTTTGTTTTTTGTCATTGCCTTCCTTTGTGTTCCTTTTGCCCTAATGACATTCCACTTATTAGATTTTATACTTTATTTGTATCTTTATTAGCTGTGTTAGATCCATTGTTGAATAGCAAAGTTGTATAGATTAATGAATATATGTAATTAAGCACAAAGAGTTGAATTAGAATTTTGAGTAAAAAAAATCTTGCCTTAATTATTTCAGGACTGGAAAAGAAGGCCAACCCAGAGAGTACTACACATTGGATTCCATCTTATTTTTACTTAATAATGTACACCTTTCTCATCCTGTTTATGTCCGACGTGCAGCTGTAAGTAGAATTCATTTTAAAGCTTTTTTGTTTTGTTTTACTTCACGATAGTAGGTATCATTCAGTGTGGATAACTTCCCTCATGGGTTTCAAATCAAAAGAGTGAAAGGTTTCTATTAGTCTCTTGGAGGGTCAAAATTGGTCTATTGTGTGATTTATACAAATTTTTTAATCTGTGATTTTTTTTTCATGTAAAATGTGGTCAGTGTTTATAACAACAGAAGTTTTTATAGGCATTTATAGGGATGATTTAAAAATTTACAAGCCTGTGGAAGGACTCTAATATTTCAGAACTCTAGTTTAATCTGAAGCAAACTTTTTTTGGTTGTAAGGATCAAATTAACACACATCTTTTTAAAATTATTATATTTTGTGACAGAGTCTCACTCTGTTGACCTTAGTAGAGTACTGTGGCATTAGCCTAGCTCCCAGCAACCTCAAACTCTTGGGCTCAAGCAATCCCTCTGCCTCAGGCTCTTGAGTAGCTGGAACTACAGGCATGCGCCACCATGCCCGGCTAATTTTTCCTATATATTTTTAGTTGGCCAATTAATTTCTTTCTATTTTTTTTTTTTTTTTTTTTTTGAGACAGAGTCTCACTTTGTTGCCCAGGCTAGAGTGAGTGCCATGGCGTCAGCCTAGCCAAGAGCAACCTCAAACTCCTGGGCTCAAGCAATCCTTCTGCCTCAGCCTCCCGAGTAGCTGGGACTACAGGCATGTGCCACCATGCTCCGCTAATTTTTTTCTATATATATTGGCCAATTAATTTCTTTCTATTTATAGTAGAGACGGGTCTCACTGTTTTTCAGGCTGGTTTCGAACTCCTGACCTTGAGCAATCCGCCCACCTTGGCCTCCCAGAGTGCTAGGATTACAGGCACAGGGCTCCGGGCCTCTTTCTATTTTTAGTAGAGACAGAGTCTGCTGTGGTTCAGGCTGGTTCGAACTTCTGAGCTTGAGCGATCCTCCCACCTGGGCCTCCCAGAGTAGGTGTGAGCCAGTGTGCCAGGCCCTACTTTTTCTATCTTTAGTAGAGATGGGTCTTGCTTTTGCTCAGGCTGGTCTCAAACTTCTGAGTTCAAGCGATCCTCCGGTTTCGGCTTCCCAGAAGGCTAGGATTACAGGTGTGAGCCATCGCACCTGGCCTTGAAATTATTTTTTTAATCAACTCAGTACAACTATTTTCATACTCTTGATACATTGGTTTTAATTTTTCCTGATTTCTCAGTGTTTGGAAATTTATTACTCAGAGGAAATCTTTAGAAATAACAGAAAATAACTGATTTCATGTTGGTGAGATTCTTCATCTGTAGGGAAGCAGTGTATTATAATTAGTAAGTAAATGGGCTTCAGAATTATTTGGATATGATAGCTGTATGACATGGCAAATTACCAAAAGTGCCCTTAAAAGATGATATTTAATTTTCTAAATGAGACCATCCCTCAGATTAATTTTGGTAGAGTTGAACATAAAATCTTTTTGGAGACATAATTGAAATAATCAAATGTCTGGTTTTACTATTTATCATTTTTACTTTATAAGTCCATACTTAAAATTAAGTATGAAATGTATTAACTTACAAATAACTACTTTTTCCCATTTCCTACAGTTCTTAAAACAATTTTATTCAAATTTTCACAAGCATCATTATCCTGTCATCACTAGAGCCAGTTTTTGAGTTATCTAACGCAGTTGCTAGATCACTCATTAAGCTGTGTGAAATTTACTTCCATACCCTTTCCCTCCCTCCCTGCTAGCAATAATTGAGGTTTCTGGCTTATCTGAGGTGTCTTTCAAACAGTACCTTATTATTTAAAGTATCTGAGAAAAATATCCCATCATGTAATGGGCTTTGTAAGTATTAAACTGTAAGGCTTCTGCTTTTTTGAACAAGAAATACATATTTAGTGTTAAATACTTATTTAAAAAAATAAAGTTAGAGTGAAACTACTTGGGAAATAATGGGGAAAAAATAGTGACATCTCTCTCTTTAAGATTGTTTTAACTCATTAGATCTTTAAAACTGAATTAGGCAGTAATTAGAATGTTTTGTTGGATATAGCCATTCATTTTGTGTTAATAAAGATTCAGATAGTTGGTTTAGGTTTTCAGATTATGTTTTAGAGGAATGGTTGTAGCACATAATTGATAGCTATAATTGTTACAGTGGTCCTTAGGACCCTTAGTTGCATAATTTAACTCTTATTTTTCTTAAATAGTTGCCAAATTGAAAGGACAGAGTTCCAAAACCTAGGGTTCTATGAATTTGAGGTGGTCGTTTCCTAATTATTTTGTGCTATTTGCTCTTTCTTGTGAGCAGACCATTCATTCCTGAAATGGGTATTCTTAATCCATACCTCCTATTTTAGTGTGAGTAGATGTACTTCCTTTCCAGTTAGCTATAATGTGTACATAACTCAGTAGCAACCAAATGATGAAATATCAGATGTAGGAACAGTAAAGAATGTAAGTTTGACCAGGCACAGTGGCTTGCACCTGTAATATTAGCACTTTGGGAAGCTGAGGTGGGAGGATCATTTAAGGCCAGGAGTCTGAGGCCAACCTAAGCAACACAGCAAAACTGACCCCATCTCTACAAAAGATGAAAAAATTAGCTGGGTGTGGTGGCATATGCCTGTAGTACCAGCTGCTTGGGAGACACTGAGATAGGAGTGTCCCTTAAGCCCAGGAGTTAGAGGTTGTAGGGAGCTATGCTGATGCTGATGCCACTGACCCTGTCCCATAAAAAAAGAAAATTAGTTCAAATATTTTAACTATTTATGTAGACAGGTTTAAAAAAGATACAACACACAAAAACTATGGACACTTAAACTTTCATACTCATAAGTAGAACCTAAAATTTATCCTAAGCTTTAAGGTAAATTTTTAATTGATTAAATATAGTTTATGTGAATCATCAAGGAGTCAGTGCAGGTTTGGTGCAGTGAAATATAATTAGTATTCAATATAAGATAATTGGCCAAAGATACTAAGGGTTCTTCTTCCTTGTTGCTGTGTAAGATGACAGAGGATTTACACTATATAATCCCCTGGCCACCAGTTTTTCTTGCTCTGTGTTGTTTATTGGCATTAGAAAAATGATGTGGAAAATTGTGGTAAAGACAAGATTCATTAATTCATGGCCCAAAGATGACTTGGTGCTTTCTTCTTTACAAATAACTAAGGTAGGCAATTAAAGGAAAATCACACATTTTGGTAAAAAGGATATTTTTTCAGATTTAAGTTTTTAATTTTTTCTCCCTGCTTACAGAATTTATTCACACTCAAGGCTAAAAAAAGAAATATGTAATGTGGAAATTAAACAACCACCACTGATGTTTTCCTATATACTCTCCTATACTTATTCCTATGCCTAAACATGTGCCTATTATCAAAATTTAGTTTTAGTGGTGAATTTAGTTTATTTGAAAGAGTTTAAGTAGAATATTTTGAAGAGGCCTTATTTGTGTGTGAGAAAAGAAAACATTTTGGAGACACTGCAGTAAATGAGAAAGCAGTGGGGCTAAAAAGAGATCAGTCCACATGTGTGCACCATCATGTGTGCGATTAAAAAACAAATACTTAGAGTAAGCCAAGGAGAAAAGAAAATAGACTGGAATTGATATTTTGAAAGGGATAGAGTCATTGCTTCATTTCTTATGATTATCTTTTGTATATCTTCCTAGAATTTTAAAAATCAAATTACTAAAAATTAACATGTTGAAAAATTTTCAAGATTTTTATTAGTTTCTTTTAGCCTACTCACTTTTTACAAATGTGATTTTAAATATACATTACCAAAATACATTGGAATAAAATTAGGCCAGGCACAGTGGCTCAAAATCCCAGCACTTTGGGAAGCCGAGGCAGGAAGATCACTTGAGGCCTGGAGTCAAGAACAGCCCAGGCAACACAGGGAGACCCTGTCTCTCTATAAAAAGAAAAAAAAGCTGGGTATGGTGGTACATGCCCGTAGTCCTAGCTACTTGGGAGGCTAAGCCAGGAGAATTGCTTGAGCCCAAGAATTTGAGGTTACAGTGAGCTATAAATGATGCTACTGCACTCCGGAGCCTGGGCAACAGAGCAAGGCCCTGTCTCTAAAAAAAAAAAATTCAGACATTATATGATGTTGATTTTTATCAAGTTTTATATAGTTATTCATTTGATATTTAATTTAAAATTTTGTCTTCAGACTGAAAATATTCCTGTGGTTAGGAGACCTGACCGAAAAGATCTACTTGGATATCTCAATGGTGAAGCATGTGAGTATTTTTTTAAATTGCTCCCCCTTTTAAATACACATTGTTTCTTCACCCCTCACCCCTGTGAAATAAAGAGTAGTGGGAAGAGAATTTATATTCCCACTGAAAAATTAACCCACTTCAGCTTTGTCCATATGACTTTTCTTTCTTTTTACAGTGAATGCACTCTTTGCTCTTTAAGGCCAGTCACCCATTTCTTGTGTAGAGATTCCATCTTTGACAGTCTCAAAGGCTTTGTCTTTGTAAATTGCATCATGAGTCTTCTCCTTCCTTCTGTATCATTTCTTTTTAGAATACATAGGATCTCTCATCTTTAAAAGATATTTTTGACCCTACATTCCCACTGTCTGCTGCTTCATTTGTCTTCTCCCTTTTCCTGCAGAATTCTTTGCAAGAGTTGCTGTGATATCACTGCTTCTTCTTTACCTCTCATTCTTTCGTGAGGCCACTCCATCCCACTAAAATAACTGTTTGTAAAGTCAACACTAACTTAAGGCTTACCACAGTTTTTCGTCTCTCATACCATACTTGACCTCTAAACAGCATTCTAAACTATTGACCACTTCTGTGTTGAAAGCCTTTCTTCATTTGGCTTTTTAGACACCAGACTCTTGGTTTTCTTTCTACTCATTGTCCACCTTTCAGTTTATTTTGCTTACTGCTGTGCCTGACCTCTAATTCTTGAAGTTTTCCAGGACTTGATTTTTTTCCTTTCTTTTTAAATCCTTAATCTCTTGGTGACCTCTTCCAGTTTTATGCTTTAAATATCTTTTATGTATGCTGATAAATTCCAAGCGTTTTTCTCTAGCACTAACTTCTTCTTAAGTTTCAGATTTATAAATTCACTGTTAAATCTTCCCTTGGATATTTAATAGGCATCTGAAATTTAACCTATCCAAAATAGAATGCCCAGTTACTTCCTTCCCATCTCCCCTTACACTAAACAAAATGAGGCTGCTCTTCCTGCAGTGTTCCCATCTTAGTTGGCACCCTACTCATGCAGCTGCTTATGCCAGAACTGTGGTCAAATCTTTGATTTCTTTCACATCTCACACCCCTTCTATGATCAAGTCCTTTTCTCTAACTTTGAAAGTATGATGACCTCTTACCATTCCACCTCTACCCTATTTCTCCTTCCTCCTTAGGTTATTGTATAGCTTAGTCACAGGTCCCCACTCTATTTCCTACAGTGTAGTTCTGCCTAGCATTCAGAGTGTCCTGTTTTTGAAAAAGCATGTAAATTTGATTGTGTTACTCATCTCCTCAAGGCCATCCTATGGCTTCCCATCACACTTAGAATAAAGCTCCTTTTCCTTGTACTGGCTTATATGGTCTTGCTTCTGCCTAAATCTCTGTGACCTCATATTCCACCAATTTTCCTTTGCTTTCAGCAGTCAGTCTTATTGGTCTTTTAGCTGTTCTAATCTTAGAGTCTTTGCATTTGCTCTTCTGTTTTTAATTGTTTCTATATTGTTACTTGGCTTCCTTCCTTACTATCTTATTTAGATCTGTGCTCAAATGTGGCTCCAAATGTTGTTCGATCAGAGAGAGCTTCTCTGACCACTCTGTCTAAAATATAAAATAGCATTGCTTCCCTTCCTCCCCGTCTTTAGAGTACCATCTGATTACTTCTCATCAAATCCCATCCATTGACCTGCAATTACATACATTTGTTGATGTATACTTATTGTCTGTCTTCTCCACCAGATGGTAAACACTAAGGGGGTAGTTTGTGTTGTTTATTGTTAAACATCAAGCATTTAGAATAGTGGTACATAGTAGGTTCTTTTTTTTTTTTAAAGACAGAGTCTTGCTTTGTTGCCCAGGCTAGAGTGAGTGCTGTGGCGTCAGCTTTACTCACAGTAACCTCTAACTCCTAGGCCCAAGTGATCCTCCTGTCTCAGCCTCCTGAGTAGCTGGGACTACAGGCATGCACCACCATGCCTGGCTAATTTTTTCTATATTTATTAGTTGGCCAGTTACTTTCTTTCTATTTAAAGTAGAGACGGGGTCTCGCTCTTGCTCAGGCTGGTTTCGAACTCGTGACCTCGAGCAATCCACCTGCCTCGACCTCCCAGAGTGCTAGGATTAAAGGCATGTTTTCTTCCTGTGCTGTCCTCATTCAGCAAGTATTTATGGAGTGCTTTTTCTTTTTCTTTTTTTTTTTTTTTTTTTTTTTTTGAGACAGAGTCTCGCTTTGTCGCACAGGCTAGAGTGAGTGCCGTGGCGTCAGCCTAGCTCACAGCAACCTCAAACTCCTGGGCTCGAGTGATCCTTCTGCCTCAGCCTCCCGAGTAGCTGGGACTACAGGCATGCGCCACCATGCCCGGCTAATTTTTTTTTTATATATATATATCAGTTGGCCAATTAATTTCTTTCTATTTATAGTAGACACGGGGTCTCACTCTTGCTCAGGCTGGTTTTGAACTCCTGACCTTGAGCAATCCGCCCGCCTTGGCCTCCCAAGAGCTAGGATTACAGGCGTGAGCCACAGCGCCTGGCCTGGAGTGCTTTTTCTTAAAGGCCTTATGCTAGGTGCTATATAAATTGGAGAATCCCTATTGTAAACATATAAACATACTTACTCTCATGCAAAGGAAATGATACACAGAAGGTTAGAACCCTAGAGGAGGGTTGAGAAGGGAATTTCAATTCTCCTATGAAGAGGATGGAGTTGGGGAGAATAGGGGAAGGCCTTTTTTTAAAATCAGAGCTAATTTAACTCTTTGGAGCAGTGTTTCCCTAACTTTTTAAATCATGAGAATTGTGTGATACAGGTGTTAAAATTAGTGGGGTTTTTTTGGCTTTAGAAGATCTGGTGTGGGTCTAGGGTACTCTATTCTTAATAGGTAAGTATCCTGGGAGATGGGCCTGAGAAATAGGTTAGTTTTGGGGGAGTTCTTTAGAGCAAATGGCTTTTCTTTTTAGAACCCCCAAATAAATTGTCATTTATCCATGCATCTCATTTCCTATAATTTCTATAGGACAGATACATTTAGTCATCAAGTATCTTGCTTTGCCAGTTTAAAAAAATTTTTAATTTATTAGTTTAATAAAAAGATCGAACAAATAAGACCATGTTCTTAGATAAGAACACATAACACATAGCAGCTTAAAGATACTAGTTCTTAATTTATAAATTTAGCCAGGTCTCAATAAAACTCTCTAGTTTTTCTTGAGGAAGGGGCAGAACTAGACTAGATGATTCTAAAGTTTGTTTGTTAAAGTAAGCATCCTAAATATTTGTAGAGGTGTAATGAGAAAAGACAAGCCATTCTAGAGTTTAGAACTTGTAATAAAACCCCCCAAATTTAAAAACTGTGATCAGTAGATTTACTAATAAAATTTTTTTATCTGTTAGATTAGAAACACATATGTGAATTTTATATATGAGTATAGAGACATGTCAAATAATGGAGGGAAAGATAGGGTTATTTAGTTATAAATTGATAAAAGTAAAAATGTTCTATATTATAAAAAAATAAGACTGGGGAAAGGTATTTCAACTCACATCACATATTGTAAATATTACATATAGATATATCAAATGATTTCAAAGCTAAAGATTAATCTCACTAGTGTATGAAGAGAAGACCAACAATAAAATGGATTATGTCATACATTTCACAGAAAAGATGATAAAATCATATGAAAGATGCTTAATTTTGTTCATAATAGAATTGCAAATTTAAACTATACAGAAATAGCATCTTTTTTTTTTTACCTGATAGACAAAAAACTATAAATTTGATAATATGCTCTGGTAAAGGTATGAGGAAACAGGTGTTATACTATATTGTTGGTTATAATGTCAATTGATACAACCTTTGTTGAAGAAATTGGCAGTGATTTGTCATTAAAAATTTTACATAGAAATCCTATATCTGGGACTTTATCTTAGAGGTATACTTGAAAATGTATGAAGTGACATATATGTGTGTGTCTATATATGTGTATATATATTTTCATGGTGCCATGGTTTGTGATGACAAGACTTAAAATTGAACTGCTCATTGATAGGAACCTAGTTAAATGAATCATAATAATTCATGTAATAGAATAATAAGTAGCTGTAAAGGGGGAGTGAAGGAAATGCCTCGTGTACTGATATGGAAGGATGTGGGAGACAAATTGTTGGGTAAAGGACTGGGCATGGTGGCTCACACCTGCCATTCTAGCACTCTGGGAGGACGAGGCGGGAGGATCCCTCAAGGCAGGAGTTTGAAACCAGCCTGAGCAAGAGCGAGACCTGTCTCTACTAAAAATAGAAAGAAATTAATTGGCCAACTAAAAATATATATAGAAAAAATTAGCTGGGCATGGTGGCACATGCCTGTAGTCCCAGCTACTTGGGAGGCTGAGGCAGAAGGATTGCTTGAGCCCAGGAGTCTGAGGTTGCTGTGAGCTAGGCTGACGCCACGGCACTCTTGCCCAGGCAACAGAGTGAGACTCTTGTCTCAAAAAGAAAAATTGTTAGGTAAGAAAGAAACCAAGGTTCAGAACAGTGTGTATAGCCTGCTACCTTTTGTATAAAAAGTAAAAATAAAAGTCTAATTTTGTATTTCTCGTATTTATAGAAAGAAACTTTTGAAGGATATACAGGAGATTAACTGGTTACTTAGGGTGGTAGGAACTAGGTGGATGGGGACAGGTACACCTCTTTTTTATAGTTTAATTATTTTGAGCCATTCAAAAATCAAATGATTAATTTTAAAATAATCTGGGGTGGGTGTGGTGGCTCACACCTGTGATCCTAGCACTATGGCTAAGGCTGGAAGATCACTTGAGGCCAGGAGTATGAGCCCATCCTGAACAAGAGCGAGACCAAGTCTCTACAAAAATACAGAAACACTATCTGGACATGGTGGCAGGCACCTGAAATCCCAGCTACTTGGGCGGCTGAGGCAGGAGGATCACTAGAGCTTAGGAGTTTGAGGTTGCAGTGAGCTTTGGTGACACTTCTCCACTCTAGTCTGGAGAGAAAGCAAGGTCCTGTCTCAAAAAAAATAAAAATAATTTAGTTTTCTACCAGTTGTGAATAACTAAGCATGTTTAAAGTGAATGCTAGGCCGGGTGTGGTGGCTCACGCCTGTAATCCTAGCACTCTGGGAGGCTGAGGCGGGCAGATTGCTTGAGGTCAGGAGTTCGAAACCAGCCTGAGCAAGAACAAGACCCCGTCTCTGCTATAAATAGAAAGAAATTAATTGGCCAATTAATATGTATAGAAAAAAATTAGCCGGGCATGGTGGCACATGCCTGTAGTCCCAGCTACTTCGGAGGCTGAGGCAGGAGGATTGCTTGAGCCCAGGAGATTGAGGTTGCTGTGAGCTACGCTGATGCCAGGGCACTCACCTATCCTGGGCAACAAAGCCAGAGCTTTGCTGTGAGCTAGGCTGACGCCACGGCACTCACTCTAGCCTGGGCAACAAAACGAGACTCTTATCTCAAAAAAAAAACCAAAAAACAAAAAAAGCTAATGGTGTCTGTCTCAAAAAAATAAAAAAATAAAGTGAATGCTAACTTAAAACTTTTTATCATGTATATACATTTATGTATTTACTGATTAGGTCATTAAATATGAAATGTTTGGTTTCTAATCAAAAGTATAGTTTGTTATATCTCAAACAAGAAGCAGTACAGTTAATCAGAGTATGTACCTAAACTATTGATACAGTTTTGGCATCTAAATGGTAGCTTGTTTATACGAGCAACAAAGAAGCCTGGAGAGCAAGTGGCGATGAAATCGCAAAAGACATTTTCCACAGCTTGTTGAGACTTGGATATTTTTCATTCCAAGTAGTGGTCCAAAGCCTGGAAGGAGTGCTAGTCAGTTGGTGCAAGATCTGGTGAATATGGCGGATGACAGAGACTTTCCAAGTCCAGCTGCTATAGTTTGAGCGGCACTTTTTGTGTGACATGTGGTCGAGCATTGTCTCGCAAGAGGATTGGCCTGTCTCTATTGACTAATTTTGGCTGCTTAATCACAAACATCCTGATCATTTCATCCAGTTGGTTGTTGTAGACATCTGCAATCAGTTGACCAGGTTTCATGAAGCTGTAGTGGATAATACCAGCACCGGACCACCAGACCCCATTAGCTTTTTTTGATGAATATTCGGTTTTGGACTGTGTTTTGTCACTACATCTTTATTCAACCATGTGCCAAACTCTTGCAATTGTCAAAAAGAATCCATTTTTCATCACATGTAACAATATAATGTAGAAATGGTTTGCCTTTATGTCATGACAGCAAAGAAAGCCAATCTTTGAGATGATTTCTCTTCTGACATTTACTTCATGTAGAACCCATCTATCCAGCTTCTTTTTTATTTTTTGAGACACAGTCTCACTTTGTTGCCCAGGCTAGAGTTAGTGCCGTGGTGTCAGCCTAGCTCACAGCAACCTCAAACTCCTAGGCTCAAGCGATCCTCCTGCCTCAGCCTCCTGAGTAGCTGGGACTATAGGCATGCGCCACCATGCCCAGCTAATTTTTTTTTTCTATACATATTAGTTGGCCAATTAATTTCTTTCTATTTATAGTAGAGATGGGGTCTCACTCTTGCTTAGGCTGATTTCAAACTCCTGACCTCAAGCAATCTGTCCGCCTTGGCCTCCTAGAGTGCTAGAATTACAGGCATGAGCCACCGCACCCGGCCTTATCCAGGTTCTGTACCTTGCTGAGGTACAGAATGTTTTAAATGGTCCAATATTATTGGAATAGTGACGTCAGACCTTGGTGCTAATTCACACCGAGGTTGAGATGGATTTGCTTCCACTACAGCTTTCAGCTCATCATTATCCACCTTGGTCTCAGGTCGTCCAGGTGGCTCATTTTCAAGATTAAAATCACCAGAATGGAACTTCTCAAACTATTGACGTACTGAGTGTTCATTAACCACATTCTTCCCAAACACTTCATTGATATTTCAAGCTGTCTGTGCTGCATTGGTTCCCTGACAACTCATATTCCAAAATAAAACGAAGTTTTGGTGTATCCATGATTTAACAAAAATTGCTCTTAAAAAAAAAAAAATTGAAAGCTAATCACAAGCCAAACCATATATTTGAAAAACTGAGATGTACTTTCACGATAAATGTAAAACAGTAAGTGTCAAAGTGAAATATCAGAGATATCAACTGTCATACTTAGTATTTAAGGATTTGGACATTTCATACTTAATAACCTAATATTTATGTTTAGATACACTATTGTGTGTGTGCTATAATATTGGAGTGTATTCTTTGAAGTGACCAGTTAATTTCAGTTAGATCATCTCAGTAACTGGTAAGCTAAAATGTCAAAAACAGTTTGTCGTCTTAGAGACATTCTAATACAGATTAATATTTTTAATAAAATGCTTTTACAAAGCTGCTTTAAAACTTAATATTTTTGTAAGGGAAATCACTATTTAGAATTAAGAAATATAACCTTGAGCATTTCACTTATAATAATATCCATTGTGTGTATTCAAATATTAACATTCTTATATGAATCTTTTTAAATCTTCAGCAACATCGGCAAGTATAGATAGAAGTGCTCCCCTAGAAATAGGTCTTCAGCGATCTACTCAAGGTATGTCTTGTCACATGTTTATATTGAACTTTGTAAAACCCATCCCAAACTATACATTTATTCACTACTTTTTCTTATAGTCAAACGAGCTGCAGATGAAGTTTTAGCAGAAGCAAAGAAACCACGAATTGAGGTAATGGAACTTTATTTTAAAGGTGGTACATATTGTTACTCAAATTGGAATTGTGTAGTAACAAGAATTCTCTGTTGTTTTTGTTGAGATGGGGTTGCTCTTTGTTGCTTAGGCAGGTCTCAAACTCCTGAGTCATGCTATTCTCTCACTTCAGCCTCTCAAGTAGCTGGGACCATAGGTGCCTACTATCGCACCCAGCTACAAATTAATTAAAAAAAATTTTTTTTTTTTGATACAGAGTCTCACTCTGCTGCCTGGGCTAGAGTGCCGTGGTGTCAGCCTAGCTCACAGCAACCTCAAACTCCTGGGCTCAGGCGATCCTCATGCCTCAGCCTCCAGAGTAGCTGGGACTACAGGCATGCGCCACCATGCCAGGCTAATTTTTTATGTATGTGTATGTATATATATTTTTAGTTGTCCAGCTGATTTCTTTCTATTTTTTTAGTAGAAATGGGGTTTTGCTCTTGCTTAGGCTGGTCTCGAACTCCTGAGCTCACCCTCGGCCTCCCAGAGTACTAGGATTACAGGTGTGAGCCATCATCCCTGGCCTAAATTTTTTTTTTTTAAGAGACAGGAGCCTTGCTTTGTTGCCTAGGTTGGCCTTGAACTCCTGGGCTCAAGCCGTCTTCCTGCCTCCGCCTTCTGAGAAGCTGAGACTATAGGCCTGTGCCACCCTTCCTGGCTGTAGGAGTGAGCCTTTTGTATTCCTGGAAAACTTTGTATAGTAGAAAGAACAGTTGATTAATAAGTAGCTTGAGCTATAATTTTAGCTCTCTCTCATACAAGCTATATGGTAGGCAAATCATTTTCTTTTCTTTTATATCCTTACTAATCAAAATATTAGACTAGATCAAGAATCAGAATACTTTTTCTATAAAAGGCCAGATAGTAAATATTTTAGGCTTTGTGGGGCAGCACAGTCTCTGTTGCAACTATTCCACTTTGCTATTGCAGTGTGAAAGCAGTCATAGACGATACATAAACAAACAGGTGTGGCTGTGTCTAAGTAAAACTTTATAAAACTGGTAGTGGACCATAACTGGCTTTTGGGATGTAGTTTGCTTACCTCTGGAATTAGGTGGTATGGGGATTTGCTTTACTTTTCAGAGCTGTGAACATGAAGTACTTATTATTATTACTTCATTAGAATATTGACATAGCAGGTTCCAGATTTCTTGTAGCATTTTATAGCCAACAAGTAGAATATTAATATTTGTTCATAAGGATAGTTCATGGGTAATAGAAGCCGCAAAAGAAATACTGTTACCTTTAGAGATCTATTGTATAACATGGTGACTATAGTTAATAACGGTCTGTTGTATTTTGAAAATTGCTAGAAGAGTAAATTTTATGTGTTCTCATAAAAAATGCTAATTATGTAAAGTAACCCATATATTAATTAGCTTGATTGAGCCATTCACAGTATATGCATATTCAAAACATCATGTTGTATATGATAAATAGATTTTTTATTTGTCAATTAAAAAGAATGCCACTGCCTTTGGAAGAAAAATTTGTTGATCGGCTACTATACTACATAAGACAATTAAACCTTTTAATTATATGCTTATGATATCATTTATATAAATATGTAATAAGCCCATCAGTTACACATACACATAAAACCCCCTGGAAGTAGTGAAAAATGTACTACAGGCACACTTAAAATCTGAGAAATGATTAAACTTGTCATATGTCAATTAAAACAGATAAAGGAATAACATTTATAGTCATCACTAGTGTTAATGTTACTAGAAACCATAAATCTTTTCATTTCAGACTCCTATAAAAATCAAACAGTTAAGTGTCTATACATTTTGTCTGTCACATAAACAGCAAAGCATCCACAATTAAGGATAAGAAAGGTAACTTGAAGGGACAAGATTGGTTTGCATATACGTACAGTAGAATCAGTGACAAAATTTCATGCTAACATAATGTAATTTTAAGTGTATTCTGAGACATGGAGCTGTTTTTTAAAAAGTAATGATAGTAATAACTGACTCATTATTATTGCTATGTGTGTGCTATGTGATGTTCTAAGTACTTTGTGTATATTAACTCATCCTCACCACAACCTCCTGAAGTTGGTAGTACTGTGCGTGTCCCCTGTGAGCAAACAGGTGCAGACAGAGTAAGTGAATTGCTGAGGTTCAAAGAACCAGGATTAGAACCTGGGCAGTCCGGCTCCTAGCCATTTTGCTATACTGGGCACAAATTTTGTGGCGGTAAAACTGAAAATTCCCCAACTTCGCTTGTATGAAAGGCAGTTGTGGCCCACCATGAACAAAGTGAGAGAGTCTAGGGATACCATTTACTTGGAAAAACCTGAACATCACAGTCTAATTATTTGAAAAAATTCAATACGGCAGAGATGCTAATTTGGTAGGATTCTGATAACTGGAAAAATCAGCAGGAAATAGCATAATAAAATTCTTTCCAGATCATTTGTAGAGTTTAAATGGGTTAAATACAGTTGTATTACATAAAGTTTTTATTCCCAGAATATGTCCATTGAGGACTTAAAGGGCACTATGCTAGGAGAGGGAAACTTTGAGGACAGCAGAGATTCTGGTTTGATTAAAATCTAGGCCACAGTTGTCTTTAAAATCAGCATTTTCTCAAGTAATTACAGTAAGCTTTATTACAAATGGGAAAAATGTAATGCATTTGCCGAAATATTACCCTTACATTCATTTCAGGTGATATGTCTGTTTTAAGATTTTTTTTTTTTTTTTGAGACAGAGTCTCACTCTGTTGCCCAGGCTAGAGTGAGTGCCATGGCATCAGCATTGCTCACAGCAACCTCAGACTCCTGGGCTCAGGCGATCCTCCTGCCTCAGCCTCCCGAGTAGCTGGGACTACAGGCATGTGCCACCATGCCCGGCTAATTTTTTCTATATATATTAGTTGGCCAATTAATTTCTTTCTATGTATAGTAGAGACGAGGTCTCGCTCTTGCTCAGGCTGGTTTCGAACTCCTGACCTCAAGCAATCCGCCCGCCTCGGCCTCCCAGAGTGCTAGGATTACAGTGTTCCAAGATTTTTACATTAGATTAATAATAGGACATGAATTGGGGTTCAACATTTTTTGAATCTATTGAGCGTGCTGATGCTTGCTATACAGCTTCATATTCCATTAGCTATAGATACTGACTCAGCTCCTCAGTTTATTTATTGAATGTGAATGTCACGCTAGATCAGTTACCAAGTTTCGTTTTTAAGCAACCAAATGCTTTTCAGACTAAATTTTACCTGTCATCCTAATACGTAGATTAGATAAAAGCTGAGTTAAAAAAAACCTAGGTTAAACCTAGGTTTAACCTAGGTTAAATTTCAGATAAGATCTGGAAGTAGCCCATGGGGCACTTTGTATGAAACTTCTAATGTTTTAAGGAACATGCTTTGAAAACCATTAAAGTTCCACTTATATTATTTGGATCTATGCTGATGGATACAGGACTTGGGCAACAGACAAAAAAAATCAAGTTTCACAATGAAATATTTGACCCTGGTGAATGCTTCTCATATAATTTGGTTACAATTTTTCTCAAAGAGAAGGAATTTATTTGTTGTATGTTATCTTTCTGAAGAAAGGTAGCTATTATGGGAAAAACACTTAATCGTAGGAAAAAAGTGACTAAGCAAGTTTTTTCCAAGCTTCTAGTTGATTTCAGTCTTATATATGATCCAACGTATATTTACTATTATTATCTTTATGTAACTAAAAGTGGTCTTAAAGTTAACCTAAAGACAGTGATACCTGGAATTGTATAGGTGGGAATTTTGGGAACCCAAGTTATGTGTAGTGTTTTTCTTTCTACAAGTTAGATAAAAATTGAAAATACTCACCAGTGATTTTTTCCAGGATGAAGAGTGTGTGCGCCTTGATAAAGAGAGATTGGCTGCTCGTTTGGAGGGTCACAAGGAAGGAATTGTACAGACTGAACAGATTAGGTAAGGATTTTTAAAGTAGAAAATAATTAATTTAGGTATATATAAATGTATATGGAAAAGGGTATATTAAAATGCTATCCACATTTACATTTTCCTCTTCATCCATTATATATTTCTGTGCCCTAAGTTCATATGAATACATGTGGACATGTTTTATGATGGCGGGTGGATTGGAAGCCTTTGTGCTTATCATGCTTTCTGGAAAGCCTTCTTGATTCTGTTACCATATTAGTCTTTTTAAAAATTACTTCATAATCTGACAGTCATTTTATCATGTAAACTCTTGTTGATTTATAGCAGAAGTCAGCAAGCTTCCTGCACAGTGCCACATGTTAAATATTTTTAGCTTTACAGGTAATAGGGTCTTTTTTGCAACTACTCAATTCTTTATTGGTAGGGAAAGAAGCTATAGACAACACAGAAATGGATGGGAATGGCTAGATTTGGCCTGTGGCCTTAAGTTTGCTGACCCCTGATTTTTACTGTAATTAGAATCACTTCATAATATTTCCTTAGCACAGTATAATCCTTGTGGAAGTTTTATCCAAATCAAGATAAAGAATATAACCTCACTCCCTTAAATTACCTGTGTACCTTTGTAATTCCCTGCTTCTGCTTATCCCTGTATCCTTTCTTCCCCAGGCAACCAGTTACTGTTACAGATTAGGTTTTTTTTTTGTAGAATTGTATGTAAATGGAATTGTGCAGTGTGTACTCTTTATTTGGTCTGGTTTCTTAGCATGTTTATTTTGGGATTCATTATGTTGTTGGATGTTTCAGTAATTTATTCCTTTTATTGCCAAATAAATACTCTTCCATTGCATGGATGTACCACAGTTTCCCCAGTCACCTGGTCATAGTCATTTTGCCCATTACCAAATTTTGCTATTATAGCTAACGCTGCTCTGAACATAATGTGTACAAGTTTTTGCATGGACATAATACTTTCATTTGTCTTAGGTAAGTAACTAGGAGAGGAATAGTGGGATCATATGGTAGTGCAGATTTAACTTTTTAGGAAACTGCCAAACTATCATTCAAAGGGCTAGTCCCATTTTATGTTTCTGTCAGCAGTGTAAAAGAGTTAGTTTTCTATATCCTTGCCAACAGTTGGTATGGTCAGGCTTTATAATTTTAGTGATTCTATTAATAATAGTACTTACAGTTTTAAGTTTTACATTTAAACTGTGATCCACTTTCAGTTAACTTTTTGATATATGGTATGTGGTATTGACCAAAGTTCATTTATTATTAACGAGATAGAGGTTGAAGTTCCATTTCGTGCATATGGGTAAGTCATTTGTGTCGGCACTATGGAATCTCTGCTGAATTGTCTTTGCACTTTTGTGAGATATCAGTTGTTCAATTGTCAATGAATGTTTAGGTCTATTTTTTGCCCCATTCTGTTCCATCGATCTACACTGTTTTAATTATTGTATCTTTATAGTAAATATCACACTGTTTTAATTATTATATCTTTATAGTAAGTCTTGAATTCAGGTAGAATTAGCTGTCCAACTTTCTTCTGTTTGAAGAATGTTTTTGCTATTTTAGGTTCTTTGTGTTTCCATATGAGTTTTGGAATTATCTTGTCAATTTCTACAAAATCAGCTTGCTGGGATTTTGGTTGAGATTTCATTGAATTTATAGATCATTTTAGGGAGAATTGATATTTAAAAATATCGAGTCTTTTGATACAAACAAGGTGTATTTGTTTATTAGTGGAGACATATTTAGTTCTTTAATTTCTCTCAGCGATGTTTCATAATTTTCAGTGTACATGTATTACTTTTTGTCATATTCATAAATATTTCATATTTTAATGCTGTTGTAAGTGGTGTTTTTTTAAAATGCTGATTTCTGGTTGCTTATTGCTAATATAGAGATACAATTGATTTTTATGTATTCTTGTATCCTACACTCATGATAAACTCATTGATTAGTTCTTGTAACTTTTTTGTAGATTCTATCAGTTTTTATAAGTACTCAGTCACATTTTCTATACATAAATAACATATTATTTCTTTATTTCCAAACTGGAAGTCTGTTGATTTCTTCTCTTATTGCACTGGCTAGGCTTTCTTATTTAATTTAATGTTAAGTAGAAGTAGTGAGATATTAGAGATTCTTTTCTTGTTCCTGATCTTGGGAGAAAGCATTCAGTCTTTTAGATAAAGTATAATGATATGCCTTTGGATTTTTGTAGATTCTCTTTATCAGGTTGAGAGGGCAAATTCCTAATTTGCTGAAAGGGTTGTTTTTTTTTTAAATCAGAAATGAATGTTGATATTGCCAAATGCTTTTTCTGGTTCTGTTGAAATCATATGGTTTTTCATTTTTGTCAATATGATGAATTAAATTGATTTTTTTGAAAGTTTGCATTCCATGGATAAACTCTATTGCTCCTTTTGTTAGTTATTTATTACAATGTAATAGATTACCCCAAAACATAGTGGTTTAAATAGCACACGTTCAGTATCTCATGGTTTTTTGTGGGTTTGTTGTTTTTACATGGCTTGGGCTCTGTTTCTGAGTCCCTTGGAAGGCTGCAGTTAAATGTTGGCCAGGACCAAGCCTCATCTGTAGGCTTGACTGGGGAAGGATCTGCTTCCTAGCTCGCTTGTGTGTTGTCATCCTTATTTATTTTTTAATGAAATGTATCCTTTTTTCTGGCTTGTTTAAAATTTTTCTCATTTGCTGGTTTTAAGCAATTTAATTATGTCATGTCCCTGGGTTTTTTATTTTTTATTTTTAAATGTTTCTTGTGTTTGAGGTCCATTAAGCTTCTTGGGATAATTTTTGAGTTTATAATTTTCGTTAGGTTTGGAAAACATTTGGCATTGTTTCTTCAATTTTTTTTTTTCTATTTCCATCTTTCTGGACTCAAGTGCTGCTTGAAGTTGTCTGAAGCTCATTATGTTCTTCTTTGAATTTTTTTTTTAACCTATATTCTTTTGAATTTAAAAAAATTATTTTTGATAGGTTTTTGTTTTATTTTCAAGTGAGTATTATTTTTTCTATAATCTCATGTTTTGGTTTCAAACATGGTAGATTTTATCTCTAGAAATTTGCTTTTGCTCTAAAAAAATCTTATTCAAAGTCTCAACTTATTGAATATACGGAATATAGTTATACTTATTTTAATGTCTTTGCAGTATTTAATATCTTTGATTGATGTTTCTTCTCATTCTGGTCCATATTTTCCTTCTACTTTGCATGGTTTGTGATCTGTGATTGCATACCAGACATTGTGTGTTTTACCTTGTTGAGTGCTAAATATTTTTGTATTTTTACACATTTTTTTCCCTCCACATTTTTTTTAGCCTTGCTTTGGGACATAGTTACATCACTTGAAAACAGTTTGTTACTTTTAGGTGTTGATTTTAAGATTTGTTATTTCAGCAGTGGTCGGTTTGGATCATTATTCCTCACTCCACTGACACCAGACCATTCTGAGTACCCTGTCTAATGGCCCATGGATATGAGGTTTCATTCTGGCTGGTGGGAGCAGGTACCATTCTTCACTTGGTGTGAGCACTGGGCATTATTCCCTCTAATTCTCTTGGGTGGTTCTTTACCCAGTCTTAGATAGTTTCCTCATACTTATGTGCTAATCAGTGTTCTGTTGGAATACTTGAGGGAGATCTTGTGTGCAGCTCTCTACTCAGGTACCCTGGCCTATGAATTCCAACCACCTTGGTCTTGCTGTAATCTCAGCTCCATTTCCTCAAGTCAGGGAGTCTACTAATTCCACCTGGGTTTTCCTCCTTACATCATGTCTTGGAAACTTTCTAGACAGTAAGCTGAGGTAGTAGGGCTCTCCTTGTTTGTTTCTCATTTGTTGGAGAATCATCGTCCTTTAGTGCTTAATATCTAGTGTCTAATAAACCATTGTTTTATGTATTTTGACTAGTCATTTCAAGGCTGGATGGTTTATCCAGTTTCTGTTACTTCATCTTGGCTGGAAGTAAAAGTCCTGCGATTGAAAGTTCAATGCAGGCTTAATTATAGTTTAGGAAAGTGCCATAGTCTCCTTTTATCCTCAGGGGATATGCTCCAAGACCTCCAGTGGATGTCTTAAACCTTGGATAGTATCTAACCCTTATCAAGGAATGACAGGGTCACCTTTTCACTTAAAGGAAGCACTTTATGGTTTCTCTTTGGCAGTGGCATATCTGAGTTGCCAGCGTCTCTATATTTGTGCTTTGGGGCCATTATTAAATAAGGGTTGCTTGAACATAAGCACTGCTGTACAGCAGTGGTCTATCTGATAATCAAGATGGCTGTCAAGTGACTAATGGGACAGGGAGTGTGTATAGTATGAATATGTTTAATAAAGAGATCATTCAGGTCCCAGGCAGGATGGCAGGCAATTTAAAAGTTAAAGAATTGTTCATTTCTTGGATTTTCTGTTTAATATTTTTGGACTGTGTTTGGCAGTAGGTAACCAAAACTGTGGAAAACTGGGGGACTAGTGTATTTGGATTTGGCTTAAAGTATGCTGGTATGCTTTAGATTTTAATAGAAAGTTACACAGTATTATACATAATGAGTCAAATACCAGATGCATATTGAGCATCTGCTATAAAGTACCTTCAGACCTAATCTAAATAAAATTAGAATACTATATAATACTACTGTATTTAAACCTGCAGGAATTTTCATCCTTTTTCCAGCTTTTGTGTAACATATTTCAAGATTTTCATCTTGTGACTAAAGTAATATTTTTGTCTACTGTTATTAAGGTACCCAAACACTTTTTAATTCTTTTTCTCATATTATATGATAAAAAAAGATATGTTGCTTGAGATTATCATCTTATGAAATCTGTGCTTTCAGTGTTACATCTTTTTTTATAGTTCTGTAAGCATAGCTTCTCTTTGCTGTTTTGCCTATTTGAAAATTAAGTAAGGGAAGAAAAAGAAAACTGTTCAAAATATGATTTCATCTTCCAGAGATTAAAAGGAGTAGTGTTTTTGTGGCATGTAAAAGTCTCTGTCACCTATAAAATATGTTGTACACTATGACATACAGGTTTGACACCTTGAAATAAATTTCAAAGAAAACCTAAACTTTCAGCTTTCTACAGAATGAATTTTTCAGCCTCCTTCCAAGGTGGCGTCTGTGTGTGTAATTTCCATACATAGAGGTGGGTTAGCTAACAAAGTTTCAAAAAATATAAAGAAAAGCACCTATATTTATGAGTCCTTTTTTGGGAAGAAGAGATGAAAAAAAGTGAAGAATTTTATTGCATTGACCCTTCTAAGAAATTATAGATTTGCTCGTAGAGTAATATCTTTACATGATTTCTTTATAAAAATCTTATATGATTACAAAATATCAAGTCAATTTGACAGATAAGGAAACCTTAATTATTGCCATTAAGGTGTTTTTACCAGAAACTTATAAATGTAACAAAATGTATTTCTGATGTGTTCAGGAATCCTTTTTGTAAAAATTAAAAAAAGAAATTGCTTTTAGGTCTTTGTCTGAAGCTATGTCGGTGGAAAAAATTGCTGCAATCAAAGCCAAAATTATGGCTAAGAAAAGATCTACTATCAAGACTGATCTAGATGATGATATAACTGCCCTTAAACAGAGGAGTTTTGTGGATGCTGAGGTAGATGTGACCCGAGATATTGTTAGCAGAGAGAGAGTATGGAGGACACGAACAACTATCTTACAGAGCACAGGCAAGGTAATTAAACTGTTTTGCTTATTCATTAGAGTGTGTGTGTTTAATCTTTGATTAATTATAGAATTGGTTAAAGTTTGTCATTAGGAAGAGGTTTCAAGTTTTATCTCTTTGAAAGATCTGTAATAATAGATTTCTAAATGGCCATATTTACCATTCCATTCTTAAATATGGTTGTTGGTCATGAAAGAAGCTGATGAAAAAGTTGAAATCAAAATGCAAGCCCCTTCACATATCATTTGTAAATCAAAGAGTGGGCCAGTTTTCTTGTTGTATCAGATTTTTGCTTAACTTAGTGAACAGGGAATATTGATGGCAAGTTCTCTGGTTATTAGTATCATCATTAATATTTTTCCATAAAGTAGAGAACTTATGGAAATCAGTTAACAAACACTTGAGTGTATTTTATAAATTCTGTAGCAACTAATTTTTTTATTAGTTTGTTATTAATGGAGATTTTTTCGTTTTCTTTGTGCCTCCAGGATTGTGGGATTTTCCTCTCTTTCTCTGACCTTCCTTTTCCTCCCTACCTTCTCCTTTCTTCCTCCCTTTCTCCTCCATCCCTTTCTCTTTCTCCTTTTCTCCCCTCTTACAAGTAATGCATTAAAAAAATTCTTGTACATATCTTTGTGCATTTATATGTGTGTATAGCCAAAGGATTAATTCTTGGAAATGAATTGTTGGTCAAAGGAGATGTATGCTTTAAATTTTGAAAAATAAAAATTTGAAAGATAGCCGGGCGCGGTGGCTCACGCCTGTAATCCTAGCTCTCTGGGAGGCCGAGGTGGGAGGATCGCTCGAGGTCAGGGGTTTGAAACCAGCCTGAACAAGAGCGAGACCCCGTCTCTACTATAACTAGAAAGAAATTAATTGGCCAACTAATATATATATAGAAAAAATTAGCTGGGCATGGTGGCGCATGCCTGTAGTCCCAGCTACTCGGGAGGTTGAGGCAGGAGGATCGCTTGAGCCCAGGAGTTTGAGGTTGCTGTGAGCTAGGCTGACGCCCCGGCACTCGCTCTAGCCTGAGCAACAAAGCGAGACTCTGTCTAAAAAAAAAAAAAAATTGAAAGATAGTGATATCCATTATTTTAATGGATCTCCAAAAAGAATGCATTGATTCTATTGCACATACTTATTTTCATCCATCTTTTTCTCTCCCATAAATGTTAATTTTCTCTTAACTGTTAATTTTCAATTGATGCACAGTTGTTAGTAGTAATGATGTGGTAAGAATGCTTGAATAAGTGTACAAGATTACTGATGAAATTGAGCTTTAACATTGCTATATGTAGATAAGTTTTAGTTGTAGAATTTTGGGATTTTTATCTTTAAATTTATTGTGCTGTTCTATTAGGAATAAAACTGCTAGCAAAGAGCATTTAAAGAAATTTCTTTTGTACTTTGATTTGTTTTACACAATACGTAGAAGGTTGATATTAGGAATTAGTCTCCAAAGTTTAGAATTACAGAAAATCTGAGGCTATGAATAAATGTCCATTTTTGTTATTTACAGTAAAATGGTCTGCTGATACTAATTTTCACTGCTTAATATGCCTAATACTTGAATGCTACTGTGATTTATGTTGATTCACCAGTGTTCATTATAATTATTGAAAAATCTGAAACTCATAGTAAGGGAATAAAACAGGTGATAAACATTACCTTGCTCTTAGACCAAACATTTAAATTTTCAAGTAACTGAGATGAACAATTTTCTTTGAGCTCTAGGTGGCAGGATTGTACCACCATTTCAAAACAGTGTTCTCATTTAATTTAATATTGTTGGTACCACTGTATCTTTTTAAAGATAAGTTAATAATTTAAGAATTTTTTGATAACTAGGTTCACCTCTATGAGTATTAATATTTAAAAAAATAAAAAAAAATATTTTGACTGATAGTCTGTGTGCTGTTTTTATCCACTAAAATCTAGAAATACTCTTAGGTACTTACAGCCCTATAGTTTTTAGTCTAATTTTTATTATTACCAGTTATTATGGCCTTCTTATTTTTTGAGTTTGAGGAACAAAAGACAGTTTCAAGATTCTGTAAGAAATATAAATATGTCCCTTTATACTGTTATGTTATTAGTGTAAGCACCCCAAATAAAACAACCAGATTTTATAATGACATTTAAAAAACATACTTTTAGGATGGAGGTCATGGCTCATCCTTGAGATTCCAGCACTTTGGGAGGCCTAGGTGGGAGGATCACTTGAAGCCAGGAGTTCAAGATCAGCCTTGGCAACATAGTGATACTCTGTCTCTACAAAAAAAAAAAAAAAATCTGGGTGTGGTGGCATGTGCTTGTAGTCCTAGCTACTTGGGAGGTTCAGTCAGGAGGACTGTCAGAGACCGGTACTTCCAGGCTGCCGTGAGCTATGATCTCTCACCACCGCAGTCCAGCCTAGGGTGACAGGCCCTGTCTCAAAAACAAACAAAACACACTTTTAAAATTGTATAAATTAGTATATGTTCATTGCTGAAAATTTGATAAAAAGGTATCAGTAAAAGAAAGATAATAATCACCTGTAATTCTACCATATGATAGCAGATAATAACATTTTGATTGACATTTATATAGTGTGTCTCTTAGTACTTTATTATTAATATTTTTTAAATAGTGAGATTTGCTTTTCACATATTTTGGACTACTTTTATAGTAAGACTAAGATTTTATTTGTCTTTTTCACTGTGTTGGCCTTTGCAGTGATGGTGCGAAAGCAAGGGTTGGTGAAACTGCTGGCACTGTGACATGAACCAAGGCAGTGTCACTGAACTTTACTAGAAATTGTATTCTTCACTTCCTAGTAATGTCCTTTATGAAGTTTTAAAATTTATTAATTTTGTTAAATCTTGACCCTTTAATATGGCTTTTTAATTTTTTATATGATGAAATTGGAATGTATAAAGCATCATACCGAAATATGATAGTTATCTGCATGAAATAGCACTGGTGCCATTGTTTGAGCTGCAAGCTAAATTACCTGCTTTTTCACAGAAAACCATTTTGTTGTGGTTGTTTTTGAGACAGAGTCTCCACTCTGTTGCCCAGGCTAGAATGCTGTGGCATCAGCCTAGCTCACAGCAACCTCATACTCCTGGGCTCAAGCAATCCTTCTGCCTCAGCCTCCTCAGTAGCTGGGACTACGGGCATGTGCCACCATGCCTGTATAATTTTTTCTATATATTTTTAGTTGGCCAATTAATTTCTTTCTATTTTTAGTAGTGATGGGATTTTTTTTTTTTTGAGACAGAGTCTCACTCTGTTGCCCAGGCTAGAGTGAGTGCCATGGCGTCAGCCTAGCTCACAGCAACCTCAAACTCCTGGGGTCAGGCGATCCTCCTGCCTCAGCCTCCCGAGTAGCTGGGACTACAGGCATGAGCCACCATGCCCGGCTAATTTTTTCTATATATATTAGTTGGCCAATTAATTTATTTCTATTGATAGTAGAGATGGGGTCTTGCTCTTGCTCAGGCTGGTTTTGAACTCCTGACCTCGAGCAATCCTCCTGCCTCGGCCTCCCAGAGTGCTAGGATTACAGGCGTGAGCCACCATGCCCGGCCAAGACTAAAGGATTTTAAAATAATAATAAAGAAAGTGTATGGATGTGGCTTCCACGTTGCATTAACCTTTAAGAAACTGGCATTTATTGTGTTTTAGTATGATAGTAAAGATGACTATCCACAAGTATCTGAAAAGCTATTACATTATTCTTCCCTTTTTCAACTGTGTGTGTATAGATTTTCTTCATATTCTTTGACAAAACAAGATAGCACAACAAATGTGGAATGTGAAAGCAGATAACAAGGATACAGCTGTTTTCTATTAAGTCAGGCATTAAGGGACTTTGCAAAAAATTTAAAACATTGCCACTCTTTCTTGTCACTACTTTTTGTGCATTTTGGAAAATAATTTTTCATAAGATATACTATGTTTACATGGAATCTCTTTTTCTTATTTTTAAAGGAATTTAAGAATTTTTTCAGTTTTAATCTTTTTTTTTTTTTTTGTGACAGAGTCTCACTTTGTTGCCCAGGCTAGAGTGAGTGCCGTGGCGTCAGCCTAGCTCACAGCAACCTCAAACTCCTGGGCTCAAGCGATCCTACTGCCTCAGCCTCTCAAGTAGCTGGGACTACAGGCATGCGCCACGATGCCCAGCTAGTTTTTTCCATATATATTAGTTTGCCAATTAATTTCTTCCTATTTGTGGTAGAGACGGGGTCTCAATCTTGCTCAGGCTGGTTTTGAACTCCTGACCTTGAGCAATCTGCCCGCCTTGGCCTCCCAGAGAGCTAGGATTACAGGCGTGAGCTACCGCTCCTGGCCCAGATTTCATCTTTAATGCAATAAATATTGTACCTTACACAAACTAAAGTTCTTTGGGGTCTTTAGTAAAATTTCTGAGAGACCTGTATTTGCTGCTGTAAAGAATTGTAGGAACTAGTTACTACTATAACTGGTACAGTGGTAATAGTTATGTTTCAAGCTGCCCTCTTATGTTGTATACATATTTATTTGTATAATATTTTTTTAACATCTACCAACCAGGCAAGTGTTAGGCACTAACCGGTGATGCATTGGTCCTAGTTGTCACAAAGGTTATATTCTTTAGCAGAAGATAGAAATTAAATAAACCATAATTATGACATGCATTATAGGGTGGACATCCAGCAAGGGCAGTTAGCTTAATTGAGAGTAAAGGGAGAGAATGATACATACAAGAATTCTAGAAGAAAATGTTGGAAAAACTCTTCTAGACATTGGCCTAGGCAAAGAATTTATGAAGAAGACCCTAAAGGCAATGACAGCAACAACAAAAATAAATAAATGGGATCTGATCAAATTAAAAAGTTTCTGCGCAGCCAAGGAAACTATCATTAGAGCAAACAGACAACCTACAGAATGGGAGAAAATATTCGCATGTTACTTATCCGATAAATGGCTGGTAACTATAAAGAACTCAGAAAAATCAGCAAGAAAAAAATCAACCCTATCTAAAAGTGGACAAAGGACATGAACAGAAACTTTTCAAAAGAAGATAGACTAATGGCCAAGAAAGATGAAAAAATGCTCAACATCTCTAATCATCAGGGAAATGTGAATCAAAACCACAATGAGGTACCACTTATCTCCAGTGAGAATGGCCTTTATCCAAAAGCCAGAAAACAATAAATGTTGGCATGGATGCTGGGACATGGGAACATTCCTACACTGCTGGTGGGACTGCAAACCTCTATAACCTCTGTGGAAAGTACTATGGGGAGATACCTCAAAGAGCTACAAAGTAGAACTACCATTTGATCCAGCAATCCTATTACTGGGCATCTACCCAAAGGAACAAAAGACATTCTATAAAAAAGACATCTGCACTAGAATGTCTGTAGCAGCACAATTTCCAATTGCAAAAATGTGGAAACAACGCAAGTGCCCATCAATACAAGAGTGGATTAATAAACGTGGTATATGTATACCATGGAGTTCTACTCAGCCACAAAAAACAATGATGATCTAGCACCTCTTGTGTTATCCTGGATAGAACTGGAGCCCATTCTACTATGTCAAGTATTACAAGAATGGAAAAACAAGCACCACATGTACTCACCATCAAATTGGTATTAACTGATCAACACTTAAGTGCACATATAATAACAACATTCATCAGGTGTCAGGCAGATGAGAGCAGGGAGGAGGGGCTGGGTATATACACACCTAATGGTTATGGTGTGCACCATTTAGGGGATGGACATGCTTGAAGCTCTGACTCAGGTGGGGCAAAGGCAATATATACAACCCTAAATGTTTGTACCTGTGTAATATGCTGAAATAAAAATATTAAAAATGAATATGCAAAAAAAAAGAAAGACAAGTGAGGTAGGTGAAGTATTAAGGTGGGAAGAGTGATCTAAACCAGGAGCATCAAATGCTTGTCTAGATAAGAGAAATAATGTTATATTTGAGTTTCATCAGGGTAGGGACCATGACTTTTTTGATCATCTCTGTATCGAAGTGCCAAGTAAGATGTTTGGGTTGTAATATATTCTCAATACATATTCCTTAAAATAATTGGTGATTGATAGGCAGAATGTGAAGAGCCCCAAAGACACTGTTAGACATTAGGGGGGAAAACTAAGAAAGAGCTGTGTCTTAGAGGCCAAGTGTCTTAGTCTATTTTTTGCTGCTGGATGCACAGACTGGGCAATTTATAAAGAAAAGAAATTTATCTCACAGTTCAGGAATGTGGTGCTAGCATCTGATGGTCATCCCATGGCGGAAGGCAGAAGCAAGCATGTGAGACAAGAGAGAGATGGGGCCAAACTTTCTTTTGACAGGAGACCACTCCTGCAAGTAATGGCATTAATCTATTCATGAGGGCTCTGATAACCTTTTATTACTGTTAACAGTGGTAATTGAAGTTTTGGAGGGGATGTTCAAATGATAGCCCAAGAAAGAATATTTCATGAAGGAAAGGATAATCAGATTAGTTAGCTGTGTTGAATGTTGCTGAGATTGTTTATGCAAAATTTTGTTTGAAGTTTGTTTATAAATATAGATGGACTTACGATTGTTCAACTTATGATATTTTGATTTTACAGTGTGTTTATCAGAAAGTAAACCCATTGTTAGGTAAGGATCTGGACTTAGGATGATTTGATTTGAAATTCCTCAACTTTACAGTAGGTTTATGTGGGTATTAAATGCATTTTTGACTTTGTGATATTTTTGACTTAGAGTTGGAATGCAACTGCATTGTAAGTTGAAGAGCACCTACATCTTCCAACTTGGAAATCTTTAAAAAGTACACACTGACTTTTTTCTTTTATTATAATTTATTTAACAGTATAAAAAGTTTGCAGCCATTACTAGTTCCAGTGCAATATTAGGTGGAATTGTGAATTCAGGAATCTCAGTAGAGCTGTTAGTATAGCTAACCTTGTAGTAAAATACATATATACTTTTTTTTTTTTTTTTTTTTGAGACAGAGTCTCGCTTTGTTGCCCAGGCTAGAGTGAGTGCCATGGCGTCAGCCTAGCTCACAGCAACCTCAATCTCCTGGCTCAAGCAATCCTCCTGCCTCAGCCTCCCAAGTAGCTGGGACTACAGGCATTCGCCACCATGCCCGGCTAATTTTTTGTATATATATATATTAGTTGGCCAATTAATTTCTTTCTATTTATAGTAGAGACGGGGTCTCGCTCTTGCTCAGGCTGGTTTCAAACTCCTGACCTCGAGCAATCCGCCCGCCTCGGCCTCCCAGAGAGCTAGGATTACAGGTGTGAGCCACCGCGCCCGGCCTCACATATATACTTTTGATAGCACATTTGAAGGGCTCCCTCTAAAATTGACTTCACTGGTTTTGTTCTCAGCAAACTGACCTGAGCTACTCAATGTGGTTTTGTTGTTCCTGATGTTAGTGCTGTTCCCTTATAACAATAAATTCATGACAATCAGGAGATACCAATTTGACATACATGGCATCAGGGCCTTCACAGCAACGAAAGGTTTTCTCCTATCCATCCATTATGTTCTTAGGAAGTTCTACTTTACTTCCTTAGGAACTTTAGTAGTTGCATTATCTTATTTAAAAACAACTCTCCGTGGCCAGGCATGGTTGCTTATGCCGGAAATCCCAGCACTTTGGGAGGCCAAGGTGGAAGGATCACTTTAGGCTAGAGTTTGAGACCAGCCTGGGCAACACAGTGAGACCCCATCTTTATCAGCCCTGTACGCACCACGGCTGAGTCCCAGTGTACAGTCACAGCCCCTTCCCCGGGGCCACCCCCTCAACCTCCAGCTGCCTGCCCCTTTGGGTACTGGGGCAGCTGGCAGCCAGAAGAATTACTTCCACAGGATAGTACTGACTTTTAACAGTATCCCAAAACTTTCAACATCTCATGTAATCTGTAGCAATCTCAAATTAGCACTGGAGTTTATTATACAGAGAAGGATATAGTAGTTGATTTCTTTCTGAATTAGGAAGCCTCTGTTGATAAGTCTGTTATATTTTTATTTAAATGTTAACTTGTCTCCTAGTTACATATATGAATAGATACAGAATATGAATACATAGTGATCAACGCCATGGAGGTCACATGTTAGTAATATTCTTCAGGGATTGGGAGATTGGGGTGGGTAAACTCATAACTAGTGGACGAGGTGAGTGTTGTAGCCAATGCAGTTTAAGTAAAACAAATAATAAAATGAATAGTACTGGGTTTATAACAGTTTCTGGGTCAGTTTCTTAGTAGTTTGTTTTTACTGATGTGTAGAATGATGATACATCATCATGATACACTAGGAAGGAAGAACTAATAGGAAGAAAATGTAGTTCTAAATTACTTATTAAATAAATTTACTATCGTTTATGTTCAAGTGGAGTTAATTAAAATAATTTATATTTTAGAATTTTTCGAAGAATATCTTTGCAATTCTTCAATCTGTAAAAGCCAGAGAAGAAGGACGTGCACCTGAACAGCGACCAGCCCCAAATACAGCACCTGTGGTAAGGGTGTTTTATTGCTTTATGGTAAATTTAATAAAAGTGCCATGTATATTTCAGTGTTGTAATTTTGAAGACATCTTAATGTTTTAAAATCAATAGGTTCTAAACCTTTTGCTGCTTCAGTGTCACTGAAAGATGTGAAAGCCATTCCCAGCATTCAAAGTTACTTGCTTCAGCAGTAATTCTTTTTTTTGTTTTGAGACAGGGTCTCCCTGTATTGCCTGGGTGTGCCCTGGTGTCAGCCTAGCTCACAGCAACCTCAAACTCCTGGGCTCAAGTGAACCTCCTGCCTCAGCCTCCTCAGTAGCTGGGACTATAGGCATGTGCCACCATGCCCAGTTCATTTTTTTCATATATTTTTTCATATATTTTTAGTTGGCCAGTTAATTTCTTGCTATTTTTAGTAGAGATGGGGTCTCACTCTTGCTCAGCCTGGTTTCTAACTCCTGACCTTGAGCGATCAAACGCAAATCAAAACCACAATGGAACATCACCTAACCCCAGTGAGATTGGCCTTTATCAAAAATCCCCAAACAACACATGCTGTCGAGGATGTGGAGAGACAGGAACACTCTTACACTGCTGGTGGGACTGCAAATTACTGCAACCTCTGTGGAAAAGAATTTGGAGATACCTCAAAGAGCTAAAAATAGAAATACCATTTGATCCAGCAATAGCACTATTAGGCATCTGGCCAAAAGAACAAAAGACATTCTGTAATAAAGACGTATGCACACGGATGTTTATGGCAGCAGAGAGCTAGAATTTACAGGCGTGAGCCACCACGCCCAGCCCAGCAGTAATTCTTAACTGAAGTCTTACCTGGGTCTAAGTCTGAAAGGGGTTAATTAGGAAAAAGCCCTCTGGGTAATTATTTTAAGCACAATGTATATGGCCTGCTCATTGCTTGGGAACATCACTAACCATTGGTAAAAATATAGATCCCTATTACCTTCCAGTTTGGGGCTCCCTTTGATATGATTGTTATCTGTGACATTTTGGTGAATGTATTTCTACTGATGTGGCCCTTTCATTGTGCCTCAGTTTCAACTGCTCTGAAGATTGACTGCCTTACTCTTTGAGATGCCACAAAAGACCCTCCCAAAGTAAATTTTACGTGTTATGTAATAGCCTATATTTAAACTCAAATGTACCCTTCAAGTTTGTTAAATCCTTGGAGCTATTATACTTCCATGTGAGTTAACAAAGGAAAAAAAAATCACATTTCTATTTTATATAGAGTTTTAAAAAGCATATTGAAATATGGTAGAGTACTATCTCTCTCTCTCTCTCTCTCTCTCTCTCTCTCGCTCTCTCTCTCTCTCTATTTATTTATTTCAGGATATAATGGGGGAGGTACAAACATTTTTGGTTACATGTTATGACTTTGCCACACCCAAACCATGATTTGAGGTGTGCCTTTTCCCCCCTACAATGCTCACTGTGTCCATTAGTTGTGAGTTTACCCACTCCAATCCCCCAGTCCCTGAAGAATATTACTACCACGTGAGCACCATAGCGTAGATCAGTTAGTGCCAATTTGATGGCAAGTACATGTGGAGCCTATTCTTCTGATCTTGTGATACCTCACTTCGGAGGATGGGCTCAAGCTCTATCCAGGAAAATATAAGAAATGCTAGATCATCATCGTTCTTACAATTGATTAATATTCCATTGTATACATATACCAAATTTTATTAATCCACTGATGAATTGACGGGCACTTGGATTATTTCTACATCCTTGCAATAGTGAATTGTGCTGCCATAAACATTCGTGTGCATATGTCTTTATTACAGTATGTCTTATGCTCTTTTGGGTAGATGCCTAATAGTGCTATTGCTGGATCAAATGGTATTTCTATTTTTAGCTCTTTAAGGTATCTCCAAATTCTTTTCCACAGAAGTTGCACTAATTTGCAGTCCCACCAGCAGTGTAAGAGTGTTCCTGTCTCTCCACATCCTCGCCAGCATGTGTTGTTTGGGGATTTTTTTTTTTTTTTTTTTTTTTTTTTTTTTTTTTTTGAGACAGAGTCTCACTTTGTTGCCCGGGCTAGAGTGAGTGCCGTGGCGTCAGCCTAGCTCACAGCAACCTCAATCTCCTGGGCTCGAGTGATCCTTCTGCCTCAGCCTCCCGGGTAGCTGGGACTACAGGCATGCGCCACCATGCCCGGCTAATTTTTTTATATATATATCAGTTGGCCAATTAATTCCTTTCTATTTATAGTAGAGACGGGGTCTCGCTCAGGCTGGTTTTGAACTCCTGACCTTGAGCAATCCGCCCGCCTCGGCCTCCCAAGAGCTAGGATTACAGGCGTGAGCCACAGCGCCCGGCCTGTTTGGGGATTTTTGATAAAGGCCAATCTCACTGGGGTTAGGTGATATCTCATTGTGGTTTTGATTTGCATTTCCCTGATGATTAGAGATGTTGAGTATTATTTTTATATGTTTGCTGGCCATTGTTCTGTCTTCTTTTGAAAAGTTTTCTGTTCATGTCCTTTGCCCATTTATTGATGGGGTTGTATTATTCATGAAATCATTGGTATTTAACTTTTAGAGGTATTAAATTTTTGCTGATGATTAGATAAATACTTCTAGTTGACTCTGCAGTAACTATTCCAGTGTAATATTTGTCAGGCAGTATGCTGGGGATCTAGAGATGTGGTGAGAAAGATCCACAGTCTCTGCCCTCTTTGGGCTTATAGTCTAGTAAGGTAGACTTACTAGATGTAAAAAAAAACGTCGGGTAAGTACAGGGTACTTATAATTATGAATTGGTTGACATTTTAAATAGCAGTTGGTGGGAAATAATGTCAAACCTTAAAACACTTTAAGCATCATCTTTGTCACTATAAATATTCTTTGCGTATTTACATAATCATTAGAATACTTGAAATTTGTAATGTTTGGTACTTGATTATTGAAGTGTATACCTAGTTACTGTCTTGATAAGTATCTTTTATTTGGAATAATACTCGGGATGGAATTCTACCATAACAAAATGAAGAGTATTTCATTCTTCATGAATTTCCCAAGCAACTTTGGGATTATTCTTTAAATATGCACTTTTAGTTTCTTATAGACTATAAGTTTTGGATAAAGTATTTGTAAATAAAATAATGCATCATTAGGTTACCAACCCTTTCTAAGTATTTAAAAAATAACACTTGTTACTAGAGTCATACCCTATACATTTATAATGGGTTTATTGTTACCGTTTTCATATTTATTTAATTTGAGGGTTAACAACTCGGTGTGTAATTCATTTAAAAGACCCTAAAATGTAGCTCAATTAACTTTGAATTAAAGGTTTTTTTTTTCTTTCTTGGTTAAAAATCATAATTTGGAGAATATTATTTCATAAGAATACTGAAGTAACCAGAATGAAATTATTAGACTCACCTGTTTTATTTCTGCTGAGAGTTTTGCCTTTTGCCTTGGTGTAAGTATATTTAGGATCCTTTGCCCTTGTTCCTGATAGGGATGCTAATTTTCTAGCAGTAAAGAGTATCATGAAAATAAGCATCAAATGACTAGTGGTGTACTTCCAACTTTTTGTCTTATTGTCTCTAGTAACAAAAAAAGCTTAGAAAATAAATATCCCTATTATGGTTCTAATTATGAGTATTAAGTATCATTTAAAAATATTAATATCTAACTCTTATTTTTCTATAGGATCCCACATTGCGTACTAAACAGCCTATCCCAGCTGCCTATAACAGATATGACCAGGAAAGATTCAAAGGAAAAGAAGGCAAGTTGCTTAATTTTTATCTTGCCCTTACTGTGGTTGTGCTGAACTTAAGAGACAATGTGGCCTGATGTTTAAGAGCATGTTTGACAAAATAATTAATGTCTGCCGGTCAAATCTGCATATTTTTGTAAATAAAGTTTTGTTGGAACACAGCAATGCCCATTGATCTATGTATTTTCTATGGCTGCTTGAGCTCTGTGACAGCAATATTAAGTTGTTTCAGCAGAGTCTGCATAGCTTGCAAAGCCTAAAAATGCTATTTGGCTCTTTATAGAAAAATACAGCCAACTCTTGGTTAGTAGCATGGATTCTAGATCTGGATAGCTTATGTCACAGTTACTTTTTGTGCACATTTTAATGTTACTTTAATTGCGTTCATCTCAGTTTTCTCCTGTGTTACAATACTAATAGTATTAGTACCTGTCTCTTAGGGTTATTGTGGGGATTGAACTAGTTAATAATTATTAACTCTCCAGAATAGTGTCTATTATGTAATAAGCTTTCTGTAAATGTTTGCTGTTATTAATACTAGTTCGGTTTCTAAAAAATTTATTTTAGAGTGGCGATTCTATATATCAAATCATGTTTCCCAAATTATAAATGTATATATTGAGAACTTGGGAAACATAGACTTGGAGCAATGATGTAAGGACTTATTTTTGATAGCCTAGGTGGTATTATGGCAGTAATGAACCATTTCTGTAATAGGTGATTGCTGAGGTGGGACCAACAGGAGCATAACTTCTTGAGATCTTCGTTCATGTTGATTTTGATTTATGAAAATGGGAGATAGAAGCAAGTGGAAGTTTAAAATTTATGATTTTTGGCTGGGTGTGGTGTGGTGGCTTACGCGTGTAATCCTAGCATTCTGGGAGGCCGAGACAGGAGGATCATTTGAGCTCAGGAGTTCGAGACCAGCCTGAGCAAGAGCGAGACTCCGTCTCTACTTAAAATTAGAAAGAAATGAGCTGGACAACTAAAAATTTATAAAAAAAATTAGCCGGGCATGGTGGTACATGCCTGTAGTCCTAGCTACTTGGGAGGCTGAGGCAGGAGGATTGCTTGAGCCCAGGAGTTTGAGGTTGCTGTGAGCTAGGCTGACACCACGGCGCTCTAGCCCGGGCAAGATAGTGAGACTCTGTCTCAAAAAAAAGGAGAAAAAATTATGATTTTTTCCCACATACCCTGAAATCTCCATTTAAGTTTCTTTAAAGGATATGTTGTCTTGATGCAGCAAATTTTGTGTGCTGACTTCATTACTAGATAAAGGCACTTGCTGAATATGTGTCATAGAAAAACAGTGCACTATTCACTGCAGTGTTTTTCTTTTCGGATGAATTTATAAAAAGCAGAGATTGGCAGATTATAGCCCAAAGACCAAATTTGACCTTTTGTGGGCCAAATTGGGCTGCCCTCAGTTGAATACACATATTGTTTATCCTGCTTTTGCACTAGAACTACAAAATCCAGTAGTTGTGACAGACACTTTATGGCCCACAATGTGTAAAATATTTGCCATATAACCCTTCACAGAAGGGAATATTGAGACTCTGCCCTGGAACTCCCATTATTATTTACAACATTGCTTTCTACAAAATGTATAATGTGTGCCTTATTATAGTTTTTGAACACAACTTTTTATAACTCAGGAACTTCTTATTATCTTAGATACTTTTAGTTATACTATCATTGAGTATTAGTAGTAAGCAATTTGGAGGTTATAAAGTATTTTATTCAATGTAATTTTTGAACATCATTGCAGAGATAGTCTTAACCAGCTCTATACAATAGGCTTATTGGTGTATATGAAATATATTTTGAGGTTGGTGTCCTTTTTAAAGTTAGTATCTTCACAAGTATATAATTCAACTTTATATATAGGCTTTGTATACTGTTGGACTGTCAGATATAATGTAGATTATTATTTTATATTTGTTATAGATCACAAAATGCATGATTTATAAAATCTAACAGGAAACCCCTTTTATTTATAGAAACGGAAGGCTTCAAAATTGACACTATGGGCACCTACCATGGTATGACACTGAAATCTGTGACGGTAAGTTATTTTGACTGCACATGTTCTTTTGTTCCAGGTATTATGTCTGATAGCAGATGTTGAAAAAAATCTTTGTTCTCTAGTATTTCGTATTTGAGCATTTGTCTTTAATGATCAGTTGTGGTGATTGATCTGTTTAGTGTATTGTTTGATTCATTGGTATCCTGTTTTGTTGTTTTTTTTTTCAAATTGAGTTGAGTCTGTGTAAATAAAAGCTGTTTTGATTAACTCACAAATAGGGTGATGCTATCTGGTTAGATTATTTAAAGCCTTTGAGATAGAAGGTCAATTTGGGAGGGTTCTTTGCCGTAATATCTTATGTTCTTTAAAATGTAATACCTTACGTTCTTTAAAAAGGCAGATTGCAGTGGTTGATGTAATGCTTATAAAGTACATACTTGACAGAATCAAATACTTGGATGTCCATGAATATAAGTCTTCGGTTCATTTTAGCAAACTTTTCTTTTTTCTTTTTTAAACCCTAAGGTTGTTTGTTTCTAGATGTTCTGCCCAAGCCACATTTAACAGTTTTAAGTTTTATTTAGTCAATGACAGGACATGGTAATGTAGAGCAGGAATTCTGTTGACCTCATTTTGCATATTTATATTCTAGAGTATTATGCCTTTTATACCTTAAATAAAATACTATGTATATGTATTAATTAGAGTGTGTATATATACTTAAAACACTAATATTAAACTTTGTCTTTGCTTGTGAATTATCAGATCTTTGTGGACTCTATATGACATGGAATCATTATATATTTGACATGATTTCTCAGAATTAAGATAATACCTACTAGGAATTTACCATGCTTTATTTACTCATTTCCAGAAGCAGATAGCATATAGGAGTACGGTATCTGATTTTAAAAGTTAAAATTTTTAAAAAATTTATTTGGACTTTAAATTGGGATGGGGTTTCAAGTTATTTTGTCAATGTACTTGTTTTAAAATATCATCAGATATGTTTCTGTATTATTAAAATTGTATGAATCTGGGTGTGGTAGCATTTTGGTAGGCTGAGACGAGAGTATCACTTGAGGCCAAGAGTTCGAGACTAGCCTGGGCAGTATAGTGAGACTTCCATCTCTACAAATTTTTTTTTTTTTAAATTGGCTGGTCATGGTAGCTCACGCCTATAGTCCCAGACACTTGGGAGGCTGAGGTGGAAGGATTATTTGAGCCCAGGAATTTGAGGCTGTAGTGAGCTATGATTGTGCCACTGCACTCCCGCCTGGGCAACAAACTTATCTAGATTTCCAATATGTATGTTAAGAGGTGTAATAATATCACCATCAATTCTCACTTTCAGGAGGGTCTCAGTCTCTCAACTAGGTTATATTCTTAAAAGTATATATGTTCCATACATGTACTAATGTATGGAATCCATACATTAGTAACTTCCTCACCCTACCTTTTTATAAAGCTTTTATACATCCTTTTTATAAACCTTCCTTCATTCTTATTTGGTTGTTGATTAATTTGTTGGTCATCTTTGACTGAAGTGTTAAGGGAGTGCTGTAGTAGCAGCAGTATTCTGGAGTCATGTCTAACCCCAGGTCTGCAGAAGATGGAATTGGTTGGTTAAGGCTTTCTTCCTTAGTGCTCTCTTCCCTGTTTTTCCTTGCTCTCTTCCTTAAGCAAATACTTGCTGAGTATATGCTATGTGCCATGCCCCGTGCTGGGTGCTGGAACATCAAAGATGAACAAAACCAGATGTGTTCTGTGGACTTGATTTATGGTCTGATTGAGGAGACACACATTAGTCAGTCACTCAGATGTAAGATTGTGGCTATGCCAAGTATGTAGAGGTATGCTGTGTCATGAGAGCCTAAAATCAGGAGTTTTGTTGCATTAGTCAGAATACTTCATTGAGGAGGTAAGATCTGAAGTCTGTGTAGGAGTTAAATTGGTGAAGATGACAGGAAAGCACATTTTAGGAATGGTGAACAAAAAGCAAGGGTACAGGCCCTGTGATGGGAAGAGCATGGCAAGTAAGAAGATTTGAAAGAAGACTGTGCTGTGTAGATTGAGGGCATGGGTGTGGGACAGTTTCTTCTTCTAGGGTTAGGTGCAGCCTGCTTATTCATAAATGTCAGTGCATTAACACAGTGTGTCTCTTTTAGCATACTTCTGGAATCATTCATTGTGCCAATCTAAATGTGGCCCCAGACATGTTTATTAGTCATCCATTATAATTTAAATTTTTATTTTATTCACCAATATTTAAAAATAAGAGTTTGTCACATGAACAGTCTGGATTTCTAGCTTCTTTCAAGAAGCTGTCTGGCATGACAGGGTGCTGGGTTCACAGGGACAGCATGGCCACAGCCACATCCGCCTAAGTAGTGGCTACCTTCTCTAGATCAGATGATTTCTCTAGATTGCCAGAGGCCTCATTACTGTGTTGTCCTTTATCTGGCCCTCTTCACTTACTTGTGCTATTGGCCTTTCAGTGTGAAATTCCTGATAAGCAGTGCCAGATTATTAAAGAGAAGTTAATCAGTTGGAAACACTACAAATGTAAAGCTTTGAAGTCAGTCCTGGCTTTGAATCCCAGCTCTGCGATTCATTCTGCTGCTGATTAGGTTAAGAAGGTGATTTAACCTTTCCATTAGGGGTGTTTTTATTTTATAGTAAATATAATATAACTTATAGTAATGTTGGAGAGTAAAGGAGTCACTGTGTGTAAAATGCTTAACACAATGAGAGCTCAACAAATGATGGCTACTTATATATTATGAGTTAATGATTCTATAAATAATCTTATTTTAACTTATATGTTAATGTAGGCAGCTATAGCTTCATTGATGTATTTAACATTACCTGTTTGATGATTCAATTCTCATTCAAAGTTATGAAGACTCACTTATTTAAATACTAAGAGAATTATTTTCCTCTCAGGTAATTGGGGTATTTTTTACTATAGCTGTGTATGTTTATCATATAGCAAAGAGTTTTTGCCTTATAGAGAAAATAGCTACAAAGAAGTTTTATAAAGAGGAGAATAACTAGGTTAGCCTTTTCCATCTGTTAGGGCTCATATATAGAAAGAAATGTAACTTATTTAGATTAAATTATTTACTTTGAACTAGGTAATATAAAGTGTATTTAAATATGTAGTCACAATTATAAGTAGGAATATTAGTTTTATAATATGTGATTTTGGGCACTCTGCATTTAGATGGGAATATTATTCTGCTTGAGAATATTATATTACATTTGAAATAATTTTCAAAACTGTTGGTTGTCTTGATATTTGTCTTGATTTCAGGGAACAGGGTTTTCTATCCTAAGCCAGCCTGAACAGTATTAAGGTGTGCCTCCTAAACAAAACAACATTATTTGGTTTCTTATATATAAATAGTTTATAAAATATAAAAATTAAAATATATATAATAATATATAACATATATCTCGTAAGCTTTTGAAGTTTATATACTTGTTACATGAAGTAATTTGTCAGTATTAACATAATGTTTTGTACATAGTTCTTAGATCTGCATTTTCATAGACTTTTTAGAAGCCATCACTGAATTGAATAAGCAGTATTTTTTCCTCTGTACTCATAAAACATCCCTTATGTCCCTTTTATAGTTAGTTTCTTTTTGATTATTCCAGCTTTTTTTTTTTTTTTTGGTAATGTTCTAGTTATAGACTCGGACCATATCTTATATAGGAGAGGTACAAGAGAGAACTTTCTATTATGATGTATTGGCTTATTTGTTGTGGCAAATTAAGCATCAGTTTTATTTTTCTCGTCTGAAAAATGGTACAATTTCCTTAGGGATTTGTTTTGAGGTTAAAATGCGTACGGTTATACTTTGTTTAGCATTGTTCTTTTTAGTGCTTTTTCATTGTAACATGTAATTGTGGCTATTGCAGAAATGTCTTTATATTAAATTTATAAACTATTGTGTAAACTTTTCATACTGAATGATATAGATAATACTTTTTTCCTAGTTGGCTAGTATTTAGAATTGAGACTTATTTAGATGGGTAGATATTAATTTCATTACACTTATACCTTTGTGGTGAGAGGTGTTAGAATCTTATTTAAGTGTAATATTTGGTGAGCATAATCAGCATTTTGAGGCAATATACTTAAAGATAAATGAATTATAGCAAAAGAGCATACTAACAGGTGTCAGGGAATCTAAATACATATAAAGTGAATGTTATTTTTATAATGTTTTTCAGTTTATATATCTTATTTAGATTTATTGAAAATCTATTGCATACTGTATGTACTTTTGGTATAAGCCTATACAATTAAACTCCATAAATTTAGCTTTGCATTTCATTAAAGGGTAGGTGTTTTACTCAACACATCTTAGTGATTTTAGTTAATATCTGTAGCATACCTTTTAAAATTAATCAGCCAGAGACCATATATAGTTAATGCCACTATCACATAACACCTGAGATTTACTGTTGAAAGATGCATAGACACAGTTATTTTTGGCACATATGTCAGGAGTAATCTGGAAACCGTTGTATAATTTTAAATAAATTTTAACATTGCCTTGCTCAAAGTGTTTTAATATTGATCATTGTAATAATAGGAGAAAATAGAAACTAGTTTGGAAGTGTGATAGTGTTTTGTTAACAACATAATAAAAATTTATACTGTGAAATTTGTTTCATTATATATGTTCTGGTTTTTTTTGTGTTTTTTTTTTTTTGTGAGACAGAGTCTCACTTTGTTGCCCAGGCTAGAGTGAGTGCCGTGGCTTTAGCCTAGCTCACAGCAAACTCAAACTCCTGGGCTCAAGCAATCCTACTGCCTCAGCCTCCCAAGTAGCTGGGATTACAGGCACGCGCCACCATGCCCGGCTAATTTTTTCTATATATATTAGTTGGCCAATTAATTTCTTTCTAGTTATAGTAGAGACGGGCCTCTGTGTAGCTGGGACTACAGGCATGTGCCACCATGCCCAGCTAATTTTTTTCTCTATATATTAGTTGGCCAATTAATTTCATTCTATTTATGGTAGAGATGGGATCTCGCTCTTGCTCAGGGGGGTTTTGAACCCCTGACCTTGAGTAATCCACCTGCCTTGGCCTCCCCGAGTGCTAGGATTACAGGCGTGAGCCACTGCGCCCGGCCTTCATGACATAATTTGAACCAATTTGTTCATATGAAAAAATACCTAGTCTATTTAATAACATGCTTACTATATTTTGGTGTTTAGGTAGGTTCCTGATGAGTACTTTTCCATTGGCTGAGCTTTAATTTGCTATGTCAGTTTCCAGGTCTTTGTGAATTGACTTAGATCTTCAGTGGATTTTCAATCTTTTATATAAATCTTGCATTCAAATATTATTTTCTTAGCTGTCTTAGTATTTTAGCCTTAGTATTCATGGATTGTCTAGTTAGTTCATCCACTCCTTTATTCCCCTTACCCATCCTACCAAACCTCATTTGATCTTTAATTGTAAGTTTTGGTTTCTTTTCCAGGTCTTTGTCCTTTTTCTTTTTTTTTTTTTTTGAGACAAGAGTCTCGCTTTGTCGTCCAGGCTAGAGTGAGTGCCGTGGCTTTAGCCTAGCTCACAGCAACCTCAATCTCCTGGGCTCAAGCAATCCTGCTGCCTCAGCCTCCCAAGTAGCTGGGACTACAGGCATGCGCCACCATGCCCAGCTAATTTTTTCTATATGTATTAGTTGGCCAATTAATTTCTATTTATAGTAGAGACGGGTCTCGCTCTTGCTCAGGCTGGTTTCGAACTCCTGACCTCGAGCGATCTACCTGCCTCGGCCTCCCAGAGAGCTAGGATTACAGGCGTGAGCCACCGCGCCCGGCCTCTTTTTCTTTCTTTCTTTCTTTTTTTTTTCTTGAGACAGAGTTTCGCTTTGTTGCCCAGGCTAGAGTGAGTGCCCTGGCGTCAGCCTAGCTCACAGCAACCTCAAACTCCTGGGCTCAAGCAATCCTGCTGCCTCAGCCTGCCAAGTAGCTGGGACTACAGGCATTCGCCACCATGGCCGGTAATTTTTTTTTTTTTGTATATATTAGTTGGCCAATTAATTTCTTTCTATTTATAGTAGAGACGGGGGTCTCAATCTTGCTCAGGCTGGTTTCGAACTCCTGACCTCGAGCAATCCGCCCGCCTCGGCCTCCCAGAGAGCTAGGATTACAGGCATGAGCCACTGCGCCTGGTCCTCTTTTTCTTGATAGATGTTTATTTTAGTGTTGTTCTTCTTGTTTTTCCTGCTTCTCATGTTCCTCTCTGTGAGTGACTGTTCCCATGGTTATTTTATTTTATTTATTTATTTATTTTTTTGAGATAGAGTCTCGCTTTGTTGCCTAGGCTAGAGTGAGTGCCGTGGTGTCAGCCTAGCTCACAGCAACCTCAAACTCCTGGGCTTAAGCAATCCTCCTGCCTCAGCCTCCCGAGTAGCTGGGACTACAGGCATGCGCCACCATGCCCGGCTAATTTTTTCTATATATATTAGTTGGCCAATTAATTTCTTTCTATTTATAGTAGAGACGGGGTCTCGCTTTTGTTCAGGCTAGTTTCGAACTCCTGACCTTGAGCAATCCGCCCGCCTCTGCCTCCCAGAGTGCTAGGATTACAGGCGTGAGCCACTGCGCCCGGCCCCCATGGTTATTTTAAATATCTGTTTTTAAATTCTTACTTGCTTCTGGTCTGGACAAATCTTGCTATTTACTAAGCTTTTATTTGAAATTTCAAACTGTGAGTAAGTTGAAGACATTCATTTGAAATACTTAGAAATTAAAACTTTTTAAGATCTTCTTTTTGTTCTAGAGACAAAAGTCATATTATAGGCCAGGTGTGGTGGCCTATAGGCTCCCATCTATAATCCTAGAACAGTGTGAGGCATAGGTGGGAGGATCATTTGACCTCAGGAGTTTGAGACCAGACTGAACAAAACAGAGACCCCATCTCTACAAAAAATAGAAAAATCAGCCGGGCTCATTGGCACACACGTGTAGTTCCAGCTACTCAGGTGGCTGAGGGAGGAGGATCACTTGAGTGCAGGAGTTTGAAGTTTCAGCTAGCAATGTTGAAGCCACTGCACTCTAGCTGGAACGACAAAGTGAGACCCTGTCTTAAAAAAAAAAAAAAAAAAAAAAGGTCTTACTATAGAACTTGGATAATCGTCTCACTGTTGAAGTTGACATATTTTATTGTGTCATTGAAAAAGCTTTTCTTTACATTTAAATTTTTTGTAACAGTTTATAAGATCAAGTAGAGTTATTTGGAAATCAATTTAAGTTTTACAAATTACAGTTAGAATTGATTCAGTCTTTCATCATCTATAAATAGTGAATTGGGTATACTATCAATTCTGTAATCATTTAATTTTCCAAATTTAATATTTTTAAATACCTGTTTCAGTTTCATGAAGTATCTTTTTGTCATTTCTATTTTAGATGTGTTGCCTTAAATACTCTAGAATGAAATTCCTAATATATTTCAGTATACCAAATTTAAGAACTAAAATTAAGTAGCTCTTTGATCTTTCAGAAATTACTGATTCTAACTTCTCTTCTGTAGATATCTTTTAGTTTTCTTTATAAAAAACAAAAGCCCCCAAATTCAGCTTTTGATATGATTATAATATTTTAATAATTTATCTTAAAAGTCTATACAAAATAATTTCAGTGTCCTTAGCAATTATTGAATTTCAAATAGGTAGAGTAGCAGTAATAACTAATCATTCTTATAGTAAGCTTGCAGGTACATTATAATTGATCAAGAACTTTGTGTGTGTGTGTATATATACATATATAAATATATATATGTATACACACATATATATATTACCTTTTTCCGATAAAAGTTACTCTAACAGTAACAAGAGAATAGACTTTAAAAACTTTATATAGATCAATGACTATGAAAAAAATTAAAAAACTAAATAAATGGTATTGGGAAATATTTTTTCTTTATCTGGGTTAAATATAATAAATGATCTAATACTTTATAATAAGTTGATAGATGTCAATTTTGGGGAGACCTGTGATATATTTGAATTATTTCTAACTTTTCTGAGTCATCATTAATATATTTTAAAAGTTTATATAAACCTTTAAAGCTTTAACAATCAGTGCTATAGTGTAGATTTTATGAAAACAATGCTTTAGTATGTTATACTGTCATTTACTTTTTTTTTTTTTTTTTTTTTGAGACAGAGTCTCATTTTTGTTGCCCAGGCTAGAGTGAGTGCCGTGGTGTCAGCCTAGCTCACAACAACCTCAAACTCCTGGGCTCAAGCGATCCTCCTGCCTCAGCCTCCCGAGTAGGTGGGACTACAGGCATGCGCCACCATGCCCGGCTAATTTTTTTGTATATATACTTTTAGTTGGTCAATTAATTTCTTTCTATTTTTAGTAGAGACGGGGTCTCGCTCAGGCTGGTTTCGAACTCCCAACCTTGAGCAATCCGCCCGCCTCAGCCTCCCAGAGTGCTAGGATTACAGGCGTGAGCCACCGCACCCTGCCTGTTATTTACATTTTATACTGGAACTGTCTTGTAGGTTACTGAACACCAATTTATCGTCATAGAATCTGGTTCTGAGTGCCTGAATAATTTCTATTAGCCTTTTTGTTATGTAATAGATCAAAAGATAAATGACTGTTGGTGATGAGCAGCAGTACAGAAGGTTTTATTGCCTGGGGAAGGTCAGCTTGGATTCCAAGTTGCCTTGTAAGGTGGCATTACTTTAGTGATTTACCATGGCCCAAAGAAAGGCTGAGAAACTTGGTGATACTAGTATAGCATGAGAAATTGAATCATTTTAATCAAGTTTATGAGAGTTAGCATCTGAAATCAAAAGCTGATTTATTAATTTACAGTGAGAATGTAATTGCCAAGGGCACTGAATACTCACTTCTATCTAGAACATACACATTGTCCATGTAAAGAAGCTACATTGGAAGTCACAGTTCAGTTGCACAATGAGCACATAATAAATTACATACTTTAAATGTTTAATGGTATTAGAGTAGTCTTATATTTGCATCTCTTCATTAAAGAAAGACCTGTTTTAAGGCCAGAGTGTCTTTCTCCTTGGGGACTGCCTAGATAGATAGACTTTGTCATCATTTGCCATTGTGACTTCTATTCCTTGTCCTGAAAAATCCCTCTCCAGATGAATATATGGTGTATTATTTCTTTAGATGTGTAGACTGCCAATTCAGCTTAAGGATTAACATCTCTTTCTGTTCTATTTGATTTGTTACAAGGTGTTGGTGAGGCAGCCAGCTCTTTTGAATTTGAAATTCATAATGTAGGTATCCAAGGGATTTGATTTGTCATTAGAGAGGGTAGGAGTTATAGAATGATCATGCTTCAAGTTTGAACTGTATTCCTAGGATTCCATTTAGTTTTGCTGATTTGGAAGGGAAGAGAAGAGCAAGAAATTCCTACTGGATTCTGGAAGTCTGTCTTTCTCTCTTTCTCTCTCTCTCTCTCTGCCCTCCTCTTTCCCCCTCTCCCCCTCTCTCACTCTCCCTGTTTCCCTCTCCCCCTCCCCACACCCTTCTTTCTTATGATGAGGTCTTGCTATATTGCCCCACTGAATGTGAACTCTTGGGCTCAACTGATCTCTAGCCTCAGCCTCCTGAGTAGCTGAGACTATATGCACACGCCACCTTGCCTGGCACAGAAATCACTTATTTCTACCTTTCACTTATTGCAGGTCAATGATCAAATTTATATCTCACCCTCTTGATTAATTCCATAATTTCAGTGGTACAAAGACACTACAATTTAAGTGTTTTCTTAGCATTGTATAAAAGTACTTAAGATTTAGAATGCAGTCAGAATGAGTATAAAACCATATAAAGCACAAATAGAGAAGTACTAATATGAGTACCATTGTAGAAGACTTTATTATAAATAGACATAATCATTTTGTGTTTGGACGAACATTTACACAGCCTCGGGGTGGCAGCAGTAGTAAAAAATTCTACTCGACATTCATTTGAAAATCTGAAGATACATATATAGCATAATTACAAAGTATGAGTATTTTAATAAGAATAATTGGTAGATTATATAGTTTGTTCACATTTTACTTAATTGGTTATATAAATTTCATTTAGTGAAGTTAGCAAAACTATTTTCAGTAATAAGGAAAAGTTTCTCCTACTCTCTCCCCCCTGCATTTCCCCCTCCATGTACATATACTTCCCTCCCCGTCCCATACATGTATACAACTGATAAAAATATGATCGAGGTACATCCTCAATGTTTAAATGTACCATGTCTCCACTGGTACATTTAAACCAAGTATGCTAACATTTGCATTTGGTTTGTAATGAAAATCTACCATTTTTATTTGGACTTTTATTTACTTATGCTATATTGATTTTCGGTGTTAGCACATTAAAATAAAGAAGCCATGTTTTACCACAGTATGAAATTTACATGTAAGCACTATTTTGCCTTGTAATTTTAGGTTGAATTCATTAAAAAACAATTATCAAGTTTGTAATAAAAGCTAATTTCTAGCTGAATTCTTAAAAACTTGAGTGCCAAAGTGTTTTTAATGAGAATACACAAATGAAGAATTGGATATGAACGAAGATAGGTACTACAGCAGGATTTTGTATAGTTTGTGTTTTCATTATTATCTTACATTTTTTAATCTACACGTGATTTAAGAAGGTTTAAGTGTAATTATTTAAATTGAGGATTGGCAAGTATTTTCTTTAAAAGGTCAGGTACCAATGAGACAGGGTCTTGCCCTGTTGCTCAGGCTGAAGTGCAGTGGTGGGATCATACCAACTGCAGCCTCAAACTCCTGGCCTCAGCAATCCTTCTGCCTCAGCCTTCCAAAGTGTTAGGATTACAGGAGTGAGCTACTATGCCCGGTTACAGCTAGTAAATATTTTAGGATTATTGGCCAGTAGACAAAAATCAAAGAAATTAGCTACTTACGTAACAAGAGATAAATCAAATTTCCACAAATTTTTAATGACAAATATATATGATAACAATGTGTAATATTGGTTTGCTGATGAGAAGAATGAAATTTCTTTTGTAACGGGATGATATTTTGCTTAATTGGGTTTCAAAGTTAGTCCAAATTGATTGTATTCATCTATTAATGATCTATAATGAGATTTTGTATATTTCATCTTTGAAAAAAATATCTTTTCATACAGATAGGTACTGCTAAATACTATCATTTCATGAGCATATGTTATTGATTGAGCATATTTGTCTCTTGGAAGGCATTTCTAGACTTCTACTAGATTATTTTCTTGATATCTGCCTTTTTTATCATTAGAGACGTATTGTCAATGGAGGATTAGGTGGAAGTTCTCCAGTTGCACAGTTATATGGATTTTGAAATAAGGAAATGTCTTTTGCATTTGTATTAAGGTCTGAAGAATGAGGCCTAAACTCTACGATGAGTTTGGAAAATATATCCAGTGCTGATTTGTATGAGAATGGAATTCTCATTTCTTGTTTTAATTTTTGACAACATGGGAAGTATATAAAGTAGCATGAGATTACCTGTAATGCAAACAACGTTAGTTGTCCTCAAAACAACAATAATAGTTTCTTATATAATCACTATTTTCTCTTGTAATTTAAGTTGAGTTCATTAAAAACAACCATCAAATCTGTAGCAAAATCTAATTTGTAAAGCCATTCAGTGTTTAGTAATAGTGGTTGAGGCTTCTCATTCTTCTCATTCAGAAAAATTTAATCTTTGCACTAAGCTCAAAAAAATCACAATAAAACTTTACTACTAATAAACCATTGGACTTATGTGTGGTAGGGCACATCAATTATTTCTAACAAAAATTCATAGAACTTGTGATGGTTAATCTATGAGAGCAAATAAAGTCACTGCAAATGGTAATGGCTTGGCAGCACATGATAAATAAAAGTATTTTCTTCAAAATACTTGCTGATAAATATAATTGTAGGCTATAGATGCCTAACATTTTTACAAGCTTTGTAAATTTGTCCATCTAAACTGTTTTCTGCTCCTCACATATTCACCACTATTTGTTGTAATACATCTTAACAGATTCTACTGCAGGTCGTACTTGATTAGTGTTTTCTGAACTATGAAATTATTTTTGCCTATAGTTGTTTCATGTAGAGTATTAATAGGGACTAATTCCTCAGTCGTTTCAAAACATAACATTGACTCCTCAAATAAACAACTGAGTAGTAGTAATAACATCTGTTAACTCAGCAATAGCCAAAGAAAATTACACAATCATTTGTCTTGACTTTTGATTGACATTTGCTCTTTCACCCACTGTCCTCAACTCTTTAAGCAGTACTTCTTGATGAAAGGCTAATAGTCTTAAACAAGTTTATTTTCTCTGGCTACATTTTTTTTTGCCTGCTTCTTTCAGATAGAACTTATTTAACTTACATTGGGTAAACTATTTTTCTTACATGGCTAACAAATGAACCTTTCAAATTTGCTTTTGCAGCCTAATTTTAATTTTTGATTTTTGTAAAAAATTCTACTGTGATAAGATATTTCACCCTAATTTTTCTGACCACTGCTTTTCCGTGAGTTGGGAATGTTGTGATGGGTACTTAGTCTGGTAATACTGATATATTTTGTATTCCTTTTTTTTTTTTTTTTGAGACAGAGTCTTGCTTTGTTGCCCAGGCTAGAGTAAGTGCCGTGGCATCAGCCTAGCTCACAGCAACCTCAAACTCCTGGGCTCAAGCGATCCTGCTGCCTCAGCCTCCCGAGTAGCTGGGACTACAGGCATGCGCCACCATGCCTGGCTAATTTTTTCTATATATATTAGTTGGCCAATTAATTTCTTTCTATTTATAGTAGATACGAGGTCTCGCTATTGCTCTGGCTGGTTTTGAACTCCTGACCTGGAGCAGTCTGCCAGCCTCAGCCTCCCAAGAGTGCTAGGATTACAGGCGTGAGCCACCGCACCCGGCCTATATTTTGTATTCTTTTAGCACAGTTTTAGTGTCTTTACAAATAGTATTTTGCCATCTAATTCATTAACAAAGTCTACATTTCACTCTGCCTTAAGAACACAGTACTTTTCTTGTTTTGATATGATATATATATGCACTGGTAATTAAAAAAATAAAATTCAAACATCACTGTATGGCAAAATGCATGGCACACAAAATGCTATTTGCAATTCATTCAACAAATGTTTCTTGAGTGCCTGCTGTATGTGCATACTCATAAAATATAAATAATACCATAGCAAATTTTAAGGGTTCTTGTCTTCCCTGAACGTAATGGAACAGGAAAGAGGAAAATCCCTAGTTAGCTTGCACACTCCTCGCGTCAGGCAACCTGCCATAGGACATCAGCTTAGACAAAGGAGCATCATTCTCTAGTTTGTTCTCTGACAGGTAATGCCTCTTTGTAATTATTTTTTTCCTTTAGAGGGGCTCCTTTTTGCAAAGCAGCTACCAAAAGGGGATGCTTTTTTATTTTTGTTTTCTTAATGCCTTAATTATGAAAAATTTCAAACATAAATTTGAGAAAATAGCACATGATCTTCCATCTGCCCATCACAGAGATTCTGTCATTACCATTTTAAACTATTCATCTGTTCTACCTCTTCCTTTTTTCCTGAAACATTTTAAAGCAAAATCCAGACATTGTCATTTTGTTACTGCATACTTTGTGTCTCTAAAACATACAGACTTTTTTTACATAGCCATAGTGCCATTATTGTACACAACAAAATAAACATGTTGATATTATCAAATAGTTCTCAAATTTATTATCAAATAGTTTCCCAGTTTCTTTGATTTTTCTAAAAACTGTTTCTGTAGTTAATTTATTGAAAATAGGACCCAATCAAGTACCATAAGTTGCATTTGGTTGTGAGGTATCTTGTTTCTTTTATTCTAGTTCATAATCTTTTTTGTGCCATGGACCTATTTGGCAGATTGCTGAATCTTATGAATCTTCTCTCTGAATGCTGTTTTTAATGCATAAAATAGAATGCATATGATAAAGAAAACCAATTATACTGAAGTAAAATTATCCAGATATTTTAAAAATACACATTTATGACATAATAATTTGTGCTTCTTTACTAATGTATTAAATTACAAGATCTGGTGGCAAATTTGACAAATGCCAACATTTTAAAATTTGGTGAGCATACATAATATACCAAGATATCTGTAACTGTTGTAAGGTGATAATGAAAATAATTTTCATTATCTGATTTCAGATGATTTCATTATCTGATTTCTATTGTTAATGAAATCATATGATTTCATTATCTGATTTCTGTTGGTGACAAAGTCTCAACCATTCATTACTCATATTTCTGTGGCTTGTTTATCTACATTCATGAAGGAGGGAAATGTTAATTTCAGTTAGAGGCTGATGAAAATAAAATTGTATAATTTTTTTTCTCCTGAAAATTCAAGGACCTTTTGAATTCTATGTGCAAGTAGGTGCTCTTAATTAAAGGGACACTACTTATTAAGAAAAGTCTTGGTTGCAGTTTTGCTTCACTGCCTTTTTTTTTTAAAAAAAAAAGTTGATTAGTTTTTTCTAATTTTAAAAAATTAAGGTGGTATAAGTGTTTTTGTTACATGGATGTTCTTGTATAATGCTTAAGTTGGGGCTGTTGGTGTGCTCATCACCGGAATAGTGTTTATTATACCCAATAGGTAAGTTTTTATCTTGCACCTACTCTCCCTCCTTCCCCCCTTGGTTTCTCATGTCCTTTATATTGCTTTGTGCCTCTGTGTATCCATCTATTATCGGGTCCCACTTACTAGTGAGAACATATAGTGTTTGCTTTTCCATTCTCGAGATACTTCATTTAGGATAATAGTGTCCAGTTCCATCCAAGTTGCCACAAAAGACATTATTTCATTGCTTCTTATGGCTAAGTAGTACTCCACGGTATATACACATGATGTTTTCTTTATCCACTCATGAATTGAAGGGCACTTAGTTGATTGCACATCTTTGCAATTGTGAATTGTCCTGCAATAAACACTCGAAAGCAGGTGTCAATAAGACATACACTTTTCCTTTGGGTAGATACCCAGTAGTGGGATTGATGGATTGAATGGTAAAACTACTTTAAGTTCTTTGAGGAATCTTCATACTGTGTTCTTTAAAGGTTGTACTGATTTGCAATCCCACCAAGAGTGTGTAAGTGTTCCTTTCTCTCTGCATCGATGCCAACATCTATTATTTTTTCCACTTTTTAATAATGACCATTCTGGTAAGGGTAAAGTGATATTGTGGTTTTAATTTGCATTTCCTTGATGATTAGTAATGTTAAGCATTTTTTCATAGGTTTTTTGACCATTTGTCTATGTTCTTTCAAAAAACTTCTGTTCATGTCTTTTGCCCACTTTTTTTTTTTTTTTTTTTTTGAGACAGAGTCTCACTCTATGCCATGGCTAGAGGGCCATGGCATCAGCCTAGCCCACAGCAACCTCAAACTCCTGGGCTCAAGTGATCCTCCTACCTCAGCCTACAGGCGTGTGCCACCATGCCTGGCTAATATTTTCTATATATTTTTACTTGTCCAGCTAATTAATTTCTTTCTTTCTTTCTTTCTTTCTTTCTTTCTTTCTTTCTTTCTTTCTTTCTTTCTTTCTTTCTTTCTTTCTTTCTTTCTTTCTTTCTTCTCTCTCTCTCTCTCTCTCTCTCTCTCTCTCTCTCTCTCTCTCTCTCTCTCTCTTTCTCTCTCTTTCTCTCTCTTTCTCTCTCTTTCTCTCTCTTTCTCTCTCTTTCTCTCTCTCTCTCTCTCTCTCTCTCTCTCTCTCTCTCTCTCTCTCTCTCTCTCTCTCTCTCTCTCTCTCTCTCTCTCTTCTCTCTCTTCTCTCTCTGTCTGTCTGTCTGTCTGTCTCTCTCTCTCTCTCTTTCTCTCTCTCTTTCTTTCTTTCACAGAGACCGGGTCTCACTCTTGCCCAGGCTGGTCTCAAACTCCTAACCTCGAGCCTTTCTCCCGCCTCGGCCTCTCAGAGTGCTAGGATTACAGGTGTGAGCCACTGAGCCTGACCTTTTTGCCCACTTTTTAACTGGGGCTGTTTCCTTATTTCTTGCTTATTTGTTTGAGTTCTTTGTGGATTCTGGATATTAGTCCTTTGTCAGATGTATAGTTTACATATATTTTCTCCTATTCTGTAGGTTGTTCATTAACTATATTGATTATGTATTTAGCTCAGAAACTTTTCAAATTTAACTCCCATTTATTTATTTCTGTTGGGCAAAGAAGTTATGACTAAGACCCCAAAGGCAAATATAGCAATCACTGGCTTTTTCTAAGTTTTTCAACAACTTGTCAATTTCTTCTCTATCTCCTGGCTTTCATCCTTCCAGATCTCTTTCTTGGAACATTCTTCTGCTAGCTCTTAATAAGATTGGTTCCTTCTCATAATTCAGATCTCAGTTTTGTAGTCACTTTTTAAGAGTAGTTTTCTTGTTTTGACTATTTTTTTTAAAATAAGAGTCTAAAAGTAGAAACCATGTCCTTTTTGCCTTCCTCTGTATCTTCAGAGCTAAGAACAGAGTACTTCAATATATAGATGTCACTTGAAAAGTATTTATCAAATGAATCTCAAACTCATATTATGCATTATATTTTTAGTTACTTCCTATTCTTTCATGTGTTTGGAGTGGTAATTATAATTTATTATCATTGTTATTGATGCTTGGTAGTATATAGGTCCTCAGTGCCACTTGACAGTCCTTTTATATGTTGCTTGATGGTTCTTTATTATGTTCGTGGTGAATCAGGTTCTTTTTTTTTATTATTTTAGCGTATTATGGGGGTACAAGTGTTAAGGTTACATATATTGCCCATGTCCCCCTCCCCCCTCGAGTAAGAGCTTCAAGCATGTCCATCCCCCAAATGTTGTACATCTTACTCGTGGTTGTACCTACCTATCCCCTCCTCCCCCCTTCCACCCTCCTGACACCCCATAAATGTTACTCCTATATGTCCACTTAGGTGTTGATCCGTTAATACCAATTTGCTGGTGAGTACATGTGGTGCTTGTTTTTCCATTCTTGGGATACTTCACTTAGTAGAATGGGTTCCAGCTCTATCCAGGAATATACAAGAGGTGCTATATCACCATTGTTTCTTAAAGCTGAGTACTATTCCATGGTGTACATATACCATATTTTATTAATCCACTCATGAATTGATGGGCACTTGGGTTGTTTCCACAGCTTTGCCATTGTGAATTGTGCTGCTATAAACATTCGAGTGCAGGTGTCTTTCTCATGAAGTGACTTTTGATCTTTTGGGTAGATGCCCAGTAGTGGAATTGCTGGATCAAATGGTAGATCTACTTGTATCGCTTTGAGGTATCTCCATATTGCTTTCCACAGAGGTTGAACTAGTTTGCAGTCCCACCAGCAGTGCAGGAGTGCTCCTCTCTCTCCACATCCACGCCAGCATTTTTGATTGGGGACTTTTTGATAAAGGCCATTCTCACTGGAGTTAAGTGATAATCTCATTGTGGTTTTGATTTTTATTTCCCTGATGATTAGAGATGTTGAGCATTTTTTCATATGTTTGTTGGCCATTATTCTGTCTTCTTTTGAGAAGTTTCTGTTTATGGCCTTTGCCCATTTTTTGATAGGGTTGTTTGATTTTTTCTTGCTGATTTTCCTGAGTTCTAAATAGATTCTAGTTATCAGCCCTTTATCGGATGTGTAGCTTGCAAAAATTTTCTCCCATTCTTTGGGGTGTCTGTTTGCTCTCTTGACCGTTTCTTTGTCTGTGCAGAAGCTTTTTAATTTTATCAGGTCCCATTTGTTTATTTTTGTTGCTGTTGTGATTGCTTTTGGGGTCTTCTTCATAAATTCTTTGTCTAGGACAGTGTCTAGAAGAGTATTTCCAACATTTTCCTCTAGAATTCTAATAGTTTCACACTTAAGGTTCAAGTCTTACCCAGCGTGAGTTGATTTTTGTGAAAGGTGAAAGGTGTGGGTCTTGTTTCAGTCTTCTACATGTGGCTATCCAGTTTTCCCAGCACCATTTATTGAATAAGGATTCTTTTCCCAGTGTATGTTTTTGTCTCCTTTGTTGAAGATTAGTTGGCTATATGAGGATGGTTTTATATCTGGGTTCTTTGTTCTGTTCTGCTGGTCAATGTCCCTGTTCTTGTGCCAGTAAAAAGCTGTTTTAATGACTATAGCCTTGTAGTATAGTTTGAAGTCTGGTAAATTGATACCTCCTATTTTGTTTTTATTACCTAGGATTGATTTTACTATACGGGGTCTTCTCTGGTTCCATACGAAGCGTACTATTATTTTTTCTGTATCTGTGAAAAATGATGATATTTTGATCGGGATTGTGTTGACACTGTAGGTCACTTTGGGTAGTAAGACATTTTAATGATGTTGATTCTGCTGACTCATGAGCATGGTATACTCTTCCATCTGTTTACGTCCTCTGCTATTTCCTTCTTCAGTGTTTCATAGTTCTCCCTGTAGAGGTCTTTTACCTCTTTAGTTAAATATATTCCAAGATACTTTATTTTCTTTGTTGCTATTTTGAAGGGAATTGAGTCTCTGATTTGGTTCTCACTTTTACTGTTGTTGGTGTATATGAATGTCTCTGATTTCTGTGTATTGATTTTGTATCCTGAGACTTTACCAAATTCATTTATCAGACCAAGGAGTCTCATGGTTGAATACTTGGGGTTTTCTAGGTATAATATCATGTCATTAGCAAAGAGTGAGAGTTTGATCTCTTCTGCTTCCACTTGGACACCCATAATTCCACTCTCTTGTCTTATTGCTGTAGCGAGTACTTCCAGCACTATGTTGAGCAGAAGTGGAGATAGTGGGCAACCTTGTCTTGTTCCAGTTCAAAGTGGGAATGCTTTCAATTTTTCCCCATTCAGTATGATATTGGTTGTGGGTTTTTCATTTATGGCTTGCATCATTTTTAGGTAAACCCCGTCTGTGCCTATTTTGTTTAGCATTCTTATCATAAAAGGGTGTTGAATTTTGTCAAATGCTTTCTCCGTGTCTATTGAGAGGATCATATATGGTCTTTGTTTTTGCTTCTGTTTATGTGGTGAATTACATTTATAGATTTGTGTATGTCGAACCATCCCTGCATCCCTGGGATGAAGCCCACTTGATTGTGATGAATTATTTTCTTGACAAGCACCTGGATTTGATTGGCTAGGATTTTGTTGAGAATTTTTGCATCTATATTCATAAGGGATATTGGTCTGCAGTTTTCTTTTTTTGTTGCATCCTTTCCTGGTTTTGGTATCAGGTTTATGTTTGCTTCATAAAATGTGTTGGGGAGGTTTCCATCCTTCTTGATGTGGTGGAATAATTTCTGCAGGATAGGCGCCAGTTCTTCTTTGTAGGTGTGGTAAAATTTGGGTGTAAAACAATCTGGTCCAGGACTTTTCTTTTTAGGAAGGTTTTTTTTATTGCTGTATCAATTTCAGTACTTGATATTGGTCAGTTCAGGAGTTCTATTTCTTCCTGGTTAACCCTAGGGAGGCTGTGTGTTTCCTAAGAAATTGTCCATTTCCTCCACATTTTCCAGTTTGTGTGCATAGAGGTTTTTGTAGTATTCATAAATTACATCTTGTATCTCCATGGCATCAGTTGTAATTTCTCCTTTATTGTTCCTGATGGAGCTTATTAGAGACTTTTCTTTTCTGCTTTTCGTTAGTCTAGTCAAAGGTATGTCAATTTTGTTTATTTTTTCAAAGAACTAACTTTTTGTTTTATTAATCTTCTTTATAGTTTCCCTGTTGTCAATTTCATTTAGTTCTGATTTGATCTTAATGATTTCACTTCTTCTGTTGGGTTAGGGGTTGGTCTGTTCTTCTTTTTTCAGCTCTTTGAGACGATTCATTAGGTTGTCCATTTGTGATCTTTTTGACTTTTGGATATAGGCATTTATGGAAAAAAACTTTCCTCTCAGGACTCCTTTAGCTGTGTCCCACAGGTTTTGGTAACTTGTGTCACCTTTGTCGTTTAGTTCAAAGAATCTTTTGATTTCCATCTTGATTTCCTGGTTTATGAAGTGATCATTCAGCAGAAGGTTGTTTAGTTTCCATGACTTAGTGTAGAAATGAGGACTCCTGTTAGGATTGATTTCTATATTAATTCCATTGTGGTCTGAAAAAGATACATGGTATAATTTCTACTTTTTTAAATTGTTTGAGAGGTGCTTTGTGTCCCAGGATATGGTCAATCTTAGAGAATGACCATGAGGTGATGAGAAGAACGTATATTCAGTGGTTTTGGGGTAGAATGTCCTGTAAATGTCAGTCAGGCCCATTTGTTCTAGGGTTCTGTTTAAGTCCATTATTTCTTTGTTGATTTTTTGGTTGGAGGATCTGTCCTGTGCAGTCAGTGGGGTGTTAAAGTCTCCAACTATTATGGTGTTGTTGTTTATTCTTTTGTTTAGATCCAGTAGTTTCCTTTATGAATCTCGGTGCACCAAGGTTGGGTGCATATATATTTAGAATTGCTATGTCTTCTTATTGAACTGTTCCTTTTACCATTATATAGTGACCTTCTTTGTCTTTTATTACTTTTGTTGATTTAAAAATGAAATTATATGAGATTAGCACCGCCATGCCAGCTTTCTTTTGGTTTCCATTTGCTTGAAATATTGCTCTCCACCCCTTTACCTTTAGTCTAATTGCATCCTTGCATGTTAGATGTGTTTCCTAAAGGCAGCAGATACTTCGCCTATATTTTTTTCCACTCGGCCAGCCTATGTCTCTTGAGCGGGGAGTTCAAGCCATTAACATTTACTGAGATAACTGATAGGTAGGGCAGATTTCTGTTCATTATGTTGGGTTTAACTTTGTTGCTTTGTTTTCTCTCTTGAGCCATTGTGGGCTCAAAGCCCCAGATGGGCCTTGATCTTTAGCTTTTGAGTAGATTTACATTCGTGAGTGTTTATTGTACTGATCTGTGGGTAACACTGTTTTCAGTACTTCTTGAAGGGCTGGTCTTGTCTTGGTGAATTCTCTCAGTCTTTGCTTATCTGAGAATGTCTTGATTTCTCCTTTATATATAAGTCTTTGTTTTGCAGGAAATATGATTCTACGCTGGGCATGATTTTGTTTCAGAAGAGTGAGAATGGGGCCCCAGTCTCTCCTTGGTTGTAAAGTCTCAGTAGAGAAGTCTGGTGTTAATTCGAATTGGCTTTCCCTTGTATGTTACTTGCTTCTTTCGTCTTATACCTCTTAGGAGGGCCTCTTTAGTTGATATTTTGGTCAGTCTGATGAGTGCATGTCGTGACATCTTCCTGTTTACATTGAATCTCCCAGGGGTCCTTTGAGCTTCTTGAACTTGTATATCGAGATTTTGAGCAAGGCCTGGGAAATTTTCCTCTATTACATCTTCAAATAGCTTATCCAACCCTTGAGTGTCTTACTCTTCCCCTGCTCGTAACCCTATAACCATCACATTAGATTTCTTCACATAATCCCATATCTCTTGTAGGCTTTGCTCTTTTCTCTTGTTTCTGTGCTATATCTCTGTGACTGCTTTATTTAATTGGAAGGTGTTATCTTCAATCTCTGAGATTCTGTCTTCTATTTGATCTACCCTGTTCTTGAGGCTTTCCACCATATTTTGTAGTTCCCTGAATTGATTCTTCATATCCAGGAGTTTGGTTAAACTTTTATTCATTGTGTCTATTTCTTTAGTGAATTTTTGTTCCAGGTCCTGGAGTCTTTTTGTGGTTTCTTTGTGTTGTTATTGAGTTGGTATTGCAGGTCGTTGAATTTTCTTATGATCCACATTTGATATTCCTCTTCTGTCATTTTGGTTGCCTGATTTTGGTTGGTGTCCGTTTCTAAGGGGTTGGTGCTCCTCTTTGGGGGGTATGTTTTCCATTTGGTTCTTCATATTTCTGGAGTTCCTTTGCTGATTTCTTCCCATGTCGATAAGTGGTTGTTTCTTTCCTTTAGGTTTTTGTTTGGGTATTCACATGCCTTGTTTAGTTTCTGAGCCGGTAGGTGGTATCTGTGGGTGAGATTTGACCACTCCCTGTATGATGAGTCAGTAGGTTCCATGAAAAGGTTGTGCAGAATGTCTTCCCTGTCAGTAGTTGCACTAGCTTGGGGGAACAGGCTATGCTGTTGTTTTTGTGTCCTTTAACCAGCTCTAGTTCCTCTGGAGAGGCACTCTAGTGCCTCAGGTGGTGGGTGGGGCCGTGGGACTTCCAGGTGTGTCCTTTTCTCCCCCTCAGTGAGTGCTGCTCTGGGAGTCAGTCTGGGCCGAGCTGGGTTGGTTAAGGCTGCCATCAGGCACCACCAGTGCCGTTGGCAGGGTCAAAATTCTGTTCTCTGCTTCTAGGAAAAGCTGTCACGGAGGGGCTGGAATGGCCCCGCTCAGTCAGAAAGTCTACGTGTGGGGGTGGCCTCTGGGGCAGGCCTCGCTTCTTTCTACCTTCCCCAACTCTGCGGCTAATCCTGGACCTCTGCCAGTAGGCCAGACCTCATGCCACCGGGCCTCCCCTGACTGTGATGCTGGCTGGGAGTTTCCCTGCGCAGGAACGCCACCTGGGCTGGGCGTGTGGCCTTCCTTTGGGAGGAGGGTTGCCCTTTAGGATGCTGATCTGCCCCTGAAGGCACACACACCTCAGTAGGCTGTTCTTGTATATCCCTTCTGTGCCCCGGGCAATGCGAGACCTGGGTGCATGGATCTGTTCTGGAGGTCTAACCTCTGGGCCCCAGAGTTCAAACTATATCCCCACCAGGGAGAGAATTCACCCACAGGGAGCCCAAGCTGGGTCTGTGTCTGTCAGCCTCAGGGTCTGCCCCGTGTTCTCCTGGGATCAATGGGCCAGCAGCTCCTGGGAGGGCTGGTGGGTAGGGAGCTCACCGTCTGAGTTCCTTTCAGTCAGCTGTAGGGCCCCAAAAGGTAAGGTCCCTTTTCCTGGAGTTGCCTCTGGCTGGTGGCTATATTGTCTCTGTAGGCAGCCTTGGAATAGTGATGGGGGAGGGGAGAATGAAGCAATATGGCGTCTGCCACGGGGCTCCAGTCTGTGCACAGGGAAGTGCCCCAAGGGAGTTGGGAGCCTGGTGCCGCTTCCGCTACAGGCTTACCGCTCACTGGTGGTGGCCGTCTCTGGGGTGGTATCCGCAGGTCTCTCTACCCGCTGCGGAGCCCACCAGCAGTCCCAGATGCAGGGGAGGGGAAAGTTAACCACTGTACCTACCCTTGCCGCTGGTCTCCTGGCTGCCCCGGAGGTCTCTGCTTCCAGTTCTCCTCCGAAACCTCCTCCCGTGGAGTCTCCTGTGGTCTCAGGTACCCCTCCTTCCAACCCTCGTCCATGTATGCTCGTCTGCTTGCTTCTTTCTTCTAATTTCTGCTAGAATCTGTCTTTTCTGCAGAGACACTCTGTCTGGCGGTGTTTCTCGTCTGCCATCTTGATTATCCTCCTGTGAATCAGGTTCTTAATACAGTGTTTTCTCTTTTGGTAAATGGCATTGTCATCTCTCCAATGTTCAGGCCAGAATCTTGGGCCTCATCCTTGCTGTGTACTCTCTCCCTCATCTCCAGTAAGATCTAGGCATCATTAAGACCTATAAACCTTTTTTCCTAACATCTCTGGGATCCCTTCTCTCCATATCACTATTATACTTGTTCTCACTACAGAGAGAATTTTATTTGATACCATAAAAACTTTCCTTTAAACAAAAGTGTGAGACTGTTTTATTGAGTCAGATTTTAGTTCACTGTTCCTCATTCAGGATTTTTTTGTTTTTTGCTTTTAAAATCAATCTTGAGGGAGACAGACAATAATTTAGAATGAGGTAGAAGATGGATATGGGATCAAAAGATTAGGTTGAGAGATTAGCCTTAACAAGGAAGATAATCATTTATGAGCCTTGTAGCTGGCCAAGGGTTTTAGGGATTTTGGTATTTATCCTAAGTGCATTGAGAAGCTATTGAAGCAGTGTATGACATGAACAGCTTTTTGTTGTTGTTTTTATTTTGAAACAGGGTCTTGCTGTGTTGCCTAGGCTGGAGTACAGTGGCATAACAGCTCACTGCTGCCTCAAACTCCTGGGTTCAAGTGATCCTCCTGCTTTAGTTCCCAAGTAGCTAGAAGTAGAGTATATGCCTGGGTGTGTTTTTTTCCCCCTTGTCAAGATGGGATCTCGCAATGTTGCTCACGGTGTTCTCTAACTCCTGGCCTTAAGTAATCCTCCTGCCTTGGCCTCCTAAAGTGCTGGGATTACAGGTGTGAGCCATTGTGCTTGACAACTTTGTGTTTTGAAAGTACCGTTTGGGCTGTAATACTGGCAACAGATTATGTGGCTATGAGGAAACTTGTTATAAAGGTATTGTAGTAGTTCAAAAGTGAGAGATGCTGTATTAGAGGGGTAAGATGAAGAAAGCAGGTAGCTTCCAGTAAGGATCCAGGTCTTCGGGATAGATGGAAGGTGATTTCTAGTATTCCTTTGTGATCAGTTGTCTGGCATTAGCCATTCAGTGAGATGAGGAATGCTGAAAAAGTATTAAATTTGGGGATCAGAGAAGATAACTTGGGTTTATATATATATATTTTTTAAATGTTCATATACTTACAGACATTCATGCAGACATACAAATATGGTTGACCCTCTGTGTCCGTAGGTTCCATGTGGATTCAACCAACTGTGGATCAAAAATACTAAAAAACAAAAACAAAACCCAAAAACATTTGTACTGAACATGTACAGACTTTTTTGCATGTCATTATTCCCTAACAGCACAGTATTACAACTATATAGCATTGACATCATGTTAGGTATTATAAGCAACCTAGAGATTATTTGAAGCATATGTGAGAATGTGCATATGTTATATGCAAACCCTATACCATTTTATTTATTTATTTTTGAGACAGGGTCTTGTACTGTTGCCTGGGCTAGAGTGCCATGGTGTCAGCCTAGCTCACAGCAACCTCAATCTCCTGGGCTCAAGCGATCCTCTTGCCTCAGCCTCCTGAGTAGGTGGGACTACATGCATGTGCCACCATGCTCGGCTGATTTTTTCTATATATTTTTAGTTGGCCGGCTAATTTCTTTGTATTTTTAGTAGAGAAGGGGCCAACTCTTGCTCAGGTTGGTCTTGAACTCCTGACCTTGAGCAATCCACCCGCCTGCAGCCTTCCAGAATGCTAGGATTACAGACATGAACCACCACTCCCGGCCCTTTGCCATTATATATAAGATACTTGAGCATTTGTGGATTTTAGTATCCACAAGGAGTCCTAGAACCAATTCCCCCAGATAACAAGGAATAACTGTACTTTAAATTAGAAGTTTTGCTTACAAACTTTAATTACAAGCTTTATTTTATTTTTGTAAAATTCATATTTACTCATCTTTTTTTTTTTGCCCAGTTATTAGCTTTCTCTCTTAGGTGTATAGGAGACATTCTCTTCTGTCAGGAAAAAGGCTGTAGCTATTGTTTTGTTTTTTTTTAACCTTGTCATAATACAACCAGATCTCTGATAAAGGAGTGCAATTTTTGTGTGTGTGTGATATATATATATATATTTTTTTTTTTTTGTGGCAGTCTCATTCAGTTGTCCTGGCTAGAGTGCCATGACATCAGCCTAGCTCACAGCAACCCCAAACTCTTAGGCTCAAGTGATCCTCCTGCTTCAGCCTCCTGAGTAGCTGGGACTACAGGCATGTGCCACCATGCCCAGCTAATTTTTTTTTCTATATATATTAATTGGCCAATTAGTTTCTTTCTATTTATAGTAGAGACGGGGTCTCGCTCTTGCCCAGGCTGGTCTCGAACTCCTGACCTCGAGCCATCCTCCTGCCTTGGCCTCCCAGAGTTCTAGGATTATAGGGGTGAGCCACCATGCCCGGCCAAAGGAATGCAATTTTAAACAAATTTTAAGCAAATGTGAAACAATGGGCTAGTTCTTTCTGTTCATTAATTTCTAGGCTCCAACAACATTTTACATTATATCAGGCCCAGACCATCATCTTTGTGGTTACTTTGGGGATATGTTGGCCTTCCTTCATGGTGGCACGACTTTAGGAACACAAGCCCCAAACTCTTGTTTCCCTGATCTCTTCCTAATAATAAGGCATTTATTGCAACATAGTCTCAGCTCCATTATGTTGTATACACAAGCTCTTTTTTGCTTTTCTGAGGCTTGCTGTGGATATTGATTATGAACAGATAATGAAATCTTCAGCTGGTCTTTAACGGAGAAGTTGTTCTTAGATCCCTTCACACCCTGATTTGTTCAATTGGCAGGGCACACAGAGGGCATTGTCTTACAGAACATTATGGAATCCTCACAGGAGCTAGGAACAATTGTATTGTTGTAAAATTTGCTGGTGGTAGGGATTCTGTCCCATTTTAATATTTGCTGTACATTACCTGCTTTATGGGAGTAATGCCACATTGACATTCTCTGAGGTATATTAGAAATATATTTAGATAGGGATTTTGGGGGAAGGAGCTTTTAAAACCTAGATAAATTTAAATAGTGAAATTTCTTAGATAAACAGGAAAAAAATTTTATCTAAATAAGCTAAACAGGCTTTACCACCTCATAGCAAAACAGTAGGTGAATAACAGTAGGATGAATAAATGTAGTGCCACTTTTGTTTTTTAAAAATTATCAATTGTGCTTTAAAGGAACCACATTTTATATTTTTTAAGTGCCACTTGTCTGTGTTTACAGATGTACCTTAGGGCCCTAAGTAGCAAGAGATAAGCAAGTAATGCACATGCCTTTCAAAGGTTCTGGTTACCATTTATAAACAACTGAAAAGAAGAGAAAAATAACCTGGGGATCAGATATTCTCCCCTTTTCCTTCTCTTTGTTTGCGCCTCAGGTGCCCTTCCATCATGTGAAAATGGCTGTGAAGCCTGGAGGCCCTGGCAAAGGAGGAAGAACAAGCAGAGAGTGGGAGAATAGAGGCACAGGCCCGTTTTGCTTAGCTCTTTAGACTTTTAGCAACTGTCATATGTGAAATATGTAGCAGAACAGCATAATTATTAAGAACATAGTCTTTGAAATGGAAACCTGCTGCTTTACTAGCTGTGTGATCTTAGATATTTAACCTCTCCCATGAATCTTTCTTTTTTATCTCTTAGTGTTGTTTATGAGGATTATATGAGATCATATATGTGAAGTGTTTTAATACAGTACAGTCACACTGCTTATTACACAGTAAATTGCTGACTGTGCTGCTGCTATTGGTACTGTTTTTGAAGGATTTGCTGGAAATAGATATTAATAAAATTTCAGTTGAGATTATATGTGATTATGCTATATACAATGAAGTGAGGAGAAATCTAAAAAATTATTTGGTCGAATTACAATTTCATTACTTCAAACCTTGATTGAAATAAACTAGTGTTGTAAGTATTGAAGGTTTTTGGTGTTTTCATCTTCTAAAATACCTATTAACACTTTGAGCAAAAAATTACATAGTTGTTGCTGTAATCTTTCCTTTTACCAAATGGTAATACTGTCATTTAATTTTATATTTTTATGTCTGCAAAAACTACATAGTACTGGGATGAAGAAGGCACAATTAAAAAGTGGTGAGATGTTTAAATACATTATCTTGAGCATTTTGCTCAAGAAATCAACTTGCATATTGTTGAGAGTGAAAAGTCAAAAATAAATTAATAGTAGAATATTTATTTTAAAATAAGGATTTTCAACAGTACTCAGACTTTATTTGATCCAGACCCCTTTGAGGACTCGGAATGTCATAAGGTTATCATTATTTTCCAAGACAGTATTATTAGGAATATAGAAATGATTTTAAATTGATACCTGAGATAGGAGGAATTTAGGTGTTTGTTAAAAAATCTGTTTTTCATAAGCCAATTTTTTTTAAACTTGAATTTTTCCAGAAGGAAATTACTATCTTGAAAGATCCTGCACTATAATCATAATTTGTACAAATAGCACTTGGGTTCTTGTTTCTGTGTACACACACACACACACACACACACACACACAAATACTCCTTTTTTTTTTTAAACTTCTGAAGTATAAATCAGAAAACATTACCTTGAGAGAAGGATTCCTTTTGTCTTTCATCAAACTTACTGATCTAATTTGGTGTTACCTTCTCAGTGTAACTTTTATTTAGTGATTTTGATGTTTCTGTAATCATATAGAGTGAGAGAGAAACAGACTTGAACCAAGAACTAGGGGGTGTTATATATCAGGTTTCAGGATTACTGGACATATAATAGAATAGAACACTTAGGCTATTGATTTGAAAGTCAGAGAGAAATTGAATGTTAATAGAATTCAACATAGTAAATAAGTACTTAAATAGTTTTTTTGATTTTCTACCTTAACAGATGTTAACAGTTCTGTTCTCGTGTTTTATTCCTTCATAGTAGAATCAGGGATAAAAATGATTATTATTAGACTAAGAAACATTCTAAATTAAGATGAATAAATTTACATACTTATATAGAATAAAAACACTATTTTAAAGTTACTGGGTTGGTATTTCTTGATTTGAAAATTTATGATGGAGCCAAACAAAATTACTGTGAAAATATTTGTATTATAACACTCAGTAAAGTTTTTTGTTTACCATTTTTTATTAAAAACTTGATAAAAGTCCATTGTATACATTGTTCATCCTAGAATCAAGTGTTCATCAAACATTTGTAGTTTCCCCCATCCCTCCCAGGAAGGTTTTTAACTGGTGATGCAGAATATTTGTCATCTACCAAATTAAAAACTACAGGTTTGTAAACTCGGCACTCAGATAAAGAAATAGGTGCCATAAAACGATTAAGTATTGGCATTTGTACCCCTGCTGTCAGGAAATAAACTTCCCGTATGTTGCAGTTTGGCAGACATGCATCTTAAAAATGTATTGAATGAAATTGCACCTGCCCTCTTTGTTTTTTTTTTCAGCAATACAACCTATTTGTGCCTTTAGGTGATTGCTTTTGCTTCAGTTATTTTTGTAGATGTACTTGAAGTCAGATATACTTGAAGTTAAATGGTGATACTCTTTAGGAGTGCAATGATTGATCTAATTGAATAACTCATTGAAAAACTAGTTTGGCCCTTAACACCAATGAGGAAACAGTTTGTCTATTTTGAAACATTTAATAACTTTTTTTATAAAAACTTGAGCCTGAGACACATTTTTTACATTTTACCACATCATGTCAAAATAATTTCCCCCAATATGTGGATTGATAAAGGAAATTAAAATGAATATTTCAATTACTTTCAAAAAGTAAATACTTTGATGAGAAGTGCATTGACGAAACATCTGAGCTTTATGAATGTATTTATGGAATAACTCAACTAAATCTTATTGCATGGAATACAGTTTTTAGAACCCTAGAATAGTCAGGTCAGAAAATTTGTCCTTTGCTCAGTTACAAAGTTTCCTTAAAATTGATATTAATGTTTTATTTACACTTAATTATGTATTAAAACAAAAAGCTAAATATAAAATGGAGAGTCTTTTGACTATCTTCATTTTTTAAATTAAAATTTATGTGGAAAATATATGCAAATATGTTTTATTGGCCCCTAACATGGAGCTTGAACTGTTAATTTATGCATGCTTGTTATTGCATGTTAATACACAGAATCCCCTTACACAGGTTTTTATAGATTCTTTTGGGATACTTTTTTGTCATATAATGTTGTAGTTTAAGAATTACCTTTTCCAGAAATGAAAAAAATAATTTTTGAACTCCTTTATGTGATGAATTTTAACTAAAACTTGTCCTATGGGTATAATCAATTTTAATTATACATGCTTTTAGCAATATTTACAGATTGCACATTTGAAAAAAAGTTGTCTTTTCTAGTGTAGTTTACGGTGGCGATACCTGCCTGCCTTTTCTTTTGCTGCGTTGGCACAGGCGTTGTGCTTATTTTGTTGTAAATGGTTCCAGTATTTTATCAGTTCACTAGGCTGGAACTGATGAGAGGTAATTAGGTGGCTGTATTTACAGCTTGAGTAAGAAACTCGCCAGTGATTGAAAACAAACTCATTGGGAGGGGGCACAGGATCAATTCTCAACTTGGCAAGACAGATCCCTACATACACATCTTCCAAGTGCAAACGGCGGATACCTAAAGAAACTTTAAAAATCTTTTCTGCCAGATCTCCAGAGAAAACATAGCCAGTTCCAGAACAGAAGACAGGGTAGCGTTCACTGGGGTAGAGGTCTGGTGGCATGTACCACTTGCTATCTTTGTTTCGGTTAGGTGCATATCCTCGCATTAGGTAACCAGTAAAATAGTTATGTCTAGGAGGCAGGTCTGGCTTCAGTAATTTATGTATTAAATATTCAGTGTTGACAAACATGTCACTGTCAGTTTTCATAACATATGGAATATGTGGACAGTATGTCGCAACCCAGTTCATACCCATTAGTGTTTTAATGGTCAAATTATAATATGTATCTAAGTATTCCTGTTGAATTATGTCATGATATTGTCTGCTTTCTTCCAGTATTGCACGTTGAAGATAGCCATTTAGCTTAATACTTACGCCCAACAAGAAAATTCGTGTGATTTGGATACCAGGTGCTAGACTTTCGTTGCCCCAAGTTTGCCGAATAGCTCTTCTGGCTTCTATTTGTCCAGGCTCTGCAGCTATTAGCAGTATTAAAAAAGGGCTTTTCTCCTGGCATTTTTCAGGCTCATTGATAATGTATTTGAAATGGTAAGAATTTGGATGTCCAGTACCTTTTTCATTGTAAATACTTCCATTGGCACTAAGTGTATTCTCCAGGCCTGTAACTCCTTGTGGTGACAGGTCTGTATTATTAGAGTTAGTTGCTGTTTGAGGCCTCAGAGTTTGAGGGACTGTTTCTTTCCAGATGTTTCGAAGGGAGCTGTGGTTTGTCTCACTCTTTGTAGAACGAAATCCTCGGAAAGTGTATGTAACAGGGTTTTCTTTGAATCCATTTCTGCCTGGCAGCCAGTCATGATGATTAAAAAACAAAAACACAGCAAAAAGAAGCACTAAAGAAAGTACTCCGATAAGATGGGTACGGAACAGAGACCTTTTGGCATTCCAGGTCATCTTTGCAAAGCAGCAGTGTCTTCTCCTGCACTGAAGCATGTTGTAAATGTCTGGTAGTGGTATATGAGATATTGGTGACTGAAAATGTTATCTTCTTCTGAATCAATACTGTTCTTTGGCAATCATTTTCTAATTTGATCACGTCGTGTCCCTCGCAGTCATGCTATAAAGATGAAGCATAAAAGTTTACAAAATGCTAAATCTTACATAACTACCTAAAAGGGACTTTGGATGCTAATAAAATTAAGGCAAATACAAATTTCTTAAGCTGTGGAAATATGATAACCCAGGAACAAAACTTATAATTTGTTTCCCATTGTGGCAGCATAACAACATCACTGAGAACAGGATTAATTTCTTTAACAATATACCTTTGTTGCAAAAGGATCATTTAAAAGAGATATGTTGGATTAATTTTCTTCTACTTATTTCAATGTCTTAGTACTTCCAGTTATTTATACTTTTGACCCAAGTTAAAGATTTAAAAGTTGTATGCATGTAGAGAAGAAAAATGTTTCTGGATTCCTGAAAAAGGCCACGTAGGAAGGCCTGGAGAGCAGATGGAAATTTTATTGGCATTAATTAAAATTGATTTGACATACCATTGATGGTATGGTGCACAGTCAGTGGCCTTTTTTGTAAAATGGTCATGTATCAGTTGTGGGACAGACGGTGCAAGGTTGGTTGTGGCAGAGTTCTGTTAGTCACAGTGCACTGCTTGGCATGTTTCCACTGGCTCCTACTGTGTTGAGAAAGTCAATGAGAAGATGTACCTGTCAAAATTAATTTTCAGGGTCCAGTAACTTCAGTGTAGGATTTTTAGACAATAAGAAATGATGAACATTTTAAAGTACTCCTCTCTGATTTTAACCTTATGCATGTATGAAGTATTCAAGAGATCACTGTTCTTACTTAGACTTAAAATTGATTATAAAATAAAGCATGTAATTATCTATATCTATGGCTTTGCCAGAACATTATCACTTATCTCTGTGTTAGAATTAAGCCAAGAACTACCTTGAACAGTCTTTCCAGGTTTCCTACAAAATATAGGTAATAGCTACTGATATATCTAAGTACTTAACTTTTGACATTTATTTGAAATATATTTTTAAGTTCTTGAGTTATGCTGTCTTCTAAGAATTTGTTAAATTTTTAGGACTTCTAAAATAGCACAATAGTGCTCAAGATTTTAAAAAAGGTTATAAGATGTCAATATGGGAGATTCATGATGCCACATATGAAGAACTGGTTACGTTGTCTTGCAACAAGGTTTTCTGTGCACAGCACAAAGTTGTATATGTTTGTTCTTACTTTTTTCTGTTTGTTCTTAGTTTTTCTGGACCAAGGTATGAGGGGTGTAGAGGTGGGCAAAGAGCTGTAGTTTGAATTCCATTAAGAGAAAAAAGCATTTTGGGAAGAGGGACTAATGAATGTGTAATTTTTATTTTTTTCAACTTTTTATTATGAAAATTATGTCTTTAAGCAAAATAAAACTAATTAAATAATTTTAATGCAGAATCATTTGCTTATTTGAAATTATAGTATATATGTATATACATGTGTTCATTTAGCTTTTATTTTAGGTAATAGACTGATCTAAAAGACTATATCTAAGGCTGTTCCTGGTGATCATTTTAAAAGTGAAATTCAAAAATATAATATGAAAATACTTTGAAATATAAATATCCACAAACAGCAATACAAGGTCAAAAAATTAAATATAAATCTAGCTAATGTACCACCAGGCTACATTAATATGTAGTCCAACTGCTGCCACTATATGTGTGTGCAGGACAGAGATAAATCAAATAAACTATTTTAGCAACAACCATAGTTAGAATAGCAACTCAGGGCTCAAGAAATCAAAGATATTTCTAAAATTTTACAAACCTATCAAAGATCCTGATTTTTCCTCAGTTTCACACCAGAATTCAACAGCTTATTATTTAATAATCACATTCAGTATCATGTGATATTGAGAGATTCATGGTTAAAAAAATTTGTTTAACTCTGACATAATATTTAATTAACATGGAAATTTTCATGTAACTGAGTAGTTACAGAGTAAAACTCATAAATAGTGTTAAGTACTTGGAAAATACTAATTGAAAGTGTTAGGCATAAATGAATGAAAGTACTATTCTAGTAGCAGCCACTAGGAGGAGCAAGTGGGTGGGAATTTGAACGAATTTCTAACGTGTTATAGTATAGATACCAGCGTTTAAAAATTTCTAGTTTCTGAGATTACATAGTACTTTTAGAAGTTATAATATTTCTCAAATGTAAAAAATCATTTAATCATTTTGAGAGATATGAATTGAGTGTTTTTAAGTTTGGGATTTAAAAAACATCTATTTTGCTATTTATTAGAGTTTATTTACATGAATTTTAATCTCACATTACTATAATGAAGACCAAGGCTATTCACTGTACCAACAAAACATAGTTTTTCTATGAGCTAAGCTGCAAATAATACAGCTGAGCATTCTGATTTAGAAACTAATTTTTTCCTTCTTGTACTTGTAAATAGTTACCCGTTCTGTTTAGACCAGGGAACTATTTTTAAGCTTTTATTTCTGAATGGTATATTAGATAAATAGTAATGACTCCCCCTCTACCTCATAAAGAGACCAGTAGATATAAGAGTTATGTGTGTAAATTTAAAAGAAAGAAAAGCTGCTTTTTAAATTTATTTGATTATCTATCTGGTCTAAGTATTACAGAGATAAATGTATTAGCTTTCTGTTGATATAATAATGCTTGGAATCTGGTTGAAGTCCAATCATTTAGATTTTTTGAAAGTGTAAATTTGATGGTTTAAAAAGCAATAAATATAAGGTTAGATGTTTGAATGACTGAATAAAGGACTAAAATGAATGGAGGAAAAGAATCATAATTATTTTTATGAAAACAGTATATCTGACGTGATGTCTCTAAAGTATTTCATTGTTACAGAAAACAGCAAATTATTATATATTGTAATCTAACATACGTAATTTTGGTCCTAGTATTTTATAACATTGTGTGGTAAATATGCATCTTAATTAAACTTCGTGATATTTGTACATTTGTAAATATTAAGCTGTTGAGGCTAAATGAAGTCTGTGTTTCTAGCTTTTAAAAATTCTTTATTAAAAGTTTCTCAGGTATTATAATTTTTCTGTTAAAAAGAAAAAAATTGAAATAACTTTTTCCTTTTATTAAATGATAAAATTATTCTCTAGTTATTGCCTATTTTATTTTAATTCTTGAAAAGTGAGAACAGAACAAGAAAGAAAGTTAAAATATTTTGGTATGCAAAATACTTTTGCACTTCTTACATTTTCAGAATAGAAATAGTTTTGATTCTGTCTTATTCTTTTTTGATAATATTTTCAAGTTATTAATGTATATTTACATCTAAAGTTCATGGAGATATTGTCACTGTAAAATGCTGTTCATTATACATAACTACAGTTTTTATCATTTGGCTTTTAAAAAGTTGATATCTTTAGTCTATTGGAACAAACAGTCCTAGATTTAAGTGATGCTTTAATAGAGAAACTTATACACTTTAGTTTTGAGATGTCTAGTTTATAAAACTACTGAACTGATGACTTTACCATTGAGAGATAAAGGTATCAAGAGGTACTTGAGATTTTTTACAACCATATATTTCCAGTACTATTTGATTTTAGTGTTTAGATTAGAATAAAAATTCATGGTTATGAGTGAGAGCTGATGTTGAGATGTAATAGGGCCTGGTAAACTTGTTCCATCTTGATTTCGGAATGCAGTGCTTACGTATGTCTTAAAAATGTTTGCCTTTTGTGATTATTAAATAATAAGCTGTTGAATTCTGGTGTGAAACTGAGGAAAAATCAGGATCTTTGATAGGTTTGTAAAATTTTAGAAATATCTTTGATTTCTTGAGCTCTGAGTTGCTATTCTAACTATGGTTGTTGCTAAAATAGTTTATTTGATTTATCTCTGTCCTGCACACACGTATAGTGGCAGCAGTTAGACTGCATATTAATGTAGCCTGGAAGTACATTAGCTAGATTTATATTTAATTTTTTTGACCTTGTATTACTGTTTGTGGATATTTATATTTCAAAGTATTTTCATATTATATTTTTGAATTTCACTTTTAAAATGATCACCAGGAACAGCCTTAGGTATAGTCTTTTAGATCAGTCTATTACCTAAAATAAAACCTCAGTATATCAGATAGTGGAATTTTTAGCAACTATTGATATCTCTTTGTTGAAAGTTGTATTCATGGACACTGTAATAACATGTGACTCTATTGTGGTTATGCATAAACTTACACTACCTTATGTGATCCTATGCTAAGGCTTTCCTTTTAGTATCTTCTTATAGCTCAGGAATACTTAAAATTTGTTGATACTATGAGGTTGTATTCATTATCTTTATTTAGGGAGATATTGGAGGTTTTGTTGCTAAAAGCTGTTTTATATTAAGATTTTGTTTTAAAAAGACTTTGGGAAAAACTCAATATTAAGATTATCCTAGATACTATTTAATGTAATTTCACTGCATTGTCTCTTTTGATAGCCATTTTTAAGAGAGCACTTTAATTTACTAGATAAGGATTCTGAATGACTTAATTTGATAAAGGTTTGCTATGTTTTCTATTGGGGGGCTACAGATTTTTTTTTTTAAGTTTAATTTTTCAGAGAATCGTTTAAGCACATACTATTATTATTTACCTTTTCCCTCTTATATGTCTATAATACGGAATTACTCCAAGGTACATATTTAGCTGAATAAAAGCAGTGACAGCTTGTCTTCTGAACAATGACAATTTTTAAAATTATATATTAAGAAACCCTTTCATACTTTCAAGGGCAGTGAACTGTATAAACTTGTTTATCAGATTTCAGTGCCTCCAGGGCTATAAAAAGGTAACACATTTAAATGAATATCATACACAAGATATCGACATACCTTTCTTGGTCAGGCCATTTATGTGCAGAGGATTATGCCCACTGAAAATACTTTTGGCACGCCATCACTTCAGCAAAAAAGATGCTATCGAACATGCGCACATCCCCCAACAGTCTGCCTCCTGCGATTGCTTTTCACAGTATCCAAAGTGTCCATCTGTCTGCTTGTCTTCCAGTTACCCTCCTTGTTCATATGGGTCCTAGACGTCCGAAATTTTCCCTTTCTTTCATTTTCTCTCTCTTTTGTTAAACAAAAGAGCTGTAGTTGTCTGTTCTATTTGGAGCACTGTTGACTCTTCCCGACAGTTGATGCATTGAAGGTTTTTACATCTGCTGTTTTCCTGGCTGGACAATGCAGTGCTGTGTTCTCTTCTCAGTATCCATATTTCTAGTAATAACACTGAGCTGCAATGTAAAGCAGCCAGAGCTAGACTGTAGTGCTTCGATTGTATTGGAAAAGAATAGGATTTACCTCTTTTCTTTCGTTGTTGCCTGGCAGCTGCAGGAAGGATTTTGAGCAGTTTTGCTGAGGTTTTAGTCTATAATATGAAATCCACGGTTCCTCCGCTGCTGCACAGGCAGGCAGCAGTTTAAATGTGGGCTTGACAGATGCTCTCTCTGACAGAGCAGAATTTAACGTCACTGCTTGGCTGAATCCCACGTGATTGTTTGCATTCATTTTGACTAAAAATCTAAGGTAGGGAGAAGTGTAGAGATTTTGCTTCCCTGTGATAAATTATATACATTCAGTACAAGTATAGTGATGAGTGAATAATATGAAAATGGGATATTTATGAAATGAATGGCTATTTTATTTTTTGCCGCATATTTCCTTTTTTTACTTTATGCTTAAGTACAGACTTAATGTTTTCTGTTAGATGCTGTTTTTCATGTTTCTTACATGCTTTTATAGGGTATAAGCAATATAAGCTTTTATATATAAGTTGATATAATTTAACCCCTTCAGTGCACCCCCTCCTCCTGAAGTTTTTTTCCTCAAATTGCTCTGGTTTTAATAACATCTAGTTAAGACTCATAAATCATTTATCTTTGTAATTTAGACTTTCCCCTGTTTTCTGGGGTTTATATAAATCAGTTGCTGTGGATTGCTTTACTCATGTGTGATGTGATACAGCCCTTTTTTTTTTTTGCTTTTATGTGGTTTCTGGTGTTCTTGAAACGAGTAAAGATTAGTTTAAATCATTGGCATTTAATTTTTATTTACTTTTCCTATTCTTTAAAATTACATCTATTAATAGCAGAACTCAACAAAATAATATAATAGATATAGAACACTTATGCAGAATCTTTTCGGTGAGTAATGAAATTTTACTAATTATGTTTACTTACTCTAATATTTCAAGATGATTTAGTAACTTACCATGAAGCAGATTTTGTAAGCACGACATACTCTGAAATCTTTCTTTAATAAGGTTAGTTTCCTGGGCACTTTGGCACCTTGCTTCTTTTTTCCTGCAGAGCATTGGTGCAGGTGTGTGTGTGTGTGTGTGTGTGTGTGTGTGTGTGTGTGTGTGTCTGTCTGTTTCTTAAATAGCTATTATTATCAGTTTTTCCTCTGAGACTCTAGGGACAGTAAATAACTCGTAGAAATTTATGGTTTTGGAGCTGAAGCTATGTTTATAGTTGTACATACTCTTCATCTCATCTGTCTCTCCCAATATTGCCTGCTATTTCAAGTGAATATAGATTTATATTTTCTCTAATATTCTAGATATCTTTATTCTCATATTTTTTATTTTTAATTCAGTGGCCACTAGCCATGTTCTAATTATATTTTTGAGCTTTGCTGATGAAATGTGCTTTGTAGTTTTAGGAACCCCAAGACTGTTTGACTTTCTTAGGAATGTTAGAATGAATATTACAGAAAAAACAGATAATTTTATAAATGGAAACTAAGGCCCTAGAGCTTTGACTTTTCCTAGTTAAGTTTGAAGGACAGGACTAAAACTCAGATTTCTTAGCTTAAGTCCCTATATACACTCATACTACAGTGCTCACAGCTTTTTTTTTTAAGTTAGATAAATTAGGTAACAGAGTAATGCTTAAGAATCCACTTAAAATAACTTATTTTCCAAAAGTACAAATGGATTTTTGTAGACCATATTTATTTATTGGTGATTCCTTATATAGGATTTGACTATGAAGCTAGCAGCAGTGACTATTTATTGTTTACCTAAAATCAGATTGTGTACTAAGCCTACCTGAGCTTACCTGCTATGTAAGTGACTTTTTCCTTAAAATAATTTTACTATTGTAATACCCATTTAAAAGATGAAGAACCATTAAGTAGAGTTGTTAACTAATTAACTCAAATATCAGCTAAATAGTGATGAGAAAGAGGCCAAGTTGGGAATTGAAACAAGATTAAGTTATTATCCTCTGTTGTTAAACATTACAGTACATGGCACTGCTGGAGAAATTGAGGGAATTTTTCTTTTTGATAACACTGGTATAACATACCCAGGAATCATAAATAGAATTATTAATATAAATGCATATTTATATTTTCACTTTATTCACCCTTATAAACAAATATGTATTGGTCAATTACTGCCTGTCAACATTTGCATTTAAGCACAGCTTATTAAATGTTGGGGATATAAAGATGATTTTGACACATTCCTTACCCCTTTATCCAGGGAGAGATAAAACAATTAGTTTTGCCAATTCTTTTGATGGGACTTTATTTTTTTGATGCCTTACTGGGTTTATTATGGATCTTGATTATTAAGAGAGTTATATGGGTAATCTGTTCATTAGTGGTTCCCTCCAGTATTGGTTTGAACTCTTGAGTTTCCAGTAAGTTTTTCTTACCTATGTTTGCTATGGGGCAAGTGTTTATACAGCAAGAGCCTTCTAAAAATTGCTTAACAAAAGCTGCCTGTGTACTTAACTGGAATTTACTTTAAACTCCTAAGTATACTGCAACCTATTTTTTAAGTTTAAGTTAAGCTGGTTAAGAACTTTACATAAAAGTACAGAATAACAGAGCAGGCATGAGATAAAAGTTCCTTTAGTGAGTTTTTCTAGCAACCTACATGTTCCAGTCAAGAGAAACTGTAAAAATCTTATGACAGGCAAGCTTGTAGAAGTTCTTCCTTTAGTCTGGTTTCTTTTAACATCTGAATTCTATGGTTAAACTAAGTCACTAAATGTGACAGGTTTCTTTGTCAGACTCTGCAAACTGGCAGCTATTTTGTTAAGTTTTATGGTTATAAATGGCTTGTAATTGTTACTTGAATAGTCTATTTTTAATCTTACAACACATCCCCAGGGGAAAAAGAGGTAGCCATTACTATAGATATAGATATAGTATGGCTAGAACTCCAGGCTAATTTTAGGATTCTCTTGGGCATGTCTAGAATACCCCTTAAGTAGCCAGAATTTAAGGACAGGATTTGTAATGCCTCCTAATTCTCAATTTTTACTGGGTATAGAAATAATTACCATTTTACTCAGAGAGCTAATTGTTTCTGAATGATTGATTCATCATGATGAATCAGATACAAATTTTCTGTTCCAGTACTCACTAATAGTCACTCGTGGAGTTATATCATCTTTTTATATAGGTATATAAATTCAACTGTATGTCCATGATAAAAAGATTGCAAGAGAAACAGGTAGGGGGAGAACACTTCAGCTAGGGTGGTGATTCCCATTTAGTGGGAATAAACAAATATCCTTGAGTAATATGAGAAGGGAGCCATAAATCTGGTCTTACCTACATTGGTCTCCATTCCTGTTTGTGCTTTAGTATGAGTAATTGGCTACTGAATTCCTGAATTCATTTATTTCAGCTTGTGCTCACCACAAGACCTAGCTATCTTTTCCAATGCTGAACAGAAGTCTTAATGTTTTGGGTTAGGTGTGCTTTCCACCATATCACTCTGAAAACTCATTTGACACAGTTATTTAGAGAATAGTTTTAGTTTTATTGAGGTCACTAAACAATTTTGCATAGTAATGTTTGCTTGGAGTTTATCCCTCTTAACTGTTTTGATTTAGAACCAGATGCAGTCTTGTTTCATTACATCTAGACAAATTGTTTATTTTGATTATTTATTGTTAGTAAATAGTTTTTCCTTTTTGAAGAAAACTGTTTATTAAAAGATTATGATTTTCCTCTAAAGTCAATAGATAATTTGTGAACCAGTTTAATGTTTCTTTGAATTTACAAAGCAAGACATTAGACAGAGTGCAAATTAGCAATCTCAGAATGGCCACAAGTGTCAGTGTTTGCCTGCCTTACTTTTCTCCTCCAGTTTTTACCAAGTTAGGCAGCAGATACTCATGTTGCTTAAGAATTTCTTTGAGCTTCAAAACAAACCTAAATTTAAATATCTTTTTCAGGACCAATTATAGACACCTTTATCTGCTTTAATCCTTGCAAACTATTAACAGTAATTAAGCATTTAAAATCATCAGTGATTTGGCAAAATACTTTATTATACTTGTATATTCTTTGGTTTCTCTGTAGCATAGCTATTTCAGTCAGGACTGTTCTTGGTTAGAGATATGGTTCTCAATGGGGGTAGTATTGGAGGTAGTAGTACTGCTTTTAAGGAAGTATTCTAGAAATTTGTGAGAGTGTTTCTGGTTACTAGAATGATTTAAGGGCATTTAGTGAGTGAGGCCAGGGTAGGTAGTAGTCCTGTAGTTTGTGGAACAGTCTTTGTAAACAAAGACTAGTTCTGTGTTCTGCAGGACTTCTGACTTTCCTGTTGGATATCTGTGTGGGTGAAAGACCTTTATAATTAAGTGATCTAAAACGTAATTGAAATATAAAGTATATTTTGCACAGCTTTAACATGTACTAAATTCTTTAGGAATGTAACTGGGAAGCTTATACTTTAAATTGTTCTGAACTTGGCCGGTAGTGCACCATTTCAGAAACCAAATGATGTTCGTGATAATTAAATCACCAATACAATATACTAGTCTGTGGGCATTTGTAATTGTCATATTCACTGTGACTTTATGTGTAGGTAATTAGCATCTGGTTAGTTCATTATGTCTTAATCATGTCTAAGACTTACATACTAAAATACATATTTTTATCATAAATTTCTTTTTAAAAATTTCTTCTTTGTATTAGTATATTGATTTTAAAAAATAGATGTGTAGATTGATTATATTACCTTTGTGTTTTCTTTCAGGTACTTAGAGGGGGTCAGTGTAAAGTATTTTTTATATAAAGGGGATGTATTAAATTTGAAAGGGCTGTGATGACTGCTGGGTCAGCATCTTTGAATAAATTATTTCAGACACTTTCCCCCCCAACTCCCTGCAAACCCAACACATTGTCTATCTTTAAAAACTTTAACACTATTAATTTATTACACAGTATAATAATAATTGTAAATCAAGGTAGACATAAAATATTCAAACTAAAAAACTCCATTAAAACTGCAGAAAGAAGCGTAATTACCCAAAAATAAGTTATTAGTATCAGAAAATATTCCTTAATTTAATAGCTGTAATAGATAAGAAAGTAAGTGTTGAAAGTAAGTAAAAGGATGTTTTCCCCAAAGGGCTTCTTTGAAGAAAGAAGGGAGCATTGAGTTTACTTGATTCTAAATTCTTGTAGCTATATTCAGTATAATTGTTTATAGTCTGATTGAAAATAGGGACTTTAATATAAAGAAACTTTTGCAAAGCAGAAAAGAGGCATGCAAAGGTTATAGGATAATGGAAAGGTAATGTTTGATTATTGTTTTATCTCTGCGACACCCTTACCCCATTCTTGGGCTTTGTAAGGGATTCACTTATATTCAGCAAATACATTGAGCAATTTTTATATGCAGGTTGCAGGGGGATGGTGAGATTCAGCATTAGGTTCCTTTCTTTCAAGAATTGATAGCCTTGATGTAAAATAACTGGAAATAAATGTTATATAGTTATTTAAATTTTTGCCTTCATGTAAAAACTCTTTTGCCATCTGTTATGATGGTGTCACCCAAATTTCACAAGGTTTTGATACTTTTGGTCTTTCCAGTTGTACTTGGTTAGTATTAACATTTTTATCCTTTTAATTTCTCATGAAGTTCCAATATTTTTAATCTCCTCCAAATAAGATGAGATCTCACAGAAAATACAGTTGCTGAGTTTTAGCAAAATAAAATGAATGTTCTTGTATTTGTTTGTATCCTCCTTTTATCTCCTTGATTATTTATAAATAATGTTATCTATTTCTTTTTCATTAATTTTCTCATAGTTGACTTTTTTATCTATATTTCCTTCCTGACTTTTTACAGAATTTGTATTTATTAGTATTTCTAGAATTTATGATGTTCCAGAAAACACTTAAGTTGACTGTTGTGTTTGTGTGTGTGTGTTGGCGGAGGTTCAGGTAGTTAAGTCTCTGTTACAGTGTACCTTCCTCAGTCAGTGTATTGAATCAGAGTAAATGTTTTCTTTTAAAACTTACAGTATTGCTATTTCTCTTTCTAGCTGTATTACCAGTAACTGTTATTCTGTGATTCCCCAAACAACCAAATTAATAACAGATTTGAAAACACGTGTCCTTTGAAAGAAGGAGCTGGGCAGGGAATATGTTTTTATTCACATAGAACAAAAGAAGAGCAAGTTTATATGCCTATATCATTATACCGTCTTCTTTGAAGAAACCCATATTGGATTATGTCTTCACACTTGATCAGTTAATTAGACATTAAAGTTGTACTATAATCACATTGTTCTTAGTGAAAAGGTATTGCTTACATTAGAAAAATGGAATTTCAGAGCAGAATTGGACCTCTGAGGTCATCTAAGAATTGATTTTCCTCATTTTACAGATGAAGTAACTAAGACTCTAAGAGGTTGTGGTTTTCTCAGTGTTCCACACTTAATATGGCAGAGCCAAAGCTAGAACCTAGATCTTGAGAAAATGCCTCTAGTTATATCATTGTATTTATTCTTTTAGTTCATGGACCCATAAGTTACACAAATGATGTTGTGGACCATCTACCTTACCCACATCTTTCTGCCACTATAAAAATAATTCTGCCAGTTTTAAATGAAGAAAGATAGTGCTTTTATTAAACCTCAGAGAGATGTATAAAAGAATTGTTCGCTTGTGCCAGAAGATATGAGATCATTATAGACTTTGATATTAAAAGAGATCAATGCACATTCTTTGAATTGTCACTAATTGCAATTCTGTGATAAAACATTTCAACTACATTCACATGGATGTCATCAGACAAATAAATGAATAAATAATCAAGATATCAGATAAATAAATGAAAAAAAGGGCATTTTCCTATATAGAAGAATACTTTTAAAGATTTTGTAATCTGTCTAACTCTTTTTCTCTGTTTTGATTAAAATTTTATTTGCTATATTCTGGGTTTTCCATAGAAACAGAGCCAATGGAATCTGTATCTATATCTGTTTATAATTTATGTAATAAATCTCTTTGTGTGTTACATATATGTGTAAAGAGATTTAGTATATTAGTTATTAGTATTTATTAGTATGTTAGTAGGTTATATATAGTGTATATAAAGTGATTTATTATAAGAAATTAGGTCAGACAGTTATAGAGCCTATAGAGTCCCAGGATCTGTTGTCAGTAAGCTGAGAGTGCTTTCTCTCTTACTCTACCTTTTTGTTTTATTCAGACCTTCAGCGAATTGGATGAGGCCTACCCACGTTAGAGCTGGCAATCTGCTTTATGCAGGCTAATGATTCAGATGTTAATCTCATTCTAGAAATACCCCCACAGACGCACCCAGAGTGTTTAACCAAATATCTGGGCACCCCATGGCTCAGTCAAGTTGACACATTAAAATTAATCATGATAATTGTCTTCATTCATCTTATTGCCAGCTAGAAGAATGTACACTTGATTCAGTGACGCATATAAAGACTGGCTCAGCATGCCAAACATTTTAGAATGTGTTTAGTGAATCTGTGGAGATAAGATTTTCATGATCCCCCTAATTCTTCTTCCAATTTTTAACAGAATTTACTTACAAATCTCTCTTTTTGTGCGATCTGTTCATTTTTGAACCAGCTTAATTTTCAGTCAAGAAAGCATTCTAAAGAATGATGCGTGGAAAACTGGTGTTAATTTAAGTTTTTAATTGATAAATATCTTGCTTTTTTGTAATGTTATTGATTGGCACCTATGTATTCCAATTTTGTCTGTGACTATAAAGAAAATGAATATTGTATTTCCAGGTCAAAGTTTTACTTACTGTGATTCCATTTGGGTGTGAATGGAATTTTTCTTTTTTCCTTAATTGAGATTAAAATATTTATTTTAGCCTAGGCTTTTTGTATTTTAGGTAGCAGAAACTCACTCAAGTCTGCTTAAATAAGAAAAAGAAATACATTATAGTGCTATAGGAATATTTTATAAGACCCAAGACTGAGAAGTATAACTTAGCCTTTAAAACAACACAGAAATTGGAAAACTATTAGGAGTCAAAGAAGCTTTTCTCTGTTTCTGTCTGGTGCCACATGGTTACTTGTCCCTTTCTGTATCTGTACATAATAAACTCTCTGACTCTTTGTGTACATAGCCATCCTCATAGCTAGCAAGCCCACATATAACTGCAGTTCAGTTTGTTCAGCGTATCTCAGTATGGATTTCAAACTTCCAGGGAGAGAAATCTGACTGGGTAAACTTAGTTCATATATTTGTCCCTTGTGAGCATAGATACTTCTGAGAAAAGGGACCTCACACTCTGAGCAGATATTCCTCAATGAGTCTACTACAATTTATAATTGGACTTTATTCTTTTAAGCATATTTTGTGGGTTTTTTGTTTGTTTTAAAAACAATTTGGTAAAGTATATATCAAATTTATCATTTTAACTATTTTTTAAGTTTATAATTCAGTGACATTGACTACCTTCACAACATTGTGCAACCATCACTGCTTTTCATCTTGAGAACTTTTTATCATTCCAAGTTGAAACTGTGTACCCATTAACCAATTAAAACCCCTCATTCCTGTCTACTTCTAGCTTCTGGTAACCACCTTTCTACTTTCTGTCTGTGAATTCGATTACTCTAGGTACCTCATATTAGTGGAATGGTAGGGTATTTGTCCTTTTATGTCTAGCTTATTTCATTTAGCATGTTTTCAGTGCTCATCCATGTTGTAGTATGCATTAGAATTTTATTTCTTTTTAAGGCTAAATGACATTCCATTGTATGTATCTAATTTTGTTTATCCATTTATCTGTCAGTGTTGACATTTGGATTGTTCTCACTTTTTGGCTATTGTGACTAATACTGCTATGAACTTGGGTATACAAATATTTGTTCAAGTCCTTGCTTTCAGTTTTTTGGATATACACTCAAGCAGAATTGCTTGATTGTATGGTAGTTCTTTAATTTTTTGAGGTACTGTATGGCAGTACCATTTTTACATTCCTACCAGCCATGCACAAGAGTTCCAGTTTCTCTGTATTCTTATCTATGCTTATTTATTTATTTTTGGAGGTTGATATTGTTTTATTTTATTACTGTTTTTTGATAATAACCATCCTAATGAGTTTGAAGTGGTGTCTTGTGGTTTTTGATTTGCTTTTCCCTAGTGATTACTGAGGTGTCCAGTGTATTTTCATGTGCTTATTGGCTTTCTGTATATTTTCTGTGGAGAAATGTCTGTTTAAGTCCTTTGGCCATTTTTAAATTGGTTGGTTTATTTTGTTATTGAGTCATAGGAGTTCTTTATATAGTCTGGATATTAATTTCTTATTATATATTTGATTTACAAATATTCTTCCCATTTCATGAGTTTGTTTTTCACTGTGTTGAGAGTGTCTTTTGCAAAAAAGTTTTAAATTTTGATGACGTCTATTTATTTTTTCTTTTGTTACCTATACTTTTGGTTTCATATCCAAGGAATTAATGCCAAATCTGGTGTCATGAAGCTTTTTCCTCTCTGTTTCTTGTGAGAATTTTATAGTTTTAGCTTTTAAATTTAGGCCTTTAATTCATTTGAGTTAGTTTTTGTATATGGTATATTATAAACTAATGGTCCAATTTTGTTCTTTTGTGTGTGGATGTCCAATATTCCCAAAGTCTTTTCATTTGTTGAAAAGACTTGTCCTTTCTTCGTTGATAAGGAAAGGTCTTGTCAAAAATTAGTTGACCATATATGCAAGAGTTTATTCTGGGCTTTCTTTTCCGTTCCATTGATCGATATGTTTGTCTTCATGCCAGTACTACACTGTTTTGATTACTGTGTTTTTGTAGTAAGTTATGAAATCTGGAAATTTCAGTCCTTGAACTTTGATCTTTTTCAAGATTAGTTTGGCTATTTGGGGTCTCTTGAGATTCTGTGTGAATTTTAGGATGGATTTTTCTTTTTCTGTAAAAATTTTGGTGTTTTTATAGGGATTGTGTTGAATTTACAGGTTTTTTCAGGGAAATCTTAATTCTAGCCTATGAACATAGATTTTTTTTTATTTATTTGTATCTTTAATTTCTTTCAGCAGTGTTTTATAGTTTTCAGTGTGTAAGTCTTTTGCTTTCTTGGTTAAAATTTTTCTTAAGTATTTTATTCTTTTTAACGCTTTGTAAATGGAATTTTTTCTTAATTTACTTTTTGGATACTTTTTGGATAGTTCATTGTCTATGTACACAAAGAGCTGATTTTTGTGTGTTGATTTTGTATTCTGCAACTTTGCAGCATTTGTTTGTAACTTTTCTCTGTGGCATCTCTAGGCTTTTATACATACCAATATCATCATTGGCAAACAGAGATAATTTTTCTTTTTTTCCCCCCCAAAAATGATGATGTTGTGTCACTCTGTTGCCCAGAGTGGAGTCTAGTGGCATGATCCATAGCTCCCTGCAGCCTGACCTCCTGGGCTCAAGTGATCCTTCTACCTTAACCTCCCAAGTAGCTGGGACTACAGGCGTATGCCTGGCTGACAGAGATAGTTTTACTTCTTTCTTTCCAATTTGGATGCCTTCTCTTTCTTTTTCTTGCCTCATTTCTCTGGCTAAAACTTCCAATGCTATGTTGAGTAGAAGTGACAAAAGTAGGCATCATTGTCTTGTTCCTAATCTTAGGAGAAATGCTTTAAGTCTTTCACCATTGAGTATAATGTTAGCTGTGGGTTTTTCATATGTATCCTTTGTTATGTTGAGGACATTTCCTTCAATTCCTAGTTGGTTGAATTTTTTTTGTTGTTCTTAAAAGGTGATTGCATTTTGTTAAATGCTGTTTTTCTATCAATTGAAATGATCATGAGTTTTTTTTTCCTTTATTCTGTTAATGTAGTATATATCACATTGATTGATTTTCATATGTTGAACCGTCCTAACATTCTTGGAATAAATCTGACTTGGTCATGGTATATGTCCTTTTAATGTGCTGCTGAATTCAGTTTGCTAGTTCTTTGCCTATTCTCATACAAAGAGTGTTTCTTTATGGAAAGAAGATGGCTTAACAGTTAGTAGTCCCACTTTGTTTTTGGCATTGAGCTGAAGGCATAAAGACAAATGCTCTTGTACATTACAAATTACTAGATATGTATGTAATTGTATTTATAATTTTAACTTTCATTTATTTATATTGTTTATTTTTACCAGTCTCCTCCATTAAATTATAAGCCCCATGAGGACAGGGACCTCATTGCTCTTGTTTATCCTTCTGTATTCCCATTTTATTATTTGCCACATAATATGCTTTCAATAAATGTATGTGAAATGAATGAGTGCTATTTAATTCTCTTGATAATCCTGTATGATAGTTATTTTCGCCATCTTCTTTTAATAGATAAAAACAATTTACTCTGCTTAATAGTGGTAAATCAGTGATTCAAAGGCAAATGGATTTGTTTTAGTGTATATTGATTAAGCACCTGCCATGCACATGACTCTGTGTCAGGCTTTGGAGGAGTAATAACTCTTGACCTAAAGTAGTTACGGTCTGGTTGGGGAAAGCAGACAAGAATTATATAGCATAATGAGGTGTTATGATCTGAATGTCCCACAAATTTATATGTTGAAACTGAATCCCCATTGTGGTGGTAGTAAAAGATGGGAAGTGATTAAGTCGTGAAGACAGAGCCCTCATGAATGAATTGGTGCCTTATAAAAGGGCTGGAGGGAACTTGCTTAGGCCCTTTGTTGCCCTCCTACCTTCTGCCATATGAGGACACAGTGTTGGTCCCTCCAAAGGATGCAATGACAGGGCCCATCTTGGAATAAGAGAGAGCTTACTCCCACCAGATGCCAGACCTCCTGGTGCCTTGATCTTGGACTTCCTAATCTTCAGAATTATGAGAAATACATTTCTATTTATAAATTTTCTAGTCTGGAGTATTTTGTTGTAGTAGCACAAATGGACTAAGATATGAGCGATTTGATGGAGGTACATACAGAATACTGAAAGGTCACAAGGGAGAAACATTTGCATTATGGAAAGAGAGAATGAGGAAGGAGAGAAACTAAAGTTTGCTGAGAAAATTTTTCAAACCAGAGGTAATGACGTACAGTATTTAGAAGCATAGGCTTTGGAATAAAAAAGGCTCAGATTTATTCTGGTACTTACTAGCCATGTGACCTGGGGCAAGTCACTTGGCTTTTTCAGCTTAATTTTTCTTATCTATAAAATAGATATATTTTTTTTTTTTTTTTTTTGAGACAGAGTCTCGCTTTGTTGTCCAGGCTAGAGTGAGTGCCGTGGCGTCAGCCTAGCTCGCAGCAACCTCACACTCCTGGGCTCCAGCAATCCTGCCTCAGCCTCCCGAGTAGCTGGGACTACAGGCATGCACCACCATGCCCGGCTAATTTTTTATATACATATCAGTTGGCCAATTAATTTCTTTCTATTTATAGTAGAGACTGGGTCTCGCTCTTGCTCAGGCTGGTTTTGAACTCCTGACCTTGAGCAATCCGCCCACCTCGGCCTCCCAGAGAGCTAGGATTACAGGCGTGAGCCACCGCGCCCGGCCTTAAAATAGATATATTATCTACCTTAATCAGTTTGTTTTGAGGTTGGATGATAGAACACAATCCAGCCATTTAAGTTGTTACATCTTTGGAGAGGGTTGCTGGGCATAGGCAAGGAAAGAGAACATTATTTATTTATTTTCAAATTCCAGAGCCCCTTATGTTTAAAGGGAAAGAAGTGCTGTGCTTTCTAAATATGTGAACCATTCTCTGTGTTGGCAAACACTGTGTTCACATGCCTCTGGGTTTTAACAAGTCTGAAAAAAAAGATTGTGCTTACAATTTGTGTTGAAGTGTTTTGCGTCTGAAATCTTTTGTGTTTCGCGTCTGAAATCTTTTGTGTTTTTTAGCCTTGTTGTAATATGCCCCAGAATTGCCGCAACAGATTTCCTTACTACAACAGGTTTTCCAAAACACTCTTTAAAAAAAAAAAAAAGACCTATTCGGTATATTATACTTAGAAATTCACATGCTTATTTAAACATCCTCATATTTGGGAATTCTAATTTATCAAACTGATATTTCATAGGAATAAGTTACTTTTTCAATAAAGGCAAAGGCATACAAGGGTATAGTTTGTATTTATGTAATTTTTAAAGCATGTGACTTTTGCTCATTAATACAAGTCAGGAAAATAAATTATAAACTCCTAGAGTCTGCACATATATTCTGTGTATTTTCTTCATTAAAAGTTTTCAGTATTTCACTGTTTCATCTAAACAGAACTTTTCAAAATTAACTAAATACAATGTATTCTTTTTCAGACTGACACTTGCTACAAATATTTTTTTCTTATGATATTAGATATTTTTCCTACTTGTTTAAGCAACAGATACTTGTATTTTGTCTCCCAGTACCAGAAGATTTTAGATTGTTTGCTAGAATAAGGCAAGCAAGGATTGCTTGTAAACAGCATACTTTGTTTTGTGTTGTTTATGCGTTGCAAATACTATTCTATCACTTTTTTCCCCTTCCATTTTAATTCAGTTATTTCTTTTCCAGAATGCCTCAAGTCTTGGTGAAATTGTAATGCTCCTTACTTTCCAAGAGAAAGCAAGTTTTCCTCTCCAGTTAGCACAAGTTGTCAGCTCTTTTGGTGGTTTTGTGCTGATACCTTTCTTTTCCTGGCTGGGTAGTATTTTTTTCCCCCAATCTAGATATCTTTAAAATATAACTGTCAGTCTATTCTGTGTTATTGCCAAGTTATTATTCTTACTTCTTAATACATGCCAGTAATAACTGCTGTGTAGCCTTTGAAAAACTATTTCACTTTTGACTCTTCATCTTTAGAGTGAAGCAGGGCGGGATTGTGTTAAGTGTTTTTGAGGTCTCTTATGCAGTGACTGCTACAACTTTATTTCAAAATAATGGAAATCAAAGTAGAATGTGCTTTTAGCCCTTGGGTTGATGTTAGCTAGGGTGTCCTAGAAATGGCTATAAACTAATGGCATGATAAGCAAGGATCTTCCCAATTTTCTTTCAAAAAGCTCATTGTTGCTGTCATGTCATAGCTGTATAACTCTCTCTCTCTGTGTATGTGTGTACTAACTCAAAAATTAAAGTAATGCTACTATAGGGACTTTGACAACTCGTATTTTCAGTAAATCTAAGAAAATAATTAGATAAAATACTTTCTGTGACAGTTGACAGAAATTTGTCTCAACCTGTTGAGAGCAGAAAAGGTGTATATGGGATGTGTAGTGTGGTGAGATGGGGAGTTTTAATGGCTCATATAATCAGAATGGTTTGGGATAAAGTAGGCCTTGCAGGCCACTAGAACTACACAGTGGCTAATAGGTTATTAAATATGAAATGTCTGATTTTGAATAAAAATGTGGTTTATTATATTTCAAACAAGAAGCAGTACAATTAATCAAAGTATGTGCCTAAACTACTGACACAGTCTTGCCATCTTCATGGTAGCTTTTTTATGCCAACAGCAAAGAAATTTAGAGAGCAAGTGGCAATGAAATTGCAAAAGGCACTTTCCACAGCTTGTTGAGAATTGAATATTTTTCCTTGCAAGAAGTGGTCCAAAGCCTGGAAGATGTAGTCAGTTGGTGCAAGATCTGGTGAATACGGTTTATGGCAGTTTCCAAGTCCGGCTGCTCTAGTTTGAGCGATGTTGTTTGTGTGACATGTGGTTGACGTTATCTTGCAAGAGGATTGGCCTGTTCCTACTGACCTGTCTCAGCTGCTTAATCACAAGCATCCTCATAATTTCATCCAATTGGTGAATTTTCTGTCATCAGTTGACCAGGTTTCATGAAGCTGTAGGGGATAATACTGATGCTGGACCAACTAAACCGACACCATTAGCTTTTTTTGCTGAATATTCGGTTTTGGACTGTGTTTTTTTTTTTTTTTTTTTTTTGAGACAGAGTCTCGCTTTGTTGTCCAGGCTAGAGTGAGTGCCATGGCGTCAGCCTCGCTCACAGCAACCTCAAACTCCTGGGCTCAAGCGATCTTCCTGCCTCAGCCTCCCAAGTAGCTGGGACTACAGGCATGCGCCACCATGCCCGGCTAATTTTTTCTATATATATTAGTTGGCCAATTAATTTCTTTGTATTTATAATAGAGACGGGGTCTCGCTCTTGCTCAGGCTGGTTTCGAACTCCCGACCTCGAGCAATCCGCCCGCCTCAGCCTCCCAGAGAGCTAGGATTACAGGCGTGAGCCACCGCGCCAGGCTTGGACTGTGTTTTGGCACTTCATCTTTATCCAACCATTGTGCTGAACACTTGCAGTTATCAAAAAGAACCCAGTTTTCATTACATGTAACAATATGGTATAGAATGTTTTGCCTTTATGTTATAACAGTAAAGAAAGCCAAGCTTTGAGATGATTTCTCTTTTAACGCTTGTTTCATTCATGTGGAACCCATCTATGCAGCTTCTTTGCCTTGCCGACAACTTGTTTCAAACGGTCCAATATTGTTGGAATAGTAATGTCAAACCTTGATGCTAATTCGTGCGTAGGTTGAGATGGATTTGCTTCCACTACAGCTTTCAGCTCATCATTATCTTCCTTGTTCTCAGGTTACCCACATGGCTCATTTTCAAGATTAAAATCACCAGAATGGAACTTTTCAAACCATCGATGTACTGTGCATTCATTAGCCACATCCTCCCCAAACACTTAGTTGATATTTTGAACTGTCTGCACTGCATTGGTTCCAGAACAGAACTCATATTCAAATATAGTATGAATTTTTGACTTATCCATGGGTTCATAAAAATTACTACAAAAAATTTTGAAAGATAATTACAAGCCAAAAGTGCATTTGAAAGAATGAGGATGTACCTTCACAATAACAAAAACCAAAGAAGTGTCAAAGTGAAATGTCAGAGATATCAACTGTCAAATATAATACTTAAGGAAATCGGACATTCCATACTTAATAACCTAATATAAGAGGTGTTGTATTCCACCTCTTTTCTTGCATTTTAGCTCCATTCTCTCCTTCTGCCAGTCAGTTTTTCTCTATGAGTGAAGGGGCATATGATCATCCATAATTTTAGGCATATCTCCTTGTAGCTTTGTGATGTATGAGCCTGCCCACCTAGCTCTAGTTTATAAAAAAGTAATCTGAGAGAAGAAGGACACTTGATTGGCCTAGTTTATAACATGTACCTTCCCCAGTGACCTGGCAATAGGATTTATTGCCAGGAAGGAGTGGTTGGGTCATCAAGCAAAGATTGCTTACTGCACAAACAGAAAATACCCATTATTGGTATTTAAAGGGATCAAGTTTTGAGCTTATTCAGAAGTATACAAAAATTCCTAAGAGTTATAATTTGTAATGGAAAAGGGTTTTTTTTTTTATTACTTACATATGCTTGCACCTTTTGCCTGACCCTTGTTATAAAAGCCATACTCTTTGGTCATATATTAATATTATAGGTATATTTCAGTAGTCAAGTGGATCACTTTTGGTTTGTGTAGTTCTCTTTATATGTACATAATGTTGTATTTTGGTGATTTAGTCCACTGTATTCCAAAATAAGAAGGTATTTGATTTGATTCTATCCAGATTTACAATCAAATGTGGATAGAAGATGCCTGCCTATGTGTTTGTGCATTGTTCTTCCTGTCTCATTTCCTTTATTTTTCCTCTCCTTTATATTTGCAGTTAGACCATACTCTCAGGAGATGGTATTTATTATACTTACTAGAATAGATAAGTAATATGATTAAAGTTCACTGTATTATTTTATTATAATGTCTAGTTGATTTTATGCAGGGGTAGGGTTAGGGTTTCTTTACTTTGATTCCTATTTAATGATTATTCCTTGGTTTTTGATTTTTAAAAATAGATGCAGCCGGGCGTGGTGGCTCACGCCTGTAATCCTAGCTCTCTGGGAGGCCGAGGCGGGCGGATTGCTCAAGGTCAGGAGTTCAAAACCAGCCTGAGCAAGAGCGAGACCCCGTCTCTACTATAAATAGAAAGAAATTAATTGGCCGACTGATATATATATATAAAATTAGCCGGGCATGGTGGCGCATGCCTGTAGTCCCAGCTACTTGGGAGGCTAAGGCAGAAGGATCTCTTGAGCCCAGGAGTTTGAGGTTGCTGTGAGCTAGGCTGACGCCATGGCACTCACTCTAGCCTGGACAACAAAGCGAGACTCTGTCTCAAAAAAAAAAAAAAAAATCTAGATGCAGTTCAGTTCAACCAACATGTGTTGAGTACCTATTAGCCTCTGGGTACTGGGATTACAGGTCCCCAACGTGGATTTAGAAACAAATATAATCAGAAAATTTCTTCACATTATAGGGATATTAAATATTTGATATGCTTTCCACCTTAATTATGACTCACCTTTTCTTATGTTTAAATTTTTTTTATTTTGGAGAAAGATGTCCATATTTTAAATAAGGTTGATGAATTTTTACAAACAATATATCCATGAAACCAGCACACAAAATGACTCAATATTAAATATAGCAGTATATAACTAAATGCATAATAATGAGAATATTGGAAAAAATATTTTACTGTCCTCAGGTGCTTTTATTTATTTTTATTGATTTATTTTTAACTTCAAGGAGTTTTTACTAGTTGCCACTTTGGCTATTTATTGTTTTTTCTAGTAAAGAATGGTTTTTGTGACATTCTAACTGAATGCCAGGAATATCTAAGCACTGTATTTGCTTCAACATTGAAGTGAAAGTATTTTTTTCTGTTGGCACTAATTTTTATAGTCATTTATTTAAAAAATATACTGTGGTGAAATGATTTTACTATATGAAATCTCAAATTTTTGACAAGAATGTAGTATAATTACAATAAATATTATTTAGCAATATTTCCTTGGAAATGTTTCCTGTGATGCTGGTACTGATTTTTATTATTATGGACTCATGTAACTCCCTGATATTTATCAAATTTCCTTATATTAAGTACAACTAGAGTAAAATCTTTGTGAATTCATAGTTGTTAAAAAATTTTCATTTGCAGCTTTCTTTAAAGAAAAATGTGTTACTAAAAATTAATGTGAATGATAGAAACTATTGCACTAATGACAGACTTACTGCGTATCTTAAGCATTTCAGAGGCATCTGTTCTTGAGTATATAATTGATATACTTCAACACTTAGCATATTTTCTTGTGCATATTACATGCTCAGTAATTAGTTGAGATTTGTTATTTAGCTTTTAAGATACTCTCATCTGCTCTTAATTCAAATGTAACAAATCTCATATTTATAAACGTGACTTTTTTGATTATTTGGTAGGCATTTATTTGAAATGCTTGTGTTTTTTTTATGCACTCCAAAGTAGCGTTGTTTAGATTTTTCTAACATGAGGTTATGTATCATTTATTCATTTTGAGATGGTTTAAGGGAAAAAGGTTGACTTGATTTGAAAACAGATAATGGCATTTCTGAGAATATTAAAATTGTCAGCAATTAAGCAAATCATTAAAAAATTATGTTCTTACAGTAACTACTATATGTTAACTGTTTAAATTTAGAAGAATTTTTTTTTTTAACAACTCTTTGGGTCATAGCATATTCGGTGGAGTAACTGCGTAATAGAAGCAGAAAGAGCGTAAGAGATAAGAAATTTTTTTTTACAGTAACTAAAGTGTTGAACTGTTATGTAAAGGAACTTCAATGTCATGTATCAATTTTAATTCTTTTAAAGGAGGGTGCATCTGCCCGTAAGACTCAGACTCCTGCAGCCCAGCCAGTACCAAGACCAGGTAAAAATGTAAAACTTTGGTGTTTTTTTTCCCCCCCCAAATGATGATAACAGTGCCCCCTCCCCTTTTTGGTATGTATAATACTTTGAAGTAATTGAAATTTTACTTAAAATACATTGAAAAATTATTTTTCTTCAGATTGTCAATATTGCTTAAGCGGATCTCAAAACTATGATAATGTACATAAAATGCTTGTTAAACTTCAATCAACACCATTAATAAAACTTTATATTCTTAGAAAAACTTAAAGAAGTTAAAATGAAAACCATGTTGAATTATTTATTTTTCTGTACTGCATTAAATAGCTCAACTGGATTTTGTAATATTCTTTACTATAATATTATTTTCCCTAATTTGATTCAAAGATTCTTGATAAAATAGATTATAAAACACTGCTTTTGAATAATGAACTTAAAACATAAGAACATTTACTTGACTAAATAAGTATAGTTGAAGAGTTAAAATTTTTAAGAATATGTTTTTATTTTGGTTAAGACTTTATTACAGCCGGGCTCGGTGGCTCACGCCTGTAATCCTAGCACTCTGGGAGGCTGAGGCGGGCGGATTGCTTGAGGTCAGGAGTTCGAAACCAGCCTGAGCAAGAGCAAGACCCCGTCTCTACTATAAATAGAAAGAAATTAATTGGCCAACTAATATATATATATATAAAACTAGCCGGGCATGGTGGCGCATGCCTGTAGTCCCAGCTAGTCGGGAGGCTGAGGCAGCAGGATTGCTTGAGCCCAGGAGTTTGAGGTTGCTGTGAGCTAGGCTGACGCCATGGCACTCACTCTAGCCTGGGCAACAAGCGAGACTCTGTCTCAAAAAAAAAAAGACTTTATTACAGATGTTTTAATAGGCTGTTTATGTGTATTCATCCTCTCACCAATTCCCTGTCCTAGTTCCGTGAAAGTACATGCAGATGTGAATTTTTCCAACAAAAGCACAACATTATAATTTTAATAGACTGATATGCTCCTTTGATGCTTACAATTTCATATATCTGTGTTATTGAGTACATTAAATTCTGTACCATTTTTTAAAAATGTGTTAAACAATGATAGTATTAAAGTTACTATGGAAAGATTTTCCTCCCTCTTCCTAGTACCTAAAAAGATTGATCTTTATAGATGCATGTAGATACCAACACTATTTATTTGAGGTCTTTTGAGTTTGATTTTGGTTTTTGTTGTTTGTTTTATTTTTACATTTAGCATAATTTCAGTATGATGCTGTACTACCTTTTTTTTTTTTTTTAAGCCCCATCAGTGATGTTGAAAGTGAGTATAAAGAAAATAAGACTAGAAAAGGCACAGGCAAAAATTTAACTGGGCAGTCTTGCCCATAAATTTGATGATATCAGTAGTATAGATTTGGAATGTGGAATTTTTTTTTTTTTTTTTTTTTTGAGGAGAAGGAAAGAGGAGTTTATTAATTTGCCAGCCAATGAGGAGGTTGGAAGATTCCTGTCTCCAAAATACCAATGTCCTTGGGTATATTTTTTTCCACAGTATGTTTGCACACAGGCAAATTCTAAAATGTAGTTTATAAATATTATTTCTGAAAGCACTTCACAAGTATGATGTTAAGATTATGTGGGGTATATGTTGGAGTGATTTTGCAGTCAATTTCACTATGTCCTGAACCTGTATATCTATACTGCCCTTCGACATGGCTAGTATTTCCTTTTTTTTTTGGATAGTGGGTTTGTTGGATATCCTTTTCATTTTTATGTTTGAGTAGGAGTGGGGAAGAGGAGTACAGATTGTATGTAATTTAGGTAGAGATGACTCTACCAAAAGCCATCATTAGATTGTAAGGAGGAACAGTTCAATTCAACAAATACTGTTTGAATGCCTTCCATGTACTAGGTTATTTGCCAGAAACTAGGAGAAGCTAAAGGAGCCTTTTACAGGAAGGAAGAAAAAAGTGAAGGAAATAGGTATGGACGGATGTGCTTGGGCCCATTTCACTGCTTATGAAATGTAGGAATGTTATGGAGGCAGTTGAATCACAGATACAGAATTGTTTGTTTTCTTTGGAAGGGAGGGATGGGAGGTTACGGATTATCAATCTAAAGAAGATCTCATGAGAAATTCAGAAATGCCATAAAAGGGGAAAAATCACCACCTTCGGATCCTTTCCCATTTTTGATCTGTGATGTAAACTTGTCTCAATTTCCCATTTTCTCAAAATTAGCATACTAAGGAAAGGGGTTGGGGGAGGCACTGATATCTAAACAAATGATTATGCTCAGGTGTGCTTGTGATAAAATGAAATTAAAGGGGCTAGGTTTTACTAGCCAGTTATATGATGTAGTGGAAGATTATATGTAAAGGGGTTCTGAGTCTTTTTCTACTCTTAATATTCTATCATACTTTTCAGTCACTCTGCCAAGGTACACTGAGGATTAAACTGATGGAAATTAATCTGAACTCTTAGTATCTCAGATATTCCGATGCTCATCCATGAAAACTCTCCTTTTTCTTTTTCCACTTAACCACTTGACATTCATAGTTCCACATTTCTATCCTCCATTCTAAAAGAAATTAAGTTTTTAGCTCTTACTTGGCAGTAAGACCTGATTTGAATAGGTGGTAATAGTTTGAAGTCCTTATTTGTCCTGATTAGTGTATTATTTTGTTGCAGAGATGTTAAATGTATCTGCTTATGGGGTGCAGCCCAGTTTTAAAAGGATATTGTTTAATATCTGGCATGTTCACCTTTTTAAAATCTGAAAAAATACGAGTGCCCAAAATATATCTGGCAGTATAAGATGAAGGATTATAGAATTATAATTGTTGTTTGTTGGTTTAGAGTTTTAGATCATTTAGAAATGGGGGACTGAACCTCCTATTTTCTCCGTGAGTGAGATAAATCTAGATGGAATTCCATTTTTGACCATTTAAAACTTTTTATTTCCCTTTTCATCAAATATTTTTTATTTAGTGCTCTTGTGCCAGGCAAGTCCCTGGGTAAATTTAATGTTTTAAGGTGTTCACAGCTAAACACTTTAAACTTTGAAATTTCTAAAAATTCCCAACCTCTAAAAATTCATTTAGGGACTGTGACTAACATGAGGCACATGTTTTCCAATGGATTTAGAAATACAAGCATTTGATAAGCCATAGTCCTAGACTTCACTGTCATTTCCTTTGTATAGCCAGATTAAATCTCTTACACATATCCCTATCTTTCTTCTCCCTCTTTCTAATGCATACACAGTCCATACTTTTTCAGCTTTAATTCTTCTAACTCATAGATCTTCTGAGATAATTAGTTGGCCTATAGCTCTAATTTATGTGCTTAATGCCACTCATGTGAGATTAAAAGAGTTAGCCCCTCTATATTTTATACAGATTTCTAATGCTAGTCAATCATCCAATTTTATAACCTAGGTCCTGGTCGAAGTACTTCTACTCTCATTTCATAGTTTTAAATATATGCACTGATGATTTCCAAATTTTTATCTCCAATTCAGACATCTGTTATCTCTAGAATCTTACATTAACTGTCTGTGTAACATGTGGGCATGCCATCTGCATACTAAGATAAAAAACGTTTTTTTCTTGATATTTTCCCTGAGATCTCTTACTCCACACTCTTCTGCTTCTTTGTAAATAAGTGGCACTACCATCAGCTCCGTTTATGTAAAAAACTTAGGACTTATTTTTCATTTATCGCATTTCCTTCTTATCAGTGGGTTCTGTCGGATTTAACTTTTCTGTATCCCAGATTCGTCTATTTCTCTTTAACTCCACTACCATGACTCAAGTTGAAACTATCATTATTTTTGTAGACCAGCACATCTTAAAGTGTGGTTTGCAGACCAGTGTCAATCTGCAGCCTTTTTATTTCTGGTCCCTAACAAGATACATATAGAAATGGAAGATAAAATACTGTCACGGCATCTAAGTAACATGATCATTTTTCTAGAAGTTCATTGCTACTGCTTTGGATTGGAATTTAAAATGAAAACAAAAACTCATTCTTAACCACACACAATTTGAATAGCACTACTGTAATAGTCCTAACTGTGCTTTCTGCTTTCACTCTTACACTCCTTTTGATCCCTTGTCTAAATTCATCGTTTTTCCCTTACAGAAGGTATGCCATGAAAATCAAATCATGTTACTTTCTGGCTTAAAAGTTATAGGACTTTCAGATGGCACTTAAATACAAACTTAACATTGCATAAAAGGCCCCACTTGAATTGATCTCTGCATATATTTTTAACCTCATCTTTTGCCATTCTTCCTTTCTTCTTCCCTATGGCTTACACATTTGCCTTGTTTCAATTCCACAAAACATAGTAGTTTCTTCCTGCCATTGGCATTTGCCACATTCCCACCTCTTATCTGGACTGTTCGCCCACTTGTTCTTTGCAAGTTGGCTTCTTTTCATCCTTCAAATTTCATCTTAAATGTCACTTTTTTTAGGCTTTTTCTAAGTGTTCTATCTAAAGGACACTTTTCTGCCAGTATATACTCATTTTGTTTCTTAATATGTGTTCAGATAGATTTATTTATGTGTTTGTGTTTTTGTTTATGGTGTAGCTCCCCTACTCTACTGAAAGCTCTTTGAGGGCAGGGATTGCTTCTGTTTTATTTGCCATTTAATAATAACCTAGCAGAGTGCCTTGTACATATAAGCTCTGAATAAATATTTCTTTATAACTATATTTGAAATCAAACAAAGCAATAATAATAATTTTTCTTATGGCTTATTCTTAGCTTGCAAATGAACAGTGCATTTGCTTAAGTAGTGGTGGTGGTAGTAGAAGCGGCAGCAGGTAGCATCAGCTGTAGCTGCAGGGCTCAGTAAATGGTAAATACCAGCCAAGACTTAACGTTCATTATTGTTTTAAAAATCTTCACAACAATATCAAGGTATAGAAACTATTCTCTCTCTTTTACAGTTGAGGAAACTGAGGCGGAGCAAAGTTAATTAACTTGCCTAGGAAGTGGCAAAATAGGGATATGAACTAAAAATCAGGAGTACAGACCCTTGCTGTTGATCACTGTGTCATGCAAATTCCTTGTGTTATGCTACCCACCCGGTAACCTTGACCCTCATTAAAATCAAGCTTGTCATTCTCATGTTTGCCACAGTGTCTCAGCCTTGGTCCCTAGATACTAGGGAATCTGTTTATATTCCTTTGCAGTTATCTGTAAACTTCTAAATTTTATTTTTAAATAAAAGCTTTTATATTTTGCCTTTTGCTTATATTGGGTCTTCTCAGCCTTGAATTTAGTAAATGTTTGTGTGAATTCCTGATCCCATTTGTAGGTTTCCTTACCAAATCAATGGTTATTTGAGTCACAAATTTCTGTTTTCTTTCCTTTCTTTTTTTCTTTTCTGTTGTTCCCATTAGTCATTTTCATAGCAGCTCCTGTCTCCTGTTTATCCATTTATCTATCCATCTTGTCATCCCTTGATCTTGCCAACAAATGCCAAATATTTACTGCGACTATATTGTTATAGATGACACTATCTAGCTAATCTCATTTATCTATGAACCCTATTTTTCAAAATGATTTGAGAAAGTTTAGTATTTTTTCAGCAAGAAGGAAGATGAGAAAACTGTAACAGATACATATAATTGTGGGCTTGTATTTATGTTGCTGGAAAGATCACACTACTGAATGCTATAATATTTTATCACAATGAAATAAATAGCACTATAGAGGATTTCAAAGCATTAGTTAAAATGTAGCATTTTGTTACCTTTTAAATGGAACATATTCCAAAAATGTGTGTGCCCGTGTGAGGCCCTTTAAACGTGGTATATGTTTTTCAGAATGATGTTGGATTAGCAGTTTAAATCTCCTAATTTTTGTGTGTGTGTGTGATTTTAAAAAACAAAACTCCAGCATAGCATGTGGCACATTGAAGGCCATCAATAAATTTTTACTGTATGGATAAATAATGATAATTGAATATGTAGCATTTTTTATGCTGAAATTTAAAATATATTTTTCTTGGATTACCCTCATACCAATAAATATCTCTATGCATTATAAAGTTCATTGTATATACAGATAATAACATATATTATGGGTTTAAACCCATATATTTATGGGTTTAAAAAAATTTTTTTTGAGATGGGGTCTTTCTCTGTTGCTTGGGTTGTTTTTTTTTTGTTGTTGTTGTTGTTTTTTCTTTCTTTTTTGAGGCAGAATCTCGCTCTGTTGTGTGTTGTGCTGTGGTGTCAGCCTAGCTCACAGCAACTTCAAACTCCTGGGCTCAAGTGATCCTCCTGCTTCCGCTTCCTGAGTAGCAAGGACTACAGGTGCATGCCACCTCACCTGTCTAATTTTTTTTATTTTTAGTAGAGATCAGATTTCACTGTTACCCAGGATGGTCTTGAACTCCTGAGCTTTTGCCTCGGCCTCCCAGAGTGCTAGGAATATAGGCGTGAGCCACCACACCTGGCCCTGTTGCCTGGATTGGAGTGCAGTGGTGTCGTCATAGCTCACTGCAACCTTAAATTCTTGGGCTTACGCCCAATATCTTCCTGCTTCAGCCTCCTGAGTAGCTGGGACAACTGGCACATACCACCACACCCTGCTAATTTTTTTTTTTTTAATTTTTTTGCAGGGACAGGGGCTTGCTATGTTGTTCAGGCTGGTCTCAAACTGGTTTCAAGGGATCCTCCCACCTCGGCTTCCTAAAATGCTAGGATTATAGGCATGAGCCACTGTTCCTGGCCCAATATTTGCATTTTTATAACATCACAATAAATGATATGGTGATTTCCAGATAATATATACCTGACTCATTATCTTTAATGCACTCTTTCTCTCCTAATAAAATACAAAAAACAATTTTTAAAAGAGAAAAATATAAGAAGTACTTATTCTAGGTCTTAGTTTCCATTAACTCCTTTCTCTTTCCTCCAAAATGGTTAAACACATTCCCCCCGCACTATGTTTGCTTTTGTAGTACTCTGTTTTTACCTTTATTACAGTGGTAATAAGTTTATTATGAAATTATTTGTGTTTTTTTTTTTAGTTAGACTTGAATGTCCATGAACATAGATACTCAGTGCCTGGCAATGTAGTGCCTGGCAACGGTACAGTAGTCTACCGTTATCTGTAGGGGATAGATTCCAAGATCCCTGAAACTGGAGATAGTACCAAACACTGATTTAAGTCAGTAGGAACACGTTTCTGTACATACCTTCCACCTACAAATTTAACGTGTTTTCCATCTCAGCTAAGCACTTATCATGCACTGTGGCCATAACTTTTACAGTTTGAGGTGCAACAGCAAAATTAGCATGAATTTTTCTTTTTCACAAGTTTATGTATAGAAGATTCATTCTTATCCTAGATCTTAGCCACCTCAGCATGTGATTTTTTTTTCTTTCCTTATGAATGCGAGAACTTTCACATTTTCATTTAAAGGAAGCACTTTGTGGCATATCTGAATTGCCATCGTCATTACTCTTGCACTTTGGGGCCATTCTTAAGTAAAATAAGAGCTACTTGAACACAGGCACTGCAAAACTGGGACAGTGGTTCTGAATAACCAAGATAACTACTAAGTGACCAAAGGACAGGTGGCATAGAGCCCCGCAGTAAGCTGGACAAAGGGAAAATTCACATCCCAGGGTAACATTTCATCACGCTGCTCAGAAAGGCATTCAGTTTAAATCTTATGAATTGTTTGTGTCTGGACTTTTCCATGTAATATTACCACAGAGGACTGCAGGTAACTGAAACTGCAGAAATGAAACTGAAATAAGGGGGAGGAATGCTGTATATCCACTTTCATTGTGATTACAGGTTGTTGAATAATTATACATTTTGATATTTTTATGAAGCAGAGAAATTTGAGAAGATTACAGTTATGTTTATCTATTTTACAACTAGTCATATGTGAATACAAGTAATTTTTGGCCTTATTTGTAAGTGTGAAAATAAGAATGTGGTTTTTAACATTCAATTATTATTTTTTCCCCCTCTTTATAGTTTCTCAAGCAAGACCTCCCCCAAATCAGAAGAAAGGTGAGGTTGTGCATGTGATTTTAAACTTTCTTTAAAAAGTAAATATGGATGAACTAGATTGCAAAACCAGCGCTGTTGTTATGTTTTTATAGCTATATTGAATGTTTGTGCATGGTATCCATTCTGATTAGTCACTGTTCAAACCACACTGATTATTAAATGTTTTCAAATATCACTGTGGCTTAAAATAGTTTTTAGCTCAAAAGAATTAAAAGTTACAATTTGTAAACTTTTAACTTTTAGTAGGGAAAGTAAGTGTAATTCCTTTTAATAAAATAATAACGCGTTTCCCCGAAAATGAGACAGTGTCTTATATTTAGTTTTACTCAAGAAGACACCCTAGGGCTTATTTTCAGAGGATGTGTTATTTTTCAAATATAGTTAAGTTGTCGTCTTCTGGAACATCATCATAGTAATATGGCAGCCACAGGTTTCCTCCTTCCCCCTGGGGACACACAATACCTGAAGCAGCATCTCGCTCCTCACTTCACTGAGGAGACTTTCCCCTCAACGCCTCAGCTTGCAGCACGCACAGGATGGCCGGGACCTGACAGGGGGAGCCGACCTTGTTGGTGGGGCTGCCTGCACCTCTCTGGTCACCTCTGGGATAGTAGCTGTCACGATGGGGCAGATGAGAAGGGCTGCTCATCTTCTTTCCCGCTCCGTGAGGAAATGCGTGGGTTGTGCAGATGCGCTGCGTAGCCACGCCCATCACTAGGTCTTATTTTAGGGGTAGGGCATCTATTGCGCAAATGCTTAGAAATCCTGCTAGGGCTTACTTTATGGGTAGGTCTTATTTTCGGGGAAACACGGTAATAATAATATATTTGCTACCTGTAAAATTTTGTCTTTACAGGATCACGAACACCCATTATCATCATTCCTGCAGCTACCACGTCTTTAATAACCATGCTTAATGCAAAAGACCTTCTGCAGGACCTGAAGTAAGTGATTTACTAAACTATTTTCATAGGACTTTGAGATATCATTGAGGAGGAGTAGTTAACTAAGTATTACCCATTTACAGAAAACAAAATTTTAGTTTCTATGCTATAGGCTTTACAGATAGTCTGAAGTATAATTTTTCAAAACAGAGTACCTTATTTTTTTTTTTTTTTTTTTTTTTTTTGAGACAGAGTCTCACTTTGTTGCCCAGGCTAGAGTGAGTGCCGTGGCGTCAACCTGGCTCACAGCAACCTCAATCTCCGGGGCTCAGCGATCCTACTGCCTCAGCCTCCCGAGTAGCTGGGACTACAAGCATGCGCCACCATGCCCGGCTAATTTTTTGTATATATATTTTTAGTTAGTCAATTAATTTATTTCTATTTTTGGTAGAGACGGGGTCTCACTCAGGCTGGTTACGAACTCCTGACCTTGAGCAATCCGCCCGCCTCGGCCTCCCAAAGTGCTAGGATTACAGGCGTGAGCCACCGCGCCCGGCCCAGAGTACCTTATTTTATATCTAGATCCTATAGGGAAAATTACAAAAACTTCTGGCTAATATCTTAATGAAAAGGGTACCATTGTATTAACTTTTAATGTGAACTGTTTTGTTTTTCTTTTTTCCTGAAAAGTTTGAGGAGTTTATAAAACAAATTCATGTTTTTTTCTGTATATTTGATGTATTTCCAAGGAGGAGAAGGTCAGTAGGTGGAGACATAATTATTTAACCTAGTTAAAAGTAAAAGTTAAAAAAAGTGAAAATGAAACCTATACTCTACATTAAAACTTCCATTGCTTAACCTTTTGAAATTTTTAATGTCTCTTTTCTTTCCCCATTTCCTTTTTAAAATGAATACAGTTGGACTTGTGCTCAATTGTTCTAATAAACAGGTATCACAGCGATGGGTATAAAAATAATCTTTTCCCTACCCAGCCAGTTTCAGACTTAAAATTTAAGTGGTTTACATATGTTTTCCAGCAGCATTTCTCCTTATATTAATGAATATGAGTAGGTGTAACAGTTTTAAAGATTATGACTATTAAAAAACTACACTACTTCTTGGATTGGTGGTTGTTTACAGAAGAAAAATAGAAATGTTAAAATTATTTTAAATAATTTTCAGTGATATATACATTAGCAAATTTTTAAATGAGCCATGGTTAAATGATTTTCAGAATGCCGTCAAGTTTTTTAGACTCAACATTGCAAGCAGTTTTTTCAATAGAGTTTTTTCAGTCATATGGATTGTTAAAATAGGTAAATACGTTACACGTTCAGTTAGCACGTTAACTGCCATGTCAGTTGTATTTAACTCAGGCTCATTTTGAGCCTGGGGCCTTGTGAAGCATATGTACCTTACAAGTGTTTCACTTTGGGAACCATGAGAACTATATAATTCACACACAGAAAACAGTAAAAAATAACAAATGTTTCATTATATTAGAAAGGATTGTATTGTTTTTGAAGTTTTTATTCTATTTTTATAATAAAACACCATGGCTGCAAGGAAAAAATTTTTTTTCTAGTGTGGTAATGTGTTAAACACTGGTGGCTGATACTGGGTTTTTAGATAGTTCCTTCTGCCAGAATGCTTTTCGTTGAATAGGGGAAAGAAAATGGAAGAACTCAAAATTATATTAATAACAGTGTTTTGAGGGATAAGGGAGGTGCTGTGATCCCTAGTTGGAGAGAAGGGAGTTAACTGTATTCTGCTATAGTATTTTAATACTGTTTTGATACTTTCTTATGGTACTTGTTATTAAATAGAAATTTTCAAATTGTCCGGTTGTGTCATGTATCTGGTTGTTTAATCTTGATGTATGTTATGAGTTTGGACTGTTGCTTACTACTCTTAATGTGGTTTTTTTGAAGAAATCTTGGATGGAAGGCATGACCTTCTGGAGTGATTTTGTGATTGCTTTTGCCACATGCTCCAAGAATATCCCAAGCCTTAAGTTGATTTTTGTGTTAAATATCAACTTGGGGATTTCTGGTCCACTAGGGCGGTATAAATTTAAATTCATGTCAGAAGTGAAGGATATTGGAGTTGGCCCTTGGCTGACAAATTAATCAGAAACCCTTTTTCTGGCCCTACTCCAGAGCCAGATCAAGATGGATATGCTTCCCTGTCACTTGATTAGAAACAGTTTTTTCCCCTAGTTTATCCTTTTATCGATTGTGTGACTGTTCTGTGAGTTCTAGTTCTAGCTTCTTTGTGTCCTTTCCCTGTGTGGGTAGTAAAGAACCAATTCTCGAGAATGCATATACCTTCCTCCTCTGAAACACCAGTGCGCTTGATTGATTATCACTTTTTTCTTTGTTTGTAGACCTTGACTATTTCCGTTTTAGATCAGCTATGCATTTCGTGTGTATGTTATATTGTATTTAGCATTTCTAGGTGTTTACAGTTGGAGGATTTTATACTTTTGGTATACTGTATTATTGGAATTGGAAGTTTATAAGGTATATTTAACCTCTTAATAGTAAGTTATTAATCTGCCAAATGTATTAATCTATTAAGGCAACGCAGCAAATTTCTTAAGTCCTGTTCTGTAAGTGTTTGAGTGGTATCGGAGGAAAATTAAAAATACGGAATGTTTCATAAAATATTTGCCTACTTGGCTATAAATAGATTGTTTGAGTTTGGGGTAAATTCAACATTAGAAATAAATTTTAATCTTTCTCTAATCATTCATGCTGATGCTTCAGCTGTGAGAAAGATTCGGATGATTTTAGTGATAACACTCATTTCGGGGAGATTGCTGTTTATATTGAGTTTGTTCATTAAACAAACTAGATCTATATAGCAGTAACTAAAAAGCAACCCAGTCTGTAGATAAATATACCACAAGCCCAACCTTCTAGGAGGTCACATCATAATGGTGTTGATATGTTAGGATTTACTAATTGTAGCTGATGAGAAATAAAATTTGTTCCAGCACTTAGTATAAAACCCAGTGAAGGAGTGAAGGACACACCATCCCAAAATATGCCAGATAGGTATATTGATTATTTCGAGTTGAAAACATTGGAGAAATTTTAGTTTCAGAATGGTGAGCTGAATTAATTTTTGTATATGGCAAGAGATAGGGGAGTTCCATTTCATTCTCCTGCATGTGGCTATCCAGTTTTCCCAGCACCGTTTGTTGAATAGTGCTTCGCTTCCCTAATGTATGTTGTTGTCTGCTTTGTCGGAGATCAGTTGGTTTTAGGCAGATGGTTTTATATCTGGGTTCTCTATTCTGTTCCTTTGGTGTATGTCTCTATTTTTACTTTTATATCAGTACCATGCTGTTTTGGTTACTATAACCTTATAATATAATTGAAGTCAGATAATGTGATGCCTCCAGATTTTTTTTTTTTGCTTAAGGTTGCTTTGGTTATTCAGGGTCTTTTTTGGTTCCAAATGAAGCATAGAATTATTTTTTCTACATCTGTGAAATATGATGTTGGTATTTTGGTGGAGGTTGGGTTGAATCTGTACATCACTTTGGGCAGTATGGACATTTTAACAATGATGATTCTTCCAATCCACAAGATGTTTTTCCATTTGTTTGTGTCATCTGTGATTTCTTTCTTCAGTGTTCCATAATTATCCTTGTAAAGATCTTTCACTTCCTTGGTTAAGTAAATTCCAAAGTATTTTGTTTTCTTTATAACTATTATGAATAGTATTGAGTCTTTGATTTGACTCTTAGCTTGATTGTTATTAGCATATATTAATTTTGTAACCTGAGACTTTGCTGAATTTATAAATTCTAGGAGTCTTTCGTTGGAGTCTTTGGGATTTTCTAGATATAAGATCATATCGTCAGTGAAAAGCAATAGTTTGTCTTCCTCTTTTCAGATTTGGATATCCTTTATTTCTTTCTCTTGCCTGATTACTCTGGCTAGGACTTCCAGTACTGTTGTGAATAGAAGTGGTGACTGTGGGCACCTTTGGGTTGTTCACCTCTTAGAGGGGAGGCTTTCCACTCTTCCTCATTGAGTATGATGTTGGTTATGGGTTTATTATATGTGGCTTTTATAATTTTGAGGTATGTTCCTTCCAAGCCTAGGTTGTTGAGGGTTTTTATCATGAAAGGTTGCTGTATTTTATCGAATGGTTTTTCTGCATCTTTTGAGATGATCATAGGTTTTGGATTTTGCTTCTGTTTATGTGGTGAATTGCATGAATTGATTTGCATATGTTGAACCAATCCTTGCATCCCAGGGATGGGATCCCACTTGACCATGGTGATTATTTTATATAAGAGACTTAAATGTAAGGCATGAAAACATAAATATTCTAGAAGACAATGTAGAAAATACTCTCTTAGACTTTGGCTCAGGCAAAGAATTTATGGCTAAGACCCCAAAAGCAAATAAAACAACAAGAATAAATAAATAGGTCTTGATTAAATTAAAATACTTCTGCACAGCTAAGAAAATAATCAGTAGAGTTAATAGACACCCTACAGAATTGGAGAAAATATTCACAAATGATACATCTGATAAAGGGCTAGTATTTAGAATTTACAAAGAACTCAAACAAATTAGCAAGAAAAAAAAATAGGCCCATTAAAAAGTGGTCAAAAGATATGAATGGAAGTTTTTCAAAAGAAGATAGACAAATGTCCAACAAACACAGAAAGCAGTGCTCAACATCACCGATCATCAAGGAAATGCAAATTAAAACCAGAATGAGATATCACCCCTGTCAGAATGGCCATTTTTAAAAAGTCAAATACAATAGATGCTGGTGTGGATGCAGAGAGAAAGGAACACTTATATGCTGTTGCTGGGACTGCAGATTAGTGCAGCCTCTATAGAAAACAGTATGGAGATTCCTCAAAGAAATAAGTGTACACTTACCAGCAGTCCCACTACTGGATATCTTTCCCAAAGGGAAAGAAGCCATTTTATCAAAAAGACGCCTGCTGCACTTAAATGTTTATTGCAGCATAGTTTGCAATTGCAAAGATGTATAATTAACCTACGTGCCCATCAATTCATGAGTGGATTGAGAAAATGTGGTGTATATATATACACCCCATGGAGTACTACTCAGCCATACAAGGGAATGAAATATCTTTTGCAGCAACTTAGATGAAATGGAGACCATTATTCTAAGTGAAATAACTCAGGAATGGAAAAACAGACATCACATGTACTCTGTAACAATTGGGGGCTAATCGATGGGCACACATGGGCACAAAGAAATGTAAAGATCATAGGAAATCAAGAAGTGGGGGGTAGGGGTGAAGGGGAGGGATTAAAAATAACATATCAAGTACAATGAACACTGTTGAGATGATGGGCACACTCAAAGCCCTGACTTAAGCATTATAAGCATTTTGTTACTATCCATGTAACAAAATCATTTGTACCCCCTTAATATTTTGAAATTAAAAAGAAAGCGGGTAAGCTGACCTATTTTTTCCTATATGCAGTCAGTGAAAAGGATTACTCAGGATGGGGTGTACCCTTTCCATACTGGGGTGAGAAAATAGCCTTTATCACCAGGAATTGAAGGCACAGTGGACCTAAATAAACATTCTTAATGAAATAACCCTTGTTTTATACCTGGTTTACATTCCCGCACTACCCCTGTATATCTCCTCTTGACTCTGGTAGAAAATTTTATTGCCTTATGTCCTATCATTTCTTATTATATTTATTTCTCTTTGTCTAAAAAGTATAAAAGCATCTTGCTTGGTCATTTCTTTGTACTTCATTGTCTTGTGAGGTTCCCCATGCACATGTAAAACTAATGTATATACTTTTCTCTTGTTAATCTGCTGCTGTCAGTTTGGTTTCTATATACAGCTGAAGGGCACACTTAAAGAACTACAAGAACGATTGGGGGTGATCTCTGCCTCCTCCCCTACACCAGCTTTACGCCTTATTATTCAAAGTGAAAAATACAGTGTCCTTTGGCTTTTTACAAACTTGAATCACATCCTGAAGATAAGTTCAAAACCGAATTGAACCTCAACAATTATCAGCCATTAAAAGCTTTACTTAGTTCCTCTCATGGATTATGTAGTATTGATGAAAATGTACATAAGAGTGATTTTCATAATCTAAAGAATACTTGAAATTTATTATTTTTCTACAATTTGAGAACTAAAAAGGATATATAATACATTTAGCTTGATCTACTCTTTTTCTTGAGTGAAAATACCAACAGATAAAAGAATCTCATAAACTATCTGAACCTTTTAACTCTGCTAGTTAGTTGCAGAGCAGGAAATAAATCCAGGTTTCCTGATGACCAATTTAGTAGTCTTATCATTTGGACAGCAGAGAGACAGACCTAACAAACATTCAGAATTATGAATTTGGGTTTTATTCTGGCTCTGATTGTTATCTGATAACAATCAAGAACAAAACAAACTCTTATACAAAATTCAAGGCCTAAGTTCAGTATTAGGATAATTATTTTATAATCTGGTCTCCTGTTGAAAATTTCTTATTAAATATTTTTAGTGGTAACTAGAAAAATACTTTTATTTAGTAACATAATATCTAAAAGAAGAATGTGAGTGCTCTGGCTTTTTTCTCAATAAAGTAAGAGTGACAAATTTTTTTTTTTTGAAACAGAATCTCACTTTGTTGCCCAGGCTAGAGTGAGTGCTGTGGCGTCAGCCTAGCTCACAGCAACCTCAAACTCCTGGGCTCAAGTGTTCCTACTGCCTCAGCCTCCCGAGTAGCTGGGGCTACAGGCATGTGCCACCATGCCCGGCTAATTTTTTTTATATATATTAGTTGGCCAATTAATTTCTATTTTTTTATAGTAGAGATAAGGTCTTGCTCAGGCTGGTTTTGAACTCCTGACCTTGAGCAATCCGCCCACCTTGGCCTCCCAGAGTGTTAGGATTACAGGCGTGAGCCACTGTGCCCGGCCAAGAGTAACAATTCTTTAAGAAAGAAAATCATACTGCTTTTAAGTAACTTATGACAGATGAAAAATGAGAAACAGAGTAAGTTGCAATACTTGCTGATTTCAGATTCTTTTAAATGCAGAGTTCAGTTTTAAATGCCTCTAACTTAAATAGCTTTCTTTATAAAATCTAGGTAGCCTGGCACGTTGATAAGTATATTCATACATTAAGATTTTTTTAAAGTACTTTCAAATCAAAATAGTCAATGAACTTTTTCAATTGATAGTATGGAAAGAAGAAATTTTTATATTAGGCTTTTATAGTATTAGTATTCTGGCAGATGTGTGTCTTTTGATAGCATATGTCACATGATGAGATTCTTCAAATGATCTACCACTGAGTGCATAAGAAATACAATAATTTTGGTCCTTGAAATAGATTTGAAAGTATAATTAAAACGGTCAGACTCACTCCAAAGTGGAGTGCATTTTTTTTTTTTTCTTTTTTTGAGACGGACTTGCTCTGCTGTCTGGGCTAGAGAACCATGGTGTCAGCCCAGCTCACAGCAACTGCAAACTCCTGGCCTTAAGCCATCCTCCTGCCTCAGCCTCCCAAGTAGCTGAGACTGCAGGCATGTGCCACCATGCCCGGCTAATTTTATATATATATATGTTTTTAGTTGTCCAGCTAATTTCTTTCTATTTTTAGTAGAGACAGGGTTTCACTCTTGCTCAGGCTGGTGTTGAACTCCTGAGCTCAAACAATCCAACCGCCTCAGCCTCCCAGGGTGCTAGGATTATAGGCGTGAGCCACCACGCCCAGCCAGAATGCATTATTTTAAAAAATTGTTTCAGTTTTCTATGGGCATTCCACCTTTCATACTTTATTTTTTAATCTGTGAAATAAATGCCTTTTTTGTTTGTTTTTTGTTTTTGTGATAGTTTCTGTGTCTTGCAATCTATCACTAGTCTTTCCAGCTAAATTACAATTTCCTCACAGTCAAGGGCTTGTTGTTTTATTGTTATTTGTAGCTACATTGTTTAAAACAGTTTGCCTAATAATGAGTATTAAGTAAATGCTTGAGAAAAAAAGGAGGGAGAAACACTGAGAAAATTGGAGAATAGGAGACTTGTGTACCTGAAATTCATAATTTGTGTGTTTGTACAACCTGTGAATTTAATTTAATGCATTTATCTACAACTTGGAACTCTGTTTTTGTTACATAGTAGTCATACACCTGGGACTTGATTTTAGTTCTCATGAAGCTTCATTACATTTGGTATTGGATTTTTGCATTTACTGTATTTGGGTATGGTGATCTTCAAGGCTCTTTCAGGCTCTTTCTAACTAATTCTTATGATTTGTGAATTGGTATGATCTAGTTCTCACAAATTTTAATAATTTATATCTCTTTATATTTTTTATAAATGTGTTTGGTTGGTTACAAAAATTTCACAGTAACTTTGTAAAATGTTAAAAAAGAAATTCTGTGCTTAATCCTTTACTCTCCAGAACCTTTGCAGTGTACATCTGAATGTATTATAAATCTAATATTTAAATATTATCTTAAGTAGAAGATAGTAAATACTGCAAAGAAATCACAAAGTAAATTTTACTGTTATTCTCTTTAATCTTATTTATTTACTACAGAGAAGCCAAACAATTAAACAGACTACATTCTTAGGATAGACCATGCCTAATTTTTCTTCCAAGTTTAAAACACTCCATTGTTTAACACCTCATTGCAGCTGACATCTCCTCTACAGTTTGAGTTATCTGGAGGCTTTGCTATGTAATTAATGCGTAATTGAAACCTCCTCCACACAATAACAGTACTGGCTGTAACCCATAGCTCAAGTTGGCATAGATTCTATTTGGTTTTATGTAAAATTGAGGATTCTTTAGTTTTCTAACCTTTCAGTAAGTAAATGAAACAAAACAAAATGAAACCCAGCTTAATCTTTAACATCCTGAATAACAAAATTAAGGTTATATTATGGAAGTATTAAAAAAATACCCATTACATCTGTAAACATGATCATGAGAGGAGTTTAGTGGGACTGTAAGGTTATTAAAAATAAACTGATTGGGTGCAACTTCCTGATTCTGGTCATGATGGCAGCCTCACAGGGCAGAGTTCCAAAGAGGTGAGATTGTGCATAGAGAGTGCTCAGAAGCTGTACAAAGGGGTTCCTCTTGTACTCTCTAAATATTGTTCAACACATGTGAAAAAACTACTGGAGGCCTGGGAAACAAACCACTGTGAAAGAAGCAGGCAGGAAAATTACTGGAGCTTACGGTGGGCTGAGTATAGTTCTTGTTCTCAACAGCCATAGGCAATGCAAAATGATACAGCCACTTTGGAAAAGAATATGGTAGTTTCTTATTTTTTCCTCAACACATTGAAGATATTACTGCACTGTCTTATAATTTCCTGTTGATGATGATAAGTTAGCTATTAGTGTGATAAATCAGTCCTGTGAAATCTCTGTGTGGTTAAAGATCATGTTATCTGGTATAGCCATATTGACTTCTTTATGTATTTCCCTTGGGATTTGTTAGAATTAAATCTGTGTATTGGTGTTTTTCATCAGTTCTGAAAATGTTAGCCCTTAATCTCTTCCGTTATTACTTCCGTTCCCCATCCCTCTTTTCTCTTTCTATACTTAGAGCACTTCATTCTATTATATCTTCCATGTTTCTTAAGTGATTCTATTTTTCATCTTTTTGTTTCCCATTGCCTGCATTTTTGATCATTTCTCTTTTTTTAGACAGAGTCTCACTTTGTTGCCTAGGCTAGAGTAAGTACCATGGCATCAGCCTAGCTCACAGCAACCTCCAACTCCTGGACTCAAGCAATCCTTCTGCCTCAGCCTCCCGAATAGCTGGCACTACAGGCATGTGCCACCATGCCCAGCTAATTTTTTCTATATATATTAGTTGGCCAATTAATTTCTTTCTATTTATAGTAGATACGGGGGTCTTGCTCTTGCTCAGGCTGATTTCGAACTCCTGACCTCAGGCAATCCACCCGCCTTGGCCTCCCAGAGTGCTAGGATTACAGGCATGAGCCACTGCGCCTGGCTGTGATCATTTCTTTAGATTTAACTTATAGTTATCTTTCTTTGGTCATGCCTTAATCTGATCTTAAGCCTTTCCTTTATATCTTAAACTTCAGTTATCTTATTTTTCAATTTTAATGGCTCTGTTTAGTTCTTTTTCAAATCTTTGGTCTGTTATCATAATTTGTTTTTCCCCATATATATTTGCAAGATTGTTTTATAAGCTTTGATCTTTAATATTTGTAGCATTTGCAGTCCTTAGTTATGTTCTGTTTTAATGTTTCATTCATGATACTTTGTTTCCGTCTGTATTTTGTTTTTTACTGTTCATTTTACTGTTCATTTTTCATTGAGTTCATTTACTCATTTATTGTTCATTTTTCTTGGAATTTCTTCCTGTGGAAATCTTTTAACTCTGAGTAAATATAAGGGGACACCAAATAATATTTGTATTTGTGTCTGCTAAGCATCCGGGAGCATTACCAATCTATCATCATTTTAAATTAAATTCTGTATTTGAGATTTTTAACATTTAGATACTGTTGTTCTTGCTGCAAATTTGAATGAGGTCCACTTTACAGTTTTGAGACATTTGTTTTTACTTGTAGTTGCCAGAGTAGGAGTTAGGAGTATGGGAGGAAAGAGGTTGGGCAATGAGATTATTTCTACTTTGCCATTATATTAAACTTAACCCCTGAGACTCCCCTTTATGAGGGAGAGAACTCCTTTAGCATCCCTACCTTGGCCAGAATTTGGACTTTGTTTTCTGTTCCAGGACTCCAGTGAAATATAGTGAAAAAGAAAGCTCAAGTTTAATTGACAAATGCCTTCCATGGATAGCAACCAGCAGTGTCATTTTTACTTCTTTGAGTCCCCCTCTTTACTCCATCTTTGGCACAAGGATTCTTCACTTCTTGCTAGCTAGCTCAGAGATGCTTGTAAGATGGGTTTTTTTTTCTATTTTTTTATTTTTTCTTTTTTCCTTTCTATCATGATTAGTGATATTGGACATTTTTCCTTATACTGGTTGGCCATTTATATGTTGTTTTCTGAAAAATGTCCATTAAGATCTTTTGCCCATTTTTCAATCAGATTGTTTTTTCCTGTTGACTTGTTGAAGTCCTTATGTATTCTGGTTGTTAATCCCTTGTTCACGGCATAGTTTATGAATATTTTCTCCCATTCTGTAGGTTGTCTCTTCACTTTGCTGATTGTTTCCTTCGCTGTGCAGAAGCTTTTTAGCTTGATATAATCCCATTTATCTACTTTTGCTTTTGTTGCCTATACTTTTAGGTCTTATTCAAAAAATCTTTGTCTAGACCAATGTCCTGGAGTGTTTCATTTCCCTAATGTTTCTTCTAGTGATTTCATAGTTTCAGGTCTTAGATTTAGATCTTTAACCCATTTTGCTTTCTTTCTTTTTTTTTTTTTTTTAATTTGGTGAGAGGGCTCTAGTTTCATTCTTATTCTTATTGCATATTGTTATTCAGTTTTTCCAGCACCATTTATCGAAGACCCTGTCCTTTTCCTAAATGTATGTTCTTGTTGCCTTTGTCAAAATGAGTTGATTGTGGACGCGTGCATTTAGTTCTAGGTTCTCTATTTTGTTCATTGATTCTGTTCATTGCCAGTACCATCATGTTTTGGTTACTATAGCTTTTAGTATATTTTACAGTCAGGTAGTGTGATGCCTCCAGCTTTGTTCATTTTGCTCAGGATTGCTTTGTTTATTCATCATTTTTTGTGATTCCATATACATTTTAGTACTTTTTTTTCTATTTCTGTGAAGAATGTCATTGGTATTTTGATAGGGATTGCATTGAATCTATAAATTGCTTTGGGTAGAATTGAGATTTTTTTTATGGTTTACAATTTTTAGTTTTCTTTGGAAGTATTGTTCCAGTTACGTAGGGATCTGCCGTATTATCATACCAGAAACAGAATAGTGTTGACTCATGCCATTACTCCTTAAATCTTTTTAAAAATGTATATAAAAAGATAATTGTAATAATCCTGAATGGAAGTCTCAGGAATATCATGGATTTATCTAAATAAGTGTTTCAGACTGATTTTTCAGTTCAACCAGTATTTGAGGATGCTAAATGTAAAGCAGCATGCTAGTTGGTATGAGTACCATAGATCTGAATGACTGGTTTTGCCCTAAAGAAACCTGAAGTCTAGCAGGGAGGTGACAGATTTTGGAAATTACCATAATAAAACAAAAACTCTTATAAAATTGTAAAAATTTGAATTCTACTTTGAATAAAGTAGATAAATTCATAATGAAACAAATATGGCTTAAATTTAGAGTTAAATAAATGTCTAAATACATCCATAGAGATATATTTAAAGTTTGATAAGTTAAAAAACCAAAATTATATTTATCTTACTTGAATGTCAGGTGCATTGTTCCTTCAGATACCATCTTATAAACTTGACAGCTGTATTTATATTGATAGACCAGAACTGATTTACTCAAACTTCTTATGCAAGAGGAGGCATGGGCATAAAGTACTACTGTGTGTTATTTTAAGACCCAAGTGTGGGCAGTACTTGATAAGATTAATTTTCATACTCTTTAGCATCCTAAGTCTATTCCATTGGCCATTGCTG